>NC_091285.1:547464082-548664082 GCF_032444005.1 Ranitomeya imitator
ACCAGGTGGTGGACCCCAAGGCCCACAGGAGAGGAGAGAACAGCTAGGCCGCGAGGCAGCCGCAGTTACCGAACCCCAACAGTCCTACAGGGGGAGCTGGGCCTACTGGCACTACAGAACCAGCCTTGACTACCAGTTCACGCAGCCCACATAGGAAGCTCCTAAACTGGAGGCACCCTGGAGTTGGCTAACTCGACCGCCCCACGACGGGGCAAGCATAGGCGTCTCAGTGAAGTTGACACAACCCGGAAACAGCTGACGGTGCTGAAACCAGGCTTGGCACGAGGGAGTACCTGTGACAAGAACACTGCCGAGAACCAGCTGGCGGTGCTGGAACCCGGATGCGTTGCCCCAGTGTGCAAGAGCCAATGGCACGACCGAGGACCAGCTGACGGTGCTGGAACCCGGTTACTAAGCTGTAGGTGCCCGCGCTTAAAAGCACTACCAAGGACCGCCTGGCGTTGGCGGAACTCGGATACCCAGGAGGAGGCACCTTAGCCAAAGGCTCGGCCCGGAACCAGCTGACGGTGCTGGAACCAGGTGGTGGACCCCAAGGCCCACAGGAGAGGAGAGAACAGCTAGGCCGCGAGGCAGCCGCAGTTACCGAACCCCAACAGTCCTACAGGGGGAGCTGGGCCTACTGGCACTACAGAACCAGCCTTGACTACCAGTTCACGCAGCCCACATAGGAAGCTCCTAAACTGGAGGCACCCTGGAGTTGGCTAACTCGACCGCCCCACGACGGGGCAAGCATAGGCGTCTCAGTGAAGTTGACACAACCCGGAAACAGCTGACGGTGCTGAAACCAGGCTTGGCACGAGGGAGTACCTGTGACAAGAACACTGCCGAGAACCAGCTGGCGGTGCTGGAACCCGGATGCGTTGCCCCAGTGTGCAAGAGCCAATGGCACGACCGAGGACCAGCTGACGGTGCTGGAACCCGGTTACTAAGCTGTAGGTGCCCGCGCTTAAAAGCACTACCAAGGACCGCCTGGCGTTGGCGGAACTCGGATACCCAGGAGGAGGCACCTTAGCCAAAGGCTCGGCCCGGAACCAGCTGACGGTGCTGGAACCAGGTGGTGGACCCCAAGGCCCACAGGAGAGGAGAGAACAGCTAGGCCGCGAGGCAGCCGCAGTTACCGAACCCCAACAGTCCTACAGGGGGAGCTGGGCCTACTGGCACTACAGAACCAGCCTTGACTACCAGTTCACGCAGCCCACATAGGAAGCTCCTAAACTGGAGGCACCCTGGAGTTGGCTAACTCGACCGCCCCACGACGGGGCAAGCATAGGCGTCTCAGTGAAGTTGACACAACCCGGAAACAGCTGACGGTGCTGAAACCAGGCTTGGCACGAGGGAGTACCTGTGACAAGAACACTGCCGAGAACCAGCTGGCGGTGCTGGAACTCGGACGTTGCCCCAGTGTGCAAGAGCCAATGGCACGACCGAGGACCAGCTGACGGTGCTGGAACCCGGTTACTAAGCTGTAGGTGCCCGCGCTTAAAAGCACTACCAAGGACCGCCTGGCGTTGGCGGAACTCGGATACCCAGGAGGAGGCACCTTAGCCAAAGGCTCGGCCCGGAACCAGCTGACGGTGCTGGAACCAGGTGGTGGACCCCAAGGCCCACAGGAGAGGAGAGAACAGCTAGGCCGCGAGGCAGCCGCAGTTACCGAACCCCAACAGTCCTACAGGGGGAGCTGGGCCTACTGGCACTACAGAACCAGCCTTGACTACCAGTTCACGCAGCCCACATAGGAAGCTCCTAAACTGGAGGCACCCTGGAGTTGGCTAACTCGACCGCCCCACGACGGGGCAAGCATAGGCGTCTCAGTGAAGTTGACACAACCCGGAAACAGCTGACGGTGCTGAAACCAGGCTTGGCACGAGGGAGTACCTGTGACAAGAACACTGCCGAGAACCAGCTGGCGGTGCTGGAACCCGGATGCGGTTGCCCCAGTGTGCAAGAGCCAATGGCACGACCGAGGACCAGCTGACGGTGCTGGAACCCGGTTACTAAGCTGTAGGTGCCCGCGCTTAAAAGCACTACCAAGGACCGCCTGGCGTTGGCGGAACTCGGATACCCAGGAGGAGGCACCTTAGCCAAAGGCTCGGCCCGGAACCAGCTGACGGTGCTGGAACCAGGTGAGTGGACCCCAAGGCCCACAGGAGAGGAGAGAACAGCTAGGCCGCGAGGCAGCCGCAGTTACCGAACCCCAACAGTCCTACAGGGGGAGCTGGGCCTACTGGCACTACAGAACCAGCCTTGACTACCAGTTCACGCAGCCCACATAGGAAGCTCCTAAACTGGAGGCACCCTGGAGTTGGCTAACTCGACCGCCCCACGACGGGGCAAGCATAGGCGTCTCAGTGAAGTTGACACAACCCGGAAACAGCTGACGGTGCTGAAACCAGGCTTGGCACGAGGGAGTACCTGTGACAAGAACACTGCCGAGAACCAGCTGGCGGTGCTGGAACCCGGATGCGTTGCCCCAGTGTGCAAGAGCCAATGGCACGACCGAGGACCAGCTGACGGTGCTGGAACCCGGTTACTAAGCTGTAGGTGCCCGCGCTTAAAAGCACTACCAAGGACCGCCTGGCGTTGGCGGAACTCGGATACCCAGGAGGAGGCACCTTAGCCAAAGGCTCGGCCCGGAACCAGCTGACGGTGCTGGAACCAGGTGGTGGACCCCAAGGCCCACAGGAGAGGAGAGAACAGCTAGGCCGCGAGGCAGCCGCAGTTACCGAACCCCAACAGTCCTACAGGGGGAGCTGGGCCTACTGGCACTACAGAACCAGCCTTGACTACCAGTTCACGCAGCCCACATAGGAAGCTCCTAAACTGGAGGCACCCTGGAGTTGGCTAACTCGACCGCCCCACGACGGGGCAAGCATAGGCGTCTCAGTGAAGTTGACACAACCCGGAAACAGCTGACGGTGCTGAAACCAGGCTTGGCACGAGGGAGTACCTGTGACAAGAACACTGCCGAGAACCAGCTGGCGGTGCTGGAACCCGGATGCGTTGCCCCAGTGTGCAAGAGCCAATGGCACGACCGAGGACCAGCTGACGGTGCTGGAACCCGGTTACTAAGCTGTAGGTGCCCGCGCTTAAAAGCACTACCAAGGACCGCCTGGCGTTGGCGGAACTCGGATACCCAGGAGGAGGCACCTTAGCCAAAGGCTCGGCCCGGAACCAGCTGACGGTGCTGGAACCAGGTGGTGGACCCCAAGGCCCACAGGAGAGGAGAGAACAGCTAGGCCGCGAGGCAGCCGCAGTTACCGAACCCCAACAGTCCTACAGGGGGAGCTGGGCCTACTGGCACTACAGAACCAGCCTTGACTACCAGTTCACGCAGCCCACATAGGAAGCTCCTAAACTGGAGGCACCCTGGAGTTGGCTAACTCGACCGCCCCACGACGGGGCAAGCATAGGCGTCTCAGTGAAGTTGACACAACCCGGAAACAGCTGACGGTGCTGAAACCAGGCTTGGCATGAGGGAGTACCTGTGACAAGAACACTGCCGAGAACCAGCTGGCGGTGCTGGAACCCGGATGCGTTGCCTTGCCTATTAAAGATTGTCTTCCTAGAGCCCCAACTAGCGGTGTTGGAGCAAAGGGTAAGCAGGGGGAGATGAGTGTAGGCCGAAGCCTGCACTGGAGGCAGCTTTGTGTCTGCGTTGCGTTTGCAGGACACTTTGCCGGCTACACACTGGGGGAACAGCTGGCGTTGCTGAACCCCACTAACACAATGGCGTGTGTTTTTATCTGTGCAGCTAGCACTTGCGGGCAAAAACTTGCGATGTTAGAGCCCGTGTTGAAGCAGGAGGAGGAGGAGAGGAGCAGAGTGTAGGCCGAAGCCTAGTTGAACCAATTTCAAAGGAAACCTTTAACCCCCCCCTCAGGTGTTACAAAGTACAAGAGACACACCTTGTGCAGTATTAATGCTGCACAAGTGAAAGGTTGCTCTATTAATTTGTCTACTTGCACACGCTGAATGAAAGACATACACAATTTACCCCATTCTACAGTAAAACTGTAGTGGATGCGTGACTTGGTTTTTTGATGAGACGCAGCACAGGTGTCCAAAATAACGCCTTGGTGCTTGGCGCAGCTTCCTGAGCGTTGTTATTTGCTGTACAGGAGTCTGCGCTCTTGTGTTATCCCTTGGCAATGCCCTGTTAGCGCTGCCCATCTTATGACCTCATTTCATGTTGGCCGGTGCGGTTAACGATGGCCATAAATCCCAGACCCACAGTGTCTTTTCATAAAGCCACACTGCGGTGCTGGGATTCGTGGCCTTGAGCAGTAAATATTTTGGCCGCTCACACACGTCCTTACACCTGCTTCAGACTGGGCGGCCTCTGCTGATCCCTTCTCGCATGCCGCGGCCATGAGGCTGCACAGTCTGAAGAAGGCGGAAGGAGATGAGTTAAGACAGGCGAAGATATGCACTGCTCGTGCCCATCAATCACACCCTCGCAGTCAAAATAATTAAGACAACGAGGAGCATTTTATTCAGGCAGGGCGGACGAACAGGCGCAAGTAGCCAACCAATGATGTCAGAAGACGGGAAGCGCTACCAAGGGGGGTGCTGCGTATCATTAGAAAGGAAAGTCACACCTCAGGGACAGTGGAATGGTCTCAAAGAGACACATTTTGTACGTGTTGAGTTCCACGTGGGCAAGGAGAAAACGTCAGCCACCTTGTACAAATGCAGCAGTACTGCTGTACAAGGTGGCTGTTATACATAGAAACACCTGGGGGTGGTGGCCAGGCTCCCTTCAATTTCAGTTCATGTGCCTGCGTGGCGTTTGCAGGTCACGTTGCAAGCTACACAGCAGGGGAACAGCTGGCGTTGCTGAACCCCACTGACACATTGACTGGTGTTTTTCTCTGTGCAGCTAGCATGTCCGGGCAGAAACTGGCGTTGTTTGAGCCCAGGGTCAGCAGGAGGAGGAGAGGAGCAAAGTGTAGGCCGAAGCCTGCACTGGTGGCAGCTTTTGTTCTGTTGTGCCAGCGTGGCTTGTGCTGGACACGTTGCCGACTACACAGCAGGGGAACAGCTGGCGGTGCTGAACCCCACTAACACATTGGCTGGTGTTTTTCTCTGTGCAGCTAGCATTTCCGGGCAAAAACTAGCGGTGTTTGAGCCCAGGGTCAGCAGGAGGAGTAGAGGAGCAGAGTGTAGGCCGAAGCCTAGTTGAACCAATTTCAAAGGTTACCTTTAACCCCCCCCTCAGGTGTTGCAAGGTACAAGAGCCACACCTTGAACAGCATTAATGATGCACAAGTCAAAGGTTGCTCTATTTAATTTTGCTCCTTGCACACGCTGAATTAAACACGTACACTATTTAGCCCATTATACTGTCAAACAGTAGTGGAGGCGTGACTACTAGTCTTTTTAAGGAGACGCAGCACAGGTGTACAAATTTACACCTAGGTGCTGTGCGCAGATTCCTTACCGTTGTTATTTGCAGTACAGGAAACTGCGCTCTTGTGTTATCCCTTGGCAATACCCTGTTAGTGCAGGCCGTCTCATGACCTCATTTCATGTTGGCCGGTGCGGTTAACGATGGCCATAAATCCCAGACCCACAGTGGCTTTTCCTAAAGTCACACTGCGGTGCTGGGATTCGTGGCCTTGTGCAGTAAATATGTTCGCCGCTCACACATGTCCTTACACCTGCTTCAGACTGGGCGGCCTCAGCTGATCCCTTATCGCATGCCGCGGCCATGAGGCCGCACAGTCAGAAGAAGGCGGAAGGAGGGGAGTGAAAACAGGGGAACATATGCACTGCTCGTGCCCATCAATCACACCCTCGCAGTCAAAATATATGAGACAACGGGGGGCGTTGTGTCGGGCAGGGGGGACGCACAGGCACAGCCAGCCAACCAATGATGTCAGGAGACGGGCAGCGCTAACAATGGGGGTGCTGCGTGTCATTAAAAAGGAAAGTCACACCTCAGGGACATTGTAATGGTCTGTAATGAGACA
This sequence comes from Ranitomeya imitator, assembly GCF_032444005.1. Taxonomy (NCBI): domain Eukaryota; kingdom Metazoa; phylum Chordata; class Amphibia; order Anura; family Dendrobatidae; genus Ranitomeya; species Ranitomeya imitator. The sequence goes on from NC_091285.1 coordinate 547,470,076, forward strand.
CATTTTGTACTTGTTGAGTTCCACGTGTGCAAGGAGAAAAAGTCAGCCACCTTGTACAAATGCAGCAGTACTGCTGTACAAGGTGGCTGTTATACATAGAAACACCTGGGGGGGTGGGGGGCAGGCTCCCTTCAATTTCAGTTCATGTGCCTGCGTGGCGTTTGCAGGTCACGTTGCAAGCTACACAGCAGGGGAACAGCTGGCGTTGCTGAACCCCACTAACACATTGGCTGGTGTTTTTCTCTGTGCAGCTAGCATGTCCGGGCAGAAACTGGCGTTGTTTGAGCCCAGGGTCAGCAGGAGGAGGAGAGGAGCAAAGTGTAGGCCGAAGCCTGCACTGGTGGCAGCTTTTGGTCGGTTGTGCCAGCGTGGCTTGTGCTGGACACGATGCCGGCTACACAGCGGGGGAACAGCAGGCGGTGCTGAACCCCACTAACACATTGGCTGGTGTTTTTCTCTGTGCAGCTAGCATGTCCGGGCAGAAACTGGCGTTGTTTGAGCCCAGGGTCAGCAGGAGGAGGAGAGGAGCAAAGTGTAGGCCGAAGCCTGCACTGGTGGCAGCTTTTGGTCGGTTGTGCCAGCGTGGCTTGTGCTGGACACGATGCCGGCTACACAGCGGGGGAACAGCAGGCGGTGCTGAACCCCACTAACACATTGGCTGGTGTTTTTCTCTGTGCAGCTAGCATGTCCGGGCAGAAACTGGCGTTGTTTGAGCCCAGGGTCAGCAGGAGGAGGAGAGGAGCAAAGTGTAGGCCGAAGCCTGCACTGGTGGCAGCTTTTGGTCGGTTGTGCCAGCGTGGCTTGTGCTGGACACGTTGCCGACTACACAGCAGGGGAACAGCTGGCGGTGCTGAACCCCACTAACACATTGGCTGGTGTTTTTCTCTGTGCAGCTAGCATTTCCGGGCAAAAACTAGCGGTGTTTGAGCCCAGGGTCAGCAGGAGGAGTAGAGGAGCAGAGTGTAGGCCGAAGCCTAGTTGAACCAATTTCAAAGGTTACCTTTAACCCCCCCCTCAGGTGTTGCAAGGTACAAGAGCCACACCTTGTGCAGCATTAATGCTGCACAAGTAAAAGGTTGCTCTATTTGTTTTGCTCCTTGCACACGCTGACTAAAACACGTACACTATTTAGCCCATTATACTGTCAAACAGTTGTGGAGGCGTGACTTGTCTTTTTAACGAGACGCAGCACAGGTGTCAAAATTTGCACCTAGGTACTGGGCGCAGATTCCTGAGCGTTGTTATTTGCTGTACAGGAGTCTGCGCTATTGTGATCCCTTGGCCATGCGCTGTGAGCGCTTCCTGTCTTCTGACCTCATTTCATGTCGGCCGTTGCGGTTAGCGATGGACATGAATCCCAGACCCACAGTGTGTTTTTAAAAAATCACACTGCGGTGCTGGGATTCGTGCCCTGGTGCACTAAATATGTTTGCCGCTCACACATGTCCTTACACCTGCTTCAGACTGGGCGGCCTCATCTGATCCCTTATCGCCTGCCGCGGCCATGAGGACACCCAGTCTGAAGAAGGCGGAAGGAGATGAGTGAACACAGGCAAACATATGCACTGCACATGCCCATCAATCACACCCTCGCTGTCCAAAAAAATAAGACACCGAGGGCCGTTGTTTCGAGCAGGGGAGATGCACAGGCGCAGCCAGCTAACCAATGATGTCAAAAGACGGGCAGCGCTAACAAGGGTGGTGCTGCGTGTCATTACAAAGGAAAGTCACACCTCAGGGACATTGTAATGGTCTCTAATGAGACACATTTTGTACGTGTTGAGTTCCACGTGGGCAAGGAGAAAAAGTCAGCCACCTCGTACAAATGCAGCAGTACTGCTGTACAAGGTGGCTGATATACATAGAAACACCTGTGGGTGGGGGGCAGGCTCCCTTCAATTTCAGTTCATGTGCCTGCGTGGCGTTTGCAGGTCACGTTGCAAGCTACACAGCAGGGGAACAGCTGGCGTTGCTGAACCCCACTGACACATTGACTGGTGTTTTTCTCTGTGCAGATTGCATGTCCGGGCAAAAACTAGCGGTGTTAGAGCCCAGGGTCAGCAGGAGGAGGAGGAGAGGAGCAAAGTGTAGGCCGAAGCCTGCACTGGTGGCAGCTTTTGGTCGGTTGTGCCAGCGTGGCTTGTGCTGGACACGATGCCGGCTACACAGCGGGGGAACAGCAGGCGGTGCTGAACCCCACTAACACATTGGCTGGTGTTTTTCTCTGTGCAGCTAGCATGTCCGGGCAGAAACTGGCGTTGTTTGAGCCCAGGGTCAGCAGGAGGAGGAGAGGAGCAAAGTGTAGGCCGAAGCCTGCACTGGTGGCAGCTTTTGGTCGGTTGTGCCAGCGTGGCTTGTGCTGGACACGTTGCCGACTACACAGCAGGGGAACAGCTGGCGGTGCTGAACCCCACTAACACATTGGCTGGTGTTTTTCTCTGTGCAGCTAGCATTTCCGGGCAAAAACTAGCGGTGTTTGAGCCCAGGGTCAGCAGGAGGAGTAGAGGAGCAGAGTGTAGGCCGAAGCCTAGTTGAACCAATTTCAAAGGTTACCTTTAACCCCCCCCTCAGGTGTTGCAAGGTACAAGAGCCACACCTTGTGCAGCATTAATGCTGCACAAGTAAAAGGTTGCTCTATTTGTTTTGCTCCTTGCACACGCTGACTAAAACACGTACACTATTTAGCCCATTATACTGTCAAACAGTTGTGGAGGCGTGACTTGTCTTTTTAACGAGACGCAGCACAGGTGTCAAAATTTGCACCTAGGTACTGGGCGCAGATTCCTGAGCGTTGTTATTTGCTGTACAGGAGTCTGCGCTATTGTGATCCCTTGGCCATGCGCTGTGAGCGCTTCCTGTCTTCTGACCTCATTTCATGTCGGCCGTTGCGGTTAGCGATGGACATGAATCCCAGACCCACAGTGTGTTTTTAAAAAATCACACTGCGGTGCTGGGATTCGTGCCCTGGTGCACTAAATATGTTTGCCGCTCACACATGTCCTTACACCTGCTTCAGACTGGGCGGCCTCATCTGATCCCTTATCGCCTGCCGCGGCCATGAGGACACCCAGTCTGAAGAAGGCGGAAGGAGATGAGTGAACACAGGCAAACATATGCACTGCACATGCCCATCAATCACACCCTCGCTGTCCAAAAAAATAAGACACCGAGGGCCGTTGTTTCGAGCAGGGGAGATGCACAGGCGCAGCCAGCTAACCAATGATGTCAAAAGACGGGCAGCGCTAACAAGGGTGGTGCTGCGTGTCATTACAAAGGAAAGTCACACCTCAGGGACATTGTAATGGTCTCTAATGAGACACATTTTGTACGTGTTGAGTTCCACGTGGGCAAGGAGAAAAAGTCAGCCACCTCGTACAAATGCAGCAGTACTGCTGTACAAGGTGGCTGATATACATAGAAACACCTGTGGGTGGGGGGCAGGCTCCCTTCAATTTCAGTTCATGTGCCTGCGTGGCGTTTGCAGGTCACGTTGCAAGCTACACAGCAGGGGAACAGCTGGCGTTGCTGAACCCCACTAACACATTGGCTGGTGTTTTTCTCTGTGCAGCTAGCACTTCCGGGCAAAAACTAGCGGTGTTTGAGCCCAGGGTCAGCAGGAGGAGGAGAGGAGCAGAGTGTAGGCCGAAGCCTGCACTGGTGGCAGCTTTTGTTCTGTTGTGCCAGCGTGGCTTGTGCTGGACACGTTGCCGACTACACAGCAGGGGAACAGCTGGCGGTGCTGAACCCCACTGACACATCACCTAGTGTTTTTTTCTGTGTAGACAACACTTCCAGGTGGCAACTGACAGTGTTGAAACCCAGGGAATCAAAGAGGAGCAGAGTGTAGGCCGAAGCCTGCAGTGGAGCAAGTTGAAAGGGAACCTTTAACCCCCCCCCCAGGCATTTGTTGCTGAAAGAGCCATCTTGTACAGCAGTAATACTGCACATGGAAAATGGTGGCTCCGAAAATTATGCTCCTTGCAAACGCTGAAGTACACACTCATATAATGTGTCCCCTCACACCGTCAAACCATCCCGGAAGTGGGACTTTCCTTTGTAATGTGACACAGCACAGCCGTCATTCCAACCCCCTTGGTGCCGGGCACCACCTCCTCAACGTTGTTTGGTTCTGTCACGGAGCCCGCACTGTAATGTTATCCCTTGGCCATGCACAGTTAGCGGTGCCCGTCTTCTGACATCATGTAGGTGTCAGGCTGGCAGTGCCTGTGCGTCCAAGCGGCCCGAGATCCAACCTTGCAGTGTCATCTAATGTAGTCCCACTGCGGGCCAGGGATCCATGGGCATGCGCAGTGCATATCATCGCCTCTCACTCACCTCCTTCCTGCTTCTTCAGACTGTGCGGCGTCACGGCCGTGGCATGCTATTAGGGATCAGCTGACGCCGCCTAGTCTGAAGAAGCGTGAAGAAGGGGAGTGAGAGGCTAGTATATGCACTGCGCATGGCCATGGATACCAGGCCCACTGTGGGATCACATTAGACGACACTGCGAGGTGTGATTTCGGGCAGCGTGGACGCACAGGCGCAGCCAGGACGACAACAAATGATGTCAGAGGACGGGCAGCGCAAACTGTGCATGGCCAAGGGATAACATAACAGCGCAGGGTCCATGACGGAATCAAACAACGCTAAGGAGGCAGCGCACGGTGCCAAGGGGGTAGCAATGACGGCTGTGCTGCGTCACATTACAAAGGAAAGTCCCACCTCCAGGACGGTTGGACGGTGTGAGGGGACACATTACATGAGTGTGTAGTTCAGCGTTTGCAAGGAGCATAATTTCAAGAGCGACCTTTCCCTTGTGCAGTATTAGTGCTGCACATGGTGGCTCTTTCAGTAACAAACGCCTAGGGGGGGGGGGGGACAGGTCCCCTTACATTTTAGTTGTGCCAGCGTGGCGGTCGCATGACACGTTGCCGGATACACAGCTGGGGATCAGCTGACGTTACTGAACCCCAATAACAGAGGAGCGACTGTTGACTGTGCACACAGCACTTCCAGGCACCAACTGGCGGTGTTAGAGCCCAGGGACAGCAGGAGGAGCAGATTGGAGGTATTGCCGCACACACAGCTGGGGATCAGCTGACGTTACTGAACCCCAATAACAGAGGAGCGACTGTTGACTGTGCACACAGCACTTCCAGGCACCAACTGGCGGTGTTAGAGCCCAGGGACAGCAGGAGGAGCAGATTGGAGGTATTGCCGCACACACAGCTGGGGATCAGCTGACGTTACTGAACCCCAATAACAGAGGAGCGACTGTTGACTGTGCACACAGCACTTCCAGGCACCAACTGGCGGTGTTAGAGCCCAGGGACAGCAGGAGGAGCAGAGGAACAGAGTGTAGGCCGAAGCCTGATTGGAGCAAGTTGAAAGGAAACCTTTAACCCCCCCCCCCAAGACGTTTGTAGCTGAAAGAGCCATGTTGTGCAGCACTAAGGATGCAAAAGGAAAAGGTTGCTCTTTTAATTATGCTCCTTGCAAACACCGAAGTAAACACTAAAAATGTGTCCCTTTATACCGTTAAACCGTTCCGGAGGTGCGAATTTCCTTCGTAATGGGACACAGCACAGCTGTCATTCCTATCCCCTTGATGCCGTGCGCTGCCTCCTCAGCGTTGTTTTAAGCTGCCACGGAGCCTGCGCTGTTCTGTTAGCCCTTGGCCATGCCCAATTAGCGCTGCCTGTCTTCTGACATAATTTGGTGTCAGGCTGTCAGTGCCTGTGCGTCCACGCTGCTCCAGATCCCACCTCGCAGTCTCATCTAACGTAATCCCACTGCGGGCCTTGGAACCATGGGCATGCACAGTGCATAACCTCGACTCTCACTCCCCTCCTTCCCTCTTCTTCAGACTGTGCGGTGTCACGGCCGTGGCATGCTAGGGATCAGCTGACGGCGCACAGTCTAAAGAAGGCGGAGGGAAATGAGCGAGAGCCCGAGGGGAAGATATGCACTGCGCATGCCCATGGATCCCAGGCCCGCAGTGTGACTCAATCAGAAGACACTGCGAGGCGGGATCTCGGGCACCGCGGCCGCACAGGCGCAGCCAGCCTGACACCAAATTATGTCAGAAGACAGGCAGCGCAAATAGGGCATGCCCAAGGGATAACAGAACAGCGCAGGCTCCGTGACAGCTTAAAACAACGCTGAGGAGGCAGCGCATGGCACCAAGGGGGTAGGAATGACGGCTGTGCTGCGTCACATTACGAAGGAAAGTCCCAGCTCCGGGACGGTATAACGGTATCAGTGAACACATTTTATAAGTGTTAAGTTCTGCGTGTGCAAAGAGCTAAAAAAAAAGAGCTACCTTTTCCTTGTGCAGCATTACTGCTGCACAAGATGGCTCTTTCAGTAACAAACGACGGGGGGGGGGGGGGGACAGGTTCCCTTACATTTAGGTTGTTGTGCCAGCGTGGCGGTCGCAGGACACATTGCCGGCTACACAGCTGGGGATCAGCTGACGTTACTGAAACCCAATAACACTGGGTCGTATGTTTTTACTGTGCAGCCTGCACTTCTGAGCCGCAACTGGCGGTGTTGGAGCCCAGGAATAGCAGTTCAGGTGGTAGAAAGATGAACACAGCAGGAGACCTGGATGACACCCAATTACTTAATCAGGCAGAGGAGTGGCAAATTCCTGCGAGATCCAGGCCTGGTTCATTTTCAGGAAAGTAAGCCGGTCAACGTTATCGGAGGATAGTCGCATGCGACGGTCTGTTAGTACACCACCTGCGGCACTAAAGACACGTTCCGATAAGACACTAGCCGCAGGGCAAGCCAGCACCTCCAATGCATACTGGCTTAGCTCTGGCCATGTATCCAGCTTAGAGACCCAAAACTTGAACGGGGAAGAGCCGTCTGGGAGTACAGTAAGAGGGCAAGCCATGTAGTCTGTCACCATCTGACGGAACCGTTGCCTCCTGCTGACTGGAGCCGCCGGTGATGGTGTAGACATTTGGGGCGGGCACACAAAAGTGTGCCAGAGTTGTGCCATACTGGGCTTGCCTTGGGCAGAGGCACTGCTTCTGCTCCCTCTTTGGGCAGAGCCTCCCCCACTGCCTCGACGCACTGAGCTGCTTTGTAAAGCACTAGCAGCACTCCTCTCAGTTGGACAGGAGAAGATGATGGAATTCACCAGTGTGTCGTGGTACTCCCGCAATTTACGCTCCCGGGTCAACGCAGGGATGAGGTTTTGGACGTTGTCCCGGTAGCGAGGATCGAGGAGGGTGAACACCCAATAATCAGGCATGTTGAGAATGTGGTCGATGCGGCGGTCGTTTCTCAGGCACTGCAGCATGAAATCCACCATGTGCTGCAGAGTGCCAACCGGCCCAGAAACGCTGTCCCCTGCTTGAGACATGATCTCTGCCCGCTCGTCATCACCCCACCCTCGCTGTACACACTGACCACTGGACAATTGTGTCGCTCCCTCCTCTGGACGGAGCTCTTCCTCCTCCATTGACTCCTCCTCATCCTCCTCACAAATTGGCCCCTGCGTACCCCTTTGTGAGGAACCACGTGGCGCTGACTCTCCAGAAGCTGATGGAAAAGGTGACTCCTCATCCTCCACCTCTTCCACCACATCATCCCTTAACCCTTGCAAAGTTTGCTGAAGCAGGCAGATAAGGGGGACAGTCATGCTGACTAGTGCATCATCTGCACTTGCCATCCGCGTGGAATAATCAAAAGGACGCAAAACCTGGCAGACGTCCTTCATAGTGGCCCACTCTGTGGTTGTGAAGTCTGATCGGCGCTGACTGCGACTTCTTTGCGCCTGATGCAGCTGGTACTCCATAACTGCTTGCTGCTGCTCACACAACCGCTCCAACATATGTAACGTGGAATTCCACCGGGTAGGTAGGTCACATATGATGCGGTGTTCCGGAAGGCGGAATCGGCGCTGCAGAGCAGCAATGCGGGATCTGGCCAAGCTGGAACGCCGCAAGTGAGCACACTCTAGGCGGACCTTGTGCAGCAGGGCATCAAGATCCGGATAGTCCCTCAGAAAACTCTGCACAACCAAATTGAGCACATGTGCCAGACATGGGATGTGAGTGAGGTTGCCAAGGGCCAAAGCTGCCACCAGATTTCGGCCATTGTCACACACTACCATGCCTGGCTGGAGATTCGCTGGCAGTAACCACACATCGCTCTCCTGCTTTATAGCATTCCAGAGCTCCTGCGCTGTGTGGCTTCGATGCCCCAATGAAACTAGTTTCAAGACGGCCTGCTGACGTTTGGCCACGGCTGTGCTCATGTCGGTCATAGGTAAACGTTCACGGGTCCATGTGGGGGTGGACTGTGACGGATCCTGCAGAGAGGAATCAGAGGAACTGGTGTAAGAGGAGGAGTCGATGCGTACAGACTGGATTCCTGCAATCCTTGGAGTGGGCAGGACACGTCCTGCGCCACTCGCACGATCTGTACCTGGCTCAACAACATTAACCCAATGGGCAGTGAGGGAAACATATCGCCCCTGTCCATGCTGACTGGTCCACGCATCGGTGGTGAGGTGGACCTTGCTACTGACGGCGTTCAGTAGCGCATGTTTTATGTTTGCCTCAACATGCCTGTGCAGGGCAGGGACAGCCTGCCTGCTGAAGTAAAAGCGGCTGGGCACCTTGTACTGTGGGACTGCCAATGCCATCAAGTCACGGAAGCTGTCAGTCTCCACCAGCCTGAACGAGAGCATTTCCAGGGACAACAGTTTGGCAATGCCTGCATTCAGAGCCTGTGCTCGGGGGTGGTTGGCCGAGAATGCCCGCCTTTTCTCCCATGCCTGTACTACCGATGGCTGTAGAGTAGACTGGGAGTGTGAGGATGACTGGGAAGGTGGTGCTGTGGGTGGAATTACACAAGGTCTCTGGGAGGAAGCCAAACCAGCTGTGCGTGAGCTGGAGGAAGAGGCAACACGAGCTGAAGAGGTGGTAGCTGCCGCTGTTGGTTGGCCTACATCTTCAGTGTGTTTCTGTAACTCCACCGCGTGCCTGGTCCGCACATGTTTCCACATATTTGTGGTATTGAGGTTGCTGACATTTTTCCCTCTTTTTACTTTATGATGACACAGCTTGCATTTGACAAAACAAATGTCATCTGCAACTGTGTCAAAAAAGGACCAGGCACTGCAAGTCTTGGGAGCGCCCTTTTTGGCTTTGGAAAGAGACAGGCTCCTAACGGGTGCCAAAGTGGAGGCTACAGGCTCCGCAGTCTTCCCCCTCCCTCTCCCTCTTTGGCCCGTAAGAGGAAGCTCTTCCTCTGAGCTGCTCCCACCACCTTCCTGTTCCTCACGCCACGATGGGTCAAGGACCTCATCATCTCCACTACCCTCTGCCACCAACTGCTCCTCCTGGGTAGTCTCAGCAGCACAGTACGCACGAGAAAGCGGCACCTGAGTTTCATCATCAGATGCGTACTGCGCTGTGGTCACCGGAGGCACTGGCCCACCTGCCTCTTCAGAGTCAGAGAGAAAAAGGTGTTGGGCATCACTGCACACTGCCTCTTCTTCCATTTCTCCAATGCTGCTTGGCTGGCCCCCTGTTTCCAAGCCAAGAGATTCAGAGAACAGAAGTAGAGACGGCTCCTGTCCTGGGCTCTCTGACTGCCTGGCCAATTTGGCAGGTGGTGAAGAGACAGATGGCTGCTCTCCAGTGCTCTGTGCCTGAGAGGATGTGGCACTAACTGAAGTCGATGCCGAGGCGTTAGCTGCCATCCACCCGACAACGGCTTCAATTTGGTCTTCACGCAGCAGCGGTGCACGGCGCTCTCCGACAAAGCTGCGCATGAAGGACTGTTCCCTGCTGAAACTGAGTGACGACGAGTCACCGGCGCCCGCAGCAGGCACAGAATCACCACGTCCTCTCCCTGCTCCTCTCCCTGCTCCGCGCCCACGCCCACGTGCCTTACTCCCTGCCCTCTTCATCTTGGTTGACAGATAAAGATAAGCAGAAAAGTACTAAGGCCTTAGTGTGCTTATTCCTGTAATGCTCCTCCTAACAGGTGTAAGAAACACTAATGTTGTAAATTGTGGACTAAACTTTATTATTTTTCAAATGTGGCCTACACAAGTGTAAGTTGTGTTTGGTGAACTTAACCTTTTTTTTGGTGCAGATCGGGCTACAGAGCTAGTTTAAATCACACGGAGACCGTGCAGACAGCCGTAAACGGCGCTGCAAGGCCAAGAAACCCTCCTCTCGGTTATCCTATATAGTGTTTTTCCACTATTTAGCTGGATACGAGTGGAAAGACACTAATAGGAATTTTTTTTTTCAAATTTTAAACTGGCTGCACTATTTGAAAAAAAGGAAATTGTTTTTCAAGGTATGAGGCAGTAACGCACCCTGAGCTGAATCCAACCGGCTATGGCTGCACACAGACTACAGGGCGAGCTGCGCTCACACAGAGACCGTGCAGACAGCCGTAAACGGCGCTGCAAGGCCAAAAAACCCTCCTCTAGGTTATCCTATATAGTGTTTTTCCACTATTTAGCTGGATACGAGTGGAAAGACACTAATAGGAATTTTTTTTTTCAAATTTTAAACAGGCTGCACTATTTGAAAAAAAGGAAAATTTTTCTCAAGGTATGAGCCAGTAACGAACCCTGAGCTGAATCCAACCGGCTATGGCTGCACACAGACTACAGGGCGAGCTGGGCTCACACGGAGACCGTGCAGACAGCCGTAAACGGCGCTGCAAGGCCCAAAAACCCCCCTCTAGGTTATCCTATGTAGTGTTTTTCCACAATAGAGCTGGAGACTGGTGGAAAAACACTAATAGGAAATTTGAGAAAAAATGTGCAGCAGGCTGCACTAAGAGCAAAAAAGAACAACTGTGTGAGGCAGTGTGAACCCCCCCTGAGCTGAATACAACCGGGTATATGGCTGCACACAGACTACAGAGTGAGCTGCACACACACACACACACAGAGACCTTGCAGAACGCTGTTAAAACAGCGCTGCAAGGCAAGAGCAAGGTGAACAGTGAAGAACACACAGCGTTTTGCTAAATTAGCCTTTGGAAAGGAAAATAAAGCAATTAGCTAGCTCGACTGGCCCTCAGTTAGAACACAGCGTCCTGTCCCTAACTGAAATCACAGCAGAGTGAGCGCAAAATGGCGGCAGCGCTTTTTTATAGTGCAGAGTGACATCATTTCAGCAGCCAATCCCAGCCTTGCCAGTACTTACATGCCCACCATGCTAAACAGGATGTGCCCACACTTTCATTCATTCCTCATTGGCTGCTGCGTTCAATTTGAATTCTGGGAACTTCCGATTCCGGTATCCGATACGCGGGAAGTATCGGAATTCAGTATCGGAATTCCGATACCGCAAATATCGGCCGATACCCGATACTTGCGGTATCGGAATGCTCAACACTACCTCTGAGTCATTGACTGCTATGGGCATAAAAGGAGATAAACTCATGGTATGGCCACCATTTTCCACTGACCTCAACCCTATAGGGAACCTTTGGAGTATCATCAAGCAGAAGATCTATGAGGGTGTGAGGCAGTTCACATCAAAACAGCAGCTCTGGGAGGCTATTCTGACTTCATGCAAAGACATACAAGCAGAAACTCTCCAAAAACTCACAAGTTCAATGGATGCAAGAATTGTGAAGGTGATATCAAAGAAGGGGTCATATGTTAAAATGTAACTTGGCCTGTTAGGATGTTTTGGAGTTAAATACCTTTTTTTCAGTGAATGTGACCTCCTGATGCTGCAAATTCCACTAATGAGCATTTTCAGTTATTTAAAACATATCAAATGTTTAGAAATTCTACTGTGCCTAATAATTTGGAACAGTGCATTTTGAGTTTTTATTCATTTTGGAGATTATACTGTTATCATTGGGAGGTTTCTTCAATAAAATTCGATGTATACTCTAACGGGTGATGACTTTTATTAGACTGACTGTCATTTGCACCGACCATTTAGGAAAATCTGAGAAAAAGGTCATCTGTATAATAATTTGGAACACAGTGTAGTCAGGGCTGGCTGCACTAGGACCAGGGGACTCTTCAGAAACAGGACTGGCCACACAGGACAAGGGATTTGATTCAGGACACTGGCCATACCGAGATCAGGGGAACAACTTCAGGCTCTGGCTGCACATGGACCAGGGGAGCAGGTTCAGGCTATGGCTGCCCAGCAACCAGGGGAGAATGTTCATGTTTTGTCTGCACATGGACTGCGGGAGCAGATTCAGAAAGCTGTCCACACCAGGGAATCGGGGTCAGGACTCTGGCCACACCAGAACCAGGGATTCAGGCTCAGGACACTGACCACATTGGGACCAGGGATTCGGGTTCAGGATGCTAGCCAGACTAGAACCAGAAGATCTAACAACTCACTAGTAGGAGAAACTAAACACTAATGAATATTATTTATTCGGTGAATCGCTAAGGGGAGTGAATCTTTTATTCAAGATGCCTCCAAGTTATTAGCTGGAAGCCATCATGCAGGTGTACTCTGATATTAAATGCCTCCCAATCATTTGCACGCGCAGCCCATTTAAGAACGGGGGCACACGCGTGCACACACTAAGCATGCTGATATTCACTGTGGCATGCACAAGCAAGAGACATGCCACAAGAAGGGGACCACATGACTGGGCCGGTGTAGTGAATATAGAATCATAGAATCATAGAATGATAGCGTTGAAAGGGACCTCCTGGGTCATCTGGTCCACTCCCCTGCTAAAAGCAGGATTTACTAAATCATCCCAGACAGATGTCTATCCAGCCTCTGTTTGAAAACTTCCATGGAAGGAGAACTCACCACCTCTCATGGCAGCCAGTTCCACTCATTGATCACTCTAACTATTAAAAAGTTTTTTCTAATATCTAATCTGTGTCTCCTCCCATTGGGTTTCATCCCATTGTTTCTAGTGTTTCCTTGTGCAAATGAGAATTAAGATGATCCTTCTACAATGTGACAGCCCTTGAGATATTTGTAGACCACTATTAAGTCTCTTCTCAGTCTTCCTTTCTGCAAGCTAAACATTCCCAAATCCTGCAACCGTTCCTCATAAGATATGGTTTGCAGACCGGTCACCATTCTGGTCGCTCTTCTGTGAACTTGCTCCAGTTTGTTGATGTATTTTTTAAAATGTGGTGCCCAAAACTGGACACAGTATTCCAGGTGAGGTCTGACCAAAGAGGAGTAGAAGGCGATAATGACTTTGCGTGATCTAGACTGTATGCCTCTGTTAATACATCCCAGAATTGCATTTGCCTTTTTTGCTGCTGCATCACACTGTTGACTCATGTTCAGTTTTTGATCTATTAGTATACCAAAGTCTTTTTCACATGTGCTATTGCTTAGCTTTATTCTTCCCGTTCTGTAAATGCTTTTTTCATTTTTATTGCCCTTATGTAGTACCTTGCATTTTTCCTTGTTAAAAACCATTCTGTTAGTTGACACCCACTGCTCCAGTTTATTTACTGTATATCCTTTTGAATCCTCTCTCTTCTGTAGTATTAGCTATCCCTCCTAGTTTTGTGTCATCAGCAAATTTAATTAGTGTACCCTCAATTTCTTCATCTAAATCATTAATAAAGATGTTGAACAATACGGGGCCCAGGACAGAACCCTGTGGTACCCCACTGAATATGCAGCCATTTATGACCACTCTTTGGGTCCGATCACTAAGCCAGTTATGAATCCACCTAACAGTTGCCTTGTCCATTCCATACTTAGTCATTTTTTCATTTAGGATGGTGTGAGATACTTTGTCAAATGCTTTGCTGAAGATAAGATATACTATATCTACAGCATTTCCCTGATCCACCCAGTCAGTGATTCTGTCATTGAAGAAAATTAAGTTAGTTTGACATGACTTAGTTGTAAAGCCATGCTGACTTGAAGTTAATTACTTAATTCTTATCCAGGTACTTGCATACATGTTGTTTAATAATTTGCTCAAAAATCTTTCCTGGTATGGAAGTCAGACTTACCGGCCTATTGTTCCCTGGGTCCACCTTCTTCCCCTTTTTGAAGAAAGGAACGACAGTCTACTGTGACTTCTCCTGTTCTCCAAGAATTTTCAAAGATTATGGAGAGTGGTTCAAAAATTTCTTCTGCTATCTCCTTCAGTATTCATTTATGTTAATGTTTCCTCACTATCTTTCGCTTTATAGATATCCTGGATTCTTCTACTCCTTGAATAGAACAGTTAAGATTAGTTGATATTACATCTCCTTTCTGAGAGAAAACAGATGCAAAATAGGAATTAAAAATTTCGGCCTTCTCAACATCCTTTCTTACCATTTCATCATTTTCATCCTGTAAAAATCCTATAGCATCTTTGAATTTTCTTTTACTTTTGACATATCCCCAAAATAATTTTTTACTGCTTTTGACATCTCTTGCAAGCCTTAATTCATTGTCACCTTCAGATAATTGATGTGAATTCTGTTGTCGAACTCCCTCCTGTGGTCGTGAATGGTACTTCGGCGAGTTCTGTCTATGGGCTCCCTCTGGTGGCTATGAGTGAAGCTGCTGCTTCTGAGGTTCCTTACACAGGTGACGTGGTTTATCCTTTGGTTGGCTTCTCTATTTAACTCCACTCAGATCGTTACTCCATGTCAGCTGTCAATGTTTTAGCATTGGTTCAGTTCGCTCCTGGATCTGCCTGGTGACCTGTCTTCTCCTGCAGAAGCTAAGTTCCTTATTGTTATTTTTGCTCATTGTTTCTTTGTCCAGCTGGTTATCCTGATTTTGTCTTGCTAGCTGGAAGCTGCGGGATGCAGTGTGGCACCCCGCACCGTGAGTCGGTGCGGAGGACCCTTTTGCACACTCTGCGTGGTCTTTTGTAGGTTTTTGTGCTGACCGCAAAGATTCCTTTCCTATCCTCTGTCTATTTAGTAAGTCGGGCCTCCCTTTGCTGAACCTATTTCATTTCTGCGTTTGTGACTTTCATCTTTACTCACAGTCATTATATGTGGGGGGCTGCCTATTCCTTTGGGGAATTCCTCTGAGGCAAGGTAGGCTTATTTTCTATCTCTAGGGCTAGCTAGCTCTGAGGCTGTGACGAGGCACCTAGGGAGCGTCAGGAGCGCTCCACGGCTATTTTTAGTGTGTGCGATAGGATTAGGGCTTGCGGTCAGCAGAGCTCAAACATCCCAGAGCTCGTCCTGTATGAGTTTAACTATCAGGTCGGGTGCTCCTAACCACCAGGTCATAACAGTACAGCTGGCCAAAAGTATTAATGCATCTCAATAGAGGGATAAGAGGACTTCTGAGACCATTTTTTTTCTTTGCACTATGTTTTGTCTTTCTTTTCCCCTAGACCTTTGGGTGGTTCAGGACACAGGTATAGAGATGGACATTCAGGGTCTATCCTCTTGTGTGGATCATCTCACTGCAAGGGTACAAAACATTCACGATTTTGTGGTTCAGAATCCTATGTTAGAGCCTAGAATTCCTATTCCTGATTTATTTTCTGGGGATAGATCTAGATTCTTGAATTTCAAAAATAATTGTAAACTGTTTCTAGCTTTGAAACCCCGCTCCTCTGGTGACCCCGTTCAGCAAGTAAAAATCATAATTTCTTTGTTGCGTGGTGACCCTCAAGACTGGGCATTTTCCTTTGCGCCAGGAGATCCTGCATTGCGAGATGTAGATGCGTTTTTTCTGGCGCTTGGATTGCTTTATGATGAACCTAATTCAGAGGATCAGGCAGAGAAAATCTTGCTGGCTTTGTGTCAGGGTCAGGATGAAGCGGAGGTGTACTGTCAGAAGTTTAGAAAGTGGAATGAATGTGCCCTGGTGGCAATTTTCAGAAAGGATCTTTCTGAAGCCCTTAAGGATGTCATGGTGGGATTTCCCATGCCTGCTGGTCTGAATGAGTCTATGTCCTTGGCCATTCAGATCGATCGGCGCATGCATGAGCGCAAAGCTGTGCACCATCTGGCGGTATTCTCTGAGCATAGGCCTGAGCCTATGCAATGTGATAGGACTTTGACTAGAGCTGAACGGCAAGAACACAGACGTCGGAATGGGCTGTGTTTTTACTGTGGTGAATCCACTCATGCTATCTCCAATTGTCCTAAGCGCACTAAGCGGTTCGCTAGGTCTGCCACCATTGGTACGGTACAGTCTAAATTTCTTTTGTCCGTTACTCTGATTTGCTCTCTGTCGTCCTATTCTGTAATGGCATTTGTGGATTCAGGCGCTGCCCTGAATTTGATGGACTTGGAGTTTGCCAGGCGCTGTGGTTTTTTCTTGGAGCCCTTGCAGTATCCTATTCCATTGAGAGGAATTGATGCTACGCCTTTGGCCAAGAATAAGCCTCAGTACTGGACTAAATTGACCATGTGCGTGGCTCCTGCACATCAGGAGGATATTTGCTTTTTGGTGTTGCATAATCTGCATGATGTGGTCGTGTTGGGGTTGCCATGGCTACAGGTCCATAATCCAGTGTTGGATTGGAAATCTATGTCTGTGTCCAGCTGGGGTTGTCAGGGGGTACATGGTGATGTTCCATTGCTGTCAATTTCGCCTTCCACTCCTTCTGAAGTCCCTGAGTTTTTATCAGATTACCGGGATGTATTTGAAGAGCCCAAATCTGGTGCCCTACCTCCTCATAGGGATTGCGACTGTGCTATTAATTTGATTCCTGGTAGTAAGTTTCCTAAGGGCCGTCTGTTTAATTTATCTGTGCCAGAGCACGCCGCTATGCGGAGTTATATAAAGGAATCCTTGGAGAAGGGTCATATTCGTCCGTCGTCGTCACCATTGGGAGCACGGTTCTTTTTTGTGGCCAAGAAGGATGGTTCTTTGAGACCTTGTATTGATTACCGCCTTCTTAATAAGATCACAGTCAAATTTCAGTATCCTTTGCCGCTGCTGTCTGATTTATTTGCTCGGATTAAGGGGGCTAGTTGGTTCACCAAGATAGATCTTCGAGTGGCGTATAATCTTGTGCGAATTAAACAGGGTGATGAATGGAAAACAGCATTTAATATGCCCGAGGGCCATTTTGAGTACCTGGTTATGCCATTCGGGCTTTCTAATGCTCCATCTGTGTTTCAGTCCTTTATGCATGACATCTTCCGAGAGTACCTGGATAGATTTCTGATTGTATATTTGGATGACATTTTGGTCTTTTCGGATGATTGGGAGTCTCATGTGAAGCAGGTCAGAATGGTGTTCCAGGTCCTTCGTGCGAATTCCTTGTTTGTGAAGGGGTCAAAGTGTCTCTTTGGAGTTCAGAAGGTTTCATTTTTGGGTTTCATTTTTTCCCCTTCTACTATTGAGATGGACCCTGTTAAAGTTCAGGCCATTTACGATTGGACTCAGCCGACATCTGTGAAGAGCTTGCAGAAGTTCCTGGGCTTTGCTAATTTTTATCGTCGCTTCATCGCTAACTTTTCCAGTATTGCTAAAACGTTGACTGATTTGACCAAGAAAGGTGCTGATGTGGTCAATTGGTCCTCTGCGGCTGTAGCGGCTTTTCAGGAGTTGAAGCATCGTTTTGCTTCTGCCCCTGTGTTGTGCCAGCCAGATGTTTCGCTTCCTTTTCAGGTGGAGGTTGATGCTTCTGAAATTGGAGCAGGGGCTGTTTTGTCGCAAAGAAGTTCTGATGGCTCGGTGATGAAACCCTGTGCCTTCTTTTCTAGAAAATTCTCGCCTGCTGAGCGCAATTATGATGTGGGCAATCGGGAGTTGTTGGTCATGAAGTGGGCATTCGAGGAGTGGCGACATTGGCTTGAAGGAGCTAAACATCGCGTGGTGGTCTTGACGGATCACAAGAATTTGACTTATCTCGAGTCTCCCAAACAGTTGAATCCTAGACAGGCTCGATGGTCGCTCTTTTTCTCCCGTTTTGATTTTGTGGTTTCATACCTTCCGGGATCTAAGAATGTGAAGGCTGATGCCCTGTCAAGGAGTTTTGTGCCTGACTCTCCGGGTGTTCCGGAGCCGGCGGGTATTCTTAAAAAAGGGGTAATTTTGTCTGCCATTTCCCCTGATTTGCGGCGTGTGCTGCAAAAGTTTCAGGCTGATAGACCTGACCGTTATCCTACGGAGAAACTGTTTGTCCCTAATAGAGGGACTGGTAGAGTTATCTCGGAGATTCATTGTTCAGTATTGGCTGGTCATCCTGGAATCTTTGGTACCAGAGATTTGGTGGCTAGATCTTTTTGGTGGCCTTCTTTGTCACGGGATGGGATGTGCGTTCTTTTGTGCAGTCCTGTGGGATTTGTGCTCGGGCTAAGCCCTGCTGTTCTCGTGCCAGTGGGTTGCTTTTGCCCTTGCCGATTCCGAAGAGGCCCTGGACGCATATTTCCATGGATTTTATTTCTGATCTCCCTGTTTCTCAAAAGATGTCGGTCATTTGGGTGGTTTGTGATCGCTTCTCTAAGATGGTCCATTTGGTACCCTTATCTAAACTGCCTTCCTCCTCTGATTTGGTGCCATTGTTTTTCCAGCATGTGGTTCGTTTGCATGGCATTCCGGAGAACATCGTCTTGGACAGAGGTTACCAGTTTGTTTCGAGGTTTTGGCGGTCCTTTTGCGCTAAGATGGGCATTGATTTGTCTTTTTCTTCGGCTTTCCATCCTCAGACTAATGGCCAAACTGAACGAACTAATCAGACTTTGGAGACATATCTGAGATGCTTTGTTTCTGCTGATCAGGATGATTGGGTGTCCTTCTTGCCTTTGGCTGAGTTCGCCCTTAATATTCAGGCCAGCTCGGCTACTTTAGTTTCTCCTTTTTTCTGCAATTCTGGTTTCCATCCTTGTTTCTCTTCAGGGCAGGTTGAGCCTTCGGACTGTCCTGGTGTGGATGCGGTGGTGGACAGGTTGCAGCAGATTTGGACTCATGTGGTGGACAATTTGACATTGTCCCAGGAGAAGGCTCAACGTTTCGCTAACCGCCGGCGTTGTGTTGGTCCCCGACTTCGTGTTGGGGATTTGGTTTGGTTGTCATCTCGTCACGTTCCTATGAAGGTTTCCTCTCCTAAGTTTAAGCCTCGTTTCATTGGACCATATAAGATTTCTGAGGTTCTTAATCCTGTGTCATTTCGTTTGGACCTTCCAGCTTCTTTTGCCATCCATAATGTGTTCCATAGGTCGTTGTTGCGGAGATACGTGGTGCCTATGGTTCCCTCCGTTGATCCTCCTGCCCCGGTGTTGGTCGAGGGGGAGTTGGAGTATGTGGTGGAGAAGATTTTGGATTCTCGTGTTTCGAGACGGAAACTCCAGTACCTGGTCAAGTGGAAGGGTTATGGTCAAGAAGATAATTCCTGGGTTTTTGCCTCTGATGTTCATGCTGCCGATCTTGTTCGTGCCTTTCATTTGGCTCATCCTGATCGGCCTGGGGGCTCTGGTGAGGGTTCGGTGACCCCTCCTCAAGGGGGGGTACTGTTGTGAATTCTGTTGTTGAACTCCCTCCTGTGGTCGTGAATGGTACTTCGGCGAGTTCTGTCTATGGGCTCCCTCTGGTGGCTATGAGTGAAGCTGCTGCTTCTGAGGTTCCTTACACAGGTGACATGGTTTATCCTTTGGTTGGCTTCTCTATTTAACTCCACTCAGATCGTTACTCCATGCCAGCTGTCAATGTTTTAGCATTGGTTCAGTTCGCTCCTGGATCTGCCTGGTGACCTGTCTTCTCCAGCAGAAGCTAAGTTCCTTATTGTTATTTTTGCTCATTGTTTCTTTGTCCAGCTGGTTATCCTGATTTTGTCTTGCTAGCTGGAAGCTCTGGGATGCAGTGTGGCACCCCGCACCATGAGTCGGTGCGGAGGACCCTTTTGCACACTCTGCGTGGTCTTTTGTAGGTTTTTGTGCTGACCGCAAAGATTCCTTTCCTATCCTCTGTCTATTTAGTAAGTCGGGCCTCCCTTTGCTGAACCTATTTCATTTCTGCGTTTGTGACTTTCATCTTTACTCACAGTCATTATATGTGGGGGGCTGCCTATTCTTTGGGGAATTCCTCTGAGGAAAGGTAGGCTTTATTTTCTATCTCTAGGGCTAGCTAGCTCTGAGGCTGTGACGAGGTGCCTAGGGAGCGTCAGGAGCGCTCCACGGCTATTTTTAGTGTGTGCGATAGGATTAGGGCTTGCGGTCAGCAGAGCTCCCACATCCCAGAGCTCGTCCTGTATGAGTTTAACTATCAGGTCGGGTGCTCCTAACCACCAGGTCATAACAGATAATCTGATTGGTGCCTTGCAGGTTCTGCAGACAGCTTTATATTCTTCTTTAGATATGCCTCCCTCTTTCCATTAGATAAACATTTCTTTCTTCCTTTTTAGCATGTGTTTAAGTTGTGTGTTCATCCATCCTGGTTTCCTTAAATACTTTGTATTCTTCCCTCTTTTTGGAAATGTTAACGTTTGTGCTTAGAGAATCTAATTTTTCAAGATTTCCCAACCTTCCTGGACATTTTTGTTCTTAAGGATATCCAGCAATGGATCCCTCCGATTCGCTTTCTGAGTCTCTTAAAATCTGCCTTTCTGAAATCTAACCTTGAAGTCTGAGTCTTCACAGGTCTTCCTCCTCTAGTTATCCAAAATTCTAAAATAGCATGGTCGCTACCTCCTAGGGTCCCAGCAATTCTTATCTCCTCAACCATTTCCTTCCAGTTTATAAGGATTAGATGCAAGGTAGCAGATCATCTTGTTTTCTCCCCTACCTTTTGGAAGATAAAGTTGTCAGCAAGAGAGGATAAGAATTTGCTTGACCTGTTAGTTTTACCTGAGAGAGATTCCCAACAAATGTCTGGATAGTTGAAATCTCCCATGAACTCTAGGTCATATTTTTTGGAGAACTTGGCCAGTCTTCCTGCATGAAGTGGGAAGGGGAACCATGCAAAGGCACTATCAATACTGTTAAAGTGCCTACATGTTTATACAGTGAAAAATATGACAATTCATAATCCATAAATAATTAGCAGATGTAAGAAGGTTACATAAGGGACTCCTGTTCTCGTAATCACTGAGGTTCCTGCTGTAAGACCATAGTGATAACCTATCTTGTCTGGGTTTCTGAAATTAGCCAAAAAAAATTTTTCTATTACTGGAGAATTTTCAATGTAAGAAGGAGCTTGCTTCATGACACTCTAATAGCTCAGTGAATTTGACATGACATTGCCATAGGAGATTGTATTTCATAGAACGAATTGCTATGTACAGTAGATGGAAGAATAAATACACTGCGATAAAGGAAAATCGACAATAGGAAAGTATAAATGAAACAACCCAAAAATAGGGAATTCTAAACAATTTTGTGCACATAACATGAACCAAGCAGAAAGTAATAGCAAGAGGAAAGAATATACTCATATTACCAATAGATGGCTTTCTCAGGCCAGGATGTTAAGAAAATAGACAACATGCCATTAGAGCTTTGTACACTTTTTTTTTTTAACATGTACTATTAAAAAAAGATAAGTTTTTTCACTATATTAATGAGTGCCATATATTTAACTCTGAACTGTATAGCTGTAAGTATTTGATACACTTAATTCTTTGTAGGTTGGAAAACTTGCAAAATTGGGAGAGGTCTGTAATTTTTGTTGCAGGTACACTTCAAATGTAAGACAGAATCTTTATAAAAAAAATCCAGGAAATCACATTGTGTGATGATTTTTACATACTTAAAGGGAAACGGTCACCCCCAAAATCGAGGGTGAGCTAAGTCCACCGGCATCAGCGGCTTATATACAGCATTCTGTAATGCTGTAGTTAAGCCCCCGATGTATCCTAAAAGATGAGAAAAAGAGGTTAGATTATACTCACCTGGGCGGGCGGTCCGATCTGGTGGGCATCGCGGTCCGGGGCCTCCAATCTTCATAGGATGACGTCCTCTTCTGGTCTTCATGCTGCGGTTCCGGCGCAGGCGTACTTTGTCTGCTCTGTTGAGGACAGAGGAAAATACTGCAGTGCGCAGGCACCAGGAAAGGTCAGAGAGGCCCGGCGCCTGCGCTCTGCAGTACTTTGCTCTGCCCTCAACAGGGCAGACAAAGGACTCCCGTGCCGGAGCCACAGCGTGAAGCCCAGAAGCAGACATCATCTGATGAAGATGGGAGGTGCCGGACCGGACCGCGACACCCATCAGACCGGACTGGGACTGGGACCACCCCTGGGTGAGTATAATCTAACCTCTTTTTCTTATCTTTCAGGATACATCGGGGGCTTATCTACAGAATTACAGAACACTTTTGGGGGTGACCGGTTCCCTTTAACTTGCATTTTCTTGCATGAAATAAGTACCCTATTTTTTGGATTATAAGATGCACTTTTTCCCCCAAAATTTAGGAGGAAAATGGGGGTGCGTCTTTTAATGCAGATATATCTTACCGGTATCATTGCTGTAGGCCACAGGCTGGGATGAGGGGCTGTCCGTGGCTGCTCTGGGTGCCTGGCGCTGCTCTGGGTGCCTGACTTCTGCAAGGGTGTCCGGCACTGCTGCGGGACCAGAGTCCCCAGTGTTTCATGGTTTCCTGTGTGGTGGACTCCGGAAAAATGGCCGCCGGGGGGTGGTACATGCACAGATAGAGATCTCGGGAGATTAGATCTCAGCGCTGGATTTGGATTTTTTCTTCACCACTTAAATAAAAAATAACCTTTACATGTTTGGAACTTACAAATTTGTAATGACTTGGAGAATCATAATTGCAGGTCAGTTTTAGTATTTGGTGAAAATCGTTAAAAATAAAAAAAACAGTTGTGGAATTGCACTGTTTTTGCAATTTCACCGCACTCTAAATTTTTTTCCCCGTTTTCCTGTACACAATTTGGTTAAACCGAAGGACAACTCATCCCGCAAAAAAAAAGTCCTCTCATGGCCATAAAAATAAAAAATGTATGGCTCTGGGAAGAAGGGGAGCGAAAACAAACAGAAAAATGAAAAAGGGCTGTGGCGTGTCTTTATGGACATTTATATATGGCTGGTATAGTGCAAACTTTTTTTTATATATAATATTTCCTATAAATCTGTTAGTCATATATGTTACTTGTTAAAATGTATATGGTGGTGCATTGATATGAAAATGGTTTGGACCAGCATGATAGCAATATAATATTCCACATAACTTCTGGAAAAGACTCCATTTGTGTATGCAGCACGAGAAGTGTTTTGTAGTATTAAGTACTGAAGTCGAGACCTTGAAACTATTGCAACAAAACTTGTTTCTATGGCCAAGCAGTGACTTGCATTATGATCATAATGTACAGTGCAAAATAGATATTAAACTTCAGTAGGGCATAGAGTTGGCTTCAGAGGTATGATGAACCAAGCTACACCATTCTGTACATTTCTCAAATCAGAGCTGAACAAATTAAAGGTTAAAGGATTACAGATGTGAATAAAAGTTAAAATGTGCATTAAATTGATATAAAAAAATTGATAGCACATGTGGAACGCCAACCAGGGCCACGGGGTACACAGTACCGGGTCTGGTACTTGAAGAGATGTTTCACGGCGGCGACCCGGTCCGTTGTCCTGGGCACCCAAGTAAAAGGGACGGGTCTTTAAAGGGTTTTGTGAAATAATAAAAGTTTGTGATGCCACCTGTGGTACTTGGTCAAGGGTGACCAAAGCTGCTAAAAGGGGTCCTCTGGGGTGAGGTTATGGCAGCAGGGATGGTATGGCTTCCCATAGGTGAAGCTGGGTCCCCAGCACTCCCAGTGTGGTTGGCAAAGATGGTGTGGTGCCGGAAAAAAACACAGGGTTGCAGTCTCTTTACCTGGTATACTGATGGCAGACAGCCACAGTCCAGAGTACCAGCAACAGATGTTGGTGATGTCCGGTCGGCCTGGAAGCAATTACAGATCCCTTTTCCAGGTGAGGTTCCTAAGCCTTCCGTCTCGTGCTTTTAAGTGAGTTCCTTGCTGCCTGTAGCTTCTGTCAAGGTCCTCTCTCTCCTGTCCTGGGACAGTACCTACATGGTAGGCGACTCAAGCCTTTTTACAGAGTCTCTATCACGACTTGGGCTTTGTGTGTTGCTGTACCCTCAGGTTGGATTGTGGACAGTTGACATAAAATCTACTGTCCTCCGGTTCTTCTGTGGGACATAAAGTACTACTCAGCCTCGGGCCCCCGAAACCCAGCTCCTTTGGTTCAGCTTGGAAGGAGCACAACCGCAGCTCCCTTCCAGCTCCTATCTTCTCCTGTGCTTCTCCCCTCTGGCATTTGCTATCAATGCACCATTCCTGCATTGCCTCTCTTGCCTGGAGCTGCAGCACCACACATGGCTGCACGACCCCAGCTCTGCTCACACTCCTCTCTCCTCTACCGTCTCTCCACTCAACTCCTGGATCAACTAACTCCCCTCCAAGCCAGAATATCTATATCTGAGGGAAGCTCCCCTGAAACCCGGTTCAGAGTTCCCCTTCTGGCCTGGAATCAGAATGTGTTGCATGTAGGTGTACTACCTATTAATGGGATCTTCCTTGCTTCCAGGCATCACATCACCCTCCCCGAAAGGAAGGCAACATCACCGGTTACCTGGGGTGTTACACATGATCTAAAATAATGTGATTTTATTTATGTGTCCATAATTATACGAAAAATCAGGAGCAAAAAAATAAAAAAAATGTTGTTTAAATGTTTATAAAAGGTTAAACTGATGTAGATGCAAGAGCATGTGCTCCATAGAGGCAGGTTCCAAGACTATTATAGGGCTCTTGATGGGAGAGTTCAGGCAAGATCAAGTTGGGGCCATGTCATGTGCTATAAAGTTACAAATGACAGATGACTGGGCCCTCCTCTATAGTGAACTGAATTCTTATAAACAGAACAAGTTGAGACAGTGGCCCAAAGATTATGTGGAAGGGGTTTTGTAGGTGGAGACAAACACCAAAATATTTTGTCTTGGTAACATAAGGTGATGGCGGATAAAGATCTGACCACTTTCCTGCTCTTATGAATGCCATTGTACTGGAAGTCATAAAACAAAATATTTAATAAGTAGATGTAAAGACCCATTCAGAAACTTGTTAGGGTTGGCGGAGCGCACCGAATATATTTATTAAATGAGAGGTGCATTCGCAACCCGGGATCCACCGTGCAGGAAAGAACCTGCTGCTAAGCAAGGCGGCGAAAGCAAATTAGTCCAAACAAACTCTGTTGCTTCACAGAGACCATAGTAAAGAGAACGCTGTGCCCTGTTTAGCTCACAGGGGACACAGCTACTTTGTAGAGCCGACAGTGGTCATGCAGTCCAAACATCACGCAGCTCCTCTCCGGTGGAGCCGGAATTTTAATGGCTATTAGCCAGCCCTGAATTCAGACATAAACTCCTCGCCGGAGGTGCCAGCATTCTAGGGGCTTATTTCAGCCGGGTCCCTGACTGCATACACAAAACGCCTCGCCGGAGGTGCCAGCATTCAAGTGGCTTATTTCAGCCGGGTCCCTGACTGCATACACAAAACTCCTCGCCGGAGGTGCCAGCATTCTAGGGGCTTATTTCACACACGACCTCACTGGCGCTGAGCTCGTACATATTTGATACTAGCACATGGCCGTGCGGTCATGAGAACCTTTTATAGCTGTAGCACCTACAGGACCTTCCTAAAAGGACCAATACAAGGCTGCCACAGAACTTCATCAGGTACAGGACCTTCCTGGAGGACCAATGGAAGTTGCTGCAGTACCTGAGCATGTGACCCTTGATCTCC
Organism: Ranitomeya imitator; assembly: GCF_032444005.1. Classification (NCBI taxonomy): domain Eukaryota; kingdom Metazoa; phylum Chordata; class Amphibia; order Anura; family Dendrobatidae; genus Ranitomeya; species Ranitomeya imitator. Next base: position 547,495,714 of record NC_091285.1, read on the forward strand.
ACTGAGAGATCTTACCCTGGGCATGCTCAGTGTGTGCAAAGCAGTACTTAGTCCCAGAAAAGCCTGCTCGCCACAGACCAGTGCAGGGTACAATAGTAGAGCCTGTAGAGGCAGCAATAACACTTTGCACAGTATAGATTCAGTGAGACGCTGGGACCGACGTCTCCGCTGAGCAGTCTCCACTGCGGCCGATGCAGAATGGGAGACTGCAGCAGACATGGTTCGAGATTCCCCTGTGCAGCGGCGGGAACTCGACTCCTAACATTACATCCCCTCCTAGGGCCCCCCTCCTTGAGCCTCGCTATGCTCAAAAGCTGCAATGAGCAGCAGAGCCCAAATGTGCTCCACAGGTTCCCAGGTTCTATCTTCTGGACCGTGACCCTTCCAGTCCACCAGATAAAATTTTTTGCCACGTACCACCTTGCACCCCACGATAGCATTCACCTCAAACTCATCCGTTGATGAACCCGATGTCCCGGCAGATGACTCAGAAAACCGGGACAAATGAACGGGCTTTAAGAGAAATGTGAAAAGTGTCGTGATACCAAGGCGTGGAGGAATAGCCAAACGGTAGACCACAGGGTTGACCCATTCCAGAACCTTGAACGGACCAATGTAGCGAGGAGCAAACTTAGTGGACTTAACTTGCAGCCTGATGTTACGGGCGGAGAGCCACACTAAGTCGCCAGGAGCAAAGGTCGGAGTGGGACGCCGGTGTGTATCAGCAGAAACCCTCATTCTCTCCTTAGAGGCCCGAATGGCATCCTGTGTGCGGTCCCAAATGTCACGTGCCCCCACCGCCCAGTCTGCCATCGTAGAATCGGTGGATGACACGGGCATGGGCACAGGGACATGCAGATGCTGGCCGTAATTAAGGAGAAAAGGAATCTGACCAGTGGAATCGGCTACGGCGTTGTTCAAGGCAAATTCCGCACAAGGTAGCAAAGATGCCCAGTCATCCTGCGTAGCAGAGACAAAATGCTGCAAGTATGTCACCAGAGTCTGGTTGGTCCTCTCTACCAACCCATTCGTCTCGGGATGGTATGCAGAGGAGAGATTCAACTCTATGCTGAGTAAATGGCAGAGCTCTCTCCAAAACCGAGATGCGAACTGGGGCCCCGGTCGCTGACAATTTTATCAGGCATTTCATGTAAACGGAAAATATGCTTTATGAATAACGCCACCAAGGCCCGTGCAGAAGGTAACCGTGGAAGCGGCACCAAGTGCACCATATTGAGAAATGATCGGTGACAACCCAGATAACGGTGCAGCTACGAGACTTGGGTAAGCCCACCACTAAGTCCATCCTGACCATTTCCCAGGGCCTGTCTGCCACCGGTGAAGGGTAAAGCAACCCAGCAGGCCATTGCTGAGGAGACCGATTCTGGGCGCAGGAAACGCAGGCCCGAATATAGTAGCCGACATCACGGGCCATATGTGGCCACCAGTACGTTCTTGCCAAAAGCTCAGATGTCCTTTTGGTCCCAAAATGCCCACCCACTCTGGACAAGTGAGCCCAAGAGAGAACCTCCAGTCGCAAATTCGCTGGCATGAAAGTCTTGTCCGGGGGCACAGACTCTTGCGAAACCGGAGCTACAGTTTTCAGGCTCTCAGAAGGGACAATAAGCCGAGGCTCCTCCTCCTCAGATGACACTACGGAGCGGGAGAGAGCATCGGCGCAAATATTCTTCTCTCCAGAGAGAAAATGAAGAGTAAAATGAAACTGGGAGAAGAACAGGGACCATCTAGCCTGGCGAGAATTCAGCCGCTGGGCCATCTGTAGATATACCAAGTTCTTGTGGTCAATGAAAACCTGGAAGGGAAAGCGAGCTCTCTTCAAGAGGTGTCTCCACTCTGAAAAAGCCAATTTCATGGCTAGTATCTCCCTGTCCCCGATGGAATAATTCCTCTCCGCCGGTGTGAAGGTCTTGGAGAAGAAGAAGCAAGGATGCTTCCGACCTTGAGCATCCTCTTCGAAAAGGACTGCTCCAGCACCAACGGATGAGGCATCCACCTCCATGATAAATGGCTTATCTACATCGGGGCGATGTAGAATGGAAGCGCTAGCGAAGTGTGACTTAACCGAGAGGAAGGCCTTGGAGACATCCTCCGACCACAACTTGGGATTTGCTCCCTTCTTGGTGAGGGCAACCAAGGGAGCTACCAAAGTTGAGAAGTGTGGGATGAACTGGCGATAGTAATTATTGAACCCCATAAAGTGCTGCACAGCTTTAAGTGAACGGGGTTCCTGCCAGTCCATCACAGCCTGTAGCTTGGCAGGATCCATAGCCAAACACTGGGCAGAGATGATATAACCAAGGAAAGGCAAGGACTCCTGCTCAAACAAACACTTCTCCAACTTGGCGTAGAGGAAGTTTGCCCGTAAGACGTCGAAGAATTTGCGAACATCTCTCCGATGGGAGTCAATATCTGGAGAGTAGATGAGAATATCATCCAGATAGACTACGACCGAGGTGGAGAGCATATCCCGGAAGATGTCATTCACAAAGTCTTGGAAGACGGCTGGGGCATTACAGAGCCCGAAGGGCATCACCACATATTCATAGTGCCCATCCCTGGTGTTAAAAGCCATCTTCCATTCGTCCCCCTCACGGATGTGAATCAGGTTGTAAGCACCCCGCAGATCTAATTTAGTAAATACCCTTGCTCCCCGTAGCCTATCAAAAAGCTCAGATATCAGGGGTAATGGGTACTTGTTCTTAACGTTGATGGCGTTAAGACCCCTGTAGTCTATGCATGGACGTAAGTCTCCACTCTTCTTTTGCACAAAGAAGAACCCAGCCCCTGCAGGTGACACGGACTTCCTAATAAATCCTCGTGCCAGATTCTCTTGGATGTACTGAGACATTGCCTCCGTCTCCGGGAGAGATAACGGGTAGACTCAACCCTGGGGAGCCTCAGCACTAGGCAAGAGGTCAATAGGACAGTCAGAGGGGCAGTGAGGCGGAAGGGTCTCCGCAGCCCTTTTGGAGAACACGTCCACATAGGGCCAATAGTGCTTGGGGAGAGAGGAAAGATCTGTGGGTACCTCTGTTGTAGCAACCTGAATGCACTCCCTCTGACATCTACCCTCACAGGATTTACTCTATCCCAAAATTCTCCCTGAGGACCACTCTATATGAGGAGAATGATCGCGTAACCATGGTATCCACAACAGGACCTCATCAATTCCCTCAGGAATGACTAATAGAGAGATAATCTCCTGATGTGATGGAGACACAGAAAGAGTGAAAGGAATGGTTTGGTGGGTAATCTGTGAGGGTAGTGTCGACCCATTGACCACTCAAACGGTTACTGGTTTTGCGAGCATCACCAGGGGTATTGCGTGACGCTGGGCGAAAGCGGATGACATAAGATTACCCTCCGCCCTAGAGTCCACACATAGCTCTACCATAAGAGTGGATGGGCCTATGGTAATTGGCCCCTTGAAGGACAACTTAGAGGCAAACGTCGCCGTATCTAGTGTACCTCCTCCAAAATATAGGAATGAGGGTTTTATCTGAATAGTCCAACTCAAACGCTAATGTCCAGAAGTGGACGGCAAAATGGCTGACCATGGTCGAACCCTGAGTCAAAGCCAACAGTTGGAGCGCTGTATCATGGGTGACTTGAGGTCCTACAAAGACCTGTTTCAGAGCTTCCAGAAACCAAGGAACACTCCAAAGCTCTGTCCGACAGGAGAGAGATTATGAATCCCACCTATACCCGCTCTGTGGGAAAACGTGCAGCCAGGAGCTCGAGGTGTATACCACACTGGCTCACGAATCCCCTACAGGACTTACTGTCCCCGGAATATTTTTCAGGCAATGGGAGGTGAGATAAAGTCGGAACAGAGGTGGCAGTGGGTAAAGCTGCTGCAGCCACGCTAGCAGCCTGAACAGCTATTGCGGTAACATCTACCGCCGAGGTTGCACGCTCAAGAGACGCCAACCGGCCCTACAGCAGCTGGATGTACCCCTGCAATCACTGTTCATCCGCCATTACTTAGCCAGATCCTGGTGCTAGTATACTGTTAGGGTTGGCGGAACACACCGAATATATTTATTAAATGAGATAGGTGCATGCGCAACCCGGGATATACCGTGCAGGAAAGAACCTGCTGCTAAGCAAGGCGGCAAAGCAAATTAGTACAAATGAACTCTGCTGCTTCACAGAGCCCGTAGTAAAGAGAATGCTGTGCCCTGTTTAGCTCACAGATGACACAGCTTCTGTGTAGAGCCAACAGTGGTCATGCAGTCCAATCAACACGCAGCTCCTTTCCGGTGGAGCCGGAATTCTAATGGCTATTAGCGAGCCCTGAATTCAGACATAAACTCCTCGCCGGAGGTGCCAGCATTCTAGGGGCTTATTTCAGCAGGGTCCCTGACTGCATACACAAAACTCCTCGCCGGAGGTGCCAGCTTTCTAGGGGCTTATTTCAGCTGGGTCCCTGACTGCATACACAAAACTCCTCGCCGGAGGTGCCAGCATTCTAGGGGCTTATTTCAACCGGGTCCCTGACCACACACATGACCACACTGGCGCTGAGCTCGTACATATTTGATACTAGCACATGTCTGTGCGGTCATGAGAACCTTTTATAGCTGTAGCACCTACAGGACCTTCCTGGAGGACCAATGGAAGTTGCTGCAGTACCTGAGCATGTGACCCTTGATCTCCACTGAGAGATCTTACCCTGGGCATGCTCAGTGTGTGCAAAGCAGGACTTAGTCCAAGAAAAGCCTGCTCACCGCAGACCAGTGCAGGGTACAATAGTAGAGCCTGGAGAGGCAGCAGTAACCTTTTGCATAGTATCAGATTCAGTGAGACGCTGGGACCGATATCTCCGCTGAGCAGGCTCCACTGTGGCCGATGCAGAATGGGAGACCGCAGCAGACATGGTTCGAGATTCCCCCTGTGCAGCGGCGGGAACTCGACTCCTAACAACACTAACTAGGGTTGAGCTAAACGGGTTGGCCATTTTCAGAAGTCGCCGACTTTTGGCAAAGTCGGGTTTCATGAAACCCGACCCCTGTGTGGGGTCGGCCATGAGGTCGGCAATCTTCTGAATCTGGTATCGGAATTCCGATACCGAGTTCCGATATGTTTGCAATATCGGAAATCGGTATCGGAATCCATATTTAAGTGTAAAATAAAGAATTAAAATAAAAAATATTGCTATACTCACCCTCTGACGCGTCCTGGTACTAACCGGCAGCCTTCCTTCCTTAGAATCAGCGCGTGAAGGGCCTTAGATGACGTCGCGGCTTGTTATTGGTCGCGCGACCAATCACAAGCTGCGACGTCACCGAAGGTCCTTCAAGCGCTGATTCTTAGGAAGGAAGGCTGCCGGAAAGAAGCAGGGCGCGTCCGAGGGTGAGTATATACCTAGTAGGAATATACTCACCCATGGACGCGCCCTGCTTCTTTCCGGCAGCCTTCCTTCCTAAGAATCAGCGCTTGAAGGACCTTCGGTGACGTCGCGGCTTGTGATTGGTCGCGCGAGCGGTCACATGGGCGGTCGCACGACCAATCACAAGCCGCGACGTCATCTAAGGCCCTTCACGCGCTGATTCTAAGGAAGGAAGGCTGCCGGATAGTACCAGGGCGCGTCAGAGGGTGAGTATAGCAATATTTTTTATTTTAATTCTTTATTTTACACTTAAATATGGATCCCAGGGCCTGAAGGAGAGTTTCCTCTCCTTCAGACCCTGGGAACCATTGGAAATTTCGTGTTTCGGCCGACCCCGACTTTTTTATAGGATCGGCCGATTTCACTCGACCCGACTTTTGAAAAAGTCGGGTTTCGTAAAACCCGACCCGATCCTATAAAAGTTAAAGTCGCTCAACCCTAACTCTAACCAGTTAATGAAGTGGAAGTACAGCAGGTGCTTTTTGACTCGTACATTTATATTGTACTAAAATATACAGTCCTCCTTCTACATTTACCTGATGGGTTTTTCATATTGCATTTTCCCCAGTAATGGGAGATTAGAGTGTTATCTTCTCAGTATAGAGCATATTGGTTTCTGCAAATTTCCTATACTTTTTTTTAAAACAGTTCTTATTCCCACTAGGGATGCATTTGCATACATTGCCTTTTTGGACCCTGGTCAATGCCGTGAGTCACTTAATGCACATGGAAATATTACTTAGGAAAAAACTCCAATTAATTATTTTCACTTTGCTTAAATATGTTAAGTCTCCTAGGGAGTTAAGAATGAGCTGACTGCGACATCTGTTAAAGAGGAAAACCTACTCAATTTAAAGTCTTATCTATCCTTGCCAGCCACACATTTGGATGATATCAGACCCCAGTAAACTTCCAGTGTTCAGGGATATCGTGCTGCAGCATTAAATTATTACATTGTCAAACTCCTATCTTATTGAACTCGACCAAATTATTTGTATTGAAATGCAGAGGGTTTCAATTTTAATTAAACAAGCAAATGTGCCATTTCTAGTTTCCATTGAGAGACCTGCACACTTCTCCACTGTAACTCACATACAAAGCGTTCCCCTGTGCTTCAAAATGCAGAGCAACCGGATAACATACTGGATGCCAAGGAAAGAAAGAAAGGAAAAGAAAGTTCAGGGTAACGCTGAGTAAAAATGACTTTTTCAGCTTAAAGATTGGCAGACGTATCTAAATGCAAATGCAGGTTTGCGAACTGCAATTAAATAAATGGAGTGAACAAAGCTAACGGAATAAGTGGTCCTGCCCAGACAGGTCAAGGGGCCATACTTTGCTGTCATAAAAGAGGTTTGCTACATTATGCCTTCAAGAAAGACATTTACAGTAAAATTACATTTTTTTCCCATGCTTTGACCAGCTGTAGCACAGAGGGCTTTTATTCTTTACAAAAAAACAAACTTTTTTTAATAGTTCATCATTGACGTTTGCCAACGACCATGCTACCATAGATATAGATGGTGAAGTTACATTGAGGCTGGGCAGGGCAGGCAAATCAGGTTATTTCCCCCTTTTTCTTGGGCAGATAGACCTATACTAGGCTCCTCTTCTTTAGGCCCGATCTATTCCTCCATACGTTGCAGTCTGAGGATAATCTCCTGACCCAAACTCGTCAGCCTCTTAGAAATGCAGCTCTGGCAAAAATTAAGAGACCACAACATCAAAACCCTGTCATTGAAACCTCTGGAATGTAATCAAGAGGATGATGGATAGTCACAAGCCATCAAGCAAAGAAGAACTGCTTACATTTTTACGCCAGAAGAAGTGTGAAAGACTGGTGGAAAGCATGCCAAGACGCATGAAAGCTGGGATTAAAAGTCATGGTTATTCCACAAAATATTGATTTCTGAACTCTTCTTGAGTTAAAACATTAGTATTGTTGTTTCTAAATGATTATGAACTTGTTTTCTTTGCATTATTTGAGGTCGGAAAGAACTGTTTCTGTTTTTTAATTTTGACCATTTTTCTTTTTCAGAAAAAAAATACAAAGTGTATTGCTTGGAAATTCGGAGACATCTTGTCAGAATTTTATAGACTAAAACAACAATTTACATTTTACCCAAAAATATACCTATAAAGACACACAACTTTTTGCAGTCGTCTATTAATTTTTGCTACGGCTGTATATACTAGGCTATCAAGTTCAAGACAGGAGATTCATAGCCGGTCTGTGCAATCCAGTCCATTCCTAGACTCAAAAACATAGATGTTGGGTAGCTTGGTGGCTCACTGATTAACACTATTGCTTTGCAGTGTTAGAGTCTTGAGTTCAACTTCAACCAAGGCCAACATCTGCAAGGAGTTTGTATGTTCTCCTATGTGGGTGGGTTTCCACTGGATACCTCAGTATCCTTCCACACAGCCCTAAAGGGGAAAGTGATGATGATGTCTATAAAGTGTTGTGAAATTTGTGTTAGGTAAGTGAGTAAATAAACGTCTGAATTTAGCCCTAGAAGTACTGCACCGATGAACAATGGAGACTGAATCTTCTTTAGGGCAACACAAACCTTTTATCTAACAAAAATAAACTGAGTTTTTATATAACTGGATATTAAACACTTTTAAACTCCTTATGTCATTTTCATTGCTATACCCTAACAGCAAGTCTTGAAACTTTTTATTTGTCATGAGAGAGAACTAAAATGCTGGGGTGCTCGTTGCTCGGGATGAACAATTTGTAATACTTGGGTTCTTGGCCAGAACAACGAGCCCAATGTAAGTCTATGGGAGACCCGAGCATAATTACTGTGATCCACCCGGGGGTCCTTTAAGGGCTATTAACATCTGAAAATGATGGAAACACTGCTCAAATGACATGATAAGATCATGGTGATTGCTCAGGGAAGCATTTCTGACTCCAAGGTCACAGCTGTAAACAATGTTGTCAGAGTTTCACGACATTTTTACATGTCCACCAAAACACATACAAAAATGAAACCCAGATGGATTTTGCTGGGAAATATGCTAAGGTACATCCTTTCCAGAGTAATGACTTGTATATAATGCAAAATAATTAACCCCAAACAAAAATGTTCCTCCACCACTTGAGCTATGTTCACCCACAGCGTTTTTGATGCGTTTTTCAACTTTAGCATTGCTTTAAACCAATACAAATGCATTCATTAGGAAATGTCATTGTAACATTTAACAACCCTAGCTGGCCAGGTGTTGTATGACACATAAGCAGACCTATCTAGTTTCATTTATGAAGCAGGGACTCAAAGTCACAGAGCCTATTTTTAGGGGGGTATCAGGCAGCATTGATCTTTTTAAAGGGCCATTAAACAGTCGGTCTCCTATACTGTTATTGCCTATGCAGTGAGTGGCTGGGCTGGCTAAAATTAGGACGCATCCCAATACCTCTTTCATGAGACGTACAGGAGGGCCTCCTGAAAAAATGTTGCATTGAATGCAAGGCCTGGTCTTCCCCAAAGTTACATGCACCCCAATCATCATTTCAGCAGACGTACTTGAGGGCCTCATGTCAAAATTGTTCCCATTAGAAAAGAAAAAAGTGTCTCTCCCACACTATTTGCTTATGCATTGAATGCAAGGCATGGCTGCACCAATATTACATGCACCCCAATAACTCTTTCAGCAGATGTACTTGAGGGCCTCAGGACAAAATTGTTCCCATTAGAAGAAAGTGTGTCTCCCATACTGTTTGCTTATGCACTAAATGCAAGGCCTGTCCCTTATTTGCATGCACCACAACCCCCTTGGAAGAAACGAGGAATATTTCATAAAAAAAATTTCACATTACAAAGGAGCTGTTCACCTATACTTGGAATGCCCATCCACTAAGTGGATGGGCTGACAAACATTTCCCCCTGATGTTAGGACTGTCGGAACGCACCAAGAAAGATGTAATAGATGCGTTCGCAGTCCGGGGTCCACCGTGCAGGTAAAAACCTGCTGCTAGTAAATGGCAGCGTAATATGGCGGTGGAAGTGAACCCGGTAAAACCACAGGTCCGCAATACCGCACTAAAGAGTGCAAGCAAGGAGTCAGCGAACACAACCCCAAGACACAGGATTGAAGTCCGATTAGACCACTTGCTGACACAACACCGCAACAGGGTGTGTTAGGCAACTCTTAATTATTAATAATTAGAGCACCGAAGTGCAAACTGTGCCGTGCTGGCAGGCACCACTAAGCACCCAGATGTGGGTCAGGAAGCGCACTGCTGGCGCGTGGCGCCGCACTGGCGGTCACAGCAATAGACGCTGATACGTGTGTGACACGTTGAGTGGTTAGTCGGGCGCTAGATAGCAGCCATACTCCATACGCGAACAGTCATACAATAGGGTAGGGGTATTTAATGAATGACTTGCACTCACAACAAACACACGTATTCAATTGTAAGACAATACTAGCGCATGGCCGTGCGGTCATGCGCAGTTTATATAGCAGCAGCACAGGAAGTGGCTACAGTACCTTTGCCCTTCCAAGACCTGCCAAAAGGACCAATGGAATGTGCTGCAGAGCCTGAGCACATGACCCTCGATCTCCAACGGGAGATCTTACCCTGGGCATGCTCAGTACTTGCAGACAAGGACTTAGTCCCAGAGAAGTCCGCTCGCTGCTGACCAGCACTGACTTTAATGGCAGAGACTGGAGAAGCAGCAGTAACTCTCAGAACAGAGTGAGAATGAGCAAGACGCTGGGACCGACGTCCTTGCTGAGCAGACTCCACTGCGGCTGGACAAGAATGGGAGACCGCAGCGAAGGTGGCTCGAGATTCCCCCTGTGCAGAAGCGGGAACTCGACCACTAACACCTGAGGGGTAAATATCATCATAGTGTGTATTTTTTGGGGCAGCATCATAAACACCTTGGAAAACAGTAACCTTGTTCCCTACACAGTTGCTGCTGGGAAGGTGCAGGTTTTTAGTAAAAATATGGTGGACGAATCATTGGATGAAGTGATCAAGAAAAGGGGCATGGTGACGGCAGGAATGGTAACATACAGGATTATTAACAGTGGTGGCTCTGGGAGGTATGAGATCCAGGATACAGCCTACAGTGATTAGTCATTTAGCCAGCCCACCACCAATTACCAGAATGTGTTTCATTCCCATCAGAAGATAGGTGTAACAGTTGCAAGTGTGAAGCTTGGCATAAAATATGCCTGTTCGTATAAAGGGCAAAGTGCAACGTGTTCGTGAGATGCTGAATTAGATAAAGCAGATCAGTGTTGGAGGAAAACCAAATAAACTGAAGGATGCTCATGAAAAACTAAGTTTAAAGAGGAGTGCACCATCCATAACTATCAACACACCTGTGGCACAAGGTTATTTATCTTCACCCATACATATTACCAATAACATACAAATGTCACAGCCGAAAATGATTTGATCTACTGTAATGAACACTGTTAAAGGAATGCCACTAAACGTAGATAACCATAACCCTGGAAAACACCAGATTTCCTATTTAGAAGAAATGGACAATGATGGTATTGATGACGATTTTGAACTTTACCACATTCCCACCAAGAAGATGAAGATCATAGCTGCAAACAATGTTCAAAAAAGGCCGTGAATGTCTGGAAATTAATTTTCTCTTGGGCAAACTTTCCCTCTTACTAAAGTGGTACTGAATGATGCATACACAGCTTTTATGTCTACTCTGTATGAGATGGTTGAAAGATGATGTATTCCATTTTGTCCATGTCCACTTTTTGAAAGCGAACAGAAAAGAAGGATGAAATAGTGGGAAGACGTGTGATTTTTGTCAGTAAGTAGGTGATGTCAGGATACTGAGGATATTGCTAACCGTGCCTTTACATGAGCTGTCCTCGGCCGAAGGTGTAGATGGAGAAGAGTAGCTGTCCTAGAACTTAGCCTTCGGGAAAACCGAAATACAGGGGTCGAGGTGAGGAGGTGGTGTGGGAGACGAAGACACTGAATGTCCCTGTAACAGTCTGGTTGTTTTTTAAAGACTCTGCCGAATACCCCAAAAAGGCCATTTGCACCCCAGGCCATGTCCACATCAGCAGGGGTAGCAAAACTACCAGCCTAACTACCACCAGCATGATCAGGCACATGGCAGGAAAGCACCCGACTTTGTTGGCTGAACACCAGGCTCCATGAACAGTGTCTGCGGGTGATACCAGTGCTTCTTCTGCTGTTGAGCGTGCAAGCTAATCCCCTGTCCATGATGCATGCAAATATGCCTCCTGCTCTGCATCTGTAGTAGCACACAAACTCAACTAGCACCATCAAGATGCCCATCCACTTCCTTGTCCCATCAAAGTGTTCAGTTGTCCATACCCCAGTCCTTGGAATGCAAGCGGAAACACGCAGTCAATGCCACACGGGCCACAGTACTAAATTCACACGTGGACAAGTGATTGTAGGCATGGATGGTACATCTCGCTGATGGCACACTGGGTTAGCAAAAAGGAATCCATGACAAAGTCGGACACTGGGAGACCATGTCACAGATGTATGGAGGAGAAAGGTTGAGAAAGGCATTGTATGTCATAGTTTGGGTTTTGAACTGTAGCCTCTGGGCAATAGAAAGGCAGTGAAGGCCCTGGCAGAGAAGAGAGGCTGGGGAATAATGGAGGGATAGTTGGATTACTCGGGCAGCAGAGTTTTGGATACATTGGAGGGGTGCAAGAGTGCTAGAGGGGAGGCCAGAGAGTAGAAGGTTGCAATAGTCAAGGCGGGAGATGTTTTTGCAGTTTCTTGGAATGTACGGATCCTGGAAATGTTTTAGAGTTGTAGTGGGCAGGAGGAGTCAATCGCTTGGATATATAGCTTGAAAGAGAGGGCAGAGTCGAGGATCACCCCGAGACCTGAACATGCCGTGGTGTGCCGTCCCGGCATTACACAGGTACTTATCTGTAATGTGAATATAAAAATGGCTATTTTGAGTCCATTTTGACATATACTGAATGCATACAGACTATTACAGAGCAGCATTACTAGTCATACATTTACAGACAGACAATTCTCATTGTGACACAATCTTGAGAGCTGTTTATTTATTGTCTGAAGACCTTTGAGTGTACAAACAGTTTTAAGTTTGTTTGTTATTGTAAAACAAGGTTAATTTAACCTCTTTCTGTGGTAGTTTTATCTAACTATTGTGGGCTTTTATGTATCTATGGGTTTATGGCCCATTGTCTGATGTATGACTGATATCTTGGTCTCATTTTATCTTGAAAGCTGGCCACTTGAAGGGCAGGGTGAATCCAAATGAAACATAGTGCAAATCACTATATAAGGCCAGAGAAACATGACTAAGACAGGAGCATAAACTGGTGTACCTGTACTTACATGTGTACAGTGTTGTGATACCTGCATTAGTGGGGATGCCCCCGTGCACTGTTGTGAATCTCATTGGGGTGCTCTGTCTTGGTGTTGCTTCTCTGATTTTCCAGATGGATGATGTTTAAAAACCCCTTGGTGATGGATGATGTGAGTATTCATCATCATATGTATTTAATCCTTAAATGTATTTAACCTTTGTATCTTAAAATATACAAAAGTGTACGGAATAATACTATTCAATCATACTTTTTCCTTTAATTTTGTACTTTGAAATAAAATTGCATAATATCTCAAGTAGTAGCCTTCTTTAAAGCCATATCTGAACCTTAGTGTTAAAAACTTGGCATTACAGTATCCCACACAATTACATGTGCCCTCCACAATGCTGTCACTGGGAAAGTCCACCTAACCACAGACACATGGACAAGTGCTTGTGGGTAGGGACATTACATCTCACTGACCGCACCCTGGGTAACATAGTGGAAGCCGGGACCCAATCTGACCTTGGGATGATGCACATCCTCCGAACCCAGAGGATTGCGGGCCCTATGTCAATCTGGGCTGCACCCACAGTCTACAGCTCCTGCACCTCCTCTTCAGCCTCCATCTCTGAAAGTAGCACATGAGTCACAAGCTGGAAGCACTGCACCAATGACTCATCCAAGAGGCAACAGGCTGTGCTAAAGCTAATATGCTTAGGTGACAAAACGCACAATGCTGAAAAGTTGTGGACAGCTGTGAAAGAGTAGTCAGATTTGTGGCTGCCACAGCTGAACCTACAGCCAGGCATGGTTGTGTGAGACAATGGCCGGAACATGGTGGCTTCTCTGAGGCGAGGCAAGCTCATACACAAGCCATGCCTGGCCCATGTGCTTAACCTCATTATTCAATGCTTTTATGAAAAGCGACACGGAACGGCCGGATCTGTTAGGGAAAGTACGACGCCCTTCGTACCCATTTTAGAAAGTCAGCTAGAGCAGGGGTGTCAAACTGCATTCCTCGAGGGCTGCAAACAGGTCATGTTTTCAGGATTTCCTTGCATTGCACAAGTGATAATTTAATCACCTGCAGAGAATGATTCCAGCACCTTGTGCAATGCTAAGGAAATCCTGAAAACATGACCTGTTTGCAGCCCTCGAGGAATGCAGTTTGACACCCCTGAGCTAGAGCTTCATCCGGCCTTGCCATGCTTCAGCAGCGCTTGCAGCTTCTGGCTCACCAACTGGTGTGTGATGTCCCCACACATTGGAACTTTACACTGCAGATATTGGAAAGGATTTGTGAGCAGAAGAGGGCAGTTGGTGACTACTATCATCAACAATGCCATCAGCATTCAGTTCTGACTTCTCTGTAGTGGACATGGATGTCAGACATGTACCATCCTCCAAAACTTTGAGAAAACCAGCAAGATGGTGAGCGGCAATGACACCATAATTAACATCTCCATTCTGGTTCTCTGTGTTCTAATTATATTTATATTTATTTATATAGGGACAACATATTTACAGTTTAACCGTTTCAAACACAACAGTCCTAAGTAACAACGATAACAATAATTAAACCAAAATAAAAAAGACCCTACTTGTGACAGCTTACAATGTACAATACGCAACGATGATAACAATAATACAATAATTAAACAGAAATAAAACTACCCTGCTCATGACAGCTTACAATCCCCACTAAATAATAACAATAACAATAATTAAACAAAAAAACATCCTGCTCTTGACAACTTACAATCTACAATGAAGTGGGGGTGATAAAAACTACAGGGGTGCATTTACAATGATGCTGTCATGGAGTTACCGTGACAGAGCAGTGCCAGAAGACCGCAGCGTCTGATGGCTCCTGCTTCGCCACTGAGAAGAAGCACTTCTCTGGTGTATTAAATGTGTTTGTTTTCTTTCAGCAGGACAGGGATTAATCTGCCATGTGGAACACCCTGTATTCAGCTGTGCTTTGTTAGCCACTCCTCTCTCCTATAAAAGCTAGGCTTTCTGGCCAGATCCTTGTCTGAGTTAGCACTTGCTAGATAGACTTGAAGAGTGAGGAGCTGGTGTCTGGAGAGCTGGAGGAGTTTATTGTGCGACTGTTGCTTGGTTTGTATGCTTGGAAATTCCTAATCCTTACCTGCCTTACTTTCTTCCCCTGTTGTGTGAATGGGATTTTCTTTTACCCTTGTCTTTGTTCCCATGTCTGTTGGGTTGGTGTACTGCAGTACACGGTAGTGCCTCTCTTCCCTGGGAAGAGGGAAGAGGACAGTCGCAGGGCTGCAGCTAGGAGACAGGGCAAGGGTGGAGGCCCAGGCATCCTCACCATCTGAGGTATCCAGGGGAACAGGGTGAGCTAGGGCAACCCCTAGTGCTAGGGCCTGGAAAGGTGCCCCTGGTCCCAGTTTACTCACCAGTCCTATCATGACAGATATATTTACAATGATGTATTTACCCTGATAGTACTGAGGTTAGTTGAAAGTTGTAGAGGCCTGAGGACAAAGAGGAGGAGAACATGGTCACTCATCCTCTTGGTGAAGACACAGAAGTATTGACTGTTACCACTCTTGCATGGATGGCTGAGTTTATGTTACGCCACCTTTCCCATCACCCTTGCATTCTCAAAATTTGGGGTGACAGGCAATACTATTTGGGGACACTTCTAGATGCACGCTACAAGGAGAACTTTAGATTTCTTATTCCAGAGGCAGACGGGTGTACTAAAATGTGGGAGGACCAGAGGACCCTTTTTGTGGAATTATTTAAAAACTTCCCATCTGAAAATGCTGGCAGCAGACATCACAGACAAAGTTCGTTTGCAAAGCAAGGAGTACAGGTGAGAGATACATAACTCCAATTCAGCAGAGGCAGTGGAACACTGGCAAAGTTCTGGGAGAGTTTTCTCAGACCCTCCCATCGTCCTGGCCCTGAGGTGCCGGGGACTCTCACAAAGAGTGCAAAGTTTGGAAAGATGCTGAGGGAGTACCTTGCTAACCATACCAATGTCCTCTGTCATTACTCTGTGCCTTATAATTATTGGTAGCAAAGCTGAACATGTGGCATGAACTGGCTCTCTCTACTGCGCACATGCGCTGCACTCATGGTCATGGAGCGCACGGTGCCTCACTCTCTGGCGGTCACTGGGCACACGGCACCTCGCTCTCTGGCAACACCGCTTTTAGTGGCTGGTGCCAACAGGAACAGTCCTTTGTGGCGCCAGTGCTCTGAGGATGGAGCACTGCACAGCCTCCTATGTGCTGCTTATCCATGCCAAAAATCTCTGCTGTTGTACTCGCTTTCTCTTAAGCTGACCCCCCTGCCTCTAGGTCACTGGGTATGTCTGCTGCAGTTTGTCGCAGTGCCGGCACTTTGGGTGCATATTGCACTGCCCCACTTGCTGCTCACATGCTGACAGCTGGGGACTCGCTCCTGCTTTACGCGTTTTTTCCTCAGCTTCTGGTCAGGTTCCCTGTCTAAACACATCCCCTCTTCCTGTGTAATAGGGCCTGTCCATTCACCTATTTCTTGCCCTGGGAAACAGGGGACTCAGCCTTGACATTTCCAGAACCAGCACAGTACAGGTATCTGCAGCCCGGCATTCCTGAGTCCGTACATATCTGGCCAATCAGTTCTTTGATGCAAGCATCATAGAAGGCATGTTCTAATTTTCAAGAGCAAATTGTACATTACATCCAGAACAGTTTCACTTTGAAGGACTTTGTGGCTCATATCAATCCACAAGATGACACTAGTCTCATACTTCAAAATTTTGGTGGTAAATCATTTCCCCACAGATAGGTTGTGTATGTTCTGACTTCTGTAACATCATTTGGGTGATAATTATTCATACCTATTTGCTTCACAATATATTCATCTTCTTCAAGGCTTCGGAATATAAAGATGCAAAAGTGAAATCAAGTTGGTGAAGTGTGTGAAATCAAATGTGAAAGTAATTGTCATCTTTACTATTTCCCCATTGCGTGTGTGGCTAACCATCTCAATGATCTTATTTGGTTTCTTTGGCAAGAAAACAACAGCTCCATCAATACCACATGCTTTTCCTATTAATTCATCATGCTGGTAAAGTTGAGATTAGGGATCTACATAACATCTGTGGACAGTAGCCAACATGCCGCTGTGACAAGACCCACTGGGGCCTAGCTAGCAATTTGACATAGTTTGTGCACAGCTGAACAGAGTTGCGAGAAAAAAAAAGATTTTGATTCAACAACATGTTGAATGGATTGTCTAGTGCAAACACCCATATAGTAGAAGTCACAACTACCACCACAACGCTCTCCAATTGACACCTCTTGAAATACTACAGAAATGTAAAAATCTCTAGCTTCTGTTCTAGAAACTGCAGTGGCTCCTTTTTTTACTTCCTTGTCCAAGTAGTTCAGAATTAGTAGGTGATGGATTGTTAGAAACTGGCCCAGGAACACAAGGCTTTAGTAGTTGCGAGTCCTGGGTCTGTGATCTTCAATGTGCTCTTGCTCTGGCTCTTCCAGTCATGATTTAATCTAGAAGAATTTGCCTTCATACTCTAGAGACAGAGTACAACACAGCCTAAGCATTCACCCTCTGCTCCTCAGACTTTCTATCTACGCAGTGATTGCCTCTAGGCAGAAGATAATGATGGGGTAGTAGTTGGTGCATTTAAGACACAGTCCTGAAGCAGCCATAACAACTTGAAACAGAAGTATTTTTACCGAGATACCACACTGTAAAATATTTGGCCTATGTTTTTATTTAGTCCCCAAAAATAGTGTATAGAAATAGTTTCACAGACAGCAAATACAGTGGAATGTAGCCCTGAAATGACACAATTTGTAGACCACAGATACATCTGGTGTTTGAGTGAGATACCAGACAGTTCAATATGTGCCCTGTATTGTTAAAATTTGTACCCCAAAATAGTGTAAAGAACTAGGGTAACAGACAGCAAATACAGTGGAATGTAGGCCTGAATTTGTAGGCCACAAATAGCTCAGCCATCTGACAGCAATACCAGACTGTTCAATATGTGGCCTGTATTTTTTAATTTTTTACCCCAAAATAGTGTACAGAACTAGGGTAACAGACAGCACAGACAGTGGAATGTAGGCCTGAATTGCCACAATGTGTAGGCTACAAATAGATCAGGCATCTGACAGCGATACCAAACTGTTCAATACGTGACCTGTATTTTTTGTTTTTACCCCAAAATAGTGTATTGACCTAGGGTAGCAGACAGCAAAAAAGAGGAATGTAGGCCTGAAAAGCAACTATTTGAAGAGCACAGATAGACAGGAGTCTGATAGAGATATCACACTCTTCAATATGTAGCCTGGAGTTTTTTTTTTTTTTTAACCCAAAATACTGTATAGACCCTAAGATAGCAAACAGCCAAAAAAGTGGAATGTAGGCCTGAAAAGCAAATATTTGTAGAGCACAGATAGACCAAGAGTCTGATGGAGATACTTCACTCTTCAATATGTGGCTTGTATTATTTTTATTTTATACCCCAAAAATTAGTGTAAAGAACTAGGGTAACAGACATCAAATAAAGTGGAATATAGGCCTGAATTGCCACAATTTGTAGGCCACAAATAGATCAGGCATCTGACAGCGATACCAGACTGTTCAATACATGGCCTGTATTTTTTTTTATTTTTTATCCCAAAATAGTGTATAGACCTAGGGTAGCAGACAGTAAAAAAGTGGAATGTAGGCCTGAAAAGCAACTATTTGTAGCACACAGAAAGATCAGATGTCTTATGGCGATAACAGACTGTTCAATATGTGGCCTGGAGTTTTTTACTTTTTTTTTACCCCAAAATACGGTATACACCTAGGGTAACACAGCAAAACAGTGGAAAATAGGCTGCAAAAGCCACTATTTCTAGTGCACAGATATATCTGGTGTCGGAGATAGAACACTGTTAAATATGTGGCCTGGATTGTTTTGGGCCCACCAAAATTACGTCAATAAGTAGGCTATGACACTAAAAAATTAAAGTTGGAGTACTAAAATTGGAAAATATTTAGTGCAATGATGTGCGATGCATGTGGCATACAAATCACAGTGATAAATATAAGGACTGTAGCTAAATACTTCTTGGCCAGCTAAAGATTTTTTGGTCAGCGAAATGGTGTCCAAAAAAGTTGTAAGACACTCTAAAAAATACTACAGTACCAAAAAAAAAGGCAAGAATTTTATGCATACTCACATCTGATGCCTGGGAAAAAAGCAGTTTTAAATTGCTGGATTTTCACGCTGTTGTATTAAAATGATCTCGCTGTAGTCTGCAGTGTGCCTAAGCACATAAATGTAGAACAAAATGGGGCTCTGGATTGCTTTGTAATAAAATTAGCAGGATTCAGGTGCCCCAAAAAATGAATCCTAGCCACAGATACCTGCAGCCAGGTGTATATAAAACAGGCAGCAGCATACAGTAATGGACCCCCTTGAGGTATGCAGTAAGATCTATATACTCACATACAGTGCCTGCATGCCTTACGCACATAGACTCCCCTGCCTACCTAGCGCTGCAATCAATATACCCACTAATTAGCCCTAAAAAGGACTGTTGGTTTATGGGGATTTGCAGATTCTGTGATAGTAGACACACTATTAAAAGCACAATTTTGACCCTATCTCGGCAGCAGCTCCCTACACTAGCTGAGTCCAGAGCAGAATGCGACAAGCAGGGCGGCGTCCGGTCTCTTATAGACCTGATGACACTGTGCGGCCAGCCAATCACTGTAATACAGCAACAAAGATGGCTGTGGCATTACAGTGCATGGCAGACAATCCCTGCATATTCATTGGCACTCTAAAGAGCACCAAAATTGCAGGGCGGAGACACGAGCTCCCGCCGAATAATCCCAGAAATGCTCGGTGTTCGCTGAGTACACAGAGTCCCGCGATACTCAGGCGAGTAACGAGCAGTGGCGAGTACGTTCGCTCATCACTAATTTGTATTAAATGTTGGTGAAGAGCGAGCACGCTCAAGTGCTAGTTGAGTATCTTCGTCCTGCTCTATTACTATGTTCTACCATCTGTGGCAGCATGTCTCACAGCTGCTCGACAGCAGCAACATGTTCAGGAATTGTCTGTTTGCCTATGTATCAAATGAATCTTGAAAGAATTTTGTCTTTTCTATTTGTTTTGCCTCCATGAAGTACTTTACAAAAACAAGGAACAAAAAAGAAATTACAAAATTGAGTCGAATTTCTAATTTACCAAAAATGCTCCTGCAAAATGAAAGTTATGAGCCCCTTCTCCACAAGTTTGCAATAAAGGCAGTAATCTGTCAACAGGTTAGTGCTGCCCTTTGCGAGGACAGTTTGAAGTAGGGACAAAGATACTGATGCTAGTGGTTGGTCACTTGTAGTTATGGTGTCATTTTCTTAAATGAAATTTGTCAGCAGGCTTTTGCTATGCAATGTATGAGCAGCCTGATTTAGGGACAGAGAGCCTGATTCCAGCTATATGTCAATTGGACTTAGGATGAGTTTATTTAGAATATAAGGTAAATTGTGCAAAAAAGACTATCAGACCCTAATAGGCCTTATAGAGCTGTTCACCTGCCTGACTGCTAAGGTTGACATCCTAAATAGTTAAGATGGTGCCCCAGCTCAATGTCAGCAGTCCCTGAAAACCCTAAGGTCTATGATTAAGAAACAAATACGAAATGTCTTCATGGGAGTCTAAATAAGTAGGTAACATCCAGGTTAGTATGTGTTTATATTAATGATTTGTATTAGTGTTTAAGCATAGGGGACATTAGGGTTTTCAGGGACTGCCAACGTTGAACAGGTGTGTCATGTTGACTATTTGAGGTGCCAACCTCTGCAGTCAGGCAGGTGAACAGCTCTAGGGCCTATTAGGGTCTGATAGTATTTATTGCACAATTTACCCTGATATTATAAATAAACCCACCCTCAATCCCCCTTTTAAGGGTTTTGTATATGTATTTATATACTTTTAAATGATACTCATTAAAAGTAATGTAAGGTTTTTTTCCCCTCTAGTTGGTTCTTATTGATATTTGACCCTACATCCTATCTCGATAAAATTGGTTTTCTCTTTAAATTGTTATAGTGACCTGTTGCTGGTAGATCCTGATAGGCAGTCATCCTAACTTATTCCAATGCTTCCAAATAATGAATCTGCCAAATGAATTTTTTTATGTAAATGGTAGAAGGTTTCTACTGAGTTAAAAAAGTCACCCTCCAACAGATGCAGTCCCTGCTAGGTTTGCTCAATTTCGCTTGCCGTGTAATACCAGCAGGCAGAGCCTTTTCACACCGATTATCGCTGGCAACGAAGGGCATCACCAGGCAGGCCATAGAATTAGGCTTAATCACACCCTGAAAGAAGATTTGCTAGTCTGGAGAACATTCCTAAATTCCTACAATGGTCACACTTGCGTCATGTCACAAGAAACGCTAAGCACTAGGACTAGTGGTGGGAGGAAACATCAGAGATGGTTTCGTGGCAATCTACAAGAACCAATGGTGCAAAGGCAGCTGGCCAGCGTTAAGGACCACAGCCAGCTGGCGTTGCGACCCAGCCCTACTAGAATGTTTTGCTAGAGTAGCAGCAGTCAAGCTCTGGGGCGCACAACTTGAAAACAGAAACATCAGATTTTTAACTAAATACCCAGAAACCGCAAAGAGATTAAATAGCATGTCTTCTGCATCCCTGCCGTTACTCGCTCTTCTGCGCTGCCTAGCATTACTATGCCTAGAACACAACATCTGGTGTTGTGCAAGATTACCGTCGGCTGTTGATGATAACCTTGCTAACTCTCTGTTATCTTCCGATTGGCAGGCCTTCAAAGTCCTTTTCCCCTACGCACCACCATCGGGTGTCCAGTGTCCAGCATCCCTTTTGGACACAGTAGCCAATCAATGATGCCATTAATCCCCGCTTCGGTTACACCGACTACCTGGCAGGTTTACTGTAAGGCTTGGGACGAGTGGTGCTCATTAATTCAGGGAAGACCAGTCAATAGGTGCGATCAGGTGAGATGCGAGGTGTTGGTAGAACTCTTGAGTCAGCTCAGGCAAAGACGCGTGTCGGTACATCGGCACAGTGTCACCTATCTAGAATAGCCTTTTTCTTACAGCTAATGGGGTGGGCGGACATAACGTATTTTTTCATCAAACAAGCTGGAAAAGGCTCCAACCTAGTCAGGAATGTCGTTTTCCCATTTCATTGAGGCTATTGCATAATACCGCATTTTCTCCATCTGTGTGCAAGTCCCAATACGAGTCAATCCTAGTATCTGCTGCATTTGCAATCACCTTTTACGAAGCTCTTCGTCTTAGCGAAGTGGTGCCGGGGTCAAAAACATCATCGGAAGGCGGGTTAATCAACGAAGACCTTGTCATATGCAAGGACGCTCTGCGCATTAGAGTGCATAAATCCAAATGTGACCTACTAGTAGAGTGAAGTGGGTCCTTGTTAATTCATCAGACGGTCCTGTATGCCCATTTAACATTGTCAGACGCTATACGGTAATAAGACACTCAAGCAAATTCTTTCTGTCACATACAGACGGGTCCCCTCTTACTAAATATCAGTTTCACACAATTTTTAAACAGTGCCTAGAAGCAGTCAGCATCAATCCGAAGGACACATTCCTTCTGAATAGGGCAGCACAGTGGCTCAGTGGTTAGCACTGCAGCCTTGCATCGCTGGAGGCCTGGGTTCAAATCCCACCAAGGACAACATCTGCAAGGAGTTTGTATGTTCTCTCCGTGTTTGCGTGGGTTTCTTCTGGGTGTTCCAGTTTTCTCGCACATTCCAAAGACACACTGGTAGGGAATTTAGATTGTGAACCCCTTCGGGGACAGCGATGATAATGTGTGGAAACTGTAAAGAGATGCGGAATATGTTAGCGCGATATAAAGATGAAGATTATTATTATTTATTTATTATTATGTCTTTCCACATCAATTAAGGAATGTGCTCCTTGGACCTTTTGGGGACATTCTAACTCCGGACCAGTAGAAATGTGTAGGATCTAGTTTGTGTGGAATTTTCCACACTGGGGAAGCATCAGTGAACAGGATAACGTCATTTTGCTTTGCCATGTGAATGTCCCCATAATGCCCTGCAGCTATGACATTGTACAGATTATTATACCTTGTACAGTAGTGGTCAGTACCTGGGTCATCACAGATCAGCAATTCCCAGTGGATCAGTTTGTACAGCAGAGTCGTTTTATATCTCCAGAGTCACTGAGTGGATTGTAAGCTTCTTATGTAGAAGGTAAGCAGGGTTTACTCTCTCTCACTCTTGTAGAGTGTAAGCTTTCATGGTCAGCAGTGCTCTCTTCCTTTCTCTAACCTTATGATCAGAGTGGTACTCCTCCTGTACAGTGGAAGCTCTTATCGTCAGCGAGGTCATCTCTCTCTCCTCTTCCCCACGTGTATGTTCCGAGCTATTACAAACTTTTCAGTATTGAAATTCACACAAATGTATGCATCCGCAAATCAAATTTTTGAGGGTCAAGTTGGTGAATTCAAATGATAAAAGATTTGCTCATTTCTACGGACCAGATCTCAGTCAATGGACAAAAGAACTTTCATACTTCTTATGTATAAAATGCACCAATATTTAAAGCCATAACTCTTTCTCTCCTTCCCATATTGATAGTCCTACTTCACATCACTTGCTTAATGCACTTTCATGCATCCAGTTGTGTATAAAAATGTGACTCTTTAGATATTGTGTTATGCTATGCATGATGAAGAGACCTGAGACGTCTCAAAAGCTTGCTATCTGCTACCATCTTTTCAGTTAGCCATTTACCAGGTATAAACCATTTTTAATATCACTGTATTTTTCTATAAGCTGGCTAACATGGTACAAAGATATATTTTTCCCATGTCACACTGTGAAATAAATGACTTTAGGAATTTTTTAGACTTGATAAATGACACGTCTTTAATGTCTCTTTTGCATAAAGAATCTGAGCCTCTCCAGATGTTTTCACTGAAACAAGATGATGATTTCTGCATTAGAGAATATATTGTATTTGCACAAATTCTATAAAATCTATGAATTTGCCGAGCCTGGTAAAATCAAACAGTTTGTGATTAACTTTGTGCATATTGCCTTAGCTCTTCACCATCATTTTAAATATTTAGATATCTTTTTACATTAGCCAGGGTCTGGCAGGCTTCCCAATAATGCCTACAGCTATCACAACTCAGGATAAAGCACAGCCTTCTCAGGAGGACCTAAGGAGCCTCTATAAATGCAAAAGCAGGGAAGGCAGCAGCCATGTTGAAGTGAATCTGGAGAGTGAGAGAATGTCACAGCTCACAGCTTATTCACAGAAATCGTGAGAGACAGCCATAAAACACGGGACAAGCTGTAGACTCAGTATGTGATAGTACAGCAGTGACGAAGATTAGTGTGTGAGTAACAGGCTACTTCCAGTTACCATTTATTTACCCATAGTCAGATATGTTGAGGTCATTTTGACATTATAAAGGCTGTGTTTGTACTAAACAACGTGAAAAGAGTTGTATATAGTCAGAGGAGACCTCAGAGTGCTATACATGTCCTTTCAGTGCAATTGAAGGCTTTGCAGTAATTTTAATTTTTGGCAAATCAATTTTTCGTCAGCAAATACGATTTAACAAAGATCGGCTCATCTCTAACCGGCAGGCATACAAATTAGCATTCCAGGGGTTTCAGACAAAATAAAGGACATTTTAGGCAGTCAACATTAACCTATCACTTCAGTGAATAGAGAATAGTGTTTCTAGTTCTGTCTTTCCTTAACATTAAAATCACATCAATTAATTGACATAATTATAATATAATGATCCACATTTTATTTCACAATTATATTCAAATGAGATAACTTGGATTATGCCTATTAAAGCATATTTTTAGCCGTAGGCTTATAACGTATGGATATAATGTTTCCTAATCTCAGAAACATAAATTAACCCATTTATTCCTTAGGTGTTTAACCCCTTTACCCCCAAGGGTGGTTTGCACGTCAATGACCAGGCCAATTTTTACAATTCTGACCACTGTCCCTTTATGAGGTTATAACTCCGAAACGCTTCAACGGATCTTAGCGATTCTGAGATTGTTTTCTTGTAACATATTGTACTTCATGATAGTGCTAAAATTTGTTCGATATAACTTGCGTTTATTTGTGAAAAAAACGGAAATTTGGCGAAAATTTTGAAAATTTCACAATTTTCCAACTTTGAATTTTTATTCTGTTAAACCAGAGAGTTATGTGACACAATATAGTTAATAAATAACATTTCCCACATGTCTACTTTACATCAGCACAATTTTTGAAACAAACTTTTTTTTTTCAAGGAAGTTATAAGGGTTAAAATTTGACCAGCAATTTCTCATTTTTACAACCAAATTTACAAAACCATTTTTAGTAGGGACCACCTCACATTTGAAGTCATTTTGAAGGGTCTATATGGCAGAAAATACCCAAAAGCGACACCATTCTAAAAACTGCACCCCTCAAGGTGCTCAAAACCACATTCAAGAAGTTTATTAACCCTTCAAGTGATTCACAGCAGCAGAAGCAACATGGAAGGAAAAAATTAACATTTTACTTTTTAGTCACAAAAATGATCTTTCAGCAATAATCTTTTTAATTTCCCAAGGGTAAAAAGAGAAAATGGACCTCAAAAGTTGTTGTCCAATTTATCCTGAGTACGCTGATACCCCACATGTGAGGGGGAACCACTTTTTGGGCGCATGGCAGGGCTCAGAAGGAAAGGAGCGCCGTTTGACTTTTTCAAGCTAAATTTGGCTGGAATTGATATCGGACGCCATGTCGCGTTTGGCGACCCCCTGATGTGCCTAAACAGTGGAAACCCCCCACAAGTGACCCTATTTTGGAAACTAGACCCCCTAAGGAACTTATCTAGATGTGTCATGAGCACTTTTATCCCCCAAGTGCTTCACGAAAGTTTATAACGCCCGGGCGTGAAAAAAAAAAATCCTATTTTTTCCACAAACATGATCGTTTAGTCCCCAATTTTTTATTTTCTTAAGGGTAAAAGGAGAAATTGGACCCCAAAAGTTGTTGTCCAATTTGTCCTGAGTACGCTGATACCCCATATGTGGGGGGGACCACTGTTTGGGCGCATGGCAGGGCTCAGAAGGAAAGGAGCGCCGTTTGACTTTTTCAAGCTAAATTTGGCTGGAATTGAGATCGGACGCCATGTCACGTTTGGCGACCCCCTGATGTGCCTAAACAGTGGAAACCCCCCACAAATGACCCCATTTTGGAAACTAGACCCCCTAAGGAACTTATCTAGATGTGTCATGAGCACTTTTATCCCCCAAGTGCTTCACGAAAGTTTATAACGCCCGGGCGTGAAAAAAAAAAATCATATTTTTTCCACAAACATGATCGTTTAGTCCCCAATTTTTTATTTTCTCAAGGGTAAAAGGAGAAATTGGACCCCAAAAGTTGTTGTCCAATTTGTCCTGAGTACGCTGATACCCCATATGTGGGGGGGACCACTGTTTGGGCGCATGGCAGGGCTCAGAAGGAAAGGAGCGCCGTTTGACTTTTTCAAGCTAAATTAGGCTGGAATTGAGATCGGACGCCATGTCGCGTTTGGCGACCCCCTGATGTGCCTAAACAGTGGAAACCCCCCACAAATGACCCCAGTTTGGAAACTAGACCCCCTAAGGAACTTATCTAGATGTGTCATGAGCACTTTCATCCCCCAAGTGCTTCACGAAAGTTTATAACGCCCGGGCGTGAAAAAAAAAATCCTATTTTTTCCACAAACATGATCGTTTAGTCCCCAATTTTTTATTTTCTCAAGGGTAAAAGGAGAAATTGGACCCCAAAAGTTGTTGTCCAATTTGTCCTGAGTACGCTGATACCCCATATGTGGGGGGGACCACTGTTTGGGCGCATGGCAGGGCTCAGAAGGAAAGGAGCGCCGTTTGACTTTTTCAAGCTAAATTTGGCTGGAATTGAGATCGGACGCCATGTCGCGTTTGGCGACCCCCTGATGTGCCTAAACAGTGGAAACCCCCCACAAATGACCCCATTTTGGAAACTAGACCCCCTAAGGAACTTATCTAGATGTGTCATGAGCACTTTTATCCCCCAAGTGCTTCACGAAAGTTTATAACGCCCGGGCGTGAAAAAAAAAATTCCTATTTTTTCCACAAACATGATCGTTTAGTCCCCAATTTTTTATTTTCTCAAGGGTAAAAGGAGAAATTGGACCCCAATAGCTGTTGTCCAATTTGTCCTGAGTACGCTGATACCCCATATGTGGGGGGGGACCACTGTTTGGGCGCATGGCAGGGCTCAGAAGGAAAGGAGCGCCGTTTGACTTTTTCAAGCTAACTTTGGCTGGAATTGAGATCGGACGCCATGTCGCGTTTGGAGAGCCCATGATGTGCCTAAACAGTGGAAACCCCCCACAAGTGACCCCATTTTGGAAACTAGACCCTCTAAGGAACTTATCTAGTTGTGTGGTGAGAATTTTGAACCCCCACGTGCTTCACTAAAGTATATAATGCCCAGGCGTGAAAATAAAAAATCCTATTTTTTCCTACAAAAATGATATTTTAGTCCCCAATTTTTAATTTTCCCAAGGGTACCAGGAGAAATTGGACCCCAAAAGTTGTTGTCCAATTTGTCCTGAGTACGCTGATACCCCATATGTGGGGAGGAACTACTGTTTGGGCACACGTTGGGGCTCGAAAGGGAAGTAGTGACGTTTTGGAATGCAGACTTTGATGGAATGTTCTGCTGGCATCATGTTCCATTTGCAGAGCCCCTGATGTGACTAAACAGTAGAAACCCCCCACAAGTGACCCCATTTTGGAAACTGTACCCCCTAAGGAACTTATCTAGTTGTGTGGTGAGAATTTTGAACCCCCACGTCCTTCACTAAAGTTTATAATGCCCAGGCGTGAAAATAAAAAATCCTATTTTTTCCCACAAAAATGATATTTTAGTCCCCAATTTTTAATTTTCCCAAGGGTACCAGGAGAAATTGGACCCCAAAAGTTGTTGTCCAATTTGTCCTGAGTACGCTGATACCCCATATGTGGGGAGGAACTACTGTTTGGGCACACGTTGGGGCTCGAAAGGGAAGTAGTGACATTTTGGAATGCAGACTTTGATGGAATGTTCTGCTGGCATCATGTTCCATTTGCAGAGCCCCTGATGTGACTAAACAGTAGAAACCCCCCATAAGTGACCCCATTTTGGAAACTGTACGCCCTAAGGAACTTATCTAGGTGTTTGGTGAGAAATTTGAACCCCCACGTGCTTCACTAAAGTTTATAATGCCCAGGCGTGAAAATAAAAAATCCTATTTTTTCCCACAAAAATGATATTTTAGTCCCCAATTTTTAATTTTCCCAAAGGTAACAGGAGAAATTGGACATCAAAAGTTGTTGTCCAAATTGTCCTGATTACGCTGGTACGCCATATGTGGGAAAAAACTGTTTAGGCACACGTTGGGGCTCGAAAGGGAAGTTGTCTGCGGTCGTCATGTTCCGTTTGCAGAGCCTCTGATGTGCCTAAACAGTAAAAAAAAACCACAAGTGACATCATTTTGGAACCTAGACCCCCCCCAAGGAACTTATCTAGATGTGCCCCCTTTTTGGAACTAATGTACGCTTTCTTGTAAAGTAAATTAGTAGTGCATGGAGGTGTGGTACAATCTGAAGCAATCCTTCATACACAGGCCAGGTTTTTCGGGGCAGGTGTCGCATTGATAAATGGTGTCCTTGCGTATTCCCCTTTTGTAACACACTCGGCACCTTTTTTGCGGCTTACCTTTTCTGCCGGTTGGTGGGACCACCCCCGGAAAATGCTGGCCTGGTACGATACGAGCACCTTCAGTTCCGGAAGTACTGGGGCCCTCTCCTTCCGGAGTACCAAATATCAGGGCCTTAACCACTACCTCCTGGAACTGAAGGTACGACGTATCGGTGTGGCGTGCACATCGTAACAGCAGGAAAGCGTTGAGCATTGCCATTTGTACGATGTGGATGGCCAACTTTTTGTACCACACCTTGGCCTTTCTCAAAGCACTGTATGGTTGGAGGAGTTGATCAGAGAGATCAAACCCCCCCCATGCTTTTGTTGTAGCCCAGTACACAGTCCGGTTTGCAGACCTGTGTAGAGGTACCCCGTACAGTGCTGAGGGCTCTGCCATCACCATGTATGGTGGTCAAGAGAAGGACATCCCTCTTGTCCTTGTACTTGACCACCAGCAGGTGGTCGCTACATTGGGCCTTGCTCTCACCTTTTCTGAGCATCTGCCGAAGTAGCGTCTTTGGGAGGCCTCTCTGATTTTTGCGCACAGTACCGCAGGCTGCGGTACCTCGCGCAGAGAGGGATTTGTAGAGTGGGATGCTGGTATAAAAGTTATCAGTATAGAGGTGATAACCTTTATCCAGCAGTGGGTGCACCAAATCCCACACGATCTTCCCACTCACTCCCAGGACAGGAGGACACTCAGGGGGTTCAATCCTGCTGTCCTTCCCTTCATACACTCTAAACCTGTGGATGTACCCTGAGGCACTCTCACACAGCTTGTAGAGTTTGATTCCGTACCTGGCCCTTTTGTTGGGCAGGTATTGACGGAATCCGAGCCGCCCCTTAAAATGGACCAAGGACTCATCCACGCAGATGTCCCTTTTGGGCACGTACACTTCAGAAAACTTTTTGTTGAAGTGTTCGATGACCGGCCGAACTTTGAACAGACGGTCAAAGTTGGGGTCATCTCGTGCGGGACACTGTGCATTATCGGAATAATGCAGGAATTTATGGATGGCCTCAAAACGTCTCCGAACCATGGCCATTCGGAATACTGGAGTGTTATATAAAACATCTACACTCCAATATTGCCGCATTTCTGGCTTCTTCACGATCCCCATGTGGAGGACCAGGCCCCAAAACTGCATCATTTCAACTGCGTCTACAGGAGACCAGTTGGAAAATGATGTACCGGGGTTTTGCTCCAAAAATTGACGAGCATACAAATTAGTTTGCTCCACCATGAGGTTAATAAAATCCTCAGAGAAAAAGACTTTGAAAAAGTCTGTTTCTGTGAGGCCCGTGGTGTCAAACTTGATTCCTGATTCTGCCACAAAATCAGGAATCAGTGGCTCGTAATTTTTGGGGGGCGAGGTCCATGTGGGTTCCGCAGTGGGGAGCGCTGGTTCAGGAGTGGTGGGGGCTGCCTCATCTTCTGTCCTGGGGCGTCTGCGTGGTGGTTCCGCAGGACCCGAGGAGGAAGATGAGGAGGAAGAGGAGGAGGAGGAGGAAGAGGATGAAGAATCAGAAAAGTGAAGAAAAGTGGGATCCTCTCCCTCGCTATCAGTGTCGGAGGCAAGGAAAGCATATGCCTCCTCCAATGAATAGCGCTGTTGGGACGAACGGGACGAGCGGGACATTTTTGTGTGAATATGGTGATTGGGTGCACTTTATTGATAACTGTATGTGTATGTGTGGGGGGATAGTGATTTGTGCAAACTTATCTGAAAAGAAAATGCTAAAAGGAGAAGAAAAACCTGTAAAAAAAAAAGGCAGGCACAAACTCTGATAAGAGAACTGCGTCACTTATCAAAGTTTGGCGGCTGCGGGATGTGTGTACGGAGGTTGCGCAAAAAGGCTGAAGGGAAAAAAGCGAGCGCGAGAGTTGATCGGTGAACTGCGTCACCAATCAACGCTCGGCGGCTGTTAAATGGGCGCACGGAAGGAGGTGCAAAGGGGGGTAAAAAGAGGGGGAAGGGAGATGGGGGTGGAACTGGGGATTGGGCAGGGATCAGTGATCAAAACGTACGGTTGTAGTCAGGTGGCGCAAAAGGGGGGTGAAAAAAAAAAAAGGAAAACGGCAGGCACAAACTCTGATAAGTGAACTGCGTCACTTATCAAACTTTGGCGGCTGCGGAATGTGTGTACGGAGTTGGCGCAACGGGGGTGAGGGAAAAAAAGCGAGCGCGAGCGTTGATCGGTGAACTGCGTCACCAATCAACGTCCGGCGGCTGTTAAATGGGCGCACGGAAGGAGGTGCAAAGGGGGTAAAAAGAGGGGGAAGGGAGATGGGGGTGGAAGTGGGGATTGGGCAGGGATCAGTGATCAAAACGTACGGTTGTAGTCAGGTGGCGCAAAAGGGGGGTGAAAAAAAAAAAAAAGGAAAACGGCAGGCACAAACTCTGATAAGTGAACTGCGTCACTTATCAAACTTTGGCGGCTGCGGAATGTGTGTACGGAGTTGGCGCAACGGGGGTGAGGGAAAAAAAGCGAGCGCGAGCGTTGATCGGTGAACTGCGTCACCAATCAACGTTCGGCGGCTGTTAAATGGGCGCACGGAAGGAGGTGCAAAGGGGGGTAAAAAGAGGGGGAAGGGAGATGGGGGTGGAAGTGGGGATTGGGCAGGGATCAGTGATCAAAACGTACGGTTGTAGTCAGGTGGCGCAAAAGGGGGGTGAAAAAAAAAAAAGGAAAACGGCAGGCACAAACTCTGATAAGTGAACTGCGTCACTTATCAAACTTTGGCGGCTGCGGAATGTGTGTACGGAGTTGGCGCAACGGGGGCGAGGGAAAAAAAGCGAGCGCGAGCGTTGATCGGTGAACTGCGTCACCAATCAACGCTCGGCGGCTACTAAATGTGCGCACGGAGGCGGCACAAATGGGGGTGGAGGGGGTAAAAAGAGGGGGAAGGGGGATTGGGGTGGATGAACGGGAATTGGGGTGGATGAACGGGGATTGGGGTGGATGAACGGGGATTGGGCAGGGATCAGGGATAAAACTTACGTTTAGTTGTCTTCTTTCTTTAGCAGGGATTGTGGTGCTACAGGCTGCTGTGGCACCACAATACCCAGCACGGCAGGGAGATCCAGGCACAAAATCCAGCAGGGAGATCCAGCAGTATGACCGCTCTGTAGGAATCCTCAGCTAGAATGAGGACCCTGCAGAGCGGTCATACACAGGTCAGGCAGGTGACACAGACAGGTCACAGAGCGGTCATGCTGCTGCTGTGACCTGTCATTGGTGGGATCGACCATAACATCGATCCCACCAATCAGAGCTTTCCTGGTGACCTGGCTGTGACCTGCCTAGGATCGGATCTGTTCGCGCCATCCTAGGCAGGTCACAGCCAGGTCACCTGCAGGGCACAGAGCGGTCACAGCGTGATCGCCGCTGCGCCCTGTGATTGGCGCGATCGACGATGACATCGATCACGCCAATCGGCTCCTGCAGGCCCTGCTGGGCCTGCACTGTGTCCTATCCTAGGATCGGTGCTATTAGAGCACCGATCCACGCAGGTTCCGGCAGGGCACAGCGCGGTAATACCGCGCGGTGCCCTGCGATTGGCGCGATTGATGCGATCGGCGATCGCGCCAATCCGGGGTGTTCTTGCCGGTGCCTGGCGTTGCCAGGCACCGGACCTAGGATCGAGTACATCGGTACTCGATCCTAGCCTGTGACCTCATTGTTTCAGCCGCTCCGATTGGCTGAAACAATGAGAATGGCTGTGATTGGCTGTTCAGAATTGAACAGCCAATCACAGCGATCGAGAGGGCGGGTGGGCGGCGACAATGCCCTGGATGCCGAGGCCATCTCCCCCCAGGTGAGATGGCGTCGGAATTTTAATGCGATCACCGCGACTTAAGTCGCGGTATCGCATTAAAGGGCAGGACGTACTATCCCGTCAAGGGTCAGATAGGCCCAGGGCACCTCGACGGGATAGTACGTCCAAGGTCACAGAGGGGTTAACTATGTATTGTGATATTTTTGGTGGCACGTTTTGACAATCACAATTCCTCTTTGGAGCCTGATCACTAGACTGACAATTGTGATAGAGGATGTGTCATGAAGACCTTCCAGGGGGAATTTAATTGAAGTTACAAATCACTGAAAAACAGAATTTTGTTTTCCAAAACTGGTGATCTATTTCATACTCTCCCTTCGTGGGAGCATGACACAGTTTATAGACGTATAAAAAGAGATCAACAGATGTCTGCGGTTAGTGTTGGAAACCATTATAGTCTGTAACAATGTAGATATAGCCACTAATTTTAATGTATTATTTTATCATGGCAATATGTATTCCGAATGGAATATAAAGTGATACAAACAAGGGATCAGAAAGTCTTTTCAGCAGGAAAGATGCATCAGGACACATTTGAGAAGACCTAGCACAATAAATATTCCCTAGACAGTTTTGCCTTCACTGCTATTTTCAAAATGAAAAGGTCAAAGTAACATTTCAACCTTTAATCACTCAATTTTAGATCCAAAGAGCAAAAACTAACAGAGTGCTGAAATGAAATAACACTTGTGTAATAATGTAGAGGAAGTTTTTAGGTTTGAAATCCAGTTTAACACAGGCTCCAGTGTCATTCACCTTACAGTTACAACTCAACTACTCGACTCATCTGTGTGTGTATATTTATATATATATATATATATATATATATATATATATATATATATATATATATATATATATATATATTAGCTATTGAATCCTTTCTATGCCCGGGTGGCGAGCATTTATATTGGCATATGGTCTCCATCCTGGTATGTGCTGCTCCATCCTGCGCCCCCATCCTGTCATGTGCTGCTCCCATCCTGCGTCCTCATCCTGTCATGTGCTGCTCCCATCCTGCGCCCCCATTCTGACATGTTCTGCTCCCATCCTGCGCCTCCATTCTGACATGTGCTGCTCCCATCCTGCATCCCCATCCTGTCATGTGCCGCTCCCATCCTGCGCCCCCGTTCTGTCATGTGCTGCCCTATTCTGTCATGTGCTGCTCCCATCCTGCGCCACCGTTCTTTAATTTGCTGCTCCCATCCATATGCCCCATACGCTGCTCTATAAAGGTTTATGGCCCCCATAAAATGCTCCATAGTATATGCCCCGTACACTGCTCCATATGTTGGCCCCATAAGATGCTCCATAGTATATGCCCCCGTACACTGCTCCATAAAGGTTTATGGCCCCCATAAGATGCTCCATAGTATATGCCCCCGTACACTGCTCCGTAAAGGTTTATGGCCCCATAAGATGCTCCATAGTGTATGCCCCGTACGCTGTTCCATAAAAGTTTATGGCCCCCATAAGATGCTCCATGGTATATGCCCCCATACACTGCTCCATTATGGTTTATGGCCCCCATAAGATGCTCCATAGTGTATGCCCCATACGCTGTTCCATAAAGGTTTATGGCCCCCATAAGATGCTACATGGTATATGCCCCCGTACACTGCTCCATTATGGTTTATGACCCCATAAGATGCTCCATTGTATATGCCCCCGTACACTGCTCCATTATGGTTTATGGCCCCCATAAGATGCTCCATAGTGTATGCCCCCCCGTACACTGCTCCATTATGGTTTATGACCCCATAAGATGCTCCATAGTATATGCCCCTGTACACTGCTCCATTATGGTTTATGGCCCCATAAGATGCTCCATTGTATATGCCCCGTATGATGCTGCAATATATAAAAAAATAATACCATATTCACCTATGGTCACTGGGCGCCGAGTGCTGGGGGGCCTGAGCAGGCGGGGACACCGGCGCACTGTGGGGGTCAGGTGCCGGTATCGCCGCCAGCTCAGGCCCCCCAGCACTTACTATATTCACCTGGCCCCGTTCCCGGTCCTCTGGCTGTGACTGGTCAGTCAGAGGGCGGCGCCGGCGCGCATTAAGCACGTCATAGTGCCCTCTGAACTGAAGGTCACAGGCCAAGGACCAGGAAGATGGCGGCGCGCAGCGGTGGAATGGGGCCAGGTGAATATAGCTCATACTTACCCTCCTGGCGGTCCCTACTTCTCTGTTGGAGATCGCGGTGTGCGTTCAGTGCTTACGCATACCGCGATCTCCTGGGAGCATCACTCTGTGGGGGCCAGACTGCGCCGGCGCTTGCGCAGTCTATAAAGGCTTCGGACAGAGTGACGCTCCCAGCGTTATATTATAGATATATATATATATATGTGTATATACTGTGTATATATGTGTATATATTTATACAGTTGAAACCAGAAGTTTACATACACTATAAAGGAGACTTTAAAATTTTGACTTTGCAGTAAGTAATAAAAATACCTTAAAATATTCTCTCATTATTTTGGCATTTGGCAAATGTTAGTTATTCTAATTGACCTAAAACGTGAAAAGGTTATTCTGATTTCATGTCCAATATTGAGAAAGACATGCATATGTGTCTTTTTTACAGTGTATGTAAATTTCTAGTTTCAACTGTATATACAGTGGGTACGGAAAGTATTCAGACTCCTTTAAATTTTTCACTCTGTTTCATTGCAGCCATTTGGTAAATTCAAAATAGTTCATGTTACGGCTAGCGGAACGCACCGAGTAAATATAGATGTTTATTAAAAATGGTGCGTTCGCAGCCCGGGGTCCACCGTGCAGGAGGAACCTGCTGCTAGTCAATGGTGGCACTGTTTGGCGGTATAGACTTGCTCTGTTACTTCACAGAGTAGCCGTGAGAAGAAAGCACTGCGCCCTGTTAGACTGACAGGAGCACAAGCTTGCTGCCGAACTGATAGCAGTCAGTGGTTATGCACACACGCAATCAACGAACCGGAGGTGCTGGTATTCTAGGGGCTTATTTTAGCCGAGTCCCTGAATACGTTCACACAATCTCCTCACCGGAGGTGCCGGTATTCTAGGGGCTTATTTCAGCCGGGTCCCAGAATACATTCATACATAACCACACTGGCGCAAAGCACATATTTGGATTGATACTAGCGCATGGCCGTGCAGCCATGCAAGCCTTTTGTATGCTGCAGCAAGTACAAGACCTTCCTAGAAGGACCAATGAGAAGCTGCCACAAAGCCTGAGCACTTTCAGGACATTCCTGGAGAACCAATGGGCTTTGCTGCAGTATCCAAGCATGTGACCCTTGATCTCCAATGAGAGATCTTAGCCTGGGCATGTTCAGAAGGAGAAAAGCAGGACTTAGTCCCAAAAGCATCTGCTCGCCGCTGACCAGCACTGGCTTCAATGGCAGAAGCTGGAAAAGCAGCAGTAACCCTATGCACAGAGTCAGACTGAGCGAGACACTGGGACCGACGTCTCCACTGAGCAGACTCCACTGCAGCAGGAGAAGAATGGGAGACCGCAGCGGAGATGGCCCGAGATTCCCCCTGTGCAGAGGCGGGAACTCGCCCCCTAACAGTTCATTTTTCACATTAATGTACACACTGCACCCCATTTTCCCATTTTGACCTAAAAGAAACAGTAATGTAGAAATATATGCAAATTTATTAAAAAAGAAAAACTGAAATATCACATGGTCATAAGTATTCAGACCCTTTGCTCAGACACTCATATTTACGTGACATCATGCTGTCCATTTCCTTGTGATCCTGCTTAAGATGGTTCTACTCCTTCATTGGAGTCCATATGTGTTTAAGTAAACTGATAGGACTTGATTTGGAAAGGCACACACCTGTCTATGTAAGACCTCACAGTGCATGTCAGACCAAATGAGAATCATGAGGTCAAAGGAACTGGCCAAGGACCTCAGAAACATAATTGTGGCAAGGCACAGATCTGGCCAAGGTTACAACAGAATTTCTGCAGTACTCAAGGTTCCTAAGAAAACAGTGTCCTCCATAATCCGTAAACGGAAGAAGTTTGAGACCACCAGAAGTCTTCCTAGACCTGGCCGTCCAGCCAAACTGAGCAATCGTGGGAGAGGAGTGTTAGTGAGAGAGATAAAGAAGAACACCAAGATCACTGTGGCTGAGCTCCAGAGATGCAGTAAGGAGATGGAAGAAAGTTCCACAAAGTCAACTATCACTGCAGCCCTCCACCAGTCAGGCCTTTATAGCAGAGTGGCCCGATGGAAACCTCTCCTCAGTGCAAGACATATGAAAGCCTGCATATAGTTTGCTAAATAACACATTAAGGACTCCCAGACTATGAGAAATAAGATTCTGTGGTTTGATAATAAAAGGTAGACTTTTTTGATGATAATTCTAAGCAGTGTGTGGAGAAAATCAGGCACTGCTCATCACATGCCCAATTGTGCTGTGGGTGTGTTTTTAAGCTGCAGGGACAGGACGACTGGTTGCCATTGAAGAAAACATGAATGCGGCCATGTACAGAGATATCCTGAATGAAAACCTCTTCCACAGTGCTCTGGACCTCAGATGTGGTCAAAAGTTCACCTTCCAATAAGACAATGACCCTAAGCACACCGCTAAAATAAAATAAAAAAGGAGCGGCTTCAAAACAACTCTGTGACCATTCTTGACTGACCCAGCCAGAGCCCTTAACTAAACCCAATTGAGCATCTCTGGAGAGAAAATGGCTGTCCACCAACGTTCACCATCCAACCTAACGGAACTGGAGAGGATCTGCAAGGAAGAACGGCAGAGGATCCTCGAATTCGGGTGTGAAAAACTTGTTGCATTATTCCCAAGAAGAGTCATGGCGGTACTAGCTCAAAAGGGTGCTTCTACTCAATATTGAACAAAGGGTCTGAATACTTATGACTAGTGTTGAGCATTCCGATACCGCAAGTATCGGGTATCGGCCGATACTTGCGGTATCGGAATTCCGATACCGAGATCCGATACTTTTGTGGTATCGGGTATCGGTATCGGATACATAGAGATGTGTAAAATAAAGAATTAAAATAAAAAATATTGATATATTTACCTCTCCGGCGGCCCCTGGACTCAGCGCGGGTAACCGGCAGGCTTCGTTGTTCAAAATCAGCGCTTTTAGGACCTGAGAATCACGTCCCGGCTTCTGATTGGTCGCGGGCCGCCCATGTGACCGCCACGCGACCAATCACAAGCCGCGACGTCACCGCAAGCTATTAGCGCGCTCATTTTTGAAAAATGAGCGCGTTAATGACTTTCAAAGACGTAGCGGCTTGTGATTGGTCACGGCCACGCGACCAATCACAAGCCGCGACGTCACCGCAAGCTATTAACGCGCTCATTTTTAAAAATGAGCGCGTTAATGACTTTCAAAGACGTAGCGGCTTGTGATTGGTCGCGTGGCCGCGACCAATCACAAGCCGCGACGTCACCGCAAGCTATTAA
This sequence comes from Ranitomeya imitator, assembly GCF_032444005.1. Lineage (NCBI taxonomy): Eukaryota > Metazoa > Chordata > Amphibia > Anura > Dendrobatidae > Ranitomeya > Ranitomeya imitator. Next base: position 547,533,547 of record NC_091285.1, read on the forward strand.
CGCGCTCATTTTTAAAAATGAGCGCGTTAATGGCTTTCAAAGACGTAGCGGCTTGTGATTGGTCGCGTGGCGGTCACATGGGGGGCCCGCGACCAATCAGAAGCCGGGACGTGATTCTCAGGTCCTAAAAGCGCTGATTTTGAACAAAGAAGCCTGCCGGTTACCCGCGCTGAGTTCAGGGGCCGCCGGAGAGGTAAATATATCAATATTTTTTATTTTAATTCTTTATTTTACACATCCCTATGGATCCCAGGGCCTGAAGGAGAGTTTCCTCTCCTTCAGACCCTGGGAACCATGAGAATACCTTCCGATACTTGATGTCCCATTGACTTGTATTGGTATCGGATATCGGTATCGGCGATATCTGATATTTTTCGGGTATCGGCCGATACTATCCGATACCGATACTTTCAAGTATCGGACGGTATCGCTCAACACTACTTATGACAATGTGATATTTCAGTTTTTCTTTTTTAATAAATTTGCAAAAATTACTGCATTTCTGTTTTTTCCAGTCAACAATGGGTGCAGAGCATAAATTAATGAGAAAAAATGAACTTTTTTGAATTTACCAAATGGCTGCAATGAAACAAAGATTGAAAAATTTAAAGGGATCTGAATACTTTATTACAGTCAAGTCAACATATTGTATATACAGTACATAACTCACATACAGGATATGAAATATAAATAATACCTAAAAGATGCATTTCAAAACATTTTCCACCAGCAATGTCACCCAAAAATCGATTGAAATTGCCTTGCGCAGGCGTGTACTACGGAGGACAGAGAATGAACTTCAATCCAATATTGCGGCCAGCATGCAGCCAGCGGGTAAGGAAAGGGTGAATCAAACACCTGAAAACTCTGCCCATATGACCAAAAACCGGTCCCGCCAAATTCAGGTGACAGGTTCCCTTTAATAATGTCCCGAGTCTCCCCCCTGTACAGCTCCTCTATACACAATATGATGCTCTCTTATATACAATGCCCCCTCACTGTATATATGCTGACCCCTTAATATACCCCAAACTGTTTAATGGCTCCAACACTGCATGATGGCCCCCTCACTGTAATCTCCACACTGTATGATGTCCCTATAGATAGCCTCGATATAGCATAATACACCAGATAATCCTCAATATAGTATAATGCACTCCCCATAGGTCTCCATAAAATATAATGCATTCCCCATAGGTCTCCATATAATATAATGCACTCCCCATAGGCATATTCTATATAGTATAATGCACTCCCCATAGGCCTCCATATAGTATAATGTATGCCCCATATGCCTCCTTATAGTACAAGGCACGCCCCATAAGCCTGCATATTGTTTAATGCACTCCCCATAGGCAGACTCTATATAAAGTATAATGCACTTGCAATAGGGTTCCATATAGTATAATGCACTCCCCATAGGCCTCCATATAGTATACTGAACTCCCCATAGGTAGACTCTATATAGTATAATACACCCCTAAAGGCAGCCTCTGTAGTGTAATGATCCCCCATAGGCAGCATCTATAATATAATGTGCCCCCATAGCTAGCCTCTTGTAGTGTAATGCACCCCATAGGCATCCTCTCTAATGTAATGCTCCCCCATAGGCACCCTCTGTAGTGTAATGCTCCCCCATAGGCAGCCTCTGTAGTGTAACGCATCCCCATAGGCATCCTCTATAATGTAATACACCCCCATAGGCAGACTCTGTAGTTTAATCACCGTCTGTAGTGTAATGCAGCCCCATAACAACCCTCTGTAGTATAATGCACCCACATAGCAACTCTCTGTAGTGTAATGCACCCCTATAGCCACCCTCTGTAGTGTAATGCACCCCCATAGCGAAACTCTGTAGTATAATATAGCCCCATAAACAAAATACTCACCTCTCTTCCTCCTGGTTTCTGCACTGCTCCCTACTCCCGCTCATCTCCGACTACAGGGGTCGAGTATTAACGTCATTGCACCCGCTGTCAGTGTTGGCGTCGGTGACGTCAGACGTTGACAGGGGATGATGGGAGAGGGAGCATAAACCTCCCTCTCTCATCACTGCGGTCAGCTGTATCGGCATCTAGCATAGGTGCGCTGTCCACTCCAATACAGTTACAGTTGTGTAGCTCCGGGTTCAGAGCATGGGGCCCTGGGCTACCACCCCCTCTGGCCCCCCAGTAGCTACGCTACTGGTTCAGAATTAGCCAATCACAATTAGACTCTTCTTAAGTAGTAGTCAGCGCACAGTGTCATCCTTTACAGTGATCTGATTACTGATTACATACTTTCTTATTTGGATTTTACAGAAAAAGACATGGAACATAAACAGTTTACAACATCAAAGGAATCTCATTGTTGAAGGTCATCAGTTAGGAGAAAGGTAGAGAAAAAATGTCAAGGCATGAGATATACCATGGAACACTGTGAAAACAGTAATGAAGAAGCGACTTTAATTTGGCACAACAGTGACATTATCTAGAACTGCACATCCATCACAAGTTAAAAAGACAAAAATAAAATGGATTCATTAGGCTGCCAAGAGGCCTAGATGAATATTAAAGGAGCCACAGGAATTTCTGGGAAATACTAGCTGTGTACTGCATGTGAAAACAATGTTGCATATTCTTTATATGTATGGTGTCAGGGGCTACTGCGACTAAGAGGCTTCAGAGAACCGCAGCGCTCTGGGCCTCGTTCACACACAGTGAACAGAAGCTCTTCTCCTGAATTCTGACCTGGCTGCCTTGTGCCAGCAGTGCAGGAGATAACCTTGTTGCTGAAGTTGCTGAGAGCTTGGTCTCTCAGCTGAATTGGATTTTGTAATCTCATCCTCTATATAGACCTAGCTTTGACTACAACTGTTGACAGTGATCAGTTCAGCTGCCTGGCTAGGAGTGTGAAGGAGCGTGGTGTTAGGAGCTTGGAGGTTTATCTACTTAGATTGTTGTCTGCTTATTTGGTTGCATGTTAAACCTGTTTTCCCTCCTTTGTTGTTGCTACCCTTTTTCCTACTCAGTGTTTCCTCTGTGGTTGTGTGAGCTTTTGGGGTGTTTGCTATTTAAGTTACCTTGTCTGTAATCCCTGTCTATTTGTTGTTTTTCTATTTTTGTGCAGTCCTCTTTCCTGGGGGGGAGAGGAGGCCACTGATAGGGTTTACACAGGAGACAGGGATACGCTGGTGGCTCAGGCCTCCTAACCATTATAGGTACCCCTGAGATAAAGGCAAGTCAGGGCCCCTTTATAGAGTCAGGGACAGCTGCGGGTCCCAGTACACCGTCTTGCCCCTATATCGCTGTTTACAGCGTGACATATGGCTTGTGGACTATGGTAGCAAGACAGAGTCAGTTTTAGGGCTACTTCCATGCCTACAGAATCAGGAAATGTGGACCTAAAGATCTAGGCAGTAATGTAGATGCGGAAGGAGATTCAGAAAAGCAGAGGCCATAGATTTAGTGACTGTCATGATCCGGCTCGGATTTTGCCATGTTTCTGCTGCTCTGGCCTGGTCATGGTGGGGTTAACTATTCCTGCCTCTCTTTGATTTGGGAGTGGCTATTTCTTGGTTCTCTTGCTGACAGCTTGTGTCAGTGATAGTTTTGGGCTTGCTGGGACTGCTACCTGTGAAACCCCTGTGTTCCTTTTGCCGCTGACCTCCCTTACCTGTTCCTGATCTGTCTCCTGTACCCGACCTAGCTTGACTCTGGTGGGTATCCTCTCCGTTTGTGACTCGGCTAAAACTCTGACTTTGTCTCCTGCTTCCCGTTTTTGTTACCACACATCTGTCTAGCTTTTTGACCTTTTGGCTTACTCTGACTCCGATTTCTGTCTCACGTCTCTGGTACCTTTGCTCCTGGCTGGTTCGGACCCTCGGCTTGTATTTGTCCACGAGTTCTGTTTTCCCCTTTAAACTATACGCTTACCGACTGTTACGGACTTGGCTTGTTTTGACCACTCTCTGTCACCACCTGGTGGCGCAGTGCAGCTTGCACTGGGCTGCGGTGTGGCAAGTATGACCTCCTTTTCTGTCAATTATTCTCCTTCGTGGAGTCTGCACACACCTGCATTGCTGCAGTGTGACAGTGACTATACATTACATATGTCAAGTCACATTTATTATGGAGGGTTAAGGGTCACTTTTAGAACATACATTTTTTCATTGTCGCCTTCTAAGAGAATTTTTTTACATTTTTTCTGTCCATGGAGCTGTATGAGGAATGGATATTAATGGGACAAATTGTATGTTTCTATTACACTTTTCAAAGTACATCTAATGCATTGATCAGTTTATGAACATTTTTGATGAAGGGGGATTGCTAACTGTGGCTAAAACAAGTTGTATTTCTATCAAAGAATAAAATTGCTTATAACATTTTTTTACATTAGTACAGTACAAATATTTTAAGATGAAAATAATAATTTATTTAATCCAAGAGTCCCATATCTTGTTATTCTGTATTTACTAATGGCTTGTTTTTTGCAACTTTGGCTGCAGTTTTTACTAAGGCACATTTATCCATGAGGTTTTTTTTTAAGGCAAACTAATTTTACAATTTACATTTTTCACCAAGATACAACAACACAATTGTCATCTTCTGACATCAAACCCCCAAGAATCACACAAACTACATATGCTACTCCAGATGGTCCATATGAGCAGATAGAGAGCTTACATCATCCTGTAGTTATAAATGTACTGTTACAGCCTATTCCACTGAGCATATTTCTTTAGGCGATTTTTGGACACAGGCCAACATAAAAGCACCAACCTAGATAGACATTGTCTTGGGTTTGACAGTGGACCATTGAGATTTCTAGAGAAGACCACTGGAAGGGACTCGTTGTTTATAGAGAAGATGGCCCTGCAAATAATCAACTATACCACCCAGGGCCAAACTGGCCATTTGGCAATTCTGGCAAATGCCAGAAGGGCCTGTCTGGTTGTGGGCTGCCTTGTCTGCAACATTGTTAACAGAATCAGTGTTCTCAAGACAGCCATACTGTTAAGAATTGTAATGGAGCACAAAGTCGCTGACTCCATCACTTACCCTAGCAGGCCACGGATAACATTAGTATAATTGTCTTGTAGTAAATCTTACTTACCTCCATCCAGGGAAATATTAGTAATATATTCCATCTGGTGCTTGGGGACGGGGACAGCATGGGCCTGTATGATTTCAAATGCCAGGGCTGAATTTCAGTCCCAGTCCGTACCTGATACAACCTGTCAATAGTATACTGGCATTTACATTGGGTCCTTTCCTCTACTGCATAGTGTATAAACTCTTAAACAGGGCCTTATTATTCTACACTCACTATATATGTACTCCTATATAGATAGCGCCTTGTCTTCTAATGGGCAGAAATTAAGACTACATATCCATCCAGGATCACGGACATTGAATCATTATGGGGAAATGACAACACAATCTATACTTTACTCGGAGCAACTTTACTGCTCTGGTCTGTGGTTTTAAATGTGCAATGCATTTGCAGTAGGCCACTACCTACAAAACTGACACATCCTTGAAAGATCAGCTTCTTCTTCCAATTACAAGCTGACTTAATGAATCGTGAGATTCCGGAATCATACAGCCATTAGGATCCCAGCCACACCACCGACTACTGTGATGATTAGTGGTTTAAGAATATCAAATAAGGTTATCGTCTTTCCCACAAACTAATACTGTATTACTCATTAAAGATGAAAAGATTTTGGCCTCTATTCTGTCAAAGCAGTTAAATGTATTATTACCTCTTATTTTTATATGCATATTGCTTAATATATTTCATTGAGCATATGCACATATGTATTTAATGTTTCTGATTTTAGATACTGATAAAGCATTTGAAAGAATTTGGAGGTCAGGTGAAATAAAGTGGAAGTTAAATAGTCATCTAGGGTTGGTTATAATGGCTTTGCAACTCTGTGCTAGGGCTTCAAGTCCCAACAGGAAATTAAAGTGGGCTATCTGATGGAGAGCAGACACAAAGTCTGTTCAAGAAGATGACAGGTGGGACTTTTAGAGTGGCAGGAGAAAAGGCTTCCTATGTTCAAAAGAACTATAAGCAGACTATTTGGAGCCAAAGTCCATTTATAAACATTGTGCGCAGATCCTATATTTATGGGAGACATATTTTCGGCATTGTGACAAAGTGGCGAACATAATGCATTAACTTACAGTACGGACCAAAATTTTGGTCTGTACTGTATATTGGAGTTTCCCTTGATGAATTAGTGGCAGCAGTGACATTTGCCTGATTTCCAAGGTGTTTTCTTGACAAGTTGGATGGGATGTTTACACTATTTGATCAAAAAATGTTTTCCAAGTATCTCACTTTTTTCCATATATAGTAGTAGTGGACTTCATGTATAAATTAACCCGTTAGTGACAGAGCCAATTTTGACCTTAATTGCGCTTCAAGTATCCGAGCATCTTGGGAGTGCTCATACTGTATGTTAGAGTCCCTGTGGCTGCATGATTTGCAGCTAGTAGAGAGCTTCAACACATGTGGGGTTTGCCTGTTTGTTAGGGAATCCCCATACGTGTATGTAATAGCTGCAAGTCATGCAGGCGAAGGGACTCAAACATAATATACGGGCACATCCAAGATGCTTGGATAACACCCGGGCATTCTCAGATAAGACGTTATCCAGGCACGTTGTCTCATCATTAGTAATAGCAGAAAAAGGACCCCATATTTTGTCTATGCAATTTATACCAAACACACTAATGTTTGAGCATATGGTAGGGATCAGATGAGAAGGGCCGCTACTTGGCTCTTAGGGTACCGTCACACAGTGGCACTTTTGTCGCCACGATGGTACGATTCGTGACGTTCCAGCGATATCGTTACGATATCGCTGTGTCTGACACGCAGCAGCGATCAGGGATCCTGCTGAGAATCGTACGTCGTAGCAGATCGTTTGGAACATTCTTTCGTCGCTGGATCTCCCGCTGTCATCGCTAGATCGGTGTGTGTGACACCGATCTAGCGATGCGTTCGCTTGTAACCAGGGTAAACATCGGGTTACTAAGCGCAGGACCGCGCTTAGTAACCCAATGTTTACCCTGGTTCCCAGCGTAAAAAACAAACAAACAGTACATACTTACATTCCGGTGTCCGTCAGGTCCCTTGCTGTCTGCTTCCCGCACTCACTGACTGCCGGCCGTAAAGTGAAAGCAGAGCACAGCGGTGACGTCACCGCTGTGCTGTGCTTTCACTTTACGGCCAGCAGTCAGTGAGTGCGGGAAGCAGACGGCAAGGGACAGACACCGGAATGTAAGTATGTACTGTTTGTTTTTTTTTACGCTGGTAACCAGGGTAAACATCGGGTTACTAAGCGCGGTCCTGCGCTTTGTAACCCGATGTTTACCCTGGTTACCCGGGGACCTCGGCATCGTTGGTCGCTGGAGAGCTGTCTGTGTGACAGCTCTCCAGCGACCACACTACGACTTACCAACGATCACGGCCAGGTCGTATCGCTGGTCGTGATCGTTGGTAAATCGTATAGTGTGATGTACAGATCACATTTTAGTAGATTGTGTGCTCCATTAAGCCCTTGAAGTTACAGAACAGAAGTTGCCCACAAGTGATAATGGAAACTTCACTTCTCATCGAATTTATCTAGGGGTGTAGTGAGTATTTATAACCCACAAGTGCCTCACAGAATTTTATCACATTGAGACGAGAATACAATATATATAATTTTAGTAGTAAAATCTGTTTTTTTATTGGCTGCAAATTTGTCAGTTACACAAGGGTTAATATGTGAAACGCCACAAATTATTGAGCAATTCCTCCCAAACGTGGTATGTCACCTGAAATTACTGTTAGGCCACACGTCAGAGCTGAAAAAGAAGCTATTTGACTTTTGGAGCACAGATTTCGCTAGCATAGTTTTAGGGTGATATTTGCAGAGCCCCGAAGGTGCCAGAACAGCAGAAAAACCCAGAAAGTAACACCGTTGTAGAGATTGCATGTCTCATTAAATTAACCTGTAGCTGCAGTGATTATTTTGTAATATTCATGCCATATATTATGCCTCGTTTGTGCTTCAGGAGACAGGCATGCCATAAATTGTAAATTGAACTTTCCCCTCTACTATACTTACAAAAATGTGATGGTTTACTGCAGTTTAGGTACAGTGGGGCTCAGAAGAATGGGGGCATTTGGATTTGGGAGAGCAGATTTCATTGTATTTTATTAGATGGGGTGGGAGCCATGTTCCCTTTTCCAGAGTCTTAATTCTACCAGTAAAGTGGGAACCTCTATATTTCCAGTGACATGACGGACCTAAGTTGGGGCTGGTTTTGTGCAGCATAAGTTAGCGTTTATAGTGGTAACATTTTGGGGTATATAATGTATTATATACATTATATTCATTATTATTCATTATGTCAGGGTCTTCATGTATATTTAACAAAAATGCGATTCCGATGAATCCCCTGACCGAGAAACTAAATATAATGAGGCAAATGACACTCTGGACTCCGTTTGGCATCTGTTTTGGTGGTAAAATGGTGGGACACCACTGGAACAGAGGCCAGACGGAGTCCAATATGACTCCATGTGCCTCACAAGTGATGATCTGAACCACATTTTTTTTTAATCTACACAGAAACCCACACGTAAGCGTTAAATTTGTTTCTTCACTCCTTACTCATTTTTGTATTCATCACCGTTGTTGGTGATGAATACAAAAATGAGTAACAAATGCAGAAATTTTCTGGTTGTCTGACAACTGGACATAGAATATAATATGTAACTGACCCACGGCATTGATTACGTTTTCTGCCCATGTAAAGTGTACACAGATACCTGCCAATCGCTGGTGGGGGTGGAGTTGTACAGAGCTCATGAATATGGGGGACTACATGGCAGAGTGTTTGCTTGCCCTCTAATGATAACGTCCTGTTGATAAAGTTGATTTTATTAAAACTACAGCAAGTAGCTGGATAAGAGATACATCAGTGGAATAAGGGTCTCTTTTCCAACACTATGCTTCTCTTAAATTAGGTGGCAAAACCTGATGACCCTGTGATCAGGTTGCGGGATGCACGAACAGACAGGAGGCAGAGCAAGGGTTAAAGTTAACTTTACTGTAACAGGGGTATCCTTCACGCAGGGAGAGGGAAAAGTATACACAGGTGATACTAGCAAAATCGGTGTGCTGGGGAAGTAATGAGGGCAAAAGATATAATGACTTAAGAGTAAACTTATCAGTCCGACGTCTTCCTGCGTGCAGAATCTTTGATGCACATGGTGGTTCCGACATGGTCAGCATGTGGGGGTCCAATGTAGACCCACAGGTGTTGACGGTCTGGTTCCTGGTGGTGGAGAAGAGTCCTCGACATCTTGCGTGGGGTCCTGAGTTGCCTAGAGATGAGCAGTCTCCCACACTGTAGGGGCTTGACAAAGCTCGGCAGTAGTATGCGGGTGGGTAGGGGTTTAGTTCCCTGTAAGTGATAAGGACTGGCGGAACACACCAAGTACAAGATGAAATGGAACTAGGTGCGTTCGCACTCCGAGGTCCACCGTGCAGGTAAAAACCCTGCTGCTAGTAAGATGGACTATATGGCGGTACTATAAGTATACACGCACGGGTTAACTTCACCCTGCGTGAAGGAAGCGATCCTGTTGCGTCACAGGACCGCGGTACTGCACATAGAGCGCGAGCAAGAAGTCAGCGAACTCAACCCCAACTAGGATTGAAGTCCGATTAGACACTTGCTGGCACAACACCGCAACTGGGTGTGTAAGGAAACTAAATAATAATATAAAGGCACAAGAGTGCGTGCGGTGCTGCACTGACGGACGCCACTAACCACCCAGGCTTGGGTCAGGAAAGCGCAGAGCAAGCGCACGGCGCCGTACAGGCGGACACGGCAACTGGTAGCTGTAAGGTGTGTTACGTGCTGTTGGATAAGTCGGGCGCTAGATAGCAAACATACACCTTCCGCGAACAATCATTCAATAGGGAGGGTTATTTAAAGAGCGACTTTCACTCACAACACACACACATATTTACAAGACAATACTAGCGCATGGCCGTGCGATCATGCGCAGTTTATATAGCTGCAGCACAGGAAACAGCTACAGAAGTTTTGCCCTTTCAGGACCTGCCAAAAGGACCAATGGGATGTGCTGCAGTACCTGAGCATGTGACCCTCGATCTCCAACGGGAGATCCTGCCCTGGGCATGCTCAGACAGAGAAAAGCAGGACTTAGATCCAGAAACGTCCACTCGCCGCTGCCCAGCACTGGCTTCAATGGCAGAAGCAGGAAAAGCAGCAGTAACTCTTCGCACAGAGTCAGACTGAGCGAGATGCTGGGATCGACGTCCCTGCTGAGCAGACTCCACTGCGGCTGGAGAAGAATGGGAGACTGCAGCGGAGACGGATCGAGATTCCCCCTGTGCAGCAGAGGAAACTCGACTCCTAACATTACCCCCCCTCCTAGGGCCCCCCCTCCTTGGGCCTCGCTACGAGCTGCGGGGCCCGAATGTGCTCAATAGGCTCCCAGGACCTGTCCTCGGGGCCATAACCCTTCCAGTCTACTAAATAAAATTTTTTGCCACATACCACCTTGAACCCCTAAAAAGCGTTCACCTCATAATCGTCCGTAGATGAACCCGATGTCCCAGCAGATGACTCGGAAAACCGGGACATATACACGGGTTTCAAGAGTGACACATGAAAGGTGTCGGTGATACCCAGGCGTGGCGGAAGGGCCAAACGATAGACCACAGGATTAACCTGCTCGAGGACCTTGAATGGGCCCAAGTAGCGAGGAGCAAATTTAGTGGACTCAACTCGCAGCCTGATGTTACGGGCGGAGAGCCACACCAAGTCGCCAGGAGCAAAGGTCGGAGCGGGGCGCCGATGAGCATCGGCGGAGGACCTCATTCTCTCCTTAGAGGCCCGAATGGCATCCTGAGTGCGGTCCCAAATATCCCGTGCCTCCACAGCCCAGTCTGCCACCCTGGAGTCGGCGGAAGACACGGGCATAGGCACAGGTACCCGTGGATGCTGACCATAGTTGAGGAGGAATGGGGTTTGTCCAGTGGAGTCAGCTACGGCGTTGTTCAGTGCAAACTCTGCCCATGATAGCAAGGATGCCCAGTCATCCTGCCTGGCTGAAACAAAATGTCGCAGGTATGTGACCAAGGTCTGGTTGGCCCTCTCTACCAACCCATTCGTCTCGGGATGATAAGCGGAAGAGAGATTCAATTCAATACTGAGAAGACGACAAAGCTCTCTCCAGAACCGAGACGCAAACTGGGGACCCCGGTCACTGACAATTTTGTCAGGCATACCATGTAGGCGGAAGATGTGTTTAATGAACAACGTTGCCAAGGCCCGTGCAGAAGGTAACCGTGGTAGCGGCACCAAATGCACCATTTTTGAGAAATGATCCGTGATGACCCAAATGATGGTACAGCCGCGAGACTTGGGAAAACCCACAACAAAGTCCATCCCGACCATCTCCCAGGGCCTATCTGCCACCGGCAAGGGATAGAGCAACCCAGCTGGCCTTTGACGCGGAGATTTATTTTTGGCGCAGGAGACACACGCCAGAATGTAATCCCTGACATCCCGGACCATATGCGGCCACCAGTACGTCCTCGCCAGTAGCTCAGATGTCCTCTTTGTCCCAAAGTGTCCACCCACCCTGGACGAATGAGCCCAAGAGAGAACCTCCGGTTGCAAATTAATGGGCACAAAAGTCTTGCCCGGAGGCACAGACTCTAGCGAAACCGGCGCTACGGTTCTCAGGCTCTCGGAAGGGACAATAAGCCGAGGCTCCTCTTCCTCCTCCTCAGTTGACATAAGGGAGCGAGAGAGAGCGTCAGCACTGATATTCTTCTCCCCGGCGAGATAATGAAGGGAAAAGTGGAACCGGGAGAAGAACAGGGACCATCTGGCCTGGCGAAAATTTAGCCGCTGGGCTGTTTGCAAATAGACCAAATTTTTGTGGTCCGTGTAAACTTGGAAGGGAAACCGCGCACCTTCCAGAAGGTGTCTCCACTCCGAAAAGGCCAACTTCATTGCTAGCAACTCCCTGTCCCCGATGGAGTAGTTTCTCTCCGCTGGCGTGAAGGTCTTAGAGAAGAAGAAGCATGGATGCTTCCGACCTTGAGCATCCTTTTGGTAGAGGACTGCTCCAGCACCAACGGACGAGGCATCCACCTCCATTAGGAATGGCTTATCCACATCGGGACGATGTAAGATGGGAGCGCTAGCAAAGTGGGACTTAATTGAAGTGAAGGCCTTGGAGACCTCTTCCGACCACAATTTGGGATTCGCTCCCTTCTTGGTGAGGGCTACCAAGGGAGCTACCAGAGTTGAGAAGTGGGGAATGAACTGGCGGTAATAGTTTATGAACCCCATAAAGCGCTGCACCGCTTTAAGAGAATGGGGCTCTTGCCAGTCCATCACAGCCTGTAGTTTGGCAGGATCCATAGCCAATCCCTGGGCGGAGATGATATAGCCCAGGAAAGGTAAGGACTCCTGCTCAAACACACACTTCTCCAACTTCGCGTAAAGAGAGTTTGCCCGTAGGAGGTCGAAGACTCTGCCAACATCTCTCCGGTGGGAGTCAATATCTGGAGAAAAGATGAGAATATCATCCAGATAGACTACAACCGAGGTGGAAAGCATATCCCGGAAGATGTCGTTGACAAAGTCTTGGAAAATGGCAGGTGCATTACAGAGCCCGAAGGGCATCACCAGATACTCATAGTGCCCTTCTCTGGTGTTAAATGCCGTTTTCCATTCATCCCCCTCCCGGATGCGAATCAGGTTATAAGCACCCCGCAGATCTAGTTTAGTAAACACTCTAGCTCCCCGAAGCCTATCGAAAAGCTCAGATATCAAAGGCAAAGGGTACTTGTTCTTAACTGTGATAGCATTAAGACCCCTGTAGTCTATGCATGGACGTAGTTCTCCATTCTTCTTCTGCACGAAAAAGAACCCTGCCCCAGCAGGTGACACTGACTTCCTGATGAACCCTCTTGCCAGATTCTCTTGAATGTACTGAGACATTGCCTCCGTTTCCGGGAGAGATAATGGATAGACTCGACCCCGGGGAGGCTCAGCACCAGGCAAGAGATCAATAGGACAGTCATAGGGGCGATGGGGCGGAAGGGTCTCCGCTGCCTTTTTGGAGAACACGTCTGCATAAGACCAATATTGCTTGGGGAGAGAGGAAAGATCTGCGGGTACCTCTGTAGTAGCAACCTGAACGCACGCTCGATGACACCTGTTCCCACAAGATTCACCCCATCCCAGAATTCTGCCTGAGGACCACTCGATGTGAGGAGAGTGGTACCGTAACCAAGGTATCCCCAAGAGAACCTCATCAATTCCCTCAGGAATGACGAGTAGAGATATAATCTCCTGATGAGATGGTGACATGGACAGAGTAAAAGGGATAGTTTGATGTGTAATCTGTGCGGGCAGTGTCGACCCATTCACCACTCGTACCGTTACTGGTTGAGATAGCATGACCAGAGGAATTGCGTGACGTTGGGCGAAGGCTGAAGACATAAAATTGCCCTCCGCCCCAGAATCCACGCAGAGTTCTACCGAGTGAGAGGATGAGCCCAATGTTATTGTCCCCTTAAAGGACAATTTGGAGGCAAACGTCGCCGTGTCTTGTGCACCTCCACCAACTACCACTAGACGCTGACGTTTCCTCGACCGCAGGAGACATCTGGAGGCAAGATGTCCTGTCTTTTGGCAAAGATGACAAATCTGGAGTGCACGAGCGGTCCGGGACTTAGATCCCGCTCGTGACTCTACCACAGGCTCATGGGGCTCAGGAGCCTGGTCTGGAGATTCCAAAGGTTTGGCGAAGGTGGGAGCCAGCTGAAACCTCTGCCTACACTGGGCTCGCTCTAACCTCCGCTCGTGAAAACGGAGATTAATACGCGTGGATAGAGTTATTAATTCCTCCAGTGTGGCGGGAATCTCCCTAGTGGCCAGGGCGTCCTTAACGTGGTCAGCCAGCCCCCTCCAAAATATTGGAATGAGGGCTTTATCCGACCACTCCAGCTCAGATGCTAAGGTGCGGAAGTGGACGACAAAATGACTGACCAAGGATGAGCCCTGAGCCAATGCCAACAATTGGAGCGCCATATCATGGGTGACACGAGGTCCTAAAAAGACCTGTTTCAGGGTGCTCAGAAACAACGGAGCACTCTGCACCACATGATCGCTACGCTCCCATAGCGGCGTAGCCCACTGCAACGCCCTGTCCGATAGAAGAGACACTATAAATCCCACCTTAGCCCGCTCTGTAGGGAAACGAGAGGCCAGAAGCTCGAGATGGATAGAGCACTGACTCACGAAACCCCTACAACACTTACTGTCACCAGAGAATTTCTCTGGAAGCGGGAGGCGAGTTAGAGTCGGGACAGGAGCGGCAGTGGACAAGGTGGCTGCAGCAACACTAGCAGCCTGAACAGCGACAGCAGTGACATCCACAGCTGAGGTTGAACGCGCAAGAGCCGCCAACCTTCCCTCCAGCTGCTGGATGTACCGCTGTGAACGCTGATCGTCAATCATTTACTAGCCAGACCTTGGCGCTAGTATTATGATAAGGACTGGCGGAACACACCAAGTACAAGATGAAATGGAACTAAGTGCGTTCGCAGTCCGAGGTCCACCGTGCAGGTAAAAACCCTGCTGCTAGTAAGATGGACTATATGGCGGTACTATAAGTATACACGCACGGGTTAACTTCACCCTGCGTGAAGGAAGCGATCCTGTTGCGTCACAGGACCGCGGTACCGCACATAGAGCGCGAGCAAGAAGTCAGCGAACTCAACCCCAACTAGGATTGAAGTCCGATTAGACACTTGCTGGCACAACACCACAACTGGGTGTGTAAGGAAACTAAATAATAATATAAAGGCACAAGAGTGCGTGCGGTTTCGCACTGACGGACGCCACTAACCACCCAGGCTTGGGTCAGGAAAGCGCAGAGCAAGCGCACGGCGCCGTACAGGCGGACACAGCAACTGGTCGCTGTAATGTGTGTTACGTGCTGTTGGATAAGTCGGGCGCTAGATAGCAAACATACACCTTCCGCGAACAATCATTCAATAGGGAGGGTTATTTAAAGAGCGACTTTCGTCACAACACACACACATATTTACAAGACAATACTAGCGCATGGCCGTGCCGTCATGCGCAGTTTATATAGCTGCAGCACAGGAAACAGCTGCAGAAGTTTTGCCCTTTCAGGACCTGCCAAAAGGACCAATGGGATGTGCTGCAGTACCTGAGCATGTGACCCTCGATCTCCAACGGGAGGTCCTGCCCTGGGCATGCTCAGACAGAGAAAAGCAGGACTTAGATCCAGAAACGTCCACTCGCCGCTGCCCAGCACTGGCTTCAATGGCAGAAGCAGGAAAAGCAGCAGTAACTCTTCGCACAGAGTCAGACTGAGCGAGACGCTGGGATCGACGTCCCTGCTGAGCAGACTCCACTGCGGCTGGAGAAGAATGGGAGACCGCAGCGGAGACGGATCGAGATTCCCCCTGTGCAGCAGAGGAAACTCGACTCCTAACAGTAAGTCACCTGGTATCTCTTAGGCGGCACTCAAGGGTTATTCACTGACCCATGGTGTTGAGTACCTTGAGCAGAAGGGGCCAACGGGCGAAATACACTTCTCTGGTCACAGTCTTTGTAGGTGGCAGCAGGGACCAAGTAGCGCGGACCTGTGCTGTCACGGTGCCCAGAGGACAGAGCATCAAACTTCCCCCTGCTGCGCACTGCGTGTTCCCGCCAAGTCTGCTTGCTGTTTCGCGCTCTCTTCCCTTTTTATCCTAGCTACGCCCCCTGCTGTCGAGTGCAAAGGTGGGTCTGGGTCTCTAAGCTTTCCCCCAGATAATAAAGGTGACAGTCCCGACTGTTCCGGCCCCAACACGACAAAGTTACCCCTGGTCCGGTCTCTCTTCTTACAACCCTTTAAACTGTAAAAGTGTTCTACACAAAAAATCCTTGCATAAATTTGCCATTTTGTTTTATTTAATGTTTAACAGAACCTGCATCTGATAAACTTTATTGCTTATTGTCTGCAGGACATTTTCTGTTCGTAATGAGATGAGAAGCTGTCTGGCTCCGCAAACTGCATGCACAACATAACATCATAATCCTTGCTCCGCCACCAATGTGATTCATTTGGGCTCGCGCACTTGAGCTCTGCATGGCATTAAACCTGCTACATTACCTTGGGGTCCCTGGTGTGACTTGTTTATTACCAAGTTCATATCATTGTGCCATAAAGAAGTGCAATATACAACAGGTGTACCGCTGAATCCTAAAACACTTTCAATCCAGAAATGTTTCTCTTGTGTAACACAGATATTTGTTTTGCGTAGGTTTTTTTTACAAATGAGCCTCTTTGTTAGTGGAAGCCGCTATAAAAGTGTTCGCGCTCGGTGCGATCAGACCAGATTTTGCCCTTAAACGCTCAAACTGTGAAATAAAACAAATGAAAAGAAACCATCTCAGCTTGGGATCTGTATGCTGTATATTTTTTAAAGCTCTATCATAGGTGCATGTGTGATATAAAAGGGAACAGCACAAGTTACAATCCAATTTGGAGTCAAGGACTAATCCAAGGTCAAAAAGAGCAAACCTGTCCCATATACGAGTATATTGTATCTCCAAGATCACAATTCTGCTCTACAAACACAGGCTTTGCTCTTCCACTTCAGCCTTTGGAGTATTAGAAAGCTTGTCTTGTTCCTTTCTCTGACTTTTAAAGGTGACGGTGACATTAGAAATTTTTAGGAGATGAAACACACATCTTAACAATAGAAGTAATACTGAATATACAGAATTGTCTAAGCCAAGACATTTATATGCAAATGTTCTTTCTTTACAAACATTGCACAAGTGGAACATTAATTATACCTTGATGCATCCATAAATGACTGTTCTTCTGCCTCTGCACTTACTCATTTTATTTGTTAATAGAATTGCAAACCTTATGGAGTATGAAAAAAAAACCACAGCTTTCTTGCATAGTCCGTAATCTTTAATTCTTTAAGATATAAGCAAAAATAATTAGAAAGAATGCATCTGACATAATGACCGTCTGCCTGTAAGCTAGAGATATTTTTTGTAGGACATGGGATTGCTGAGAGCCCTTTATCCACCCATTTTAAATTTCCTGTAGCAGCATGTTGGTGCTCATACATACGACAAAGCAAACAGATTTGCAGGCACTCCAGGCATTACTATATTGTGCCGCTCTGAGGAGACATGATCTCCAGTAGAAATGGATGCTAAAATTGGGCAAGTTCATTAAAAAAAACTTGAATTGTACTTGAATCTTACAAAAATCCACACTCTCCATTGTATGGATTTTTTGTAGTGTGCTCCACCTGAATTCAGCAAATGGCTGGCCACCATTTTTCTGAACCGTAGAGGGCTGGACAAATGTTTAAAAACCAAAGTAAACCCAATACTCAACTCACTAGTCACCTCTCTGGCCACCTCTTCTGCTCACTTTCCCTTGTACAGTCCTCAGCACCTCTTCTTATTGCTGTCACGCATTGAAACACGGGGTATTTTCAGGTTGAAAAAAGAACTATGCCCATCAAGTTCAAACTTTCTCAACCAATTGTACATTTTGATACTAATTTAACTATAAAATAGAGAAGAACCGGACTTTCACTTGTATAGGGACAAAGTGATGAAGAGAGGAGGTCACTGTGAATGTCATGACATCACAAAGTCATCGCAACCTCACAATTCTGCAGAGTCGTATCAAAACTAGTCGCATTATGCCCCTCCAGGTCTATAGTGCACAACTAGGCTTGGGATATCTCTACATATGTATGTTGTAAGGACACTAATGCCGTGATGTCACGATGTGTGCTGAGACCTTACGATCTTACGATGGCCATTCAAGACCAGATCATAAACGTGCCTGCAAGGAAAAGGCGCCATGGAAGCGCTGTAAGTAGTATTTTGCTTTTTATATTCTACATATTAAATTTATTAAGCGCTGGGGTCTACTCAGCCTTGGTCAGGCCTAATCTAGAATAGTGTGTCCAGTTCTGGGTGACATATTTTAAAAAAAGACTTTGAAAAAGTGGAGCAAGTTCAGAGAGGGGCTACCAGGAAGGTGAGTGGACTGCAAAGTATGTCCTTCAAGGAACAAATACAGGATCTGGGAATGTTTAGCTTGCAAAAAGAAGGCCAAGAGGAGTCTTAACAGCTGTCTGTAAATATTTGAAGGGCTGTCAAATATGTAGAGGGATCATCATTATTCTCATTGCACATGGAAGCAGAAGAAGAAATGGGATGAACTGAAAGGTTGAAGATCCAAATTAGCTGCAAGGAAATACATGTTGACAGTTATGGTGATCAATGAGTGGAATAGGCTGCAGTTTGTTTGAGGTCGAGTTCCCGCCTCTGCACAGGGGGAATCTCGAGCCATCTCCACTGCGGTCTCCCATTCTTCTCCAGCCGCAGTGGAGCCTGCTCAACGGAGACGTCGGTCCCAGCGTCTGGCTCAGTCTGATACTGTGCGGATGGTTTCTGCTGCCTTCCCAGGCTCAGTCATTATAGCCAGTACTGGTCAGTGGTGGGCAGATGTCTCTGGGACTAAGTCCTGCTTTTTCCCTTGTGAGCATGACCAAGGCAAGGCCTCTCATTGGAGCTCAGGGGTCACATGCTCAGGAACTGCTGCATCTCTCATTGGTCCTCTAGGAAGATCCTGAAGTTGCTCAAGTATTCTAGCAGCTTCCATTGGTTCTCTAGGAAGGTCATGTAGCTGCTGCAGCTATGAAAGGTTCGCATGGCCGCACAGCCATGCGCTAGTATCAATAAAAGTTATGTGCTCTGCGCCAGTATGGTCTTATGCATGTGGATTCAGGGTTTGGCTGAAATAAGCCCCTAGAATACCGGCACCTCGGGTGAGGAGTTTTGTGTGTGTGGATTCAGGGCCTGACTGAAATAGACCCCGAGAATACCGGCACCTCCGGTGAGGAGTTGTGTGTAAGCTTTGCTGACTGCAAGACCACTGTTTAGTCCATTTGCTAGCTGTTCCCCTGTGAGGTTAACAGGGCACATCGTTCTGTTTTCTCAAGTGTCTCTGTGAAGTAACAGAGTTCGCTTATACCGCCATATAGTACCGCCATCTACTAGCAGCAGGTTCCTCTCCTGCACGGTGGAGCTCGGGTTGCGAACACACCTACTATTCAATATATATTTACTCAGTGTGTTTCACCAACTCTAACACAATTTGTGAGTTCTCTTTCAATAGAAGTCTTCAAACAGCAGCTGGACAGACATCTGTCTGAGATGATTTAGTGAAATATGCATTGAGCAGGGGTTGGACATAATGACCAAGGAGGTCCCTTCCAACTCTAACATTCTATGATTCTAAGACTGCAGGCCAAAATAAGGAACAGTCAATTGTCAGAGAATAATTTTAATTGAAGTCACATTTCCAAACAAAATCTGTGCAAAATGGCCGCCATGGTCACCACTCATCTTGAAAAGTTCCTCCCCTCCCATATACTAATGTGCCACAAACAGGAAGTTGATATCACCAACCATTCCCATTTTATTTAGGTGTACCCATATACATGGCCCACCCTGTACTTCTATCAATGCCCTCTGATGACTTTTAGTTTCACAGTAAGATGTGGTGACAAAGATAAAAGCAAAAAGCGCTTACCTCTCTCACAGCTTCTATCACCATGGATCTAGGACATCTTCAGAGGGCGGAAGTAACTACAGCACTTCTCCCTGAAGATATCATGCTCAAGGAAGTATGATTGACACTGCAGGGAAGCAAGTGCAGCTCCAGCCTCCTATGACATGCTGTTTGAGACTCCCCCCAAATGAAATGTCACCGGAAGGGAGGTAAAAAAAAAACACATTTATGGATTAGCTAGATAGGAAGAACTGCATGGCATTGTATAATAAATCCAACTGCAAAAGTGCTTAGAGTGAAGACATAGATATTTAGAAGAGACATTTTAGCTAACCAACCACTCTTTTAACGTCGCTTATTGAATTTTAAATATTCTGGAGCTACATGGCAAATTTTTGCCAAAGAATGCAGCATAATGCAAAATAAATTGGAACCTATTTCCAACTTGCAAGATACCATGACCAAGCAGGATTGGCTATACAGCCAATATCTACATAGTCTAAATACCTATTACTGTGAAATGGTGCATGATAGAGAACACTGTCTCAGTCTGCATTGCTATAGTCAATGACCTCATCACGGCATATGCTTGCTCGAATCCCATTTTGCGGGGGTTTGGATGAATGCCCCGATGGAGACACTGAACGTAGAGCCAAATGCCATGTGGACCAAACCTTCCAGTGTGTTACTAGAAAACATTACATCGAATCCACCCAGGAATCCAAAATCGTGTTCAGGTGGCGTAATCCTCACCATGTATATTTTCTATTAAGTTTCGACATCTCCTTATGGAGATACAGAATATGAAGGGACAACTAAATACTGATCGGTTTCCAAATTAGATCTTGGGCATCATGACTACCAAAAGGTTCACAGATGGCTGTCTGAATTGTAATAGGGTTTATAAAAATTACATGCACTACTGTAATCCTGTAATACTTATTTTTTATTATTTCTATTTTACTATAGAGGAACCTCAAATAAACCAGTGCTAAAAATACATGTGATATTTACCAAGAAGAATAACAGCAGAATAACCTGTAATCAGTAAGTACGCATACTTCCAGCGGCGCCCATTATATAATTGAATACAATCACTATTCTCATGAACTATTAGATGCATGTACAATTCTTCCCTGTCATTTTACACCAGACTGAATGAGATATTAAAGTCATTTCTAACAATGGACACAGACAGGACGATGAATTCTTGAATCTGACAGGCACCTAAAGCTAACAAGCACTAATCATTTTTTTTTTAAAAATTGAAGTTTTCCACTAAATTGTTTCCTTTCCATTTTACTTTTCGTACAGACAGTTTGCTGCTCGGCAACATCATAACACTGAGTAGGTCAAATACAATTTTTCTCCAAGCAGAACTATAGAGTTGATAATGACATATAGATGGCAGAGACATGATAGCTCATAAATTATTTTTATCTGAATGAGTCATGACAAAGGAAATGCTTTATTTCAATATGAAACAAACTGTAACTATCATTTTGAAAGTTTTTATATATTTTAAGTGCTGCATAGTGTGACTGATAGATGGGGATCTGAGTCCTCAGACCACCATCGATGGCGCAAAACATCCCTCTGAAGTGAGTTGCTCCTGCATGTGCTGTGAGCTCAGAGAGGTGCATGGGCTTAATAGCAAGTCTATTTGTCTGTACATCCCTCTGTGAGGCAGATAGACTATTATTCAGCCGCTACACCAGAGTCTGAAGGAAAATTGGAGGGACAGACAATCAAAGCTCCTTAAAGGGAACCTGTCACCCCGAAAATCGCGGGTGAGGTAGGCCCACTGGCATCAGGGGCTTATCTACAGCATTCTGTAATGCTGTAGATAAGCCCCCGATGTTACCTGAAAAAGGAGAAAAAGACGTTAGATTATACTCACCCATCTGCAGTGCACAGGCGCCGGGCCTCTCTGACCTTACACACTCTCACCATTACACACTGAACGGGAAACCACTGGGTAAATCTGACAGGGAGAAGGACTTGGGGATCCTAGTTAATGATAAACTTACCTGGAGCAGCCAGTGCCAGGCAGCAGCTGCCAAGGCAAACAGGATCATGGGGTGCATTAAAAGAGGTCTGGATACACATGATGAGAGCATTATACTGCCTCTGTACAAATCCCTAGTTAGCACATGGAGTACTGTGTCCAGTTTTGGGCACCGGTGCTCAGGAAGGATATAATGGAACTAGAGAGAGTACAAAGGAGGGCAACAAAATTAATAAAGGGGATGGGAGAACTACAATACCCAGATAGATTAGCAAAATTAGGATTATTTAGTCTAGAAAAAAGACGACTGAGGGGCGATCTAATAACCATGTATAAGTATATAAGGGGACAATACAAATATCTCGCTGAGGATCTGTTTATACCAAGGAAGGTGACGGGCACAAGGGGGCATTCTTTGCGTCTGGAGGAGAGAAGGTTTTTCCACCAAGATAGAAGAAGATTCTTTACTGTTAGGGCAGTGAGAATCTGGAATTGCTTGCCTGAGGAGGTGGTGATGGCGAACTCAGTCGAGGGGTTCAAGAGAGGCCTGGATGTCTTCCTGGAGCAGAACAATATGGTATCATACAATTATTAGGTTCTGTAGAAGGACGTAAATCTGGGGATTTATTATGATGGAATATAGGCTGAACTGGATGGACTAATGTCTTTTTTCGGTCTTACTAACTATGTTACTATGTTACCTTTCCGGCGCCTGTGCACTGCAGTACTTTGCTCTGCCCTCAACAGGGCAGACAAAGTACGCCTGCGCCGGAGCCGTGGCTGAAGATCAGAAGATGACGTCTTAGAATGAAGATGGGAGGCGTCGCAGCGGACCAGAGACACCCATCCGACCGGTCCAGCAGCGGGACCACCCCTGGGTGAGTATAATCTAACATCTTTTTCTCCTTTTTCAGGTAACATCGGGGGCTTATCTACAGCATTACAGAATGCTGTAGATAAGCCCCTGATGCCGGTGGGCTTACCTCACCCGCGATTTTCGGGGTGACAGGTTCCCTCTAAGGTCTAATGTGAAGTATCCACAATCAGTGATGGTTTCGGGAGCCATGTCATCTGCTGGTGTAGGTCCACTGTGTTTTATCAAGACCAAAGTCAAGCGCTGCTGTCTACCGGGAAATTTTAGAGCACTTCATGATTCCCTCTGCTGACAAGCTTTTTGGAGATGGAAATTTAATTCTCCAGCAGGACTTGGAACCTGTCCACACTGCAAAAAGTACCAATACCTGGTTTAAAAACAACACTATCACTATGCTTGATTGGCTTTAAAATCATCTTACCTTAACCCCATTGTTATGATCTGGTGGCCTTGGAGCAGCATGAGACGTACTCTGGAGAAGGTGGTACCTGTACAGACCACAAACCCTGAACTAAGCAGCGCAACTAGAAGTAGCCTTGGGGGGGTACCTAACACTCCCTAGACCTCTCGACACAGCCTAAGAACTAACTACCCCTAAAGACAGAAACAGGAAACCTAACTTGCCTCAGAGAAAATCCCCAAAGGATAGACAGCTCCCCGCAAATATTGACTGTGAGAGGAGAGGGAAATAACATACGCAGACATGAAATCAGGATTTTGCATAGGAGGCCATACTAGCTAAAAAGGAAGAATAGGACAGAGTACTATGCGGTCAGTATTAAAACCCTAGAAAATATCCACCATAGAAAATACAAATCACCACATCTGACTAAAGACATGGAGGGTATATCTGCATCTCCAGAGACACAGCTTGGCTGCAAAAAATCCTTCACAGACAAAGCTGGACAAGACAAAACATGAAAAATGCACAGAACTATAAGGTCCACAGCAGGTGGACAGCAAAAACAAAGCCAGGACTTATCTTTGAAGAAAAGCACAGCAAACAGGAGAGACCAGAAGGGTTGTGAATCCTCCAAAAACAATGGACAACTGGCACTTGACTAAAGGATCAAGCAAGGCTATATAGCCCAGCCCAAATTGCAAAAAATAGATACACCTGATAAATGCTGCGATCCAACTACCGCAGCACTACCACTCATAACCACCGGAGGGAGCCCAAGAGCAGAATTCACAACACCCCATAGAGAATCTATGGAGTATTGTCAAGAGGAAGATGAGAGACACCAGACCCAACCATGCAGATGAGCTGAAGGCTGCTATCAAAGCAACCTGGGCTTCCATAACACCTCAGCAGTGCCACAGGCTGATCACCTCCATGTCACACCGCATTGATGCAGTAATTGATGCAAAAGGAGCCCCGACCAAATATTGAGTGCATTTACTGAACATACATTTCAGTGCGCCAACATTTCGGAAGTTAAAATAATTTTTTTCAAGCTGGTGTTATAAAATATTCTAATTTACTGAAATAATGACTTTTGGTGTTTTTTTGGCTGTAAACCATAATCATCAACAATAACAGAAATTAACACTTGGCACAGATCACTATTCATAATGACTAATATAGGAGTTTCATTTTTTGTATTGAAGTACTGAAATAAAATAACTTTTTGATGATATTCTAATTTTTCGAGATGCACCTGCATCATTAGTCTGTGATGAGTGGATAAGCCAAATTTAAATTCACCTGTTCATCCAAATTTTTATGGGAAATTTGATAACTTCTCTGTAATTCTAATGTCTCTTATCTCTACAGAACTCAGAAAATAGTAAATATAAGTTGTAAAAAAAATCTAAAAATCCATACAACTCACTACTCTGGCCCATTTTCTCACCTCATTAGTGTCATGCTGGGTGAAGGAGCAACTAGGTGCACAACAAGGGGAAGAGGGTGGGGAAACCCAAACACTAGGAAAGGGGAAGTGGAGGCCCCTAGGCAGATCTGACAACAACCTGACTCCCTTGACGTCCCTAAATAGGTTCCACACCTATCGCTGATCAGAAGACTAATCCCTGACTGCCCCAAGCAATAGGCCCTGGATAGGGTGTGCGAAGTCAGACCCCACTATAACTAAAGACAAAATGGGTAAGAAAACAAAGGGATACACTTTGCTTGCAAAGACACAAGAGAGATCAAGCCAACAATCCTCCAAGAACTCCAAGATGACCCCATTTGACTACTTGCACTTTCAACCGGAACAGAGGAAAATAGAACCATCACCAACACCTTACTGAAGAAACTAAAGGTATTTAAACATACAGCAATGATGTGTTAATCAGCAGCAGAAGGTAAAGTTACCACTAGACCCTAGGGGGAGAAGGCTATCACTCCACAACAGAGATGCAAAGATTAACCCCTTTACCCCCAAGGGTGGTTTGCATGTTCGTGACCGGGCCAATTTTTACAATTCAGACCACTGTCCATTTATGAGGTTAAAACTCTGGAACGCTTCAACGGATCCTGATGATTCCGATACTGTACATATTGTACTTCATGATAGTGGTAAAAAATTCTTGGATATAACTTGCATTTATTTGTGAAAAAAATGGAAATTTGGAGAAAATTTAGAAAATTTTGAATTTGTCCAAATTTAATTTTCATGCCCTTAAATATAACAGATATGTCACACAAAATACTTAAGCAACATTTTTCACATGTCTACTTTACATCAGCACAATTTTGGAACCATTTTTTTTGTTAGGGAGTTATAAGTGTAAAAAGTTAACCAGCGATTTCTCATTTTTACACCATTTTTTTTAGGGACCACATCAATTTGAAGTCACTTTGAGGAGTCTATATGATAGAAAGTATCCAAAAGTGACACCATTCTAAAAACTGCACCCCTCAAGGTGCCCAAAACCACATTCAAGAAGTTTATTAACCCTTCAGGTGCTTCACAGGAATTTTTGGAATGTTTAAAAAAAACGAAAACAACTTTTTTTCACAAAAAATTAACTTCGGATCCAATTTGTTTTATTTTACCAAGGGTAACAGAAGAAATTGGACCCTAAAAGTTGTTGTACAATTTGTCCTGAGTACGCTGATATCCCATATGTGCAGGGCGCATGGCAGAGCTTGGAAGGGAAGGAGAGCCATTTGATCTCAATTCTATCCAATTTTGCATAAAAAAATCAGACGCCATGTCGCGTTTGGAGTGCCCCTGATGTGCCTAAACAGTGGAAACCCCCCAATTCTAACTCCAACCCTAACTCCAACATACCCCTAACCCTATTCCCAACCCTAACCACAAACCTATCCCTAACCCTAATCTCAACCATAACCCTAACTTTAGCCCCAAACCTAACCCTAACTTTAGCACCAACCCTAACTTTAACCCTAACCCCAGCCCTAACCCAAGCCCTAACCCTAACCCTAACCCTAATGGGAAAATGGGAATACATTTTTTTTATTTCATAATTTTTCCCTAAGGGGTGATAAAGGGGGGTTTGATTTACTATTTATATTGGGTTTTTATGTTTGGCAGCTGTCACACACTAAAAGACGCTTTTTATTGCAAAAAATAGTTTTTGCATCACCACATTTTGAGAGCTATAATTTTTCCATATTTTGGCCCACAGATTCATGTGAGGTCTTGTTTTTTGCGAGGCGAGTTTATGTTTTTATTGGTACCATCTTTGGGCACATGACATTTTTTGATCGCTTTCTATTCCAATTTTTGAGATGGCAGAATGAACAAAAACCAGCAATTCATGAATTTCTTTTGCGGGGGAGGGGGGCGTTTACACCGTTCTGCATGTGGTAAAATTGATAAAGCAGTTTTATTATTCGGGTCAGTGCGATGACAGCGATACCTCATTTATGTGTTTTATGTTTTGGCGCTTTTATACAATAAAAACTATTTTGTGTAAAAAATAATTATTTTTGCATCCCTTTATTCTAACAGCTATAACTTTTATATTTCTGGTGATGAAGCTATTTGGTGGCTTGTTTTTTGCGGGACAAGATGACGTTTTCAGCGGCACCACATTTATTTATATCCATCTTTTTCTTCGTGTATTACTCCACTTTTTGTTTCAGCAGTATGTTGATAAAGCGTGGCTTTTTGGCTTGTTTTTTTTTCAATAGTGTTCACTAAAGGGGTTAACTAAGGAATGGTGAACAGGTCGGGTCTTTATGGACGCGACAATTCCAATTATGTGCACTGTTATTGTTTCGATTTTTTTTATTCAAATATTTATTTATTGAAGGAATAAATATTGATTTTTCATTATTTTTTAAAATATTTTTACAACTATTAATTTTTTTTCTTTTATTTCATTCTCAGTTTTACACTTTGTCCCACTATGGGACTCATATTCTGCAGGCTGATCGCTTCTATAGCATGCAGATAATATGATGCACAGGCCACAAACAAAGCTTTCCTGCTGCCTAAGGTAAAAAAAAAGATAAATAACCATAAAATATGTCCTCTGACAGCTCCACAATGTATGTAAATGGAAACAGAATGAATAATGAAGAATACATAGGTATTTAGCAGCGTTATGAAGTCGTTACTCCATTTGAATGTACTTTCTAGTGGCGCTTTCCGTGTTCTCATGATTGATATGGATGATTTCAACAGATGCCTTGTAATAAAAGCAATTTGCATCCAATATATTCATTAAAATAAGGCATTTGTGTTATACAGATGCAACATTCCTCTTTGTCTTAGGAAAAATGTTGATGTGCCAGTTTTATCTGCAACATTAATGAGCGAATGCGAAGCTAATTAGAAAGACATTTTAATATCTAATCCTGGGGGCTCATTTACAAGCAATAGAAACATTTTGCTGCACACAAATATTCACTAAATAATTGGATAATTTGGTTTATTTATGTGTCCAACCTGTGTGTAATCGCTCCGCAATAATCTATACTATGAAATAAATTATAAAGGTTAAAGTGCCACTAATTGTAGGGTGCTGTACATGTCAAAACAGGGTTTAAAGGGAATCTGACAGCAGGTTTTTGCCAGCTGTAAATAACTTGATTCCAGCGATGTGTCACTTACTGGGCTGCTTAGTGTAATTTGGATATAATTACTGGTTTATCAGCAGGAGATCATCACTCAAGGACTAGTAAACCCGCTGCCATGTAGTCATCCATATTCATGAGTTCTGTATAACCATCCCCTCATGACTGATTGGCAGCTTCCTGCCTATGCACAGTGTACACAGAAATCCGTCAATCGGTAGAGTGGGCGGGTTATACAGAGCTCAGCATTCAGAGAAATGTTACATCTGCAGGAGATAAAACAGTAATATCAAAACTTCACAAGCAGCCCAGTAAGTGACAAATTGCTGGAATCAGGGTCTCTGCCACTACATCATTCTGTTCCATATGAAGTTAGTCAATGGGTTCATTTAGGGCATGAATTCCATTTGTTTGTTCCTATAATGAAACAGAAAATTGAGTAGAGAGAAGAACAAGTGAAAAGAGCCTTACTTTTAGAGCAAACTATCGGAGGGACTGACAATAAATTACACTTTTTATGTAATAAAGCTTCCTAGGACTATGACGCCCATTATTGTATGTAATAGATACCAGTGTCCCTATAAACTGCATGTTTTATTACTTAGCCTATTTTTTTTTTAAATCTCATATGATTGTGAAAAATAGATATAATGTAAAGATAAATATTTAATGAAAACTATTTATAATGTATGTACAAATGCAACAGAACCTTGATTATTTGTATAATATGCACATGTTTATAATTTATAATTTAACTAGTACATAGCAGAGCAGGAGCCAAGCTGGCGCGCGTGAGGTCTGGAAAGGTCTAGAAGACTTAGCAGCAGGCATTCTGTGTGCCAGGGTGTCCTGCTCTCATTTACTACTAGATCAGAGAAGTAAAACCAGATGGCATTTTGCTAGGCTAAGTTCACATTTGCGTTCGGCAGCCTTGCGTAGGGCTGTGTACTTTTTCTCTTCATATCCTCACAGCTGCGCATGCGTCCTGCGTACCTATCTTTAACATTGGGTATGCAGGGACATGCGTTGTATACGGATGCGGCGTTTTGATGTGCCCGCCGACTACACGGGAACGTAACTATTTGCATCCATATACCCCTGTATACCCTGTATGTCCCTGCATACCCAATGTTAAAGATAGCTACGCAGGACGCATGCGCAGCTGTGAGGATATGAAGGGAACAAGTATGCAGCCCTACGTAAGGCTGCCAAACGCAAATGTGAACTTCGCCTTAGCTCACTCTGCAGCACATCTGTGCGAGGCACGCTGTCAATCAAAGAGCTGCGGGGGGATCACAGGGGCAGCTCTGAGTACAGAGAGGAATGACTAGAACTGCTCCTTGCATGAGCCTAGGGCTGGAAGCGAATGGTTCCTCAAGCTCATTTCCTCCCGTCAGCGAAGCTTTCGGCCAGGCAACATTTTAAACCTATTTACCTGCAGATGAACCTTGTATCTGCAGGTAAATAGTATTTCTGCACATGACAGGTGCCCTTTAAATTATGGCGAAATGTACACAAAACAGGTAGATCATTTGTTAAATGGAATCTGTCAGCAGGTTTTTGCTATGTAAGCACTTAGTTTACTGGGCACAGCCGTTACGATAGAATCACAGTTTTCTCTATTGCAGATCTAGCAGAGCTCCGTTAGTGATCTGTTCACACCACAGCTTTCTGTGCTGGATGTGTGGCTGGACTAGGATGCACCAGGCAGCTTGTCCTGCAGTGATATTCTACTAATGATACAACACTGATTGCATTGAAATAATAGAGCTCAACCCAGTAGGTGACACTTCACAGTAATCAGAGTCTCTATTCCTAGATTATGCTGCTCTCAGATTACATGGCAAAAACCTGCTGACAGATTTCAGAGAATTTGCTAAATGATTGCAACAAAACTTTACTCCACAGTTCTCTTTTTAGGTCAGCTGTTCTTTGCCTCATCCACATTCAGACTCTTGAACAATAACTCACTGTAAAATATCAGCAATGAATCAGAAGTCAGAGACTCCATACCTCAGCAAGACAAAAAGGAAAGAAATCTGGAACTGTTCTCATATATTCTGTTTATGCTCATCTGCAATTTCTCCTTAGGGTGGTAAAGAGTAACATTGGAAAAGTACTTAATGCAGGTAACGCTGTCTATGTGCAGTCAAGGTGAAACAGAACACAAAGTTCTCTCACTTGCATAAGTAGTTAGAGATAAATCCATAATTCACATTTTTCATAGCTGCGAATGGAAAGAGATGACTGAAGTGACACCTTTATTTTCATTAATATTTTTTATCCAGAAACTGTACATTGTGTATTTCAATGAAAAACACATTTTCTCCAAGCAATAATTTCAGCACTGGAGCTGTTGGACAGCTCTTCTCCTCCAGGTTTTCCATGTTACGTTATATCTTGCATTAAAGGGAATCTGTCATCAGGTTTTTGCGGTCTAATCTGAGAGCACCATAATGTAGAGACAGAGAACCTGATTCCAGCAGTATGTCACTTAGTAGGCTGCTTAGTCTAGTTTTGATAACATCGGTGTTTTAATCGGCAAGAGATTATTATTAGAGATCTAGCAAACCTGCAGCCAGATAGTCACGCATATTCATGAGCTCTATATTAACCCCGTTCACACCACTGAGTGGCAGGTTTCTGTGCAGGTTGTATATGAGCACAGAGCTGACAATCAGCGGTGTGAACCGGATTACATAGAGCTCAACATCCAGAGAAATGGTAGCTCTGCAGACAGATATGCCGAGGACCCCCATTCCCTCTAAGGCCGAAACTACAACTGATATTAGCAGTTCTCCATTATTAATATAGTTTATGATGCTGAGATTGTTCCAGAACATGTGGCGACATCACTGTCATGTGACAATGGTTCTGTGCGATGCAGGTTTCTGAAAGAACTGGTAAGTATTCTACATTGTGTGTGTATGTGTGTCTCTGTATGTATGTGCTCTGGATATGCAGTATGTTTTCTAATGTGCATGCAGCATGTCTCTGTATATATGTATATGCTCTCTGCACGCATGTGCTTTCTGTGAGCAGCGTTCCTCTGCATCTACGTGCTCTTTGCATGCATTGGACTTTATGCACGTGCTTTTATTAAACATGTCTGTATGTATGTGCTCTGTGTCTGCATGTACCAGTATGCATGTGTTCTGTGCATGGAACATGTCTATATATGCATATGCTCTCTGTATGTATGTGCTCTGTGCACATATGGGTCTGTATGCATGTGCTCTCTACAGTTTTTCTCTGTGTGTATGTGCTCTTTGTAAGCATTTGACTTTATGTGCTGTCTATACATGTCTCTGTATGTATGTGCTCCGTCTATTCATGCACCTTGTGAGATAGTGCTGCCTGAGTGGGTTGGTGGACACTCACTTGGCAATGGGATTAAAGCACTCAGGCACGGTTTCTCACAAAAACAGTCTATTTGATTTATTTAGGCATCACAAACCACATGGTAGGTCAGGTTGCACATCACAGGCCTACACAGACCATAGCACTTTAACTCGCCAAACAGTTCATTAATTTCCACGGAACACAACAAGCACCAACAGTTTGTTCCAATGGCAGATACTTCTATGAACGTAACCCCCCTTTATCTGGAGTTACCTTACAGGAGCTTCTGCTCCACACACTGACTCCTGTCAGTCCTGGTTCCCAGGGAAGATGCCAAACTGATCACCATCCTTGTGACCAGGGCACTTCAGATAGTCCAGACCCGCAGATGGATCTGTAGCTTCCTCAACACAGTAGCATCACAGGCTCTGCAGATACGGCCTCTTCATGCGCTATTCAGGAAGTCCAGTCCCAGGCTCTTCCAACACACAGGCCCTCAGTCCATGGCCTCACTATGTGCTTCCAGGAATCCAGTCCACTCCTGGATGGTCTGTGTTGGAATGTCCTGGACTTTACACATTGACCATTCCGGTCCATACACTCTGAACATGTGACCCAAACCCTGGTCACAATATGTACCTGTAACCACCCCCATAGGTGGGAGGTGTGTGTAGTTAGTAGACCCACCCGGCTCTCCAGCTAACCTTGCAAGACTCCCTTTTAGTAAACAAACACAAATAAATACTTGTAGGACTACAGGTCCCAGAACCACAATACTACAGGCTTACAGCGCACGCTCTTTCTGCGACACATACTGGCCATTTACAATCCTGCTGGACACTGTTTCATTATCACAACTACAGATACGCATCCATGCATATCCTGAGGAGCACATATAGTGCCCCCTGGCTGTAACATGGGTTACTGCATCACAACCTGTATGCATGTGCCCTGTCTATGCAGCATGTCTCTATATATATTTATGTATGTGCGCTATGTATGCATATGTCTTTATATATGTTTTCTGTGTATACATATCTCTGCATATACAAGTGCTTCTCACTAGCTTAGAATATCATCAAAAAGTTAATTTATTTCAGTTTTTCAATGCAAAAAGTGAAACTCATTATATAGAGTCATTACAGACGGAGTGATCTCTTTCACGTGTTTATTTCTGTTAATGTTGATGATTATGCCTTACAACTAATAAAAATCCCAAAATAATTAGCTCAGTATATTAGAATAATGAACAAAAACACCTGCAAAGGCTTCCAAAGCATTTAGAAAGGTCCCTAAGTCTGTTTCAGTAGGCTCCACAATCATGGGGAAGACTGCTGACTTGACAGATGTCCAGAAGACAGTCATTGACTCATTGACACACTCCATAAGGAGAGTAAGCCACAAAAGTTCATTGCTAAAGAAGCCGGCTGTTCACAGAGTGCTGTATCCAAGAATATTAATAGAAAGTTGAGTGGAAGGAAAAAGTGTGGTAGAAAAAGGTGCACAAGCAACCGGGATAAAATAAACACTTGAAATAGATCACTCTGTTTGTAATGATTTTATATACTATAGGAGTTTCACTTTTTGTATTGAAGAACTGAAATACATTAAACTTTTAATCAACTTTTTGATGATATTCTAATTTAGTGAGAAGCACTTGTATTTATGTACTTGGTTTATATAAGTGTGTATGCAATGTGTATATACATATGGGTGTATAACATGCAGTACGTATGCATAACATACTTTGTTTGTGTCACATACAGTTCATGTATGTAGCATCCACATGTATAAATACCGTCAGCGCACGCGAGAGTTCATTGGTGTAAACATGTCAGTGATCGCCCAATGAATGAGCAAAATTATGCTCATTCATTGGGTGATTGGATTGTTTATGCCAGAACAAAAATGATTATTCTCAACAGCACATCGCCCGGTGAAAACTGCAGATGTGCGGTTTATATGATAATGTATGGGGACAGATTGATCTACTAGTAATTGTTCTGTGCTCATTATTCTTTCTCAGTCGGTGTAAAAAGGCCGATATATAAGCACTGAGAAACTGTCATTGCGCTTGTTCAACGGCATGAATTCAGCCCATGTAAATGCAACTTAAATGTTTGTGTGTGATGGTGCAATATGCCCTGTCTGCAGCAGATAAAGCAGTGATTCTTTTAAAAATGACAGCAAGCAGCTCAGTAAGTAATAAATCACTGGAATCAGGGTTAATGCCCTTACATCATGCTGCACTCTGATGGTGTAGCAAAAACTTAGTGACAGATTCCCTTTAATGAATTACTGTATTGGGTAACTGGTGTTTTTGGTATTTATTCTATTTAAATATGATATAAATTGTGATCTCTGATAAGGGATGAGTCGTCTTTTATGTTCAAAGACTTGGCATGAAAACAGTAAAAACACCCTACATATTGGCATTTGTCTGTCTTTTGATGTAAGGGAAGATTCATTTTGAAATAAGAAGACAAGATGGTAGTGTTTATTTACTGTAACATTTTATGCTGCTCATCCTGTAAATGTCTTTAGTATAATCAGAAGTGGCAAAGAATGATGAGGGGGTTAGGAGTCGCTCCTTTGCCAAGACTTCTGACGGAATATAATACAGAGGAGATGTCAGCATAGGTTGATTCTGAATATTTTATAATACTCATGTGCTAGCTTCTTCCTCAGAGCGAATCACTTTGCAAACCATTGTATTGTTAACACTTTTTTCCTCTTCTCACCTCTCACTGTCAGCTTCATAGTTTGGAATCATTTGTGTGTTAAAGTTATTGCAGTTTATTAGTGGTTTAAAAGTTCTCCATGTTAAAAATAGGTAAAGTATGCAGTAGTGCTGTGTAAAGGCCTGGTTTATTACAGTTTTAGAGATTTTATATAAAATAAAGCAAGTAAAGCCATTGGAACATGCAATAATATACCTAATAATGTTATGCAAGCATGTACAGTGCAAAAGTTAGTCACTACTCATGGACAAGTCGGGAGGCAGGGTAGTCAGTGTCCCGGGGTCACATACCAAGAACGCACTTAATTAACTGAAGGGGAAAGAAAAATGTAAAGTCAAGTCATGGTCCGAGGTCAGAATACCATTAAGAGAACAGATCAGAGCAAATGGGCTAGTCAAACTGATGGTCAGAACAAGGTCCAAGATCAGGCAGCAATAGATAAAAAGCAGAGCACAGGAATACAAGGCAAATCATAGAGCAAAAATTATGTTTTGCAGAAATCTGGGACTGACAGCTTAGCTAAGTAGCTGGGTTATAACTTGGAACAGGGAACACTTGAAGAAAGCTCAGCACCTTCTAGTCTCAGATTGGACGGCTGAGTCATCAATCAAAATATCGGCAGCTCAGCAAGTCCCTGTAGTAGATTGAATAAACGATAAAACAGCCGCACTCTCTTGGGTTATAGCTTACAAAGTGGTGTATTTATTCACATGTGTTTGACATTCAAATATATGTACACATACAGCAGGATAACAAAAAAAGTGACGTTTCGACCCAATTCCGGGTCTTTCTCAAACTGAGTAGCTGATACTGTTTGAAAGTTTGAAATTAGGTCCCAAAAAGGGCTCCTCTAAGTGTGGCGCTGGGGTATCCTGCTTCCTGGAAGTGAAAAACTTTCTGGAAGCAAGATACCCCAGCGCCACACTTAGAGGACCCCTTTTTGGGACCTAATTTCAAACTTTCAAACAGTATCAGCTACTCAGTTTGAGAAAGACCCGGAATTGGGTCGAAACGTCACTTTTTTTCTTATCCTGCTGTATGTGTACATATATTTGAATGTCAAACACATGTGAATAAATACACCACTTTGCAAGCTATAACCCAAGAGAGTGCGGCTGTTTTATCGTTTATTTGACTGTTATTGGGTTCTTCCCAAGTACAGCCTGCACCACCTGATTTGCTGAGTGTGCTCCATTCCCTTGAATTTACCTGTAGTAGATTGGACAACTGAGCAGTCATTCACTGCATCCAAGATACACTGAGCGGAGGAATTGTGACATACAGTAATTTGCTACAATAAGTCTTAGGCTATATGGTGCTTTTGGTTGCGACACAGGTCACGTAGCCAAAGACCAATATGTGCCGCTTCTAAATCCCTGCGTAATGCAGGTGAATGGAGTTGCTTTGCGACTATGGATCAGCAAATATATTAGAGTGGAATTGAATTCTACTCGATATTACCAAAATCTGCATTCACCAAAATATGGATTTAATGCAAATATCTTTCTGCAAGCATTCAGCTAAATGGCAGCCATGGATTTAGCAAAATACATATACTCAACTTATAAGTCACATCTCCAGCCCCCCACTCCTGTTATGATCTGGTGGCCTAGGAACAGCATGAGACGGACTCTGGAGAAGGTGGTCCCTGTACTGACCGCAAACCCTGAACCTAGCAGCTCAACTAGAAGTATCCGTGAGGGGTACCTAACACTCCCTAGACCCCTCGGCACAGCCTAAGATCTAACTACCCCTAAAGACAGAAACAGGAAACCTATCTTGCCTCAGAGAAAATCCCCAAAGGATAGATAGCCCCCCACAAATATTGACTGTGAGAGGAGAGGGAAAAACATACGCAGATATGAAATCAGATTTTAGCATAGGAGGCCATACTAGCTAAAAAGAAAGAATAGAACAGAGTACTATGCGGTCAGTATAAAAACACTAGAAAATATCCACCGCAGAAAATACGGATCACCACATCTGACTAAAGACATGGGGGGTATATCTGCATCTCCAGAGAAATAGCTAGGCTGCCAAAAATCCTTCACAGACCAAGCTGGACAAGACAAAAACATGAAAATGCACAGAACTATAAGGTCCACAGCAGGTGGACAGCAAAAACAAACCCAGGACTTATCTTTGTAGAAAAACATAGCAAACTGGAGAGACCAGCAGGGAAGTGAATCCTTCAAGAACAATGGACAACTGGCACTGACTAAAGTATCCAGCAAAGCTATATACCCCAGTCAGTTTTGCAATTAGTAGATACACCTGTCCACTCCTGCAGTCCAGGCACAACTGCATTACCCTCTACAACCACCGGAGGGAGCCCACAAGCTGAATTCACAACACACTCCTCAACGTCCCTTGTCCAGTCCTCATTACATCTTCATATAAAAGCTCTGAGTACAGAATCCCAGGACAGATCTGCGCATGCACGCTATGATGTCACGAGCTTTTGTGCACTTGGGCAGAACTGACAGGGTCCTCATCATAGTCAGAAGTCCTCGCCTAGCATGAGGGATTCAGCACTTATGACACTGATAAGAAGGTGCAGCAAGAACCAGACAGGTGATGGTGAGGAGTTGAGAGGCTCGAGAGGTGAGCGGTAAGGTGAATAAGTATTTTTCTATTTTTAAGCGACGTTACATGGATTTATTCTCCGCAAATCTAATTTCCCAGGTAAATCTATGTGAACAGGATCTCATCTCTAATTTAACCAATCGTAGAGTTCCACAACAAGCAAGTCATAAAAAGGCAGATCCAGTTAGATTTTTTGTTTGTCGCTGTACTCTAGGGGTAATAATGCGAACACAGTAGAATCTCATTTGCTACTTTTTAACATTCAGCTTTTCAATACCAAGTGAAACAATTGAATGCTACATTAACCCCTTCATGACCTTGGGATTTTCACATTAACCCCTTCATGACCTTGGGATTTTTCGTTTTTCCGTGTTTGTTTTTCACTCCCCTCCTTCCCAGAGCCATAACTTTTTTATTTTTCCGTCAATTTGGCCATGTGAGGGCTTATTTTTTGCGGGACGAGTTGCACTTTTGAACAACATCATTGGTTTTAGCATGTCGTGTACTAGAAAACGGGAAAAAAATTCCAAGTGCGGTGAAATTGCAAAAAAAGTGCAGGCCCACACTTGTTTTTTGTTTGGCTTTTTTGCTAGGTTCACTAAATGCTAAAACTGACCTGCAATTATGATTCTCCAGGTCAGTGCGAGTTCATAGACACCTAACATGACTAGGTTATTTTTTACCTAAGTGGTGAAAACAAAATCCAAACTTTGCTAAAAAAAAAAAATTGCGCCATTTTCCGATACTCATAGAGTCTCCATTTTTCATGATCTGGGGTCGGTTGAAGGCTTATTTTTTGCGTGCTGAGATGACATTTTTAATGATAGCATTTTGGTGCAGATACGTTCTTTTGATCACCCGTTATTGCATTTTAATGCAATGTCGCGGCGACCAAAAAACGTAATTCTGGCATTTCAATTTTTTTTCTCACGACGCCGTTTAGCGATCAGGTTAATGCTTTTTGTTAGTTGATAGATTGGGCAATTTTGAACGCGGCGATACCAAATATGTGTAGATTTGATTTTTTTTATTGATTTATTTTGATTGGGGCGAAAGGGGGGTGATTTAAACTTTTATTTATTTTTTTTTTCACATTTTTTAAAATTTTTTTTTTTTTTTACTTTTGCCATGCTTCAATAGCCTCCATGGGAGGCTAGAAGTAGACACAGCACGATCGGCTCTGCTACATAGCAGCGATCTGCTATTCGCTGCTATGTAGCAGAAAATCAGGTGTGCTGTGTGCGCCGACCACAGGGTGGCGCTCACAGCTGCCAGGGATCAGTAACCATAGAGGTCTCAAGGACCTCTATGGTTACAATACTAAAGCATCGCCGACCTCCGATTATGTGAAGGGGGTCGGCGATGCCGTCATTTCCGGCCGCCCAGCCGGATGCGGTAGTTAAATGCCGCTGTCTGCGTTTGACAGCGGCATTTAACTAGTTAATAGGCACGGGCAAATCGCGATTCTGCCTGCGCCTATTACGGGTACATGTCAGCTGTTCAAAACAGCTGACATGTCCCGGCTTTGATGCGGGCTCACCGCCGGATCCCGCATCAAAGTGGGGCTTCTGACCTCGGACGTACTATCCCGTCCGAGGTCAGAAAGGGGTTAAAGCAGAGAGTCATATTGCACAAAATAGTTAAAAAAATAACATTTCCCACATTTTTTCTTTACATCCGCACAATTTTTGAAACATTATTTTTTTGTTAGAAAGTTATAAGGGTTAAAATTTGACCAGCCATTTCTCATTTTTACAACAAAATTTGCAAAACCATTTTTTAGGGATCATCTCACATTTAAAGTGACTTTGAGGGGCCTATATGACAGAAAGTACCGAAAAGTAACACCATTCCAAAAACTTCACCCCTCTAGGTGCTCAAAACCACATTCAAGATGTTTATTAACCCCTCATTTACTTCACAGGAATTTTTGAAAAAATAAACATTTACTTTTCTTTCATAAAAATTTTCCTTTTGACCTTTTTTTTTTTTACTTTCGCAAGGGTAACAGGAGGAAATTGGCCATACAATTTGTTGTGCAATTTCTCCTGAGCATTCCGATATGTGGAAATTTACTGTTTGGACACACAGCAGAACTTGAAAGGGAAAACGGTAACAATGACTGCAAAATTGGTCCCACTATTTCTGCTGAATGTAGAAATACCCCATATGTGGCTGCATAGTACTGCTTAGTATGGAGAGACTCGGGACGGACGGCTCACCATTTACCTCATGGAGCACAGATTTTCCTAGAATAATTTGCTAGAAAAGCAGAATCCTCCCTCAATTGACCCCAATTTGGGAATTTATCTACAGGTGTAGCGACAATTTTGACTCCATGGATGTTTGTCAGAAACAGACAGCAGTGGATGTTGCTGAGTGAAAATTGCAAGCTGCCGTTGTAGTGACCAGTACGCTGTAATGACCAGTACGTTATGCCAAGGTTATGGTTCTGGAGACACGCACCTCGTAAAGTAGGCTGGCTCTCATCACTACAGAAATGACAAACTTCTGGGCACTAAATGTGGTTTAGGTACACTGTGTGGCTCAGAAGGCAGGGGGCTTTGGATTTGAGAGCGCAGAATTTGCTGAATTTCTTTTGGAGGATGACTGGCCATTTTGCTTTTCCAGAGCATTTTTGCTACCAGTAATTCCCCCTATATTTCCGTCACCTGAGTGGTGACTTGCTTTTTTCGTGGATAGAGTTGAAGCTTTTATTGGGAACTTTTTACAAAACATTTGGGATCACATGTATCCGACACGCTACACTGAGCACTTACTTTGTGGTTTCCATCTAAATCTCAGAGTGATGTCATTCAAATGAAAACCCCCGAGGGCTCCATTCAGTATAATGAGGCAGCAGAGTTACTCTGGACCCCTTCTGGCCTCTTCAGCAATGTCCTTTTCAGAAGTGTACAAAACTGTGGCTGATGGTACTTTTATGGAATCCTAAAAAGCCGGACACTGCTGGATCACAGGTCCTATGGAGTCCACAGTGCCGCATTATAGGGAATCTTCCACCGAGGGGTCTAAATCACGTATTTCAGAGATTACACGGAAACCCCGCTGTAAGCGCTCAGCCAAGAGTGCAGGATAAATCGGCGCCTTTCTGCGATCTTTGGGAGGCAGAAAGAAAGAATCTGCAGCAAGTGAAGAATTGGTGTTATAAATTTCTTACACCAGTGCTCGTGTGGTAAAAATAATTAGGTGACTTTATTCTTCAGGTCGGTGCGATTACAGCGATACCAGATTTATATTGGGCTTTTATGTTTGGCTGCGGTCACACATTAAAAAACGTTTTTTATTGCGAAAACTAATTTTTCCATCACAGCATTTTGAGAGCTATAATTTTTCCATATTTTGCCTGACAGAATCCGGTTATCGCTTGTTTTTTGCAGAACGAGCTGATGTTTTTACTAGTACCATTTTTGGAACTTCTATTCCAATTTTTGGGAGACAGAATGAACAAAAACCAGCAATTTATGAATTGCTTTTTGGTTTTGTTTTTTTAATACTATTCCACTTGTGGTAAAATTGGTAAGGCAGCTTTATTCTTCTGGTCAGTATGATTACAGAAATACCCAATTTATAGAGTTATTTTATGTTTTGGCACTTTTCCACAATAAAAACTATTTTATAGAAAAAAATAATTATTTTTCCTCACTTTATTCAGAGAGCTATAACTTTTTTAGTTTTTTGCGGATGGAGTTGTGTGACAGCTTGTTTTTCTGGGATAAGATTGTTTTCAGTAGTTCCTTTTTATTTATATTTGTCTTTTTGATTGTGTTTTATTGCACTTTTTGTTTGGCAGTATGATGCTAAAGCATTGTTTTTTGCCTCGTTTTTTTATTTTTTTTATGGTGTTCACTGAAGGGGTTAACTAGTGGGACAATTTTATAGAGAGGGCCGTTACAGAAGCAGCGATTCCAAATATGTGTAGTTTTATTGTTTGCTTTACATAAATGCATTTATTGGAATAATATTTATTTATTTATTTGGGGATTTTTAAAAAATATTTTTACACTTTATAACAATGTTTTGCTTTATTTCTTACATTGTCCCATCCTGGGACATCACTGTATAGCATCAGATTCCTGCTCTGATATTCTGCACTGCAGAGCATAAGAGCAGCATCTGACAGGCAGGGAAGGAGGCATGTCAGCCCCTGCTCTCTACAGGCACTCACAAGCCACCTTCCACGCAGGTTCCCGAAGGACTCCACGGCCATCTTGCAGATGGGGGTCTCCATGGAGACCATCAGGACAATGTGATTGCACCACATTGTTCTGATGGATGCACTCAGGGAGCCCCCTCCCTATCTGCGATCTACTCAATGTCGCTGTCACTATTGACAGCGGCATCAG
Organism: Ranitomeya imitator; assembly: GCF_032444005.1. Lineage (NCBI taxonomy): Eukaryota > Metazoa > Chordata > Amphibia > Anura > Dendrobatidae > Ranitomeya > Ranitomeya imitator. The sequence continues at coordinate 547,574,138 of NC_091285.1, forward strand.
AGGGGTTAAAAGCCCGTAATCGGTGTTAGCACCGATCATAGGTTTTGCTGCGGGGTGTCAGCTCTTCCACAGAGCTGATACCTGCACTCATTCACCACGGACCTTTGCATAAGGCCGCAAGATTGATGCGCAGTACCTATACTGTGGTTTGCGGGAATGCAGTTTGCACAGAGTAGTTCTAGTGCGGCGCATGTTGGGAATGGGTTAAAGGTCAGTACGCCCATAGATTTGGTTGCAGAGTACACACAGCGGCTTAAACAATGGTACTCCCACAGGTGGTTGGTGCACAGTGCACACAGCAGCGTGTAGAGTACAAACAGCGTCTTATCGGACAGTACTCCAACAGATATGGGTGCAGAATACACACAGCAGTTTTTAACACAGTATTAACACTGTACTACCACAGATATGGGTTGCAGAGTACACACAGCGTTTATTTTGCAGAGCGCACAGTCACACTCTGTTCCTCACTCCAGCTGCATTCTATCCCTACATTAATGAGAGAATAAAGGCGGCAACACTTCTGATCCAGCTTTATGCAGGCCGGGTCATGTTTTGCGGCAGCCAATCACAGCCATGCCAATAATTGCCATGGCTGAGATGGCTCAGGAAGTGCCCACAGTCTAAAATCATGTTGATTGCCTTTTCTGCAGCATTTCAACAAGCTTTATTAGACTGTCGAACCCGAACAGGAAACCGACCATACAATAAAGCGTTCAAATTCGGGATTCGGTAACTGATACTAGGTGTTTGGTATGAATCCCAAGATTTCTCATTAGGGTTCGCTCATCCTTACTAGTCAGATATTTGTAATTATCATGCGGTTATTTACTTTCTTTCCAAATGTGATCCTCCATTGGCCTTTAATGTCTTTAAAGTACAGACTCTTTCTTCAGTATGTTTTGTATAAAGTATAAAATGCTGTATTAGATATTTTATGCCCCGCAGAAGTCCACACCAGTTCTCTTGATGTTTTATTGTGAAGGAGGAAATTTTTTATTTCAAAGGATGTTGACAATGGAACATTTTTGAAATGCAGATACATGAATTTACCCTTTTATGACTTAAGAAGAATGGGTGAAATCTATGTATACTGCATTCTGTATCTAAATTGGGCAACACGGTGGCACAGTTGTTAGCACTGCAGCCTTGCAGCCCTGGGGTCCTGGGTTCTAATCCCACCCAGGACAACATCTGCAAAGAGTTTGTATGTTCTCTCCGTGTTTGCGCGGGTTTCCTCCGGGTTCTCCGGTTTCCTCCCACATTCCAAAGACATACTGATAGGGATTCTAGATTGTGAGCCCCATCGGGGACAGTGATGATAACGTGTGCAAAACTGTAAAGCGCTGCGGAATAGGTTAGCACTATATTAAAATAAAGATTATTATTATTATTATTATTATAAATCAGGTTGCAAATAGAGAATACATCCAAATCTTAAAGTCCTCAGTGTAACAGTTTATTGCTAAAGAGGTTGTTTGGAATTAGACAAGAAACTAACTAGTGCTGCTAATCTGGTCCATAGGCTGGGTCTGGTAATGCAACTCTATACACTGTATTACATCCATAGTTACAAAAGGTGATTAATATTATAACTTTGAGTGACTTGACTACTGACTAGCTCACATCTAATGTCCATTTTTTTGCTGTGAACATAGCAATTACTCCTCTGCATGCATTTGTCATATTTGACCTCTGTCTTATGTCCTCAAAGCACAAATGATCAAGAATGTTGAAATCCACAGCTTGATCCTTTTCTTTCCTGATATTATATAGTTGACTAGAATTGGCAAAAAATTATGGGACCGGCTGACATTAAGACTGTGTGCGCACGTTGCAGATTTTTCGCCTTTTTTTTGCATTTTTTTAGGTATACAAACGCTATAAAACCACGAAAAAACACATACATTATGCATCCCATCATTTAGAATGCATTCCGCAATTTTTGTGCACATGATGCATTTTTTTTTCACGAAAAAACGCATTGAGGTAAAAAATGCAGCATGTTCATAAATTTTGTGGATTTTTTGCGGATTTCCCACTATATTATTGCATTGGGAACCTCCGAAAAATCCGCAAAATAAACGCACCAAAAGCGCGGTAAAATCGCTGTAAAATCGCGGTAAAAACGCATGCGGATTTCTTGCAGAAAATGTCCGGTTTTGCACAGGAAATTATTGCAAGAAATCCTGAACGTGTGCACATAGCCTAAAGGAAAGCTGCCATCAGTTATTTCTACGCTAAACTAATTCCATCTTTGTATGGGCACCGTAATGCTGATCATATATAGTACATAGCTTTATGTTAGAAATCTTTTTTTTCAGTTTGTGAAAAATGTACTGCTGAATACTTCTTAAATGACCCACACTTGAAGTTTGAGGGCACTGCACGTACGGCACTGCGGCTTCACTTCCTTATTCTCCATTGACCACCTGTCTCCTTTGAGTCATTGGCAGGTCACTTTTCCTTCAATAACCTCATTTTCTGCTCGTACACTAGTGCAAGCACAGTCATTCCCCATGATGGTGCATGCACAGAAAGCTCCTGATGAGAAAAATTGACCACGGTCTTCACTAGGATGACCAGCACAGAAGCGAGCAGCAGGAGTGAAGATGATTAGTCTAATGAGCTGTTGACTGCACAGTAGTAATTTGTTCTTGAAAAAAATCACCAAATAGAGCAAAAATAGAATGTCAGTAGAACACAATGTTGAGTTCCAAGATGGATCAATGGCCAAGGTGCTGGAGAACATACAATAAGTGTCACAAAGGTATCACTTTCTCCCACTTTCTCCTGGGAGCCCTGCAGTTGGAAGGTCATGCCAGGTAATGAATTGCAGGTCTTTTTTTTAGAAATGGTGTGATTTGTGTCCCATAAATGGATTTAGATTCCTCTGATGCTGAAGAAGTTAGAGATCCTTTATGTGCTGGTCAGAAACATGCAGCTACATTTCAGCTGCTTCTGATCTGATCATTGTCTCTTCCTATGAAAACTGGTCAGACCTTTTGGTCCCTGTTGGTGAAAGATTTGTCTTCCTGTGCTGTGTGCTAAAGTGGTTGTAGTAGAGTTGTTGTAGTAGGGTTTTGTGATTTGCTGTAAAACGTGTGTGTTTATCTCCTTGTTCCTGTTCCCATTTTCCTATCTCTATCCTCCTCCCTATTGTTGGTTAGTGCTTTTGTATAATACAGGTTTTCTGTTATCCCTGTTTTGTCTTTGTGTCTTGGTTACCTTACATTTCTTTCCCATGCCTTATGAGGTGGAGGAGGGTACATGTCAGGGTTTAACGCATAGTAAGGTTGGAAACTCAGCCCTCTCTACCTTCAAGAGTACCCGTGGGACAGGGATAGTTAGGGTCCAGTTCCAGGGACAGTTTGAGGTCCTCCTTCCTTACCGAAGATTGTCACATTGTGACAATAAGTGGTGGGAGGCAACAGAAGGTGGCTGTAAAACTTGATCCTTTTGATTTAATCTAGCCATTTGCATAAAAAAAATCTACTGCAAAAATCCTTTAGTGACTTTTCTTGAATATACAATTGGATGCGGACATTGTGAACTAGAGGATAGTGTTGGCACATGATTTTGCAAAGATGTTTGATAGTGTGGAGTAGCTTTACATCTGGACCTCATTGCGGTGGTTGGAATTTGGAGATATTTATATGTCCTGGGTCCAACTGTTATTTTCTGTGCCAAAGGCTAAGATACTAGCAAGTGGCTTTGTCAGGAAAGTTCTGTTTACATAGGGGCACAAGTTGCAGCTGATCTTTCTAAAATTTAAGGGTGGGTTTGACCTAGCATATGCTGACATAGCAAATAGGTGATAATGGCCATCATCCAGCATGCACTAGGAGGGGGATAAACTATTATCTGGTCAACAAGCCATTAGGTTTCAAGTGTCACCTGTTCGCTTCCCTACTATACTGCTCAAAAAAATAAAGGGAGCACTTAAACAACAGAATATAACTCCAAGTGAATCAATCTTCTGTGAAATCAAACTGTCCACTTAGGAAGCAACACTGTTTGACAATCAATTTCACATGCTGTTGTGCAAATAGAATAGACAACACAGGGAAATTATTGGTAATTATCAAGACACACTCAATAAAGGAGTGGTTCTGCAGGTGGGGACCACAGACCACATCTCAGTACCAAAGCTTTCTGGCTGATGTTTTGGTCACTTTTTAATGTTGGTTGTGCTTTCACACTCATGGTAGCATGAGACGGACTCTACAACCCACACAAGTGGCTCAGGTAGTGCAGTTCATCCAGGATGGCACACCAATGCGAGCTGTGGCAAGAAGGTTTGCTGTGTCTGTCAGTGTAGCTTCTAGAGGCTGGAGATGTTACAGGAGACAGGCCAGCACACTAGGAGATGTGGAGGTGGCCGTAGAAGGGCAACAACCCAACCGCTACCTCAGCCTTTGTGCAAGGAGAAACAGGAGGAGCACTTCCAGAGCCCTGCAAAATGACCTTCAGCAGGCCATAAATGTGCATGTGTCTGCACAAATGGTTAGAAACTGACTCCATGAGGATGGCCTGAGTGCCCAACGTCCACAGATGAGGGTTGTGCTCACAGCTCAACACCATGCAGGACACTTGGCATTTGCCACAGAACACCAGGATTGACAAATTTGCCACTGATGCCCTGTGCTCTTCACAGATGAAAGCAGGTTCACACTGAACACATGTAACAGTTGTAAAAGAGTCTGGAGATGCCATGGAGAGCAATCTGCTGCCTGCAACATCCTTCAGCATGACCAGTTTGGCAGTAGGTCAATAATGGTCTGAGGTGGCTTTTCTTTGGAGGGCCGCACGGCCCTCCAATGTGCTTTCCAGGGGTAGCCTGACTGCCATTAGGTACCGAGATGAGATCCTCAGACCCCTTGTGAGACTATAGGCTGTTGCGGTTGGCCCTGGGTTCCTCCTAATGCAGGACAATGCCAGACCTCATGTGGCTGGAGTGTGTCAGCAGTTCATGCAAGATGAAGGCATTGAAGCTATGGACTGGCCCGCCCATTCCCCAGACCTGAATCCGATTGAACACATCTGAGACATCATGTCTCACACCATCCACCAACTTCACATTGCACCACAGACTGTCCAGGAGTTGGTGGATGCTTTAGTCCAGATCTGGGAGGAGATCCCTCAGGAGACCATCTGCCGCCCATCAGGAGCATGCTCAGGCATTGTAGGGAGGTAATACAGGCATGTGGAGGCCACACACACTACTGAACATCATTTCCTTGCCTTGAGGCATTTCCACTGAAGTTGAATCAGCCTGTAACTTCATTTTCCACTTGGATTTTGAGCATCATTGCAACTCCTGACCTCCATGGGATATTAGTTGTGATTTATGTTGATAATTTTTAGTTTTTTTATTGTAAAACGAAGACACTGGCACTCTTAACCAAAATTAAAGATTTGGAAAAAAGAGGTAACCCATTTATGTAGAATGCTGCTGGTGAATGCCATAGGTTCTGTGTGCACCTGTCAAACTAAATAGTGGGTTGCTAGTAGGGATAATGTTCACCTGCGCTGTCTACAATGGGGTAGGAATGTGGCAAGAAATAAGGGTTCAAAGACACTTACAATTTGATATCGTTGGGAAAAAATATGGATAAACTCCGGATCCTATTTGGTGCCCGTTGCAGGTGGCGTTTAGGTTATTAGTGCCAATGTGGGTTCAGTGCTACCTGCAGATACCCAAAAGCTTGGAAATATCCTTTCCCATGTAGTCTTACGGTTCCCCCTGAGGGATAAATTTACAACTTTTAAGTTATGATTTCACTAGTCCATTTAAACCCTAGAACTGTGGATTTAGGTGTACTCACTATTGATGGGCGGTTAGAGTGCTGACAGTCATCAGCTGGTAAAAGGCGCTTAGAGCAGGGTTTATGTCCTGTGCAATTAAATATAGGAGAGTTGTCTCCCTGATAAAGTAATTGTGCCGATTTACCATACAAGTCAACATGCACACATAGTTAAAGTGCCGTATAACTAATACTCACTGATTCCCTGTGCTGCAGGGTTTGGAAATCGTGCAGATAGCGAGTGTGTCACCATTGTGATTTGTGCGGCAAACTGCGAGGGAAGCTGCGGAAAAAGCCGCAGGACTGCGAGAGCCTTGCGTGCTCCGGTTGGAAGCAACGCCGAGGTAGCGGTCAGAGGGGGTGGGTGGAGCTGGGGGTGACGTCACCGAGCTACATAGTACAGGTGTACTACGGACAGCCAACCAACGCATTTCAAGGGCTCTGGCCCTCTTCGTCAGGGTAATGGCTGCCTGCGTCCAGACCTGACCTTATATAAGCTGCAGCTTCTCTCGCAGTTCGCCGCACAAATCACAATGGTGACACACTCGCAATCTGCACGATGACTGATGACTGTCAGCCCTCTAACCGCCCATCAACAGTGAGTACACCTAAATCCACAGTTCTAGGGTTTATATGGACTAGTGAAATCATAATATAAAAGTTGTAAATTTATACCTCAGGGGGAACCATAAGACTTCACGGGAAAGGATATTCCCAAGCATCTGGGTATCTGCAGGTAGCATGGAACCCACATTGGCACTAATAACCTAAACGCCACCTGCAACGGGCACCAAATAAGATCCGGAGTTTATCCATATTTTTTCCAACAATATCAAATTGTAAGTGTCTTTGAACCCATAATTATTGCCAAATTTTTAGGTTTTATTGTTCTCAACACATTCCACTATGTAATGAATAAAGATTTACAACTGGAATATTTAATTCAGTGGTATCTAGGATGTGGGATATTAGTGTTCCATTTATTTTTTTGAGCAGTGTATTTCGCTCATATAAAAAGCATGGAGTTAAATTAAACAATTGAAGGGCATCTCAGCTTTTACAAAATATACACCTATACAGAACAAGTAAAAAGCTCCAGAGTTCCTGTCACTAATGGGTTTGATTAAACACTTAGTAAAGGATGGTATATACAATACATTTCAACAAATACAAGCACATTATCCATTTCCATACAAAGTTTTAAAAATATCTGAAAATCAGAAAGGTTTACTCTTATAAATATTTAGATCGACAACATATTAGACCTCAAGTGTATACAATGATGCAAAAGAGGGATATCTTCAATACATAGTGGTGTATTTTGATATGGGAAAAGACATTGTGAAATAAAAAAATTCTTTATTTAGCACAAAAAACGGATTTAAACAATAGGTGATTTTCTGATAACACGATCCCTTGACCATAACTATGCTGACAGTGAGCTGTACATAATCGAAGTATAAAAAGGACAGCGCCACACCAGGAAGTGACAGACAGTAACCTTCTTTATTCTGCCTCCTGCGGCGACGTTTCGGTCCGTGGACCTTTTTCAAGCACGGACCGAAACGTCGCCGCAGGAGGCAGAATAAAGAAGGTTACTGTCTGTCACTTCCTGGTGTGGCGCTGTCCTTTTTATACTTCGATTGTGGACTCTCTTGCTGGGACGGACCCCCTGGTGTGGACGAGCGCCCTGACGTCCATGGAGACGGTGTCAGTATTGGGTGCGGTCTAACACATTTGTTGGAGTGGGCTGTACATGTCTTCCTCATGCCATGTATTATATAATATATAAATGTAGGTTGCATGAGGAACGGGAGCTAGCAGCCCATGAACTTTCTCATGACAGGCTCATTTTCGTTGAGTATAGGATCTTTGGGCAGTTTTACATTTATTAGAGGGGAGCACAGTGCTTCTGTTTTACATTTGTGTCAATGACCTATAGCAGGGGTGTCAAACTGCATTCCTCGAGGGCTGCAAACAGGTCATGTTTTCAGGATTTCCTTGTACTGCACAGGTGATAGTTTAATCACCAACTCATTATTTGTGTAGGTGATTAAATAATCACCTGTGCAGAAAAGGAAATCCTGAAAACATGACCTGTTTGCAGCCCTCGAGGAATGCAGTTTGACACCCCTGACCGTATCTTCTTACTGACAGTATATTGGATAATATCAGGGATTACCCAAATCTGTCACACAACCAATTGACGGGGTCACCTAACTTTTGCAAAAAGTAAACAAAAACTGGATTATCAGAAATAATCATAGATTAAAAAATTATAGTAATGATTTCATATCTATAGCGCCAACACATTCTACAACACTGTACATTTTAGAAGGGAACATGTACAGACAATATAGACATTACAGGTTAAACACATTCAACAGAAACCAAAAGGAGTCCAATCTATGGGAAAATAGGGGAAACACGAAAGGTAAAATGCAAAAAGTGTTCGTCTTATATGGTCCAGCCATCAATATAATGAATATGGTCATCAGCCAGTATGCATACAAGTGCAGATACAGAGGGTTATTAAGTACATGGTGCTTGTGTAGGCAGATGGTATGAGGGATCTGTTTTGGAAGAAAAGTTTGTAAGAACAAAACACGAACAATTACCTAAGTGAGATTAAATGGGTTACCTACAAAGAACATATTACGTATCCACATCACAAGGTAGGTAATAAACCCCCACAAACACAAGACCGAGCAAGCCAAAGTCTCATATGTAAATGGATTGGAAATGAGCATGTGCGACCACTGCTGCATTCACTGACTATAAGAGCAGTGGTCACACATGCTCACTACCATTCGGTTCACATTATGCCCCCCACCTCAAGATCAGTGGGGGTCTTATCAGAGCTTTGCCACCAGCTATCATACATTATCTATCCTGAGAATAGGTGATACATTTTATTTATGGGACTATAACAAGTCCTTGGTACTGGAACCCAAACGCCCATCTGCCAGTTAAGAGCATTTAATATTCAAATGGCTCAATGTACTAAAGATGGAAATGGGGCTTTAATAGATTTTGCAGTGAAACATACAACCTACAACTTACTGTTTAGTAAAGTTAGTATGACATAATAGCATCTGATATGCAAATTGCCTCTTCTGAGAAAAAGAGGACTTAAACTCTATAGCGCCACCTGTTGGAAGTAGCGATCCTAAAAGTCAACTCTTTAACGAGTCGTGCAATATGACTTAGGATAAAAGCCAAATCAGTATCTCAATAATAGCATCTGATTAGAAATGCAAACAGACTTCGCAACCATGAATCATTGAAGGCATTGATTTTCACATGACAGGAAAATATTCAACAATCCAGCATTTGCACAATCGTCACAATAAAATATAATCTTTGTTAGCCAAACAGTTCTGCTCAGCCTACAGAGCTGGAAGTCGATCTACAACTCTATGACCTGGACCATAATGTCACTCAACCTTTGTTAGCTTTTCAGGCCAGTTTAACAATGATCCAAACATCAAAGGACTATTTCTACTTCTTTTTCATTATGCTTTCTCTACATTGGTCGTGTTCAGGTGTTAATACAAGGGGTCTGCAGAGTCCTAGAACACAGTAGGTGTCTCACCCCTGAAGCGGGGTTTAAAGAACCCTTTGGTTGAAAAGCTTCCAGAGTGCCATGTAGTGGGTCAGGTACCTGCTAAGCTACAGGCTGATAACACTGATCTATTCAACATCAAATAACGCACTGTATCAAAGCGTGAACTCAGTTCTGATTCCTGGCATTCCAGGTCATTGAGTTATTTCTAGTGACAGCCAAATAATGAAGATTAGTATTATACAAAGGCAATGGAAAAATAACACAATTGTCCAAATATTTTATAATGCATTAATATCAGCTGTTTGCCTCTAATGCATTCTCTTCTGGCATCTCCACTGACAAACTTCCACAAGGATGGCAGGCACATAAATGGAAAGACAATGTAAATTTAGACGAGTTATTAATGGATCATTGATGCCTATTAAAAATACATATGGTGTAAACTCAGCAGAGATAATGCATTCTTAATAAGGATCATTTATTCTCTAGTAAGCCTCTATTAATATTACATTTTCTTACCAGTTAAGTAAGACTATGTGCCAAGCCGTGGAAGAAACCCATAACATCTCTTGGGCACCAACTAGTGCTTTGCTTTAAAAATTGCACAGTCCATAATATAACGCCATATTCACACCCAAACATGCTGTATGAATATTTAAAAAAAACAAATAAGTACCGGTAATATTTATTTAAGGGGTTGTACATTCTAATGCTACTTGTCTGTAGTCACTCCATGTGACTTCAGACTTATGAATCCTCACATCACGTGCACTGCACACAGTGAGGAAACTCTAGTGTTGGCGCCAGGAGCGATATGCATACTCTTAGTCACATCCCGACTAGACGTGTCTGGTCTCGTTCAATGCAAGTGCATTGAGCAAGGCTGGAAACCATCTAGTTTGAATGTGGCCTGGAGTATGCGTATGACCATCAGTGTCGGCATCGAAGAATCTTCACAGCGCGCAGTGTGCACGATGTGAGGGTTCACAAGTCTGCAGTCCCAGAATGACTACAGATTTGTAGCTCTAGACGGGACAACCCTTTTAAGTAACATGGGCACAGCAAAAGATGTTGCTCCATTTGCCTAGTTTAGAGCATGTATCGATCTTTACAATATTTCATTGTTTTTTTTTTCATGAAAATATTGTAGTGCTAAAAAATTTGAATACCCTTGGTAATGAAAGAGTAAATTATTGGAATAACTAGCTGTGCATATATTTTATGCTTTAGGTAACATTAGTTATCAAACATTGCAATGGTTGTCAGAAATAATGGGACCACTACAAACTATACAGTATATTCACCTGTTAAATACTGGAACAAATGAGTCCATCGCTACCCTTTCATTAAGAACCCAGGTTTCTTATTATGCAAATTGAATACATTTTCATGACATGGTAACAAAACCATTGATAGGCAGAAATTCATGTATACAAAAAAAAAAAGAGCATGGACCACACCTCCAAAAATCATACATTGATCTCTTGCCACTAGGCAAAAATATATATAACTGAACATGAGGTTCTTAGTTCTTAGTGTATGAAGCCCACTGCCACGTCACAGCGAAACGCTTACTGGGTCCCTATTGCCCTAATGGAGGGAAGCTGTGCATCTAACATCGCCACCATGACAATGCACCAGCAGGCAGATGGCCTGGTGCATCACAGCAACCATGCCACAAGGCAAAGTCCCCATGACTCCAGACTGTGCCATCCCACCAGCACAAACCCACAGCAACAATGGCTGCAACAAAGCACCACACCAAATGAAAGTAGCATTGAAACTCACCTTCCGCCAGCTCTTCAGTGAGAGCGAGAATCGGCCAGTCTCCTGCTAATTTAAAATCACCTGTGCCAAATGGAAGGAGTGATGGTCCAAGAAATGGGAAAGAACATGCTATAGGCCAAAAAAAAAAAAAGTGGTTTTGTGCTGGTGGGTCGGCGCGGTCTGGAGCCAGTCTAGAGTCATGGGGACTTTGCCTTGCAGCATGGGTGCTATGAGGCACTAGGCCATTCGCCTTGCCGGTACTCAGTTGTTTTACTCCCTTAGGGCGATAGGGACCCACTAAGAGGTTCACCGTGAAGTGGCAGTGGGCTTCATATAGTCTGATCAGAATGTTAAACTAAGAACCTCATGTTCAGGTATATATATTTCTGCCTAGCGGCACCAGATCACTGTATGATTTTTGGAGATGTGGTCTATGCTTGTTTTTTGGGGGGGTGAAATTCATGTATGACCACTGAGTGGCCACATATTGACACATACAGTAGAAACAACTCCCAACCAAGTATCAATTATTTTTTTCCCAAAGCCAGTCGTGTTGTACTATTTATATCATGGTTTAGAATTGTAAGGAAGGGCATCATTATACTGGTGTCACGCATAATCAGCCGGAGTCTCTTGGATCATACTGTGTTAAGGCGCTTCATTTTATCATAGAAATGTAATGCAGAATTTTGTGGATGTGCTCAACCCTGAAACCAAGTCATCATAACCACAGCTAAGAACTTATAAATATTGTATCTTCTCTTCACATTACATCTTATGTGCGGAATTCTTTATTTCATCTCTAAATCCATCACAATCCAGCGGGCTGCGTGTATCACTGAGCATGTGCCATTTCATTCTTTTATGTATTCTCATGTTACAGTCCAGAAAAGAAAAGACATATATAGCTTTTTCATATTAAATAATGCAACATGATTTCAACATCTCCAGCTCAATATATAATTTATGTAGTAGCAGTACTGGGGAGGCTCAGTTCATAGTCCGCTCTGTACCACCACTCATGTTTTTCCCTGTCTGCCTATAATACAGAATAAAACAATAGTTTGGAAGTAAAAAAAAATGAAAAAAGGGCAGCTCCGGGAAATATTCAAAGGGACATTTTGGGCAAAGTTTATACGCTGCATTATGTCCAACATATGGGCTGGAAGGGAGGAAGATAACATTGGAAATTCTAGATCACCGAAGAGAGAATCCCTGCGCCCTACCTCCCACTCAAGCTCCGCACTAGACACAACATAGTTATTTGTTTTGCCCTATGAGTTTCTTTAATGTCACCTTATTGGATATTTTCAACAACAAAAATTATATTTTAAAATTTTTAAAATAAATGAAATTAATGTATTTGCTATATTCTATTTCCCAGATTACAATATATTTCACAGGGTGAATAAATTGCTGCTGGCATCCTCAGATTTCAGCAACATGTGTGTAAATGGCTGCATCAGGAAAAATTTAAACACAAGCAGTACACAGTGTTCCCTGCAATCAAGGTTCTGTGCAAGTGACGCATCACCTGGTGCTATAGAAGAAGTACAAAGAAGACAAGAGTGCCCCATACTGTAATATGTTTTTAACTAAGAACTGGCTAAAACCAGAAAGTTGGAGACATGACTCTTAAATTCATATTGAATCATGGTGCAGCGGGGATCCCAGTGAACAGATCAGCAACTTGACCAAACAAATGGCTAAGTGTGGCCCTGAATAGGAAATACATATCAAATATTAAAAAAGGGAAAAAAACTATAGTGCCCCCAAAAATGTAATGACCCCTACTACAGATACATTGGCATGATTGAGTATAAGGATTTTAGCACAAATGACACTTTAATTAATACATCTTGGAATAATAATAAGTTCCACAATTGGATGTGTTTGAAAAAATATTCTTATGCCGAGATAGTCTCATAAATGTGCCCCTGCTGTGTGCTGTGTAATGGCGGTGTCTTACTAACTTATTTTTATTATTTCAAGATCTGTTAATAAAAATACACTTTGTTAATAGGACAAGCCCTTTAAAATTTGAGTAGGGTATGCCAGTCTTAATGAGGGACGTGCAAGAAAAAAAAGGTATCAAATTCATAAAGAGGTGACTGGAGTAATATTTCTGGCACATAAAATGCAGGCACTTTTTCTGAATTTGGCATGTGAGCGTAGCCATTTAGGGGGAGCTGTTTCAAACTGGCGAAAACACTAAAAGTTTCCAAATTTGTGTAACTATTCAAAATGCTTTTCTCCAATTTTCTGACATTCTGTCTGAAGAAGAGGTTGAACATTATAAAGATTTCAGAATTTTTTTTGACACTACAGTCTTTAACAAAGTACAGTAGGGTCACTGGATATGGACTGTTCATCCAACTATTTATTTTTAAAGGAGTTGTCCAGGACTATTTTTTTTACTACGTGGCAGTAAACTAACAGGCAGGCAGTTGCTAAGAGAGGCAACTACCTGCCTGTTGTACACCGCGCCAGCTCAGAGCAGCTACACAGCATTCCTGTCAGCAATTCAGCTGCTCCACATCAACAGAGCAGCTCTTCTCCCAGGCTGCTGTGTTGACGGTACATGACTGCCAATGTCTTGCTGATTGACAGCCAGCTCCCCACAGTTAGGCAGTGGGGAACTGGCTGTCAATCAGCATGGCATCAACAGTCATGCCCCATCGACAGAGCAGAGTGTAAGGCCCTGCTCTGTTGATGGGGCCCCTGCTCTCTACGGGGCCAGTCGTCCTCGCAAACCACTGCCCTCCCCAGCTGAAGATGTAATTTTACAAGTTTGTCTAATAAAGCATGGACTTTATCTGGTGAGTGCCAACATTTCCACTTTTTTGGCTATTGCATCATTGTTTCTTCCATGGTGAGCACCCAAAGATTTGGGTAAATTGAACCTAAGCGGTATTGTTTTCAGCACTGTTTATTTATTTCTTACAGCCAGCGGAGGTGCTCTGCTCTCTTGAACTTTGAGAGATTCTTTACCTTATACTGATGCAGTTCAGGTACATGTTACAGGTTGTCTTTGGAATCCGGGCAGCGATTTGAAATCCTCCTAGCCAGGTGTGGTTTGAAGCCTTTCTTACTGCGCCGTGTTCTCAGTCCCTTGCTGCCTAGGGCTTCGTACAAGGTCCTCTCTTTCTCTTTGTCCTTTTAGGTGGACATTACCCCCATGGCAGGCAACTCGAGCCTTTTTACAGTGGTCCCTCTCTTTCTCTCTGTCCTTTTAGGTGGACATTAGCCCCATGACAGGCAACTCGAGGCTTTTTAAAGGGGTCCCTCTCATGATGTCTCCACTCTGGGCTCTATCTGCTGCTGTGCCTTTGGATGTAGTGGTGGCCAGGAGACTTGGAATCTCCTGCCTGCCGGTTTCTGCTGTGGGGCATACAGTTACCCCCCACAACTTCGGAATTCTGGTTTCTTGCGCTTGATCCTGGAGGGAGCCCACTCGCAGCTCCCCTCCATTTTTTTCCTTTCTCCTTTGCTCCTTCTACCCTCACTGTCTCCTAGAGACTGTCTGACTCTCCTGTCAGGAGCTGCAGAACCTTGTGTCTGCTCGGCTCCAGCCCTCCTCACAGATTCCTCCACTCCTCACTCAAACTGACTACTAACAATTCCTCCACCCAGAATATATAGGGAAGCTACCCTTAAACTGGGTCTAGAGCTCCCCCTTCTGGCCTGGAGTCAGAACAGTGTTGTGTGTATGTTACCTGTTAAGGGGATCTTCGTCGCTTCCTGGCATGGCATCACCCTCCCCATGAGGAAGGCAATACCACTGTAACAACTGAATTCCTGGGGTGTTACCCATCACTTATAAACATAATGGTTTATCATGGTTTTTTAGGGTGTCTGTAAAAAATATTGTCTGTCTGTGATTCGATGATCAGCCGTTCAGAAAAAAAAGAAAGTCAAGTTGGCGACCCTGCTTTACAGGCTCCTGTAAAGCTAAAGATATCAATAAAGGATGACGAAGGCAGAGATGGATGAAAAGAAAGTGGGTGGGAAGATGCACTGAACAGCTTGTCTATGCCTAAAGTGTGCCGAGTGCCTGTGCTAGGTTTGAACAGTCTTTTTCTGCTGTCAGACTTCCTCTAATGAACTCCTCTCTTTGTCTGCTGCTTAAGTCACATAGAAATGTAAAACTACAACAAAATATATGCAAACAATTTTTTTTTATTTGCAACTTTTTAAAAAAACTGTCATTATGAACAAAAAATAAGTGTAAAATAATAATGTCACAAGGAGTAGCATTTTATAGTAGAATGTGCTTCAGTCAAAAGAAGGAATTAGGGTCATGTCAAGGGCACGCCGTATATACAAATCACTGCAATGCTCTTATTTCCATTTGTGCGACATTGCGGTTAGCCGTGTTCTCCTTAAGGGAAAGCTTGTGTCTTTTTCACAGTCCCATTCACATTATTCTTGACAGTTTTACCTGACTGAAGCAGGCAGAGCACTGAGTCTGATTCATTTGGATCATACAACAGAAACAATCAATCGCACACAACTTGACCAGCCAGTCTTGCTCAATATTCTCTTCCCTGAGGCAAAGAGTGTAAGAAAAAAAACTGAAGAGCATGGAGTAGGTCGAGGAGACCCATGAAAAACCAGGAGGGTGGAAGACAAGTAAAGATATAACTCCTGACAAGCGGAAATGTCTGATGTCAAAGGCACAGGCTGAAAAGCCAATTCAATGCCAACATGAGACATCTTGGCTTTAACAGAACTGTGTCAGAGACAAACTGTGTACACATGAAACAAGCATGAGCTGTGAGGAACTGTAATGGGAGATAAAGATATTACGCACTGACACCGCCGCTCTGTAAAATGACTACGGCTTAAAGTAAAATCAAGTTACAGTTGTGAAGTTGAAATTATGCTAACAGGAAAAACCTTTCTTATCAGCAACTTAAGGAGAACCTGTCAGCTTCATTTTAATATAAAGACTTAAAAGCATTGTAATACTGATTACATTGATACCTTTGGTGAAGAAATCCACTTTGTGGTTCTTCTTTAATCACCATTTGAAGTTTTCTGGTAATGAGATTTTGGTGCATCGGGGCCGGACTGTGCACGGGGTCTTCTCCTCCTCTTCTGTGATTCCCCGGCTTCACCTGCCTCCAGTCTGTGAAGGATAGGTCACTGCTTTTTCAGTAACCTATCTCCTCTATCTTCAGAGTAGATTTCAAACACAGGAGGCCGGCAGAGGGGTCAGGAAATCACAGACAGGGAGGGGAAGACCCAATGCTCAATCTGTCCCCGGTGCACCGAAATCTGATTACCAGGAAACTGCAAATGCTGATTAAAGAAGGACAACAAAGTGGATTTCTTCACTAAAGGTATAAACTTATTCTGTATAACAACCCCATTACAGCCATATCTTTACATTAAAAAGTCATGCTGACAGGTTGTCTTTAAAGAATTGTCCACCTAAAAAAATTGTGAAATGTGTTCATAATATAAATATACAGAAGTTACTAACACACTAGTTTCATCATAGGTGCCCATATCTCTAGACATCAGCCCTGGTCCCAGGTCCTGGAATCTCCATTTCTGGCTTATGTGTAAAGTTGAAGAGAATTTTCTCTAAAAAGGGACATGCTGATTGGTTCATTTTAGTAGCCAAGCCAGCACTTTTCTTTGTCACAGATGATGTAGGATTGGGGCATTGTTCATGATATAAGTAAATTGTTAAACTCTATACATTTTATTAGTAATACATGTAGACCGTTCTCAATGTATAACCACTTTAAAGGGAACATAACTTCAGAATTTACTCCTAGAAGGTATTAAAGGGAACCTGGAGTTTTCGGGTGTTTGATTCACCCTTTCCTTTCCCGCTAGCTGCATGCTGGCCGCAATATTGGATTGAAGTTCATTCTCTCTCCTTCGTAGTACACGCCTGCGCAAGGCAATCTTGCCTTGCGCAGGCGTGTACTACGGAGTACAGAGAATGAACTTCAATCCAATATTGTGGCCAGCATGCAGCCAGCGGGTAAGGAAAGCGTAAATCAAACACCCGAAAAATCCGCCCATATGACCGAAAACCGGTCCCGCCAAATTCAGGTGACAGGTTCCCTTTAAGATCACGTTATCAGCTTTCTAATGCCCTCTTTAACGGTGTCTGTAATATCCCTAGATGCTAAATGTAAGTGTTTAAAAAGTGCTTAAACCGTTTAATCTTCCCTGCTCTTTCTGCCTGCGGTCACCAAACTAGTGTTAAGCTATGAGTCTTTGGGGGAATGTATCCCCTTGTGTAGAGTGCCAAGCCAGTGTAAGGAGACTTATAGGCCATGCAATACTTCCCAGGGAATTTAAATATGCTAATAACCTCTTCAGAGGACTAAACTGCTAGTGACACCTGTTGGATGTAGCAATCTTAAAAGTCAATATCAACTCTCTACTGAACCTTGCCATGGCTTACTGTAGTAAGGAGTGTCCCAAGTCATGAGGCAAGCACATTAAAGGGTCGATATTGACTTTTAGGATTGCCACATCCAGTAGGTGGCACTAGAAGTCAAGTTCTCTTCCTTTCTAAAAGTCCATTTGCATGTGAAACTACTGTATCTCATTGCTTTTTGCATTTTGTGTGCTGCTAAGTCAACACAATGCTAGTAGCAAAATGCAAATAAGCAGTCCATTAGGTGGACAAGATGTGTAGCATTTATTTAAGATTTAACAAGTAATCGCTCCTGGTAATACAGAGTGTATTAGATTTACTGAAGTCCAATGCTTAGCAAAACATTTCATGTTCACGATCACAGAAATCATTATTTTAATCTCATTTCTTAGCGATTGTGTGTTGACTTGTTGCAGAACTCCTTGAAGGCAAAGTCATGACATTGGAACTTCAGCTATGAGCAAATAGCGTTCTTTTCCTCTCATTTTCACCTCTTATACTTGCTGCACAAAATTGGTATTATCTCAGGAAAATAAAGCATTTCAATAATCAGGATATTGCTAGAGATGAGAAATGCACACTTCAGGGCCTGAAATGCCATACACTCTAAACAGCTGTCAGTCAAACCGGCTAATTATTTCATGCCCCCTTATTTCCCACCTCAAAAAAAAACCCTTTTCTTTGGACATCTGCTGTTGAGGGAGAGTCAGGGAACCATCATAAACATTCAATGTGCATCCTCTTGTGCCAGAATCATAATGCTAGTCCGACATTCACATTACTTCATTAAATTTCAAACTGTTCAAACTAAGCCAGGCACTCTGTACACCCCTGTACACCCTAGTAGTGGTCGAGCTCCTCAGCGCTCTTTCCCTCCAACTTGTCTTACATGTATCTTCATCCTTCTCTTGCTTCTATAAAGCCAGAGCTTTCACTCAAAGAAAATTAGGGCAAAGATAGGTGGAAAACTAGTAGGTAGCAAGGTGCACTGAACTGCTCCACCAAGGTAAGGATGCACTGAGCTCCTGTGCTTTGTTTGAAAAGTCATTTTCTGCTGACAGACTATCTTTAACAATTACAGATGTAAAACCTGCAAGAAACAAAATGAGCAAAAACCCTGCTGTAATTAAATAAGTAAAAAGCAAAACTGCAATTAAATAACAGAGTTCTTAGTAATACTGTTTTTGATCAAAAATAGCATAAAAGCCATCCCACCATCGACAAGGTGACTCTGATCGGGATGGTCCTACGCTGTCTAATATTAAAAACATTACCATGTGTCAAAGTTGACCTCAGTGTGTGAATAAGGGCAGACAAAAGGACCGGATTCCAACAAGTGGATGACAGTCTGGGGAAGCCCTTAAATGCAATTTCCAGCTCAGGAGAGGGAGGCCACACCCAGGCTTGCACAGCAAAAATGCAATGAAAACACACAAACATTTAGCTTGGTTTGAGTTGGTAGACATACATGTGAATAAGGTCCTTTTGTCTGCCCTTATTCACGCACTGAGGTCAAGTTTGACACATGGTAATATTGGCATAGGACCGTCTTGATCAGAGTCACCTTGTTGATGGTGGGATGGCTTTTACGCTATTTTTGATCTAAAACAGTATTAGTACAAACCCTGTGTTATTTAAATGCACTTTTGCCTTTTTCTTATTTAGTTACAGCAGGGTTTTTGCTCATTTTATTTCTTGTAGGTTTTGTATGTTTTATGGCCATTGTGAGCATGCGTTTATGTGCTGCATGTTTACCAACTCAAACCAAGCTCAACTTTGCGTTTTTTTCAATTACAGATGTAGGAAGAAATGAAAATTGCCCTTTGGTCCCCACGTATAGATATGTCAGAATACGATATGGATGCAGTTACCACCGATGCCCTAACTGAAGTGATCGCACTCACTGTCTTTGTACAAAAAAACCCTTAGATCTCAAAAAAATTAATTGTTCAAACCAATGTAAAGTGTTAACTGTAGGAAATATTTAAGATGTCCAGAAGCCACAAGAATAGTAAAATGCTCATTTTAATTTGTAAGGTTCCTATAATCCCTTACCTGGTTCTGTGATTGTCAGCACATTCTCTCTCCGCCTCGAGCAGCGCCTCCACCTGAGGATGTAGGGCTCCAGTATAAAAAGATTTGGATAGAAGAATTATCAGTCCAAGGCAAAACTTTGCCCCCATTTCTTCTAACTCCTTTGTTCCAACCTGTAAGCCCTGTGAAGGATGCAGATGAGATGGAAATGAGGAGCGCACAATCAATCTTGGAGATAAACAGCTAGCACTGAACGTGTGCTCGTTAATTGACCTGAATCCCATGAAATCATTAATAACTTCTACACTTGCATTTAAATGCTCCTACGATTGTTTGCAGATGATCGACCGCCACTGTTTATCTAATTGTAAAGTTCTCTGATGCCTTAAACTTTTTTTTTACCTCTTGAAACAAAGTTAAGTGAAATGGACATGGGAAAAAGAATCACCTTTAGAGGTTTTCTAAATATGGAAAAGTTATTGATATACCGTACTTTTATTTCCAAAGGCTTCCCGGTCTTAAGATATTTTTCTCATTTCTGGCACCTGGCAGCAGGGGTTTTACAGATTAAAAATAAAATTGTGCTTTATTCACCCTCTCGGGGTCCAGTGAAGAGTCACCACCATTGCTCTGTTGTCTGGTAGTGTTGGCATCACTAATGTCGCATTGACGGCGAATCAGTGAGTTCAGTGGCCCAGAGTGCCCCATGCCATCAGGTCACTTATTGGCTTCAACGCTGTCACTGTCTGTGACTTAATTACTGCAAACAATACCAGACACCAAGAGCAGTGGTAGAAACTTAGTGTTGGACCGGTGGAGGGTGAGTAAAGTTTAATTTTGCTTTTGTTAAAGCAAACTGCACCATTAGAGAGGTGTTTCCAAGCCCCTGAAATGGAATTTACCAGCAGGTTTTTGTTATATAAGTTAGAGCAGGGGTCCCCAACTCCAGTCCTCAAGGCCCACCAACATGTCATGTTTTCAGGATTTCCTTAGTCTTGCCCAGGTAATAATTGCATCACCTGTGCAATGCAAAGGAAATCCTGAAAACATGACCTGTTGGTGGGCCTTGAGGACTGGAGTTGGGGACCTCTGAGTTAGAGAGCAGGAGACTGAGGCTGAAACAGATTTCAGTGATGTGTCACTTATTAGGCTGTGTGCTGTTTACTTACAATGAAGGCTTTATTACCTGAGGATTATCACTGACAGGACTCAGGCTCACATGAGCAATGGTCCATCTCTGCTCCATCCTCTTATTCTGCCTCCTCCTGATGAGCAGCTCATTGTCAATATTCAATGTACATAGAGAGCTGTTGTGTGGGCGTGGGCAGCTTTCTCAGCTCTGCTTCATGTAACACGTAAAAGCTCTGATTGTATCACAACTGCGGCACCCAGTAAACTAAATGATACATCATTGGAATCAGGTTCACTTGCCCTATATTATTCTATTTTCAGTTATAATAGCAAAAACCTACTGACAGATTCCCTTTAAATACAATCCACCAGAGAGCTTCCTGCGTCAGTACATCAGTGTTGAAAGTAGCCAGGCAGCCAGCCCCCCTACATAGAGCATTGGCCATATGCGGACACCTGAAGTTCTCTCCTATGACAAACCTGAAATGGAGCTGCTGAAGCTTGCACTGCTCCAGATAGAAGAGCTAGGGTCTATTAATTAAGCACACCTTGTTGGTGGATGGATTAAACATTTTCTGATCAAAAATAGTTGGCCAAGTTAGCATATATGTTTGTATATGGGCTAATTTAATACTATATCAGTGTGGATCTTGTTCATATGCGTTTTGCAGTGAGGTTGATAGCTGAAAATCAGTTCACTTTGCAAATAAACGTCAATTAATAAATTCTATATTTTCAAATATAATTTTTTGAACTATATAACCACTTTAAATCACATTTTCACTAAGCGGGGCTTCTGACCTCGGACGTACTATCCCGTCCGAGGTCAGAAAGGGGTTAATGGATAAAGTAAGTACAGCAGCTCACAATCTATTACCTAATATTTGAAAATCTGTAGAAGACAGACAAATACACATGTGGTCAAAATTGTTGGTACCCTTCGTTTAATGACAGAAAAACCCATAATGGTCACAGAAATAACTTGAATCTGACAAAAGTAATAATAAATAAAAGATCTATGAAAATGAACAAATGAAAGTCAGACATTGCTTTTCAACCATTCTTCCACAGAATTTAAAAAAAATTAAACTCATAAAATAGGCCTGGACAGAAATGATGGCGTACTTATCTGCACTTTGAGGGCAGAGCAAATTCCTGCAGTGCGCAGGTGCGGGGCCTCTCTGACCTTTCCTGGCGCCTGCGCACTGCAGAACTTTCCTCAGCCCTCAAAAAGGCAGATAAGTATGTCTGCGCAGGAGCGTGATGTCGGGGAGCCTGGGTGGATGTCGCAGCGACGTGTCATCCACATGAAGCAAGCAGAGGGTGGCATCGCAAGAAGATGGGAGGAGACGGACTAAGACCAGCGACACCCATCATACCGGACCGCCCTGCTGGTGAACAGAATAAAACTTAGTTTTCTTTTCTTGCAGGTCGGATTGGGGGCTTTATGCAGCATTATAGAATGCTGTCGATTATCCCTAAAAGGTGATGGACGTAACTCGTATTGGCCAAACCTGGTGACAGGTTCCCTTTAAGGGATCTGCATAGTGTAAGGGTCTCTTAAGGTACCTTCACACTGAGCAACTTTAGAACGATAACGATAGTGATCCGTGACGTTGCAGCGTCCTGGATAGTGATATTGTTGTGTTTGACACGCAGCAGCGATCAGGATCCTGCTGTGACATCGCTGGTCGGAGCTAGAAGGCCAGAACTTTATTTCTTTGCTGGATCACCCGCTGACATCGCTGAATCGGCGTGTGTGATGCCGATTCAGCGATGTCTTCACTTGTAACCAGGGTAAACATCGGGTTACTAAGCGCAGGGCCGCACTTAGTAACCCGATGTTTTCCCTGGTTACCATAGTAAATGTAAAAAAAAAAAACACTACATACTTACATTCCGGTGTCTGTCGCGTCCCCTGGCGTGAGCTTCCCTGCACTGTGTCAGCGCCGGCCGTAAAGCAGAGCACAAGCGGTGACGTCACCGCTCTGCTTTACGGCCGGCGCTGACACAGTGCAGGGAAGCTGACGCCGGGGGACGCGACAGACACCGGAATGTAAGTATGTAGTGTTTTTTTTTTTTTTACATTTACTATGGTAACCAGGGTAAACATCGGGTTACTAATCGCGGCCCTGCGCTTAGTAACCCGATGTTTGCCCTGGTTACCCGGGGACTTCGGCATCGTTGGTCGCTGGAGAGCTGTCTCTGTGATAGCTCTCCAGCGACCACACAACGACTAAACAGCGACGCTGCAGCGATCGGCATCGTTGTCTATATCGCTGCAGTGTCGCTTAATGTGACAGTACCATTAGTTGTAAAGTTTAATATCAGAAGGTGTTACCCAAGCAAAGCGCTGGCAATTTTTACCTCAGCTGGAGAACCGCTCGCTGTGTCATTTGTAAACAAGTACAATAAATACTGAGTTATCTCGGCTATAAGACGCAGACATGGAGGTGTCCTGCGGGAAGGCGATATTACAATGAGATGAAAGCAAGTCTAATTGAAGGGCTCATCACACCCTGGGTTGCTCTCTTGTATAATTCCATGTGCTGACATGAGTGTAGAGGTTGTACGAGCGCAGAATACCTTAACCACTGACAGATCAGGATTACAGACCAGAACCATTTTTTTATGGTAATGACGTTCTTTCAGTAATAACTTCTGCTAGTACACAGAAAGCCGTGGCTGCGATAAGCCCATTGAGGTACTTTGCGAGAGGATTTAACATCTGCTTAGCAGTGTAATGCATAGGAAACATGTTTTCTAACGGTGACAGGTAGCCATCACAATGCTACGCTCAGTTCACATGGACAGACAAGAAGCAGAGCAAGCATTGCACGCGTGAGCACAAAGCAATGCCGTAGAAATATCTATGATTAAGAAAGCGAGTCAGACTCATCCCACGTAGGACAAACATGAGTTATCCTTAATCAGGGTGATTATACTTGTGGGCTGCGGTGTTTTCACTCAGAACACCTTAGCTTTATTGAGACTTCACATAAATGTAAAAGGAAACTGCACTTAAGAACAACCTATTTTTATTTTATAGACAATAGTAATTTTTCAAAGCACTTTATTTCAAAATGCTGATGGTTTATCCCTTAAAAAACTCTAAAGCGCTTGACCACCATGGTTGTTCTTCCAAAAAGGGAAAAATTGCAAAAACTCTTAATAAAAAGCGTTCGCTCTCAAGAAAGGAGGGATTTCTCATGTCATGTTATAGTGCACAGCTCATTGACAAGTTTAATGGCCACCCTGCTGCCTCAAAGTGGCCAGTTACCTACGCAAGAAGCTTGTGCCACTTGTAGACTCTATGCTTTAGCGCCAGCTCTCACTGCTCTGAGGCTGGTCAGATTGCAGGATCCAGCCAGCTTCAGTCTCCATTGCGCTTTTCCAATTTAACAAAGCAGCCTTTGCTAGCAACATAAGAGAGAAAGCTCAATGCAGACCGGCGATGCAACCAGGCCACTGGTCCGAACGGTCAGTCTTCAGATGCACATCATCTCCAGCAATCAGACAGCCGGAAACAGAAGCAGTGCCCTCCTGAGGATCAATCATTAAACATTCCCATTAATTTGCTCCCTAAAAAAGGAAAAAATTCTGTGAGCTAATGTTTATTTCAACATTCCTGTACAATAATCTCTTAAACTGCATCTTTTTGCCCCTATTTTGTGACTTTACACTGATTTAGTTTTTGATGCAATATTTGCAAAATTGAGGCCCCAAAAAGACGCAGTACCAGAGCTAATTGTAATATTGGAAGATGCAGGGAAATAAAAGAGCATTCCAGAGGGGGGGCTGTATGGGGCGCAGCTGAAAGGAAGCCCCCACATGACTTCGTTGTCATGGGAGCAGTGTAGTAGGTTTTTAAAATAGGAGAAAGGGGTCCCGGGATTGATAGAGTAGGATTGGGGGCGTAGATTTATGCAAAAGGTGAGGTGGGGGCTTGGAAAAATGCGGGAAAAGGGGGATCAGTTACCTTTAGATGGGCGAAGTGAGTCCCTCCCACCCTCCCTGTTTTTAGTGGTACTATGAGGCAATGTATTTTTAGTTGAGATCTGCGAGTTCGTTAATTCTTAATTTTTAAAATAAAAAAAATAAAAAAATAATTATTTATTCTTTTCTGTTCGTTTCATTGAAGGTAGAGAATTCTGTATTATTGTCACAGTGGCGTTGGCGGGGGGTGGGGATCTTGGAGTTGGTGATGATGCTTATAGGGTTGATCTGGCTTTTGTTACGGGCTCTGGACGGGGTGTTTACCTCGGGAGCTTTGTGGTTGGTTTGCCCGAAATGGGTTACATGGTGCCCTCGAGCTGGTGGTTACGGCTGAGGGTAAATACGTGTTTTTGGTTAAAGTTTTGGGTAGGCTCTCTGCCTATTATGAGCCAGATTTTTTAGCTCCAAGAGCCCCCCCCTCGAGGTTTTTTACATTTACAATGTTTACATGTTGTTATTTATGTTTTGTTTGTTAATAAAAATGGCCACTGTGGCCAAATTATCCAAAAAGAAATTATTGTGGTGGTGTGTTTTTCTTGGGTAATAAATGAAAGTTTTTAAGAGGGAGCAGGGTAGTTGGGGGTTGGGGGGATGTCTGACGGAAAGTATCCTTATTGGCCATACGCGGTCATGAGGATGCCACAACATAGGGAGTGTAGGAAAGGCAGTGCTGCCAGTGAAGCCCTGGCAGGCTTCTAGAAAGCATCCAAGCCACCTGCAGTTTGGAGAGACGCAAGTTGCCTTGCAGGTTCACTGGGAAGCAACGCAGTGTAAGTAAGCATTCGGCTTCAGAAAAAAATGAATCTTCAGAAAATTAAAAATTAAAATCTTGGACAGAACATGAGGTCAAGGGAGTCTGCAATATTTCTTCACCTTTTTTTGAAAGGTCAGTTGCCATTTAAAGTTAGTTCTATCCGTAATTCAGCAGCTGATTCTAGACTAAACAATGAAATCTGATGCTTGATCGTTACTCACATTAACAAGCTTTTCCTGATCTTGCAATTATTATAACTATGCTGGGATATCATATTCTTTAGTTAACACAGGATTCGTCATAAAAGAATGATTCCAGTTTTCAACTTTTGACTCCACAGGAGATACACACTTGGGCTCAAAGATTCGAGCATTGTACATTGTAACATTTGAATTCACAAAGTTCGTTACATTTTTTCCCAAATCCCAATAATGTAAAGCCTCTAATTACCCTGAATATACACTCTGAAGTCTTTTAGGACTGTAGTCATTCCCTTTCAAGCTCTTTAACACAAACCTACTGTAGTAATGACAAACTAACCTTACTGTAGAAAGAGATTGTAGCGAGGTAGTAACCAATGGCTTATTTAATGACACACAGAGCACTGACAGACTTTCATTTTTTTTAATTTAGAAAAGGTCTAAAAATTATCCCTCAATCATTTCTGAGAAGACAAACCAATTTCTACAGAAAACTGCCAGTATACCTGTCAGAGGTAACAGAATCCTCTTCTATGTTGGTGGAAATACCTTCTCTCCTCCAGACGCAAAGAATGCCCCCTTGTGCCCGTCACCTTCCTTGGTATAAACAGAACCTCAGAGAGATATTTGTATTGTCCCCTTATATACTTATACATGGTTATTAGATCACCCCTCAGTTGTCTCAGGTGACTTCTGTATAGGACATCATGACTAAGTATATGAAGGAAAAATGGGAGCTGATATGGTGAAGCAGTGGGTGTTTTAACCCCTTCATGACCTTGGGATTTTTAGTTTTTCCGTGTTCGTTTTTCACTCCCCTCCTTCCCAGAGTGATAACTTTTTTAATTTCCGTCAATTTAGCCATATGAGGGCTTATTTTTTGCGGGACGAGTTGTACTTTTGAACGACATCATTGGTTTTAGCATGTCGTGTACTAGAAAACGGGAAAAAAATTCCAAGTGCAGTGAAATTGCAAAAAAAGTGCAATCCCACACTTGTTTTTTGTTTGGCTTTTTCGCTAGGTTCACTAAATGCTAAAACTGACCTGCCATTGTGATTCTCCAGGTCAGTACGAGTTCATAGACACCTAACATGACTAGGTTATTTTTTATCTAAGTGGTGAAAAAAAATTCCAAACTTTGCTAAAATAAAAAAAAAAACATGCGCCATTTTCCGATACCCGTAGCGTCTCCATTTTTCGTGATCTGGGGTCGGTTGAGGGCTTATTTTTTGCGTGCCGAGATGACGTTTTTAATGATAGCATTTCGGTGCAGATACGTTCTTTTGATCGCCCGTTATTGCATTTTAATGCAATGTCGCGGCGACCAAAAAAAGTAATTCTGGCATTTTGAATTTTTTTCCCGCTACGCTGTTTAGCGATCAGGTTAATGCTTTTTTTTAGTTGATAGATCGGGCGATTCTAAGCGTGGCGATACCAAATATGCGTAGATTTTATATTTTTTTTATTGATTTATTTTGATTGGGGCGAAAGGGGGGTGATTTAAACTTTTATATTTTTTTTATTTTTTTAACATTTTTTTCAACTTTTTTTTTTTTACATTTGCCATGCTTCAATAGCCTCCATGGGAGGCTAGAAGCAGGCACAACGCGATCGGCTCTGCTACATATCAGCGATCTGCTGATCGCTGCTATGTAGCAGAAATGCAGGTGTGCTGTGAGCGCCGACCACAGGGTTGCGCTCACAGCCACCGGTCATCAGTAACCATAGAGGTCTCAAGGACCTCTATGGTTACAATGGAGACGCATCGCCGACCCCCGATCATGTGACGGGGTCGGCGATGACGTCATTTCCGGCCGCCCGGCCGGATGCAGTAGTTAAATGCCGCTGTCTGCGTTTGACAGCGGCATTTAACTAGTTAATAGGTGCAGGCAGATCGCGATTCTGCCCGCGCCTATTACGGGCACATGTCAGATGTTCAAAACAGCTGACATGTCCCGGCTTTGATGCAGGCTCACCGCGGAGCCCTGCATCAAAGCAGGGGATCTGACCTTGGATGTACTATCCCGTCCGAGGTCAGATAGGGGTTAAAGGATAAAGAATGTCTCTTTATTCCACATAATTTTCTATTGCTGTGTACATTTTTTTTTAAATTTCAGAACCTTTTTTAAAATGAAGCTATTTGATCTTCTAATATACAGTTGTGCTAAAAAGTTGCCTTTCCACAGGACGCAGGAGCGCTATCCCCCATCCACTAAGGGTATTAAGCCTACATGTCCACCAGCAAGACGCAGATGCGCCGCTGTTACCCCTCTACAAGGCTTTATCCAGAATTCGCAAATCCATTAAACCACATACAACTTACCAGCAATTTAAGGCTGATACGCTGGCACCTGCAAAAAAGGTTGTCTCCAATGACATACCAACTTTCTATTTAAATCACAAACAACAGCAAGACGCTGATGCACTGCTGCTATTCCTCAACAAGTGCGACTTTAGAGTAAGACCCGGGAGGGTCGAAACGTCAATCACATTGAGTCACTTGTACAATTGTTTAATAAGTGCCTACTATTTGATCTGTCACATTTGATTGATTTCTGTTTTTCACTTGAATAAATTAGCAAGTTTCAAAAAATTCTTTTGTTTCTAAGATATTCCACACAGGGAGTGCGGTGGATTTCAATAATATTGATACTAGACCTTACGGTCTGTCTCACCAGCACCCCGATCTAAATTTAGTGTGCAGGCCAAATTAGATATATTTGTGCTAAAAAGTTGACACACCCCTGCCGAATTTTTATTTTCTAGGCCTTTTTTCGGAGAATATGAATGATAACACCAAAACTTTTCTCCACTCAAGATTAGTGGTTGGGTGAAGCCATTTATTGTCAAATTACTGTGTTTTCCTTTTAAATCATAATGACAAGCTGAAACATCCAAATGACCCTGATCAAAAGATCACATACCCCATATCTTGATACCACTTCAACACACAGGCTG
Source organism: Ranitomeya imitator (assembly GCF_032444005.1). Taxonomy (NCBI): domain Eukaryota; kingdom Metazoa; phylum Chordata; class Amphibia; order Anura; family Dendrobatidae; genus Ranitomeya; species Ranitomeya imitator. The sequence goes on from NC_091285.1 coordinate 547,602,760, forward strand.
ATGACCGGATCATGCAGCTATATGAAAATCCCTATTTACTATCATTGCAAGACCTGATATAACAAGCACTTTTCACCTATTGTGTCCCCCCCATTTCCTTGTAGATTGCAAGCTTGGGAACAGGGACCTCACTCCTTAAATTGTCTCAACTTGTATTGAATTTATTGTCTGTACATGTCCCCGCCTAATTGTAAAGTGTTGCGTTGCGGAATATGTTGGCGCTATAAAAAAAAATATTATTATTATTACCATGTATTGCCACCTCTGACATCAATGACAGCTTGAAGTCTTTTGTGGTAGTTGTGGATGAGGTTCTTTATTTTCTCAGATGGTAAAGCTGCCCACTCTTCGTGGCAAAAAGCCTCCAGTTCCTGTAAATTTCTGGGCTGTCTAGCATGAACTGTGCACTTAAGACCTCCCCAGAAAAGCTCAATGATATCACTTTGTTCTGCTGTAGCCAATGACAGGTTGACTTGGCCTTGTGTTTTGGATTGTTGTCATGTTTGAACGTCCAAGTATGTCCCATACACAGCTTCCTGGCTGATGAGTGCAAATTTGCATCCAGTATTTGCTGATAACATGCTGCATTCATCTTTCCTTCAACTGTGACCAAGTTTCATATGCCTTTGTAGCTCACACATCCCCAAAACATGAGCAATTTACCTCCATGCTTTACAGTAGGAATGGTGTTCATTTCATCATATGCCTTGTTGACCTCTCTCCAAAAGTAATGTTTATGGTTGAGGCCAAAAAGTTCAATTTTCCTCTAATGACTCCAAATTACCTTGCTCCAGAAGTTTTAAGGCTTGTCCCTGTGCTGTTTTCTTATTGTAGGTGAGATATTTGTGGCATTTGCACAGTAATGGTTTTCTGCTGGCGACTCAACCATGCAGCCCATGTTTCTTCCAAATGCCTCCTTATCATGCATCTTAAAACAGCCACACCGCAGAGTGGACTCAGAGAGTCCTGTATTTCAGCTGATGTTATTTGTGAGTTTTTCTTTGCATTCCGAACAATTTTCCTGGCAGTTGTGGATGACATTTATGTTGGTCTACACGACTGTGTTTTTTTTTTTTTTTTTACAGAGTACCTGATTTTCCATTTGTTAATCACAGTTTGAACACTGCTGACTGGCATTATCAATTTCTTGGAATTTTTGTATCCCGAACCAAAACAGATGGAATTTAGCAGCTATGGTTGAAAGAAAAGAAGAAAGGGGGGTCTTAATAGATAATTACTATTCTTAAAAATAGCCAGGATACTGTTGCGACACTTTCTAATACTACCGGGAGTGCGCTAATGTTTCTCCTAAAAATTACAAAGATATTAAAAAAATAGTATAATAGTATACTCCTGTGAGTGAACACTAACAATAAAACACCCGTAAACTACCTGGAAATAAAGTCCAGTGTTGTATCAGACAGGTACATATATATAGATCGATGCAGAAATAATGGCTGCGTGTGCAGTCTCAGTACAGTACCTGTAGTTTAAATAGGTACCTTAAAAAAATCCGTAGTTGCTACAAATGAATGCTGCTGGTTACTTAGCTTGTATATGCGGGAGTTGATATCTTCCAGGCGGCTTATGCGAGCGCCGTCCCGGCACCCTAAACTGCCTGGGACCTCGTCAATCCTTAATCCTTCCCTGCATACAACACCATGTGCTACTTTATTCCAAATCACTATATGTTCCATTAATGTGAACATCCTACCCATGACCTGCAGACATCCAATATATCTCATCCAATTAGTACATGCCTTGTTAAACACTGCAAATAATGGAATCTGGCAAACCGGGAGCTGTAAACTGTGCACATCAAAACTGTTAGTTATTAAACCAGCAGTAGATAATACTTGGGGAGAGATAAACAGCAGAAATGTAAATGTTAGCTGCATTTACTGGCATACAGTAGACTAAATGATTCCCTAGGCCCTCAAGGGATAAATCCCTCGGTGGGCATTCATGCATTAATAAATGGTCTGTCTCCTGCAATTAGGCCAACTGATTTCAAGCCATTGTTCACACACTGTATATTTATCACTTGAATCTGAATTGTTGAATTGCAAAAAATAACAACACTCATGATGCCTGGCACCGGCTGCCTGAATTATATATGATCGCCTGCAGAAAGCATTAACAACTGCTTGGTTCTCTCAAAGCTCGTATATCAAAGCTGTTCTGCGCACCTGTTGCTCCCAAGAGTAGCGCGCGGATCAGAGACCTGTAGAAACCGCACACTAATTTATCAACAGCACGCAACCGAGGAGAAATACTGCAGTAAATGAATGGTGCTCATTAAAATATCAGGCCAGTATCATTTTATGACCTGTAAGGTTACAAGCATTTCTCTTGCTGTCTGCTGTCATACGGGCTGGATTTTGCTCAAGGAGAGAGAGGTTTTTCATAATAAACAAGGATTAGCATCAAGGCTGTTCAATTCCCACACGTATACACGCTAGATGTACTGATATAAGGCCACAAGGACCAGTTGTGAAAGAACAATACCAGGTGTGAGGGTAAAAAGGACTATGATCCCAAGTCATCTTTTAGCTTTTTTCGTAAGTCACTTTCCTTGTTTGCCTTGTGGTATTAATTGCCATTTATTGGGGTCAAATTCATCAAAATGGTTCACGCGCTTCATAAATTTTGCATAAAGTCAAAATAGGACTTTTTTTTCCCTATCTTAAACTGCTATTGCTGCTAAAGGTCACTAAAATGGTGTCAAAATCATGGCATACTAAAAAATACTTCGGAGAAGGAAAAATGGCTGGAGTAGAACTGTACCAAATCAATAAGCTCTGCCCATAAAGAATAAAAGAAGCAAAAAACAGATGGACACATAAAATAGACTACAAAAATTAGTACAAATAGAATAATGAATTGGGTGCATAAAAACCCCCATAAACTCAAAACTACAAAAAACAGGTACAAATGCAATGATCAGTGCCCAAGTGTATTTTCATATGGACCAGATAGTAGATAGAAAGGGCAACTGCAAGGACCCACACTATGGCCCTGATTCATCATTGCCTTTTGCACCTGTTTATTGTTTGGTTTTGTATATTTTGTGTCTTTTTGTTCACTCCCAATTCGTTATGCTGTAAACACCTTTTTTGGAGTTTATTTTATAAGTTCTCGCCTGTTTTTTTTCTACTTTGTAATTTCACTCTGGTTCCCCTCTGGTGTGCTTTTCAGTACACCTTCAGCTTGGAGCAATTTGGTGCACTATTTTTTTGTGCCAAGGGTCACAGAAGCCGTTCAAGTCGGAAAATGCCAATTACGGTATTTTCTTTACTCCAACTTTATGAGTCACATGTACCATTGAGATGAATTGCCCCCAAAAATGACAACTAATACCACCAGACAAAAAAGTAAAGTGACTAAAAATGCAGATGATGAATCAGGGTCTAAATATAAGAACACCTTGTAAGGATGCAGGGTCCAGACGGAGGAGTAAAAAGAAAAAAAAATATAAGGACACTTATCAAATGTAATGGCACAGAGATCAGGTGAGGGAATCAAAAATCCAAAGCTAAGAACACAGACCAAATCTAAGAGTAAAAAGAACATAAATAAGGACACAAAGATCAGATGTGACAATAAAAAGACCAAATCTAAGGATTCAAGGATCAGATGAGAGAATAAAAATAAAAAAATATAAAGGTACATGGACCTAGATGAGGGGGTAATAAGATCAAATGTAAGGACATAAATATTACATAGATGTGAAAGTAAGAAGTAGAAAAACAATATCTAAAGATTCAAAACAAATGTAAGGACACAGGGATCAGATGTGAGGGGAAAAAATAACAAATGTGGAAGAAAATGGACCAAGTAGAAGGACACAAGGGACAAATCTGATGAAAAGTTAAGTAGGGTCAAAAATAAGAACACAAGATGTGACTGCCGAAATGCAGTATGATCCCAAACTGCAGAAATCTCTAAAGGCAGATGTCTGTGAAATTCAGTTTAGCATAATATCTTTCCCTCTTGTGTCAGTGATTAGCCGGACGGAGAGGGACAGAAGACGCAATCACTTGGCATTTTTCAGGAATGACCTTAGAGATCCATTTATTTTAGTAGAAATTGACATAGATGACCAACGGAAATATGAGAAGTGAGAAAAGTACATACTGGAATTGTCAACCCCATCAAAGTAGTTAACGTGTTCATGTACTTATTTGGCTGTTTGGTACCTTATTGCTTACATATGAACTATAGCATACGATCTCCGTAATACCAAGAAATGTCTTTCCTAAAGTGTATTTTCTGTTTGTCTTCACGGGACTTCTATTTGCAGTTCCTGCAGTTTTGACAAATTCTGTAACTTCATTAATTAGGACAAAGGTTATAATGTGAAATAGCAGAAGCAGGCAAGAATAGACAAAGGACAAAACTAGGTATGCCAAGAACAATATGCTCCCAAAATGGAAAAGGAGAAAACATCGGGTCAGGGTTGCCAACTGTCCAGAAATCCCAGGGCATTCCATAAAAGAAGTGCACTATGAGGCGTCCGAGATTTTTTGGAAGGTGAAGAAATGTTTTCAGATTATTTTGTCAGTAATTATCATCATTTTACAATTTACAGTGAATGCAGCTGATGTCTAATATCAGCATTATGAGCTGTAGACATGTATCATTTATAATCATAATGATTTATTATGGTTTTCCAATGTGTTCAATAACCCCTTACCGACCTCCGCTGTACTATTACAGCGGAGGTCGGATCTCCTGCTTTGATGTGGGCTCTGGCGCTGAGCCCACCTCAAAGCCGGGACATGTCAGCTGTTTTAAACAGCTGACATGTGCCCGCAATAGCGGTGGGTGAAATCGCGATTCACTCGCCGCTATTAACTAGTTAAATGCTGCTGTCAAATGCTGACAGCGGCATTTAACCGATGCTTCCGGCCATCGGGCCGGAAATGAGCGCATCGCCGACCCCGTCACATGATCTGGGGTCAGCGATGCTCCTTGAGACCTCAATGGTTGCTTGCTTTGAGTGCAACCCTGTGGTCAGCGCTCAAAGCAAGCCTGTAATTCAGCTACATAGGCACGATATAATGATCAGGCTATACCAGCTTCTAGCCTCCCATGGAGGCTATTGAAGCATGGAAAAAGTAAAAAAATACAGTTTAAAAAAATATGAAAATAATAAAATATAAAAGTTTAAATTACACCCCTTTCGCCACATTCAAAATAAAACAATAAAAATAAAAATCAAACCTACATATATTTGGTATCGCCGCGTTCAGAATTGCCCAATCTATCAAAAAAAAAAAGGATTAACCTGTTCGCTAAACAGCGAAACGAGAAAAAAATTTGAAACGCCAGAGTTATGGTTTTTTGGTCACCATGACATTGGATTAAAATGTGGCACCCCTAGGGGTATTTGCCACAAAAATAGTTACTGACAGTAAGTACAAATACTAAAATAGCAAGACTGCACTACCACCTCCGGCCAGAAGGGGGAGCTCCAGAGACTCCCCTTGATCCATTCTGGTCTGAGAGAAGAAATGGCAGTTGGGCCAAGGAGCTGATAGTGAGAGGTCATACAGTTGAATCTCTAACAGCCCTGTGACTGTTACCAGGCCTAAATCACCGGCCTGAGGAGAAGAGGGATAGAGAAAAAGGACATTGTGAGAACCGGGTAGCATTAATCACTACCCAGAACAGGTGCAAAGACGGATACCGGATCCGTGGCTGTATTCATTATATATAATACAGCAACCGGAAAAACGTGAGGTGATATCAGCTTCACTAGGGTCGGATGCAGCAACAGACACAGAGTTCAGCGGTACTCCCAGAGGGGGTAAACCGATAAAAGGACTCGGGTTGCCCGTCGAACCAGGACCCGGAGGGGACAGATTGGGCCGGCAGCCAGTTCACATACAGCAGCAGGGCCACACAGAAATTGCGCACAATAAGAGGCGAAGACCCCGGCAGGGTCAAAGTAACTCAGAGTTCCCATACAGACTCCGGTGACAGGACTGGTTGTAAATCCTTTTATGTTAAAGTAAACTGGTTAAACGTTTCAGTGCCTCAGTCTTTCATTTGGACAATAGCCATCTATCCAGGATCAGGATCGTCACCGCTGGGAGAACCTGCTGCTGATCAAGTAAGTGCCTGTCCCCTCATGATACCCCTTACACTGTGCATTGCCTGAGGCCACAGCACCGGGTCAAGCCACCCGTGACATCCCCCTCAAGAGACAGACTCCATTGGTCCGGTGCTGGGTATCCCGGTCTCCTGGGCGTCACAAATGCAATAACGGGCGATAAGAAGAACGTATCTGCACAAACGTGGTATCAATAAAAATGTCAGCTCGGCACGCAAAAAATAAGCCCTCATCCGACCCCAGATCACGAAAAATGGAGACGCTACGGGTATTGGAAAATTGCGCAATTTTTTTTTTAGCAAAGTTTGGAATTTTTTTTACCACTTACATAAAACGTAACCTATACATGTTTGGTGTTTATGAACTCATAATGACCTGTAGAATCATAATGGCAGGTCAGTTTTAGCATTTAGTGAACCTAGCAAAAAAGCCAAACAAAAAACAAGTGTGGGATTGCACTTTTTTGTGCAATTTCACCACACTTGGAATTTTTTTTCCAGTTTTCTAGTACACGAAATGCTAAACCCAATGATGCAACTTGTGCAACTTGTCCCGCAAAAAACAAGCCCTCACATGGCCATATTGACGGAAAAATAAAAAAGTTATGGCTCTGGGAAGGAGGGGAGCAAAAAACAAGAAGGTAAAAAAGGAAAAGGGCAAGGTCGTGAAGGGGTTAAAAATAACTATAAAAATTATGTTCAGATGTGTGCAGGGTGGGCCATGTATATGGATGCGCCTAAATAAAATGGGAATGGTGGGTGATATCAACTTCCTGTTTGTGGCACACTAGTATATGGGAGGGGGGAAACTTTTCAAGATGGGTGGTGACCATGGTGGCCATTTTGGATCCAGCTTTATTTTTTCTAATGGGAAAAGTGTCATGTGACACATCAACCTTATTGAGAATTTCACAAGAAAAACAATGGTGTGCTTGGTTTTAACGTAACTTTATTCTTTCACGAGTTATTTACAAGTTTCTCTTTGTTTACAGCCATTGGCATGTCTCAGAGGTTAACACGTGAGGAGCGGATAGAAATTGTGTTGATGTCTGGTGAGCGCAGTACCCGGGTCATTACAACAGATTTCAATGCACGACACCCTAGGCAAGAAAACTGTCACCATTCCCATGTTATTTTGGTGTATCCATATAAATGGCCCACCCAAAAATTTTTGCACTGAATTTGCAGAATGGGCAAAACTAAAATTGGACCCTCGGTTTTCACAGAACATTATGTTCAGTGATGAGGCAAACTTTTTTTGGGTGGGTCATTTATATAGTCAGGTCCAATGGGTGTCGCAGGTTCGGGTCCGGTGCCTCACATCTTCTTCATGCTTGCTTCATGGCTCCCAGGCATCATGCTCCTGTGCAGGCGGCGTACTTATCTGCCTTGTTGAGGGCAGAGGAAAGTACTGCAGTGCGCAGGCGCTGGGAAAGGTCAGAGAAGCCCAGCGCACTGCAGATAAGTATGCCTGCACAGGAGTGCGATGCTGGGGAGCCATGAAGCAAGCAGGAAGGCAGCAATCATAAGAAAATGGCGCTGGACCAGGACCTGCGACACCTATCGGACCGGACCAACCCAGGGTGAGTATAATAAAATTATTTATTTATTTTTGTTATCTTTCAGGTTGGATCGGGGGCTTAGCTACATTATAAAATGTTGTATATAAGCCCTGAAAGGCGGTGGCCATATCTTATATTGACTAAACCTGGTGACAGACTCCCTTTGAGCATTGAAAATATGTTAGCACTGTGTAAATATCTAGAAATATCAATGAATAAAGACCAATAATTAATAATTTTTTAGATATTTTTATATAATATATCATGATAAAGGGGTTATCCACTACTAGGAAAACCCCTTCTCGATCTGAATGCATGCCCCCTTTAAAATAAAAACTCCTATACTCACTTCCGGTGTAGGCACTCGCGTTCTCGCGGCACAAATGAGGTTGTTATGCCATGTGAGCCCTGCTCTCACTCACCGTTGCAGTCACTGTCCACACCTTTAAACGTATAAGTAATCAAGCAAAGTGGATGCGATTTCGTAATAATAATAATTTATATTTATATAGCGCCAACATATTCCGCAGCGCTTTACAATTAAGCGGTGAAATGTACAGACAATAAAACCAATACAAAATAAAACAGTGTAAGCAGTTACAGTACCCTGTATGGCAAGCTTCCAATCTACAAAGGCTTCATGAGAACACATTCCCATTGTGCGTCTAAGCTGTTGTAAGGAAAAGGCATGTAAAAAAGGAGGGTAAAAAAGCCTTTAAAAACAAAGCACATTTGTGTTTTTAAGTGCAAAATCAAAACATCAAATAAATAGTAATAAATGTACAAATCACTGCTTCAAATTTGCACCAAAAACATATCAGATAAAGGAGAAAATTCACCAAAAGGAATCGGCAAAAAAGCAATGATAAGAGGAGAATATAATCACTTACTACTATGGTGCACACACCTGCAGAAAACATTCAGATAAAAAAGAGAGAAATGTATCTTTTAGGCTAGTTTCACATTAGCGTTTACCTGATGTGCGGTGGGCTGCGGACTTCCTCCGTGAAGCCCCGCCTTCTGCCGCACCCCCGCTGCTAGCTCCGCCTACATCTGCATGTGGCCCGCATGTGGCCTGCATACCTATATTTAACATTAGGTACGCAGGTCGTGCGGCTGTATGCGGATTGTGCCGCATGCGTCGTTTTGACGATGCGGAAAAAAATGCTACAGGCTGCGTCCTACGCTGGTCACCGCATTGTCAAAACGACGCATGCGGCACCATCCGCATACAGCCGCACGACCTGCGTACCTAATGTTAAAGATAGGTACGCAGGCCGCATGCGGGCCGCATGCAGATGTAGGCGGAGCTAGCAGCAGAGGTGCGACGGAGGGCGGGGCTTCACGGAGGAAGTCCGCAGCCCTCCGCAGATCAGGTAAACGCTAGTGTGAAACTACCCTTAGGCTACAGTCACAAGTTCAGCATTTGGTCAGTATTTTCCATCAGTATTTGTAAGCCAAAACCAGGAGTGGGTGATAAATGCAGAAGTGGTGCATATGTTTCTATTATACTTTTCCTCTGATTGTTCCACTCCTGGTTTTGGCTTAAAAATACTGATGTAAAATACTGACCAAATATTGATAGCGTGAATGTGGCCTTAGATGACATTTTAACACGGCTTTAAAGGGAATCTATCAGCAGGTATTTGCTATGTAATCTGACAGCAGTATAACATATGGGAAGAAAGCCTGATTCCAAGGATGTATCACTTAGTGTATTAGGCTGATTTTCGCATTTGCGTTTTTTTTTTGCGTTTTTGCGGTAAAAAAACGCAAAAAAAGCATGCGTTTTTTCCCTATATTTAACATTAAAAACGCTATGCTTTTTTGCATGCGTTTTGACGCGTTTTTGCAACGCATGCGTTTTTTCTCTGCATGCATTGGGTTGCAGAAATGCAACATGTAGTAATTTTTGCGGCGTTAACCCTAACCCTAACCCTACCCCTAACCCTAAAGGGATCCTAACCCTAACCCTACCCCTTACCCTAATCCCTTTCGGGTTAGGGTTAGGATCCCTTTAGGCTTAGGGTTAGGGGTAAGGTTAGGGTTAGGGTTAGGATCCCTTTAGGGTTAGGGTTAGGGTTATGATCCCTACCCCTAACCCTAACCCTAACCATTTCTGTATATAGTGGGTTATTTAGTTTATTTTGATGATTGGCAGCTGTCACACATTTCTCAGCATGCATTTAAAAAACGCAAACGCATGAAAAAACGCATGTAAACGCGTCAAAACGCCGCGTTTTTTTCACCACATGCAAAACCGCATGCGTCAAAAAACCACAGCGTTTGCACGCGTTTACATGCGTTTTTTCACCATGCGTTTTTTTTAAAAACGCATGCGTTTTGAAACGTAAGTGTGAAACCAGCCTATCTTGGTGCAGTATTCATAGAATCTTTGTCTGAGGTAGATGTAGCAGAACTAAGTATTCTGCTCCGTGCATAACCCCGCCCACACCCCTGACTGACAGCTTCATGTTCACACTGTGAACTGTCAGCAAGCTGCTAATCAGTGGTGGGGCGGGGTTACACAGGTTAGCCTGACTTTTTTGCACAGGAGATGTAGTCCTGTAGTTTTAATATCCTGCTGATAAAATGCTGACTATATTGACACTACAGCACACAGCCTAATAAGTGACACATCACTGTAATCAGGCTCTTGTGCCCTATATTGTGCTGCTCTCAGATTAAATAGCAAAAGTCTACTGATATATTCCCTTTAACCCCTTCACCCCAAAGCCTGTTTTCACGTTTTCAAGTGACAGGGCCAATTTTTACAATTCTGACCACTGTCACTTTATGAGGTCATAACTCTGAAACGCTTCAACGGATCCTGGTGATTCTGACACTGTTTTCTCGTGACATATTGTACTTCATGATAGTGGTAATACTTCTTCGATATGACTTGCATTTATTTGTGAAAAAACAAAAATTTGAGAGCCCCTGATGTGCCTAAACAGTGGAAACCCCCACAAGTGACACCATTTTGGAAAGTAGACCCCCTAAGGAACTAATCTAGATGTGTGGTGAGCACTTTGAACCTCCAAGTGCTTCACAGAAGTTTATAATGTAGAGCCGTAAAAAATTTTTTTTTATTAATTTTCACAAAAAATGATCTTTTTGCCCCAAATTTTTTATTTTCCCAAGGGTAAAAGGATAAATTGGACCGCAAAAGTTGTTGTGCAATTTGTCCTGAGTACGTCGATACTTCATATATGGGGATAAACCACTGTTTGAGCGCATGGCAGAGCTCGGAAGGGAAGGAGTGCCATTGGACTTTTCAATGCAAAATTGGCTGGAATTGAGATCGGACGCCATGTCGCATTTGGAGAGCCCGTGACGTGCCTTAACAGTGGAAACCCCCCACAAGTGACCCCATTTTGGAAAGAAGACCCCCTAAGGAACTTATCTAGATGTGTGGTGAGCACTTTTAACCCCCAATTGTTTCACTAAAGTTTAGAATGTAGCATTGTGAAAATTAAAAAATCATTTTTTCTTTCCACAAAATGATGTTTTAGCCCGCAATTTTTTTTCCCCAGGGGAAACAGGAAAAATTGGACCACAAATGTTATTGTCCAATTTGTCCTGAGTACGCTGATACCCCACATGTGGGGGGGAACCACCGTTTGAGTGCATGGCAGAGCTCGGAAGGGAAGGAGCGCCATTTGAAATGCAGACTTAGATGGAATGGACTGCAGGTGTCATGTTGCATTTGCAGAGCCCCTGATGTACCTAAACAGTAGAAACCCACCACAAGTGACCCCATATTGGAAACTAGACCCCCCAAGGAACTTATCTTGATGTGTTGTGAGAGCTTTGAACCAACAAGTGTTTCACTACAGTTTATAACGCAGAGCCGTGAAAATAAAAAATATTTTTTTTTCCACGAAAATGATATTTTATCCCCTATGTTTTTATTTTCCCAAGGGTAACAGGACAAATTGGACACCAAAAGTTGTTGTCCAACTTGTCCTGAGAACGCTGATACCCCATATGTTGGGGGGAACCACTGTTTGGGTGCACGGCAGAGCTCGGAAGGGAAGGAGCGCCATTTGAAATGCAGACTTAGATGGATTGGTCTGCAGGCGTCATGTTGCATTTGCAGAGCCCCTGATGTACCTAAACAGTAGAAACCCCCAACAAGTGACCCCATATTGGAAACTAGACCCCCCAAGGAACTTATCTAGATGTGTTGTGAGAGCTTTGAACCAACAAGTGTTTCACTACAGTTTATAACGCAGAGCCGTGAAAATAAAAAATATTTTTTTTCCACGAAAATGATATTTTATCCCCTATTTTTTATTTTCCCAAGGGCAACAGGACAAATTGGACCCCAAAAGTTGTTGTCCAACTTGTCCTGAGAACGCTGATACCCCATATGTTGGGGGGAACCACTGTTTGGGCACACAGGAGAACTCGGAACGGAAGGAGCACGGTTTTACTTTTTCAAACCAGAATTGGCTGGAATTGAGATCGGACGCCCCCTGATGTGCCTAAACAGTGGAAACCCCCAATTATAACTGAAACCCTAACCCCAACCCTAACCCTAGCCCTAACCCTAACCCTAGCCCTAGCCCTAACCCTAGCCCTAACCCTAGCCCTAGCCCGAGCCCTAACCCTAGCACTAATGGGAAAATGGAAATAAATACATTTTTTTACATTTTATTATTTTTCCCTAACTAAGGGGGTGATGAAGGGGGGTTTGATTTACTTTTATAGCGTTTTTTTGGCGGATTTTTATGATTGGCAGCTGTCACACACTAAAAGACGCTTTTTATTGCAAAAAATAGTTTTTGCATCACCACATTTTGAGAGCTATAATTTATCCATATTTTGGCCCACAGAGTCATATGAGGTCTTGTTTTTTGCGGGAAGAGTTGACGTTTTTATTGGTTACATTTTCGGGAAGATGACATTTTTTGATCGCTTTTTATTCCGATTTTTGGGAGGCGGAATGAACAAAAACCAGCAATTCCTGAATTTCTTTTAGGGGGGGCGTTTATACCGTTCCACGTGTGGTAAAATGGATAAAGCAGTTTTATTCTTCGGGTCAGTACGATTACAGCGATACCTCATTTATGTAATTTTTTTTATGTTTTGGCGCTTTTACACAATAAAAACTATTTTATATAAAAGAATAATTGTTTTTGCATCGCATTATTCTGAGAGCTATAACTTTTTTATTTTTCTGCTGATGATGCTGTATTGCGGCTCTTTTTTTGCGGGACAAGATGACGTTTTCAGCGGTAACATGGTTATTTATATCCGTCGTTTTGATCGCTTGTTATTCCACTTTTTATTCGCCTGTATGATAATAAAGCGTTGTTTTTTGCCTTTTTTTTTTTTTTTTTTTTTTTGCGGTGTTCACTGAAGGGGTTAACTAGTGGGATAGTTTTATAGAGCGGGTCGTTACGGACGCGGCGATACCAAATATGTGTACATTTATTGTTTTTTTTTTTTTTTACATAAATAAATGGATTTATTGGGAAATGTTTTTTTTTTTTATTATTTGGGGATTTTTTTTTATTTTTTTTTACACATTCTATTTTTTTTTTTTTTACTTTCTAACATTGTCCCAGGGTGGGACATCTCTGTATTAGATCAGATCGTTGATCTGACACTGTGCATAGCACACTGTCAGATCAACGATCTGACATGCAGTTTAGCTGGCTCTCCAGCGCCTGCTCTCAGCAGGCGCCGGCTAGCCAGGTCACTTCATGACCCGGAAGGAGTCCGGCGGCCATCTTGGATCCGGGGACTCCTTCCGGGTCACCGGAGCAACGCGATCTCATTGCGTTGCTCCGGTGGGAGAGCGCAGGGAGCCCCCGTCCCTGCGCGATCCCCCTCTATGCCGCTGTCACTACTGACAGCGGCATCAGAGGGGTTAAATGCCCGCAATCGGCGATAGCGCCGATCGTGGGCATTGCTGCGGGGTGTCAGCTGTCGTATACAGCTGACACCCGCACCCGATCACCGCGGCGCTCAGCGCGAGACCGCGGTGATTGGTGCGCCGTACTAGTACTGCTGCTGGCACTAATGCAGTGCCGGCAGCGCAGTACTAGTACGGCGCATGTCGCGAAGGGGTTAAATAGTATCTGTCAGCAGTTTTTTTGTACCCAATCTGAGAGCAGCACAATGTAGGATCAGAGACACTTGATTCCACCACACAGAAAATTGGATTAACCAAAGAAATCAATATTGTTTCTTTTGACATGCCAAGACAAGTCCACATACGCAGTGAATGGAAGGAAAGAACTGCACACCAAAAGGCATGTGATAAATGCTCTCAAAATTAGATACACGCAGCATTCACTCTACATAACATTCGGTGCTGGTTTTCCTTTTTCTCTGGTGAAGCCCACCCCAAATCTAGGACCTTTGTAGTTTTGGGAGCTTATACTACAACAGACATTTGATGAAAGGTATATACCAGAAACATTTCATTGTTGCTATAGTGATGGCGGTGTAATCTATGGATATCAGATAAGCTAAATAAATCCCAATTAAGCATGTCCAAGTGCCTCTTGGTGTGCAGCTCCTTCCTGCCATCCACTACGGCTCAATGGGAGCTCAGAGGTTGATTCCAAAGGAATTAGCACCTCACACAAATTCAATCCGTCCATTCAGTGTTTGCCTCCTACCCTATTGATTATACGCTGCATACGCCTCTGCTTTGCCAATGTTTGCCACTGTCTGCGACATATGAAGTCCCTGTGGTTCTTCACTTTTGAGCCATAAGAACTCCGAGTGTCTTCATACTAACTGTATGTTCTCCCCGTGTTTGCGGGGGTTTCCTCCACGTTCTCCGGTTTCCTCCCACACTCCAAAGACATACTGATCGGAAACTTAGAGTGTGAGCCCCATTGGAGACAGTGATGCTAATGTCTGTAAAGTGCTGCGGAATAAGATATCGCTATATAAGTGTGGCACCCCTAGGGGTATTTGCCACAAAAACAGTTACTGACACTGGATACAAATACTAAAATAGCAAGACTGCACTACCTCCTCCGGCCAGAAGGGGAAGCTCCAGAGACTCCCCTTGATCTATTCTGGTCTGAGAGAAGAACTGGCAGTTGGGCTAAGGAGCTGAAAGTGAGAGGTCATACAACTGAATTTCTAACAGTCCTATCACGGTTTCCAGGCCCAAATCACCGGCCTGAGGAGAAAAGAGACGGAGAAAAAGGACATTGTGAGAACCGGGTAGCATTAATCACTACCCAGAACAGGCGCAAAGACGGATACCGGATCCGTGGCTGTATTCATTATATATAATACAGCAACCGGAAAAACGTGAGGTGATATCAGCTTCACTAGGGCCGGACGCAGCAACAGACACAGAGTTCAGCGGTACTCCTGGAGGGGGTAAGCCGATAAAAGGACTCGGGTTGCCCGTCGAACCAGGACCCGGAGGGGACAGATTGGGCCGGCAGCCAGTTCACATACAGCAGCAGGGCCACACAGAAACTGCGTACAATAAGAGGCGAAGACCCCGGCAGGGTCAAAGTAACTCAGAGTTCCCATACAGACTCCGGTGACAGGACTGGTTGTAAATCCCTTTATGTTGAAGTAAACTGGTTAAACGTTTCAGTGCCTCAGACTTTCATTTGGACAATAGCTATCTATCCAGGATCAGGATCATCACCGCTGGGAGAACCTGTTGCTGATCAAGTAAGTGCCTGTTCCCTCACGATACCCCTTACACTGTGCATTGCCTGAGGCCACAGCACCAGGTCAAGCCAACCGTGACATCTCCCTCAAGAGACAGACCCCATTGGTCCGGTGCTGGGTACCCCGGTCTCCTGGGCGTCACAATTGGCGTCACGAACAGGATTCAGCCAGCCCGTATACCGGGTATTGTGTGCCGTGATTGGAGCCCAAAACTGTGAAAACTTGGATGAAAAATCTTGAAAATTGACTTTATTAAAGAAAATTCCATTTCCCATTAAAAACTATTGAAAGTGACTTTTCCCCATTGGTTATAATGGAATAAAGATGGCCGCCATTACCTCATAACCGTTAGGCACGAGACTGTTAATTGAGCTATGCCATTACCTGAGCCCCAGTCTGACTGAAAAACTTCAGAATCCGCCATTACAGAGCGCGTGGCGGGCGGGAGCAGCAGGGGGCGTGTCATTGTGGGCGGCACCTAGCTGAGCGCTCTGACGTAAGAGCAAGGGAAAAACCAATCCTGCTGCGCAGCGTAACGAATCTACACTATCCCGACGGAAGCGGAGGACCGGAAGGGTTCGAATTAACTAAGGGGGCACAGTATGTCGCAGCACGGAGACGCCGCAGCACCCGGCGACGCTAATGCAGCTGAAAGACAGAGTGTCGATAGAGAGTCCGGTAGCGCAGTGGTGCAAGGAGCGGCGCCCATCATGCCGGTGCTGATGCCATATACCCCGGGTGGCCCGTGGCTTCCAATGTATGAAGGTGAGCCTAATACCCTTGACGATTTCAGAGAAAAGATGCTGGCCCATTTTGACATGTTCCCCGTGGGTGAAGTTCAGCGTGTTAGTCTCCTGATGATGCAGTTAAGTGGCCATGCTAAGCGAGAAGTCACAGCATGGGCAGCTGATCTAAAAGGCACTGTTGAACGCATATTTGCTGGATTAAAAGCTACATTTGAAACCACGGCCAGCAGCAAAGCTAAAATACGATTTTTTAATTGCAAACAAAAAGCTAATGAGGGCGTGAGAGACTTTGCCTTAAACCTGCAGGAAGCCCTTAAATCACTTACACTGGCTGAACCCATTTTTAACACCGGAGCGGATAAACTGCTAAGAGATCAATTTATTGAGGGACTCTACACCCCTTCTCACCGGGGGCATGTGAGCATGCTTGTTTTTAAGAACCCTGAATTGACATTTGCCCAATTAAAGGAGAGCGCTATACGTCTCCAGCTGGCAGAGGCACCTCGGGATCAGGATCCTGCGCAACCCATGGCAGAGGCACCTCAACAACAGGGAGTGCCAGTGACATCAGCTATGTCTGGGGCCATTGCTAAGCCCCTGGAGCCCAGT
This sequence comes from Ranitomeya imitator, assembly GCF_032444005.1. Lineage (NCBI taxonomy): Eukaryota > Metazoa > Chordata > Amphibia > Anura > Dendrobatidae > Ranitomeya > Ranitomeya imitator. The sequence continues at coordinate 547,619,459 of NC_091285.1, forward strand.
ACTAATGAGGCTCTTCAACAAAAGTTTGACTCTTTAGCTGATGTTGTTGCTTCAATGGCTAAAACCATGCAGGAGATGAGAGGACACAAGATGGAGTTGGCAAACTGTAGAGAGGATGTTCCATGGATGAGACCCCGGAGATACCCGACATGGAGAGGACGACCCCGCGACCGCTACCAACCGGATGGACAGCCCATTTGCCGCCATTGCCAGCAGCCAGGCCACTTTGCACGAGATTGTGATTTAAACGGGAATCCCCTGGGAATGCGGGCCGCTTCGCTTCGCAGGAATGAACTTTCAAGGCCCAACACCCTGGCACGACAGGTACATCGGAGGAAAACCCATTATCCCTATCGTGCTGGACGGAATTCCCCTCAACGCTTTGCTGGACACAGGTTCCCAGATTTCATCTATACCGTATATCCTTTATAAGAGGTACTGGGCTGATGCAGATATTGATAAAGGGCCCTCTGATGTTGAACTAGATATATGGGCCAGTAATGGTAAGTTGGTACCGAAACTAGGATTCAGGGAGATGACCATAAAGATTGGTAAAGTAGAATTGAAGAAACAGGGTATAATTGTTGTTGATATTGACCGGCGGAACTGTGAACCCACTGTATTGATAGGAATGAATGTGTTAGAGAACTGCTTTTCCGAAGTCATTTCTGTCTTACAGCAAATTGCTGAAACTGCCCAATCCTACCAGCAGAGAGTTCTCCGGAGGGAAATAAAAGTATTGATGTTAAGGCAACAGGTAGAAGTTGCAGGTGGAGAAATCGGCAGTGTGAGGGTAAGTGATCCAACGTCTATTGTAATCCCACCAAAAACAGAAATGCTGGTATGGTGTAGAGCAGCCATTGGTACTAAGGGACGAGATTATCAAGCCTTAATAGAACCAGTGTACACTGACAGCAGGCACACTATACTCACAGCACGAGGGGTAGTCAAGGTACACCGGGGACGAGTGCCGGTACGACTTTTGAACTGTGGAGAGGAAGAGGTCACTTTGCCCAGGTATGCTACAGTGGCAAAGCTATTTACTGTTGACAACAATGCCATCACAACCATTGAGCCCTTAGAACCAACCTGTCAGGTGGAAGTCAACGGCTCAGATGGAGAATTGGAGGATTGGTGCCAACAGCTACACGTGGGCATAAATTCAACACCTACCCATCAAAAACAAGGGGTGTATAGGCTAGTGACGGAATATGAACAAGTCTTCAGTAAACACCCATTGGACTTCGGACGGATAGAAGGGGTAGAACACACAATCCCCACCGGTGACCATCCCCCAATAAAAGAAAGATATAGACCCATACCGCCCGCTCACTATCAATGTGCAAAAGATATGCTGAGGGAGATGAAAGAGGCCGGGGTAATAAGAGACAGCTGTAGCCCCTGGGCGGCCCCTCTAGTGATTGTCAAAAAGAAGGACGGAACCATGAGAATGTGTGTAGACTACCGGCGGATTAATAACATCACCCATAAAGACGCCTACCCCTTGCCTAGGATAGAAGAATCCTTGACTGCTTTGAAATCTGCTAATTATTTTTCCACCTTAGACTTAACAAGCGGGTATTGGCAAGTCCCTGTGGCTGAGAGAGATAAGGAAAAGATGGCATTCACCACACCAATGGGTCTTTGTGAATTTAATCGCATGCCGTTCGGACTCTGCAATGCATCCGGTACCTTCCAGCGGCTGATGGAATGCTGCCTCGGACACAAGAACTTCGAGACCGTCCTCCTGTACCTAGATGATGTGATCGTCTACTCAAAGACTTACGAACAACACTTAATAGACCTGGCAGAAGTTTTTGAAGCCTTATCCAGGTATGGCATGAAAGTCAAGCCATCCAAATGTCACCTTCTCAAGCCAAAGGTACAGTACCTGGGACACATCGTGAGTTCGGATGGAGTAGCACCAGATCCCGAGAAAATAAGCGCCATAAGGGATTGGCCAAGACCTACCAGCGCAAAAGAAGTGAGACAATTCCTGGGATTGATGGGTTACTATCGCAGATTTATAAAAGGATTTACCAAGTTGGCAGCACCCTTGCAAGACACCTTGGTAGGGCAGACGAAGAAACCGTCAAACCGAAACCCTCCTTTTCAGTGGAACAACGAAAGGGAAGACTCCTTTGAACAACTAAAGAAGGCACTAACCGGAGAAGAGGTTCTGGCATACCCAGATTACCATCAACCTTTCATCCTCTACACCGATGCCAGTAATGTGGGACTAGGAGCGGTGCTGTCACAAAAGCAAGAAGGTCGGGAGAAAGTCATCGCCTTTGCAAGTAGAAAGCTCCGGCCTACTGAAAGAAATTCAGAAAATTACAGCTCCTTCAAATTGGAACTACTGGCAGTAGTTTGGGCTGTGACTGAACGTTTCAAACACTATCTGGCCGCTGCAGAATTTATTGTCTATACTGACAACAATCCGTTGACCCACCTGGACACAGCCAAATTAGGTGCGTTAGAACAGCGATGGATAGCCCGGTTATCTAATTACAACTTCATAATCAAGTATCGAGCAGGTCGCAAGAATGGAAATGCCGATGCCCTATCCCGGATGCCACACTTGAGAGATGTAGAAGAGGAAACGGGGGAGCTTGAAGAAATTGAACTACCAGCCTTCCATCGTCCCAAGGCAAAACATCATCAGTCAAGTACCTATCAGAAACAACAAGAGGTGAATTTTAATCCGTTAGCACACCATAGATAGGCTGACACCCAAGACAGCAATCCGGCTGTGAAGTTGGTGAAGGAACTGCTGACTGAGCAAAGTGCATATCCCGATGGGGACGCCCCAGAAGAGACGCATCAACTCTGGAAAGAGAGAGGCAAAATGTTCCTGTATCAAGGGAAGCTCTGTAGAAGGTACACCAATCCGAAAACACATGAATTGGTTTGGCAAATTATCGTGCCTAAACAAGATGTCAAGATGGTCCTCGAAGCTTACCATAATGGTGCTGGTCACTTCGGTTGGAAAAAGTTAGAAGTACTTCTAAGAGAAAGATTTTATTGGGTCGGGATGAGAAAATCAATCGAACAGTGGTGCAGAAATTGTGGCCCGTGTAACCTCAGAAGAAACGATCAAAAGAACCAAAGAGCACCACTGCAGCCCATAATCACCAAACAACCACTTGAACTTGTAGCCATGGACCACGTGAAGTTGACACCAAGCCGGTCCGGCTATGTCTATGCCTTGACAATCGTGGACCATTATTCACGCTTCTTGGTAGTATACCCTTAAAAGATCTGACAGCATAAACAGCAGCCAAAGCGTTCCAAACGTACTTTTGTAGACCCCATGGATATCCGGAACAGGTTATCACCGACCAAGGTACAGCCTTTGAATCAGAGATCTTCAGAGAATTCTGTAATATGTATGGTTGCAAAAAGATCCGGACGACGGCCTATCATCCACAAACAAATGGCTTATGCGAGAAGATGAACCATATTGTAATAGACCTACTAAAGACTTTACCTGAGACAGAAAGGAATCAATGGCCAGAGAAATTGCCTGACTTGGTGGATCTGTATAATCATGTCCCGGTGAGCTCCACCAACTGCACCCCAGCTTACCTTATGCGTGCAAGACCCGGCCAATTACCAATCGATCTAGAAATGGGAATTCTGAAACCAGACGCAGAAGTTCAAGACTCCAATTGGGATATCATACGGCAAAAGCAGTATCGCCAAGTGCAAGAGAGTGTGGAAAGAAGCCTTCAGAAAACTAGAGAAAGACAAGAGCGAACTTTCAACCAGAGTGCTCTAGCGACCCCATTAAGACCGGGTGACCAAGTGCTCAAGAGAAACCGTCGAACCAATAAACTAAACAATCAGTGGGAAGCCGTACCCTACACAGTTTTACCAACAAGAATGGATAATCCTAAAATGTGTCTCATTAGCAAAAACGGAGGCTTAACATCTGTACTAGTGTCAAGAGACAATCTTAAATTATGTCCGGAAGCATTGAAAGAGCCAGAAGTTGTCCAGCCAGAACCAGAAGTTATTCAACCCATGCAGGTCCAACCAGTAAAGGAAAAAGAAGAGGAAATGTATCACACCTGTATAGGAGACTTTCCCAAAACCCTACTAACATACCATGGTGCAGTAGTGGTTCCCATGGTGGCCTTTTACCCAACACCGAACCCAATACCAGAAGTCCCAAGACAGGAAGAGGCTGACCCCGTACTACGGGAGGTTCCAGGCCAGGAAGAACAGATTCCTGATCAGAGTAATCCCATTCACGGTGGACTTGCCAACTCCATAGTCGTGGAATTATCTTTAGCAGAGCGGGCAGATACTACATCCGCAGTAGACAGTAGTACACCACATGAAGAGACACCGCTATTACGTAGATCACAGCGTAGTACCCAGGGTCAATTACCGGCCAGGTATGCGGATTACCAACTATAAAACTATAGTCATTGTTATCATTCTGCAACGTTTAAGCCCAGTACCTACAGAGACTTGTCTGTATGAACTTATTGCATATTCTTGGACTTTTTATCAGCCCGGAGGCACTAAATTAAAGCTCCGGAAAGACTGCTTTTTGAACTTTGCTTTTTGCTCTTTTTGAACTTTCTTTAGACTTTATATTGGTAACTCCGTTGGAAAAATGGAACTAAATTCTTGGACACAAAGTGCAGTGCCTTTCCTAGTACCTTCAAGGATAGAACTGTATTAATGGACGCTATTTGAAGTGACTTTTTACAGAACTCTATTTTTGTTTCCTTGAGTGGTTTTTGTAACTTTTCATTTTTAAGACTCTGTACATATTAATTGTTATTTCAAAATGTTATCGTCCCACAGTCCCGGAGTACTGTTCTTAACTAAGGGGGAATGTGGCACCCCTAGGGGTATTTGCCACAAAAACAGTTACTGACACTGGATACAAATACTAAAATAGCAAGACTGCACTACCTTCTCCGGCCAGAAGGGGGAGCTCCAGAGACTCCCCTTGATCTATTCTGGTCTGAGAGAAGAACTGGCAGTTGGGCTAAGGAGCTGAAAGTGAGAGGTCATACAACTGAATTTCTAACAGTCCTATGACGGTTTCCAGGCCCAAATCACCGGCCTGAGGAGAAAAGGGACGGAGAAAAAGGACATTGTGAGAACCGGGTAGCATTAATCACTACCCAGAACAGGCGCAAAGACGGATACCGGATCCGTGGCTGTATTCATTATATATAATACAGCAACCAGAAAAACGTGAGGTGATATCAGCTTCACTAGGGCCGGACGCAGCAACAGACACAGAGTTCAGCGGTACTCCTGGAGGGGGTAAGCCGATAAAAGGACTCGGGTTGCCCGTCGAACCAGGACCCGGAGGGGACAGATTGGGCCGGCAGCCAGTTCACATACAGCAGCAGGGCCACACAGAAACTGCGTACAATAAGAGGCGAAGACCCCGGCAGGGTCAAAGTAACTCAGAGTTCCCATACAGACTCCGGTGACAGGACTGGTTGTAAATCCCTTTATGTTGAAGTAAACTGGTTAAACGTTTCAGTGCCTCAGACTTTCATTTGGACAATAGCTATCTATCCAGGATCAGGATCATCACCGCTGGGAGAACCTGTTGCTGATCAAGTAAGTGCCTGTTCCCTCACGATACCCCTTACACTGTGCATTGCCTGAGGCCACAGCACCGGGTCAAGCCAACCGTGACATCTCCCTCAAGAGACAGACCCCATTGGTCCGGTGCTGGGTACCCCGGTCTCCTGGGCGTCACATAAGCAAAGCATTAGGCTAGGTTCACATTGCGTTAGTGGGTGTCCGCTAACGGACTCCGTTAAATGGCGCAATTGTCGCAAATAACGCTATGTAATGGATCCGTTAGCGCACCCATTTACTGCAATGTGCTAACGGATCCCTAACACATCGCAAACGTATGCCATTTTTGGCATGCGTCTGCGATGTGCCGTTAGTTTCGGACGGACCTCGAACGCTGCTTGTAGCGTTCAGGGTCCGTTTCTCGCTAGCGCAGATCGAGCATCTGCGCTAGCGGGATTGCCAAACGCAATCCCTTTTGGGACATTGTGTTAGCGCAATCCGTTAGCTTATCCGCTAAGAAATAAATAATAAATTATTGGGGCTTAGGAAAAAAATTCAGAATAAGCTATAAAGAGAGTGCTTAAATGAAGCGTAACACTGCTCAAAGGGATATAACCAGACTGACTGTAGACGTGGACTGCGGAGAATGACGCAGTTGCTTCTACATTTTTAAGCCTTGTGAATGACCCTTAATGACGTAGATTTTGATTTTCTAACAAATTTGCATTTAATATTCAGTAAAACCATCTGCAGCCAAGGCATTGAATACAGCTGTCTCTACCGGTTGCCTTTCTGCCGCTGCTTGAGCTGCTTAAATATGCTGAGCCACTTTAACTGTGGGAATACAGAACAACAACAATGCAAAATGCTACTATTCACTGTAAGATTATGACTTGGAATTCACTCTGTGATTTAAATAATGGACATATACATGTCTAAATGAAGCTCAGGGCGGCTTATATCATAATGTGCAAGGCAAAATGATAATATGGCATGATTACTTCGGCAGCCATTTGCATATGATTACATACAATGCCTTCTACTATGGTAATCAGCATCGTTAGCTCCTTTGGGAGTTATACATCACGCTAAGTATGTGTACCAGTGACTTACGTTAGCAGCCTCCTGCTTCGCCACCAGAAACCATTTTCAAAGACAAACACAGGTCAAGAACATCATATATTCTATTGGTCTCCCAGCAGATGTAAAATATTATGGGAAAGGATAGAGAAGGCATTTTAAGGTGTTAAATATGAAGCCGTAGCAAAGTACCGACAGCGGTAATCGAAAGTGTTTTATTAGGTTGCATCTGGTAGAACTAACAGCTCATCATTACAATAATGTTATGTTATGGGTGAATTGTGAATTTATTTAATTGCTTAGAGCTAATTTGGTCTACATTGAGGATAATAGGAGACCATTAAACTGCAGGGGGTATAATTGGCCAATTCTTGTGATATCCCGAAACTACTGCTTTGCAGCTGAGGTATTCAGTTCATTATGTTTTACCTGGAGGGGTTAAGGAGAAAAAAAGGAAGCCGTGCGGTATACTTAACTTTTACAGCAGTTAGAATCCTAAACCACAGCAAAGTCATTGAACCTGAGATTGCCTAATTGTCTGAAATACACAACAAAACTAATTTAATATGAAACCACCATACTGGGAGAGGTCCAGCTTAGAGCAATTCTGCAGATGCACAAAATGGCTCATGTCCTCCATTGACGAGAGAGTACCGTCATGACTACGCTGATAATACAGCGTCTTCAAGTTCTAGCAAAGTGTACCTGCAAATAGTATTTTCATAGAGGAGGAGGACTTGAACTTTAACGCCACCTCTTCTATTCAGGAATCCTAAACGTCTCTATTAACCCTTTAAGGAGCCTTGCCACATGACTTAGAATAATAAGCCAAACCAGAAACTGCATTAAGAAGATCAGTTTCGGAGAGTTTCTGGTTTGGCTTCTTGCCCTCAACTTTAGCGACCAATTTGAAGCAGCTTCTGCCAAAGCACACAACACAAAAGGATGTTTAACCCCTTAGTGACAGAGCCAATTTGGTACTTAATGACCAGGCCAATTTTTGCAATTCTGACCACTGTCACTTTATGAGGTTATAACTCTGGAACGCTTCAACGGATCCCGCTGATTCTGAGATTGTTTTTTCGTGACATATTGTACTTCATGATAGTGGTAACATTTCTTCGATATTACTTGCGATTATTTATGAAAAAAACGGAAATATGGCGAAAATTTTTAAAATTTTGCAGTTTTCAAACTTTGTATTTTTATGCCCTTAAATCAGAGAGATATGTCATAAAAAATAGTTAATAAATAACATTTCCCACATGTCTACTTTACATCAGCACAATTTTGGAAACAAAATTTTTTTTTGTTAGGGAGTTATAAGGGTTAAAAGTTGACCAGCAATTTCTCATTTTTACAACACCATTTTTTTTTAGGGACCACATCACATTTGAAGTCATTTTGAGGGGTCTATATGATAGAAAATAATGAAGTGTGACACCATTCTAAAAACTACACCCCTCAAGGTTCTCAAAACCACATTCAAGAAGTTTATTAACCCTTTACGTGCTTCACAGGAACTGAAACAATGTGGAAGGAAAAAATGAACATTTAACTTTTTTTTGCAAACATCTTAATTCAGAACCATTTTTTTTATTTTCACAAGTGTAAAAACAGAAATGTAACCATAAATTTTGTTATGCAATTTCTCCTGAATACGCCAATACCCCATATGTGGGGGTAAACCACTGTTAGGGCGCACCGCAGAACTTAGAAGTGAAGGAGCGCCGTTTGACTTTTTCAATGCAGAATTGGCTGGAATTGAGATCGGACACCATGTCACATTTAGAGAGCCCCTGATGTACCTAAACAGTGGAAACTCCCCACAAGTGACACCATTTTGGAAACTAGACCCCTTAAGGAACTTATCTAGATGTGTGGTGAGCACTTTGAACCCCCAAGTGCTTCACAGAAGTTTATAACGTAGAGCCGTGAAAATAAAAAATCGCTTTTGTTTACACAAAAATGATCTTTTTGCCCACAAATTCTTATTTTCACAAGGGTAACAGGAGAAATTAGACCACAAAAGTTGTTGTGCAATTTCTCCTGAGTACGCTGATACCCAATATGTGGGGGTAAACAACTGTTAGGGCGCACCGCAGAGCTTGGAAGAGAAGGAGTGCCGTTTTACTTTTTCAATGTAGAATTGGCTGGAATTGAGATTGGACGCCATGTCGCGTTTGGAGAGCCCCTGATGTGCCTAAACAGTGGAAACCCCCCACAAGTGACACCATTTTGGAAACTAGACCCCTTAAGGAACTTATCTAGATGTGTGGCGAGCACTTTGAACCCCCATGTGCTTCACAGAAGTTTATAACGTAGAGCCGTGAAAAAAAAAAATTGCATTTTTTCTACAAAAATGATCTTTTTGCCCACAAATTTTTATTTTCACAAGGGTAACAGGAGAAATTAGACCACAAAAGTTGTTGTGCAATTTCTCCTGAGTACGCTGATACCCAATATGTGGGGGTAAACCACTGTTAGGGCGCACCGCAGAGCTTGAAGAGAAGGAGTGCCGTTTTACTTTTTCAATGTAGAATTGGCTGGAATTGAGATCGGACGCCATGTCGCGTTTGGAGAGCCCCTGATGTGCCTAAACAGTAGAAATCCCCCACAAGTGACCCCATTTTGGAAACTAGACCCCCCATGGAACTTATCTAGATGTGTGGTGAGAACCTTGAATGCCCAAGTGCTTCACAGAAGTTTATAATGCAGAGCCGTGAAAATAAAAAATATTTTTTTTTCCACAAAAAAGATTTTTTAGCCACCAAATTTTTATTTTCACAAGGGTAACAAGAGAAACTGGACCCCAAAAGTTGTTGTCCAATTTGTCCTGAGTATGCTGGTACCCCATATGTGGGGGTAAACCACTGTTTGGGCGCACGGCAGAGCTCGGAAGGAAGGAGCGCCGTTTTGGAATGCAGACTTTGATAGAATGGTCTGCGGGTATTATGTTGCGTTTGCAGAGCCCCTGATGTACCTAACCAGTAGAAACCCTCCACAAGTGACCCCATTTTGGAAACTAGACCCCCCAAGGAACTTATCTAGATGTGTGGTGAGAACTTTGAATGCCCAAGTGCTTCACAGAAGTTTAGAATGCAGAGTCGTGAAAATAAAAAATATTTTTTTTTCACAAAAGATTTTGTAGCCCCCAAGTTTTTATTTTCACAAGGGTAACAAGAGAAATTGGACCCCAGAAGTTGTTGTCCAATTTATCCCGAGTACGCTGATGCCCCATATGTGGGGGTAACCCACTGTTTGGGCGCACGGCAGAGCTCAGAAGGGAGGGAGCACCATTTGACTTTTTGAGCGCAAAATTGGCTGTCGTGTTTGGAGACCCCCTGATGTACCTAAACAGTGGAAACCCCCCAATTCTAGCTCCAACCCTAACCCCAACACACCCCTAACCCTAATCCCAACCTCATCCATAATCCTAATCACTAACCCTAACCATAATCACAACCCTTACCCCAAAACAACCCTAATGTCAACCCTAACCATAACCCTAATCAAAACCCTAAATCCAACACACCCCTAATCCTAATCTCAACCCTAACCTCAAACCTAACCCTAATCCCAATACACCCCTAATCACAACCCTAACCTTAACCCTAATCCCAAACCTAACCCTAATCCCAAGCGTAACCCTAATGCCAACCCTAACCCTAATACGAACCCTAATCCAAACCCTAACCCTAATCCCAGCTCTAACCCTAACTTTAGCCCCAACCCTAGCCCTAACTTTAGCCCCAATCCTAACCCTAGCCCTAGGGCTACTTTCACACTTGCGTCGTTTGGCATTCCGTCGCAATCCGTCGTTTTGGACAAGAAACGGATCCTGCAAATGTGCCCGCAGGATGCGTTTTTTGCCCATAGACTTGTATTGCCGACGGATCATGACGGATGGCCACACGTCGCGTCCGTCGTGCACTGGATCAGTTGTGTTTTGGCGGAGCGTCGGCACAAAAAAACGTTCAATGAAACGTTTTTTTGTACGTCGCATCCGCCATTTCTGACCGCGCATGCGTGGCCGTAACTCCGCCCCCTCCTCCCCAGGACATAGATTGGGCAGCGGATGTGTTGAAAAACTACAGCTGCTGCCCACGTTGTGCACAATTTTCACAACGTGCGTCGGTTTGTCGGGCCGACGCATTGCGACGGCCCCGTACCGACGTAAGTGTGAAAGAAGCCTAACCCTAAGTTTAGCCCCAACCCTAACCCTAAATTTTGCCCCAACCCTAACCCTAAATTTAGCCCCAACCCTAGCCCTAACCTAACCCTACCCCTAACCTAACCCTACCCCTAACCCTACCCCTAACCTAACCCTAACCAAACCCTAACCCTACCCCTAACCCTAACCTACCCCTAACCTAACCCTAACCTAACCCTACCCCTACCCCTAACCTAACCCTACCCCTAACCTAACCCTACCCCTAACCTAACCCTACCCCTAACCTAACCCTAACCTAACCCTAACCCTACCCCTAACCCTAACCTAACCCTACCCCTAACCCTACCCCTAACCTAACCGTACCCCTACCCCTAACCTAACCCTAACCCTACCCCTACCACTACCCCTAACCCTAACCCTGCCTCTAACCCTACCTCTAACCTAACCCTACCCCTAACCCTACCCCTAACCTAACCCTAACCCTACCCCTAACCCTACCCCTACCCCTAACCCTAACCCTACCCCTAACCTAACCCTAACCCTAACCCTACCCCTAACCCTACCCCTAATTTTAGCCCCAACTGCTGTTCTCCTGCCGGCCGGCAGATGGAGACAGATGGCGGGCGCACTGGGCATGCGTCCGCCATGTTCTGCTGCCGGCGGCCAGGAGGAGCAGCAAGAGGATCCAGGGACCTAGGTGAGTATGCTAGGGTCCCCGAATCCCCCTATTTCTCTGTCCTCTGATGTGCGATCACATCAGAGGACAGAGAATTACACTTTACTTTTTTTTTTTTTTTTTTTGCGGTCGCCGGTAAACAGTTAATTACCGGCGATCGCAAAACTGGGGTCGGTAATACCGACCCCGATCGTGCTCTTTGGGGTCTCGGCTACCCCCGGTAGCCGAGACCCCAAAGATTCTCCCGGTGCCGGCCGGCGGGCGCACTGCGCATGCGCCCGCCATTTTGAAGATGGCGGCGCCCACCGGGAGACACGAGGAGCATCGGGGGAGCTAGGTGAGTATTGGGGGGCCTCCTGGGACCCCTTTTCTCTGTCCTCCGATGTGCGATCACATCGGAGGACAGAGAAATTAAAAAGAGATCGCTTTTTTTTTTTTTTTTTTTTTTTTTTTGCGATCGCCGGTAAACGGTTAATTACCGGCGATCGCAAATGCGGGGTGGGTTAAAAAAAACCCGAATCATGTTCTCTGGGGTCTCGGCTACCCTCGGCAGCCGAGACCCCGGAGAAAATCGGCCTCTGGGGGGCGCTATGGACTTTTTCCACAGCGCCGTTAATTAACGGCGCTGTGGTTTAAGTACCCTTAGCGGCCGCCGTTAAAAGGCGTATCGGCGGTCGCTAAGGGGTTAATAGAGGCAGAGTAATAGTATTTGGGGGGGCAGAGGGGGCCATCGCCCCGGGCCCTGTCACATGAAGGGGCCCACCGTGAGCCAGGGCCACTTCTGTGATGAGGCAGAACACAGCATAGGAGCAGAGCAGTATAATGTCTGCTCCCATCTGACGGAGACTCTGCACGCTGCTAGCACAGTGGCCGGCTGCAGTCTCCCTCCTGCAGTGAATGGTTTCGCCTGTCTGACCTGATCATGAAGCTTTTCCCCGGCTGCAGTTTTCTTCACTCTGTGCATGCTGGGATTGGCTCAGGCACGCTGGGTCCTAGTGCCCACAATTTGCATTTCACCTAGACACTTACTGGTCCTGCCTGCAAACTTTATCAGTAAGTGGGGATGGAACATGTTAGGTTTATTAAATTCAGGTATGTCACTGTGATGCGAATGTGAGACTATTGGGGTATTGTGGGCGCTGAAAGTGGATGAAGGGGACAGGGTACTGAGGGGGTGAATGTGAGACCATGGGGGCTATTAAGTACTGAAGTGGGGGAGGGGAGACAGGGCACTGGGGAGTAAATGTGAGACCATGGGGGTGTTGTGGGGGCTGAAGGTGGGTGAAGTGGGACAGGGCACTGAGGGGGTGGATGTGAGTTGATGGGGGCATTGGGGCTGAAGTGAGGGAGGGGGGACAGGGCACTGGGGGCTGAATATTATGTTTTGCTATGATATTATATGCATACCTCCAAACCGTCCCTCATTGTGCAGGACTTTCCCGGATTTGACTCTTTACCCCGCTGTCCAGCGCAGGACGCTCTCACCCCGGGAGACAGCAGGAGAACTCTGTCACACCCCCTTTTGTTAGGCCACGCCCTTTCCCCATGTTCCTGAGTCTCCCAGCGTCACTGTTCAGAGAGGGAGAGAGAGGACACTTCTAGTTTGAGGTAACAGCCGAACAGCAGCCTGGGTGCCGGCGGCAATGTAAGCAGCAGACCAGTGTGAGTGGACTGGATGCCTGGCTAGTGTAATGGTGCTTGGAATGAGTGGGGCTGAGCAGGGAGGGACGGACACACTCACAGCCTCCTCTGTTTGCCTCGGCTGCTCAGTGCTCACTGCTGTGTTATCTGCAGATCAGTGCGAGTGAGATCAATGACTCCCTGACACCTCTGTCTCCAGTCAGTGCATTTGAGCAGGAGCAGCTGCAGCTCCCTGGGAGAGGGCGACGACACGACGCTATTGTGGCTGCTATTTCCCCCCCCCTCCCATAAAAAGGGCTATACCAAAGCCCCTGTGACAGTCTGACACTGTAATGTAGCAGAGCCGTGTGTGTACAAGGTGTATGGATCTGAGCAGAGTGCAAAAGGTGTATGGAGCAGAGTCGTGTGTGTAAGACGTGTACGAAGCCGTGTGTACGAGGTGTACGGAGCGGAGCAGCGTGTGTACGAGGTGTGCAGAGCAGAGCCATGTGTGTACAAGGTATACGGAGGGGAGCAGCGTGTGCAATGTGTATGGAGTGGAGCCGTGTGTATATAAAGTGTATGGAGCTGAGCCGTGTGTGTGCAATGTGTACGGAGCGGAGCCGAGTGTACAAGGTGTACGGAGTGGAGCCGTGTGTGTGCGAGGTGTGCGGAGCAGAGCCATGTGTGTACAAGGTATACGGAGTGGAGCAGCGTGTGCAATGTGTATGGAGCGGAGCCGTGTGTGTATAAGGTGTATGGAGCTGAGCCGGGTGTGTGCAATGTGTACGGAGTGGAGCCGTGTGTGTGGGAGGTGTACGGAGTGGAGCCGTGTGTGTGTGCGTAAGGTGTACGGAGTGGAGCCGTGTGTGTATGAGGCGTACAGAGCGAAGCCGCATGTGCAAGGTGTATGGAATGGAGTTGTGTGTGTACGAGGTGTACGGAGCAGAGCTGCATGTGTACGAGGTGTACGGAGTGATGCCGTGTGTGTACGAGATGTATGGAGAGGAGCCATATGTGTATGAGGTGTACGGAGTGGAGCCATGTGTGTGCAAGGTATACTGAGCGGAGCCGTGTGTGTACGAGGTGTACGGAGTGGATCCGTGTGTGTATGAGGTGTATGGAGCGGAGCCGTGTGTGTACGAGGTGTATGGAGCGGAGCCGCGTGTGTACGAGGTGTATGGAGCGGAGCCGCGTGTGTACGAGGTGTATGGAGCGGAGCCGCATGTGCAAGGTGAATGGAGCGCAGTCATGTGTGTACGAGGTGTGCGGAGCAGAGCCGCATGTGCAAGGTGTATTGAGCGGAGCCATGTGTGTACGAGATGTATGGAGAGGAGCCGTGTGTATGAGGTGTACGGAGCGGAGCTGTGTGTGTATAAGGTGTATGGAGCGGAGCCGTGTGTGTACGAAGTGTATGGAGTGGAGCCGTGTGTACAAGGTGTATGGGGAGGAGCCGTATGTATGAGGTGTGCGGAGCCGTGTGTGTACGGAGCGGAACCGCATGTGCAAGGTGCATGGAGCGGAGTCGTGTGTGTACGAGGTGTATGGAGCGGAGTCGCATGTGTACGGAGCGGACGCTGGCTGTGTCAGATCGGAGCAGATATTGCTCCTCGCTCTGACTCGGACTGGCACAGGAGACATGGAGGTCTTTATCAGTGGCATATCACAGCTGCAGCGACGTGAGCAGTCAGCGGCGCGGTTGGATGACACCATTCAGCGCCGTGGGTGTGGAAGCTGCCGGCTGCTGCGAGGGAGCGCGGTGAAAGGTGTCTGTGTGTAGTGATGGAGAAGGCAATGATGGGGGTGGGGTAATCATGTGTGGCCAGTATACTGTACCCAGCATTATGTGTGGTCATTATTCTATACCCAGCATCGTGTGGGGCCATTATACTGTACAAAGCATAAAGTGGCGCCATAATACTGTATGGACCATCACATGGGGCAAGTATGCTGTATGCAGCATCATGTGGGGCCGTTATACAGTATGGAGCATAATGTGGCCAATGGCCATTGTACAGTATGGAGCGTCATGTGTGGCCATTATACAGTATGGAGCATCGTGTGTGGCCATTGTACACTATGGAGCGTCGTGTGTGGCCATTGTACACTATGGAGCGTCGTGTGTGGCCATTGTACACTATGGAGCGTCGTGTGTGGCCATTGTACACTATGGAGCGTCGTGTGTGTGGCCATTGTCCAGTATGGAGCATCATGTGTGGCCATTGTACACTATGGAGCGTCGTGTGTGGCTATTGTACACTATGGAGCGTCGTGTGTGGCTATTGTACACTATGGAGCGTCGTGTGTGGCCATTGTACACTATGGAGCGTCGTGTGTGTGGCCATTGTCCAGTATTGAGCGTCGTGTGTGGCCATTGTACAGTATGGAGTGTCGTGTGGGGCCATTGTACAGTATGGAGCGTCGTGTGGGGCCATTGTACAGTATGGAGCATCGTGTGTGGCCATTGTCCAGTATGGAGCGTCCTGTGTGGCCATTGTACAGTATGGAGCGTCGTGTGGGGCCATTGTACAGTATGGAGCGTCGTGTGTGGCCATTATACAGTGTAGAGCGTCGTGTGGGGCCATTGTACAGTATGGAGTGTCGTGTGGGGCAATTGTACAGTATGAAGCGTCGTGTGGGGCAATTATACAGTATGGAGCGTCGTGTGTGGCCACTGTACAGTATGGAGCGTCGTGTGGGGCCATTGTACAGTATGGAGCGTCGTGTGGGGCCATTGTACACTATGGAGCGTCGTGTGTGGCCATTGTACACTATGGAGCGTCGTGTGTGGCCAGTGTACACTATGGAGCATCGTGTGTGGCCATTGTACACTATGGAGCGTCGTGTGTGGCCATTGTACACTATGGAGCGTCGTGTGTGGCCATTGTACACTATGGAGCGTCGTGTGTGGCCATTGTACACTATGGAGCGTCGTGTGTGGCCATTGTACAGTATGGAGCATTGTGTGGGGCCATTGTACAGTATGGAGCGTCGTTTGTGGCCATTGCACAGTGTGGAGCGTCGTGTGTGGGGCCATTGTACAGTATGGAGCGTCGTGTGGGGCAATTATACAGTATGGAGCGTCGTGTGTGGCCATTGTACAGTATGGAGCATCGTGTGTGGCCATTGTACAGTATGGAGCGTCGTGTGTGGCCATTGTACAGTATGGAGCGTCGTGTGGGGCCATTGTACAGTATGGAGCGTCGTGTGTGGCCATTGTCCAGTATGGAGCGTCGTGTGTGGCCATTGTACAGTATGGAGCGTCGTGTGGGGCCATTGTACAGTATGGAGCGTCGTGTGTGGCCATTGTACAGTATGGAGCGTCGTGTGTGGCCATTGTACACTATGGAGCGTCGTGTGTGGCCATTGTACAGTATGGAGCGTCGTGTGTGGCCATTGTATAGTATGGAGCGTCATGTGTGACCATATTTTTTGGTTTATAATTATTGTTTACGAAACATTGTGATCAGAAGTGCTAAATGGGTGTGGTTGGGGCGTGGCTAGTTGTGAAATGGGTGTGGTCAGAGGTGTGGCCAAAAATTTGCCGCGGCGCGCTTAGCCCTCTTTTTCTTCCTCGAAAGTTGGGAAGGATGTTATATGTGCTCCATCATGTAATATTTGCTGTCTGGGAGGCTGGAGATGGGGGGGTAGGGGGCTTTTGATAAGTACCACCTGGGTCTTTTATGAGTATTAGTATACAAAGCCCCCATATAGTAACCAAGAACTGCATCACATTTAAGGCACCACTCCAGCATTTTTTTTTTATTTCACTGCTGGAGTGGTGCTAAAAATCCAAGTCCGCTGCCCCCAGTCTGATACTCACCTTCTGGCGTTTTTATCTGTTTTTGTCTCTGCTCGGCTCCGTCGCCTGCATTTAGTGACCTGTCCGCTGCTTCAGTGTTTCATGGAGCAGCGCATAGGTCACTAATCAATGTGAGTCTATGGGAGCCTCATTCTGGCCTCTTTCTCACTCTTAGGCTATGTGCACACGTTGCGGATTTGGCTGCGGATCCGCAGTGGATTGGCCGCTGCGGATCCACAGCAGTTTTCCATGCAGTGTACAGTACCATGTAATCCTATGGAAAACCAAATCCGCAGTGCACATGGTGCAGAAAATACCACGCAGAAATGCTGAGTTGTATTTTCCGCAGCATGACAATTCTTTGTGCGGATTCTGCAGCGTTTTACACCTGCTGCTGTATAGGAATCCGCAGGTGTAAAAACGCAGGCAAAATCCTCACAAAAAAGCAGGAAATCCGCGGTAAATCCACAGGTAAAACGCAGCACGTTTTACCTGTGGATTTTGCAAAAATGGTGCAGAAAAATCCGCAACCTGTTCACATAGCCTCATAGTCTTACATTGAGAGCTTGTGACATAGCTTCTAACTTCTGGCCTGTCAGAAGCTGCACTCACAAGTTTGAGCCGTGTGACTGCAGCAGTGCCGCAAAATAGTGAATACGCCGGAGGATGAGTAAATGACCGGGGACGGGGACTTGCACTTAAAACACCACTCCAGTGGTGGAAAAAAAAACCTGCAAGATTGGTGCTTTAATAATTTAATAATAAACAATTTATTACTATAAAGTTGATAAAGGCTTGGAATAAATGTCTGCAGTCACTTTATGTGACTGCAGACTGCCAAATCATGGAAGGGAGCTGCGGGCCCATCATACTGTGCATAAGGGAGCTGCGGGCCCATCACACTGTGCATAAGGGAGCTGCGGGCCCATCATACTGTGCATAAGGGAGCTGCGGGCCCATCATACTGTGTATATGGGAGCTGCGGGCTCATCATACTGTGTATAAGGGAGCTGCAGGCTCATCATACTGTGTATAAGGGAGCTGTTGCCCCATCATGCTGTGTTTAAGGAAGCTGTGGGCCCATCATACTGTGTATAAGGGAGCTGTTGCCCGATCATACTGTGTATAAGGAAGCTGTGGCCCCATCATACTGTGTATAAGGAAGCTGTGGCCCCATCATCTACTGTATAATTGTCTAAGGGTCACTTCCGTCTTTCTGTCTGTCTGTCCTTCTGTCACGGATATTCATTGGTTGCGGCCTCTGTCTGTCATGGAATCCAAGTCGCTGATTGGTCTCGCCAGCTGCCTGTAATGGCTGCCGCAACCAATCAGCGACAGCCACAGTCCGATTAGTCGCTCCCTACTCCCCTGCAGTCACTGCTCACACAGGGTTAATGCCAGCGGTAACGGACCACGTTATGCCACGGGTAACTCACTCTGTTACCGCCGCTATTAACCCTGTGTGACCAAGTTTTTACTATTGATGCTGCCTATGCAGCGTCAATAGTAAAAAGATCTAATATTAAAAATAATAAAAAAAATAAAAAAATCATTATATACTCACCTTTCGCGATGCTCCGGTGACCGCTCCATGCAAGCGGCAGGTTCCGGTGCTAAGGATGATATGCTACAAGGACCTGCCTGTCATGTGACCGTGACATCATCACAGGTCCTGCGCGCCTGCGCGAGAGGGACCTGCCATGACGTTATGGTCATGTGACCGCAACGTCATCACACCCTGAGACCGGAAGCTGCCGTGCGAACCGCGCACAGGCGACAGAACTACCAGAGGCCCTCAGATCGGAAGGTGAGTATATGTTTATTTTTTAACCTGTGACATACGTGGCTGGGCAATATATTATGTAGCTGGGCAATATACTATGTGGCTCTGTGATGTATACTACGTCACTGGGCAATATACTATGTGGCTGGGCAATATACTACGTGGCTGGGCAATATACTACGTCGCTGGGCAATATACTACGTGGCTGGGCAATATACTATGTGGCTGGGCAATATACTACGTGGCTAGGTAATATACTACGTGGCTGGGCAATATACTACATAACTGGGCAATATACTACGTGGCTGGGCAATATACTGCGTGGGCTGTGCAATTTACTACGTGGCTGTGCAATATACTACATGGACATGCATATTCTAGAATACACGATGCGTTAGAATTGGGCCACCATCTAGTACTGTGTATAATGAAGCTGATGCCCCATCATACTGTGTACAGGAGAACTGTGAGGGACATCATACTGTTTGACGGAAGCTGCGGGCCCATCATACTGTTTATAAGGGAGCTGTGGACCCACCATACTGTGTATAGGGAACTGTGAAGGCATATTGTGCATATGGAAGCTGTTGGCCCATTACACTGTATATAGGGGAGCTCTGGGGGGCATTATACTTTGTATAGTGGAGCTCTTTCAGCATTATACTGTGTAAAGGGGAGCAGTGAGAACATCATACGGTGTATCAGGGAGTTATAGAATCATTATACTGTGTATAGGGAAGATGTGGGGGCATTATACTGTGTATATGGAAGCTTTGAGCTCACCTTACTGTGTATAATGGTGCAGTACATGGGGGAACTTAGGGGATAATATTAAATGTAAAGTGGGCACTTAAGCATTACTGTATTGCTATAGGGGCACTCAGAGTATTGCGACCATCAAAGTTGCATATCGTCACAATATGGCGGTAAAAATCAATGTTCGTTTTTGTATATAGATTTATTTTCAATAACAGAGTGGTCATATTCTGAGGTTCCACTATATTCACAATTAAAGTGCGCAACCATAGCTGTAATCAGGGTTAGCTGGTTAGGGGCCCACTCAGATGTTTCGTCCCCTAAGTTGAAACCCTAGCTATGCCTCTGTGTTGATTCTTTCAATATTACGAACCTAGCAAAATACTTCTAGTTGATTTCTGAATGGTCCCTGAATGTAAGCTTCTACATATATGAGTCAAAAAAGTAACTTTTCTATTCTTATAGCATAATATCATTTCTTTAAAAAATTAAAATAAAGACCAAATTTAAGAATCTCTTTCGCTGTAATTAAAAGTAAGTAGAAAATTTTTGGCATCGCTGCACTTGGGTGAACTTGTAAAATACATTTGATGTTAATTTTCTTTGACTGTCTTGAATATATAATGGTAATCATAGGAAAATTATGGATTCTTTTCTGTCATAGTTTTCTCAACAGGTGACATGCAATAAAAGCTTTCTATGTTAGTTTAATATGTATACACATTTCTTACTTGGCTTTAATGAGAACTTAAGAAATTGTGCGTGCTAGAAAATTTACACAGCCAACCAATTCCTACCTGTGGACACGTGTTTCGGGCTTTAGGCCCTCATCAGCACAGGGCTAGAATTGGTTGGCTGTATGGAGTGGGGCTCCATACAGCCAACCAATTCCAGCCCTGTGCTGATGAGGACCTAAAGGCCGAAACACGTGTCCACAGGTAGAAATTGGTTGGCTGTGTAAATTTAGAAACTAATCCGCAGCATTGCACGCTTGGCAGTTCCAAGCGCTGTGGATTAGACCAGGGTGAAAAGAGATGATTTGCATAGCTCCGCCTACTGCAAAGGATTCTGGGTAAACCTGCAATTCTTTGTATTATGCTGCTTGCAAGTACTTTCCGTTTCAGGAAAGCATCCACTATGTTTGATCATGCGGTAATTATTCAGTTTCAAATGCATCATAATACCTTAAGTAGGAGGGATATTGTGTCTAAGGTTGTGTGTGTAACCCTCATGATCTCTAAACATTAGATTAGTGTTTAGGTCAGGTGGCTGCTGGTTAGATGTGGTTTAAGTAATAATGTCTGTCTGATAGCTTGCCAAGGATCCAACCTTTGTCGGGTTATATCAGCACGTTGGCAGTCTGGAGCTAGCAAACTTTTGTATAAAATATATAAGTCTACCATTGCCCAGATTTCCTCCATTGATGGCAGTGACGTGGATTTCCATTTTGAGGCTAAACCCTGTCTGGCTGCCATCAGTATTAGTGAGCAAACCCATCTTGTGCTGTAGGGGAGGTATGTGACTCCGATGTTTACCCAAGCTAGAGCTGGTTTGGGGGGAGTATGAGCTTCAGTGCAGCATGAAAAGGCATCAAAGATTTTTTCCCAATATTGCAATGCTAATGGACAGGACCACCATACATGTAAGAGTGATCCCACCTCTCCGCAGCCCCTCCAGCAAAGTTGAGAACATGTAGGTAACATGTGAGCAATGTGCTTGGGAGCCAAGTACCATCTGAGATGGATTTTTTTGATAATCTCTAAATGGTTTATGCAGGTTGAGGATTTAGTTGACCATGTTATTGATAATTGCCATTGCTCATGTGAGAATGACAAACCCAAGTATTTCTCCCATCGAGACATGTATTGAAGTTTGATCTGGTCCGGCAAAGAGCATAATGTGTTGTAGGCGATTGTGATACCTTTCTGGCATCGTTTTATCTTCAAAATGAAGGATAGGATATCAGAAGGTGGGCTTTGCGTTAAGATCTTAGGGTAGGAGGCTAGAGGACTTCATAATTGTATATACTGGAAATAGAAATGATGAGGCAGAATTAATGATTCTTATATGTCCTCAAAGGTTCTCTTCCCATAGTAACTGATTGCAAGTTGGGAATGCCATGATCATCCCAACATGAGAAGTCAGAGAACGGAATGATCAAGTCAATGCATTTAAAAGATAATCTGGATAAGGGTATATGCACTACTTTTTGGGATAAAAGATCCTTCCAGACCTTCAATGTGTTGTTTATGTATGGAAGGATATACTGTATGTGCAAGAACTCCTACATATACTGTATATTCTGCCTCCAATAGCAACCTAGTTGACTGCCACTTAACTAGTGATTTTTCCATATGGACCCACCGAAGGGTAGAGTTAGGATCCCACCACTCTCTCAAAGAATCGATTATGCATGATTTGTAGTAAAAATGCACATTCGGAAATCCCAGGCCCCCCTCCCTCATTTTATTGTATAACATAGAAATGTGTACTCTGGCCTTCTCACCTGCCCAAATAAAGTTTAACAACAGCGACTGAATTTCATCAAGGAGTTTCCTTGGTATGGAAAGTGGTATGCAGCGTAGGATATATAGAATTTTGGATAAGAAAGTCATTTTAATAGTTTGCAGGCGTGTCATCCAAGAGATGTCCAGCTTACCTACTCTACTTAGTTCTGGTCTAAGGGTGTTTAACAGGGAAGTTATATTTCTAGAGACTAGGTTTTGGGATGGGGATGTAAGCACTATGCCCAAATATGGAATGCCATCTTTAACCCGCGTAAATGAGAATAACTGTTTGAGTCTATCGATTAAAGTTGGGGGGCAAGAGATTGGGAGTATCATTGATTTTGTCATGTTCAATTTATATAGTGAGATCTTTAAAAAGTTGGATAGGATGTTCATCGGGGTTTGGAGGGAATTAACAGGATCTGAGCATGAGATTATGACATTGTCGGCATATGGCCCTATGGGATGTGCGGATCCTCCTATAATTATTCCTTTTATTGCCACGCATAGGGTTGAGCGACTTTTACTTTTATAGGATCGGGTCGGGTTTCACAAAACCCGACTTTTTCAAAAGTCGGGTCGAGTGAAATCGGCCGATCCTATAAAAAAGTTGGGGTCGGCCGAAACACGAAACCCAATGCAGTGCATTGGGTTTCCAATGGTTCCCAGGGTCTGAAGGAGAGGAAACTCTCCTTCAGGCCCTGGGATCCATATTTAAGTGTAAAATAAAGAATTAAAATAAAAAATATCGCTATTCTCACCCTCTGACGCGCCCTGGCACTAACCGGCAGACTTCCTGTCTTAGAATCAGCACGTGAAGGGCCTTGGATGACGTCGCGGCTTGTGATTGGTCGTGCGACCGCCATGTGACCGCTCGCGCGACCAATCACAAGCCGTGACGTCACCGAAGGTCCTTCAAGCGCTGATTCTTAGGAAGGAAGGCTGCCGGAGAGAAGCAGGGCGCGTCCGAGGGTGAGTATATTCCTATTAGGTATATACTCACCCTCGGACGCTCCCTGCTTCTTTCCGACAGCCTTCCTTCCTAAGAATCAGCGCTTGAAGGACCTTCGGTGACGTCGCGGCTTGTGATTGGTCGCGTGAGCGGTCACATGGACGGTCGCGCGACCAATCACAAGCCGCGACGTCATCTAAGGTCCTTCACGCGCTGATTCTAAGGAAGGAAGGCTGCCGGTTAGTACCAGGGCGCGTCAGAGGGTGAGTATAGCAATATTTTTTATTTTAATTCTTTATTTTACACTTAAATATGGATTCCGATACCGATTTCCGATATTGCAAACATATCGGAACTCGGTATCGGAATTCCGATACCAGATTCAGAAGATCGCCGACCTCATGGCCGACCCCACACAGGGGTCAGGTCGGGTTTCATGAAACCCGACTTTGCCAAAAGTCGGCGACTTCTGAAAATGGCCGACCCGTTTTGCTCAACCCTAGCCACGCATGTATGAATTTTCTTTGCCAGTGGCTCCTGACGTTTTTTTCATGACATATTGTACTTCCTGACAGTGGTAAAATTTCTTTGATATGACTAGTGTTTATTTGTAAAAAAAAAACTGAAATTTGGTAAAAATTTTGAAAATGTTGCAATTTTCAAACTTTTAATTGTTATGCTTTTAAACTAGAGAGTTACGTCACAAAAATAGATTATGAGTATCATTTCCCACATGTCTACACATCAGCACAATTTTTGAAACATTTTTTGTGAGGAATTTACGTAGAAGGGTTAAAAGTGTTTCAGCAATTTCTCATTTATCCAACAAAATTTACAAAACCATTTTTTTAGGGACCACATCACATTTCAAGTGACGTTGAGGGGCCTATATGACAGAAAATATCCATCAAAAAGGACACCATTCTAAAACCTGCACCACTCAAGGTACTATTAACCCTGCAGGTGCGTCACAGGTGTTAGTGGAATGTGGAAGGAAAAAATTAACATTTAACTTTTTTTCACAAAAATTGTATTTGTGCACTGCAAGGCTCGGAAGGACTTTTTGAATGCAAAATTTGCTGGAGTCATTTGCTGATGCTGTGTTGTGTATGGAGAGCCCTTGATGTGTCTAAACAGTGTAAACACCCAACAAGTGACCCCATTTTGGAAATTAGACCCATCAAGGAACTTATCTAGATATGTGGTGATCACATTGAACCCCAGGTGCTTTACAGAAGTTTATAATGTTGAGCTGTGAAAATAAAAAAATCTAATTTTCCCACAAAAATGTTCATTTAGCTCCAAATGTGGCATTTTCACAAGGATAACAGATAAAATTGCACCATAATAAAGTATTTCCTGTGCAATTTTTCCTGAGTATGCTCATACCCACATGTGAGGGGAAAAAATCTGTTTTGGGTGCTTGGCAAGGCTCTGAAGGGAAGGAGCGCCTTTTGACTTTTGGAGGTCAAATTCGCTGAAATCATTAGCGGATGCCATGTAACATTTGGAGAGACCTTGATATAAGTGACCCCATTTTGAAAATTATACTCCTTTGTAATTTTTTCTGCAGATGTAGTGACGATTTAGACTCAATAGGTGTTTTCGAGAAACAAGCAGCAGTGGATGTTGCGGAGTGAAAATTGGAAAGTAGTATTGTAGTCACCAGTACATTATAGTTCCCAGGTCATGCTTCTGGAGACACTCACCCATAAATTAGGTGGGCTCTAGTCACTACAAAAATGCCAAACATGTGGCATTTTGGGGACTAGAATCCATTTCACTTTTCCAAAGCCTTTGTGCACCCTGTAATGTGGAAGCCTCCTATATTTCTGCTAACAGATGATGGACCTAAGAAGGGACTTTTTTTTGGATTGATTTGAGGCTTTTGTTAGGAACATTTTACATAACATTTAGGATCACATTTAGGCCGGGGTCACACTTGTGTGTGCAATGCTAAAAACTTGCGCGAGTCTCTCGCATCAATACCCGGCACTGCCGGGTATACATGCAGCTGAATGACAGTGCTGTGTATTAATGCGTGAGTTTCTTGCATTGCACATGCAAGTGTGACCCCAGCCTTATACAGTGCTATATGCGGAGCAATTTGGGGTTTCCATTTTAATCTCCGAATTACGTGATTCAGATGAAACCATCGAGCAATCAATTCACTACAATGAGGCAGCAGAGTTACTCTGGACTTCGTTTGGCCTTTGCTCAGCGTTGTCCTTTTTTATAAAAAGGGTACAAAACTGTGTCCGACCGTGCTTTTATGCGCATCCAAAAAGATGGAAACTTCTGGATCAAAGTCGTTCTGTACGCAGCCATGCCAAATGTGTGATTTTTTTTCATAAAAATATTTATTTATGGGTACAATATATAAATATATATATTTATTATTTTGCAATTTTTTCTATATTTTACAATTTTTGAAAACTTTTCACATTTTTTTATTTAGTCACTTTTTGGGACATTCACTTTCAGCATTCTGATCGCAGTTATATAGCATAGTAATGCACAAGCATTGCCAAGCTTTATAACTGTCAGTGCTGCACTGACACAAGCTACGGTAGTTAAATTATGCCCTGCACATGATCAAACAAGTTTGCTATTGCCTGGAGACCCGGATGCCACTATGACAACATCAGGTCACCATGGCAATGATCGGACCCTCGTACTGATGTCTGGGGGCGCTGATCAAAGGGCAGAGGGGGCTCCCTCCTTCTGCCTTCCTTCTAAACGCTGTAATTGATATTGATTGCAGCATTTAATGGGTTAAACTAACTGGAGTGGTGCGGACACCACTGAAGGCAGTAAGTGCCGAGTGTCAGCTGTCATATTAGCTTAGCACCCGATGGCGGACGATCGCCATGAAGTGTATATACTTCACCACCACCGCTTTAGCACACAACGGCACTGCTACACTGGGATCCCTGGAGACTATTTCCAAGCAATACTCCAGCACTCTACGCTGAATAAAACTGATGTACAGACCAGATGGTTAACAAAGTTAAGTATAGCGACATCTGAAAAAGACCCACACAGGGTTGAAACGTCAATCGCTACTTAGTCTTTTTACCAGTCACACAAAAAAAATGTTTCTTCTTGATTGTGGTGTTAAATTAAAATAAATTACCGTATATACTCGAGTATAAGCTGACCCGAGTATAAGCCGACCCCCCTACTTTTGCCACAAAAAACTGGGAAAACTTAATGACTCGAGTATAAGCCTAGGGTGGAAAATGCAGCAGCTACCGTTAAATTTAAAAAATAAAAATAGATACCAATAAAAGTAAAATTAATTGAGACATCAATAGGTTAAGTGTTTTTGAATATTCATATTGAATCAGGAGCCCCATGTAATACTCCATACAGTTCATGATGGCCCCATAAGATGCTCCATACAAAATACGCCCCATATAATGCTGCACAGAAGTTGATTATGACTCCATAAGATGCTCCATAGAGACGTTTGCCCCATCTAATGCTGCACATAGCCCCATAAGATGCTCCATATAGATATTTGCCCCATATAATGCTGCACATGGCCCCATACAGATGCCTCATACAGATATTTGTCCCATATAATGCTGCACATGGCCCCATACAGATATTTGTCCCATATAATGCTGCACATGGCCCCATAAGATGCTCCATACAGATAATTGCCCCATATAATGCTGCACATGGCCCCATAAGATGCTCCATACAGATAATTGCCCCATATAATGCTGCACATGACCCCATAAGATGCGCCATACATATATTTGCCCCATATGCTGTTGCTGCGATTAAAACAATAAAAAAATCACATACTCACCTCTCAGGCCCCTGGCACTTGCTATATTCACCTGCTCCCCATTCCACCATCAGCGCCGCTGTGTCTTCCCTGACTGCTCAGGCAGAGGGTGGCGCACACTAATCGTGTAATTGCACCCTCTGACCTGAGTGTCACTGAAGAGGATGCGGAAGATGCAGCGGCGCCAATGGTGGAACGGGGAGCAGGTGAATATAGTGCACTGTCCTGTCATACTCACCTGCTCCTGGCACGGTCTCTGCACGTCTTTTTCCTGGCAGCTTCTTCCTGTAGTGAGCAGTCACATGGTACCGCTCATTACAGTGATGAATATGCGGCTCCACACCTATGGGAGTGGAGTCGGGTCCATATTCATTACTGTAATGAGCGGTACCATGTGACCGCTGACTGCAGGAAGAAGCTGCTGGCGCTGGGGAAAAGACATGCAGGGACCATGCCAGGAGCAGGTGAGTATTATTACACAGCTCTGCTCCCCCTCCCCTGCTGACCCCTGGGTATGACTCGAGTATAAGCCCAGAGAGTTACTTTCAGCCCAAAAGAATGGGCTGAAAATCTCAGCTTATACTTGAGTATATATGGTAAATCAATTATTTTGCAAATGACAAGAGTGTGGCTGTTTTAACTTTAATATATATACCTCATTTCCCAACGATGACGTACAGTGGGGCAAAAAAGTATTTAGTTAGTCAGCAATAGTGCAAGTTCCACCACTTAAAAAGATGAGAGGCGTCTGTAATTTACATCATAGGTAGACCTCAACTATGGGAGAAAAACTGAGGAAAAAAAATCCAGAAAATCACATTGTCTGTTTTTTTAACATTTTATTTGCATATTATGGTGGAAAATAAGTATTTGGTCAGAAACAAAATTTCATCTCAATACTTTGTAATATATCCTTTGTTGGCAATGACAGAGGTCAAACGTTTTCTGTAAGTCTTCACAAGGTTGCCACACACTGTTGTTGGTATGTTGGCCCATTCCTCCATGCAGATCTCCTCTAGAGCAGTGATGTTTTTCGCTTTTCGCTTGGCAACACGGACTTTCAACTCCCTCCAAAGGTTTTCTATAGGGTTGAGATCTGGAGACTGGCTAGGCCACTCCAGGACCTTGAAATGCTTCTTGCGAAGCCACTCCTTCGTTGCCCTGGCGGTGTGCTTTGGATCATTGTCAGGTTGAAAGACCCAGCCACGTTTCATCTTCAATGCCGTTGCTGATGGAAGGAGGTTTGCACTCAAAATCTCACGATACATGGCCCCATTCATTCTTTCATGTACCCGGATCAGTCATCCTGGCCCCTTTGCAGAGAAACAGCCCCAAAGCATGATGTTTCCACCACCATGCTTTACAGTAGGTATGGTGTTTGATGGATGCAACTCAGTATTCTTTTTCCTCCAAACACGACAAGTTGTGTTTCTACCAAACAGTTCCAGTTTGGTTTCATCAGACCATAGGACATTCTCCCAAAACTCCTCTGGATCATCCAAATGCTCTCTAGCAAACTTCAGACGGGCCCGGACATGTACTGGCTTAAGCAGTGGGACACGTCTGGCACTGCAGGATCTGAGTCCATGATGGCGTAGTGTGTTACTTATGGTAGGCCTTGTTACATTGGTCCCAGCTCTCTGCAGTTCATTCACTAGGTCCCCCGCGTGGTTCTGGGATTTTTGCTCACCGTTCTTGTGATCATTCTGACCCCACGGGGTGGGATTTTGCGTGGAGCCCCAGATCGAGGGAGATTATCAGTGGTCTTGTATGTCTTCCATTTTCTAATTATTGCTCCCACTGTTGATTTCTTCACTCCAAGCTGGTTGGCTATTGCAGATTCAGTCTTCCCAGCCTGGTGCAGGGCTACAATTTTGTTTCTGGTGTCCTTTGACAGCTCTTTGGTCTTCACCATAGTGGAGTTTGGAGTCAGACTGTTTGAGGGTGTGCACAGGTGTCTTTTTATACTGATAACAAGTTTAAACAGGTGCCATTACTACAGGTAATGAGTGGAGGAAAGAGGAGACTCTTAAAGAAGAAGTTACAGGTCTGTGAGAGCCAGAAATCTTGATTGTTTGTCTCTGACCAAATACTTATTTTCCACCATAATATGCAAATAAAATGTTAAAAAAACAGACAATGTGATTTTCTGGATTTTTTTTTCTCAGTTTGTCTCCCATAGTTGAGGTCTACCTATGATGTAAATTACAGACGCCTCTCATCTTTTTAAGTGGTGGAACATGCACTATTGCTGACTGACTAAATACTTTTTTGCCCCACTGTATATATACTGCAAATGTCGAGAAAGGTTTCCATGGGTTGTCTGGCCTAAAACTACAAGTATGAAGTCACTATGTGACTGCAGACTTGTGAATCCTTAAACCAGGAGCACTGCGACCTGGGAGTATTCTCCGTTCTCAATGCAGAGAACGGTTGTCATGTGACCGCAAGTACGCGATAGGAATAGTCTGACAACAATTTAATTGTATTGAGCGAGGCCAGGAACACATTTGGCAAATCAGGATCCATTTTGTCTCCTCAGTCCCCACTTCATACTCTAAATCAATTATGCAGAAATTTTACACAAAAACTCCCCCTGCACATTTCAAGTCCCTGAGATTCTGGATCAAACCAGACACTTAGACACAATTATATATGAATCTCACAAAACAGTTGCTTGCTTGCTGGCATAAAGCCATTTTTTTGCCAGGGGTGTAACTCCACCTGCATTTAATGAATGCAGAATCTTTGCTGGACAATACATTTGTGCTTGTACTCTATTGATTCTCTGAGCTAATTTAACTCCTTTAACTTTATATACCCAGACACTAAAAAACTCAGAACTTCATTTATTACATACTTGAATTGTGGCATAGGCACTGCTTTGTCAAATAGTGAAGTGAACATTTTCATGTGGACTTCACTTTGGAAATGCTGGGATTTACTACAGATTTCATGCCATTTCCATGGCGAAGGGAGAAATGTGGATATCAAATTTACAGTGTTTCCCAATTAATGCTGCAATCTTTTTCTACAACTGGGATTAGAGATGAGTTGTTCGATCTGAGGAGCATGAAATTCTATTTGAATTTCCTGAAATACATAGTTTCACACAAATTTTTAACACATTGAGATTCAATTTGCGAGGATCGAAAAAAAAAACCCTTGTCCAGCACCATTTCCCACACTGTTGATTAATCAGAGGGCGGGTTATTGACTTTTATATGGCCACGCGGCCTTCCCATAATGTGCCACAGTTATAACATCATGTGGACTATCTCAGTTTGGGCTGTGTTTTTTAGGCACACACAACTTATGTTTGCTTCCAGTAAGTCTCAAGTTAAATTGTTCAAATTGGTGTTAAGTTTGGTTTGAAATATTAGAGGTTTTGGCAGGATTGTGTCTGTCATGAAGAACTGAAGAACTACAGCATTAAACCTCACAATGTTATAGTATTATATTTGTGCATCCTGTATGTGAAATGATGCACAGAATATTTCTAGATATTTAATGAATGTTTACTCAGTATTAGGGCAGGTGCAGACAACCATATAGCTCAAGTGTTTGATAGCACTTGTCCCCAATGTTATTCTGTGGAGCTGTGCACATGTCCGATTTGCCACCGAAAATAGGATGGCACTCACCTATTCAACTCTATGGGTCAGTGGAAAAAAAATCAGATTTTTTCGCTGACTGAGATTATAGAGAAGGTGGAGAAACTTATTTTTCTTTCCATCTCCAAGAAAATCGGATTAAACTCTGATCAGAGCTCAAAGCAATAAGAAACGTCCCACTATTGGAGTCATATTTTTTGGGGAAGCGAATTTCTAACATTTTGCTCTTATGTATCTAGAATGCATGTTATGACCTTCAGTTGTGTAATCTCTTAAAATCTTCTGTCAAGATTTGAATAGTTATGGATGTAAAAAGACCTTAAAAAGTGAAAATAAAACAGGACAAGAAAACCTTTACGTTAACTTCAAACGTAATGGTAGCCCCCATCGTGAAATAAAGAAATAAAGGGGGGGGGGGGGGGTCTCCTGACTACACAGACTGCGAATAACCCCCATGGTCTTTTATTCAGCTTTTATGTCAATTTGAGGTCAAATATAGCTCAAGTTAATACCTCTGGTTATTCCTTGAGCAGTTAAAACAGTTTTTTTCCAGTTTTAATTGGTATCTTTTTAACGTTTTTTCATTGGTGGTTAGTGTGTTGGTGAACTTTTTTGAAGTTATTTAAAGCCCTGTTTTGGCTTATTTGAACCATTCTGAGGTACTTTTGAAGAAAAGAAGATCCCGCCCTCCCTCCCTTTATTTATTATTCCTTGTTGTGATGTTTTTATTTGTGGGAAAATCGCCCAGTCTCTGGGTGGATTGGTTTATTGGTGTTTGGAGTATTTGGACATTTATCTGAATATTTTATTTGGTATTACGCTGTTTGGTTTTAAGTTACCCAAAAAAAACATCACGACCAATTTTCTTCCAACAAAATGTGTTGTGTTTTTCTTTATTTATGAATGAGTCTTGTGTGGCCATGTATTGTAGTTACTGTAATGTCCAGCGTGTTAGATGTAATTCTCTATATTTTATCACACTGCAGTTATTCTACGTTGTGAATAAGGAAGATCTTAAGAGGATCTTAATAAGCTATAAAGAAAAGACTATCAAAAATGTAATTGAGTTGATACCAAGCCTCTCAGCACCTGTCATTAGTTAAGGTAAGGCTGCTAAATGCTTTTCATTTAACACAGCTCATGTCGGTGTAAAGCAATGTCACTGAAAAAAATGTAATTAGATAAATGAAATGCTGGATTTCAGGAATTATAAAATTATGACTATGGCATTGAGACTCCATATTTCCATTTCTGTTGTCATGCTTTAATGTCAAGTTTTAATTTTCCTTAGTAAACTTCTTTAAAAGCTGCTAAATGCCAGACACTTGACATGCTTCTTAGAAGGGCACGTGTGCCATAGAGGCAGCCTACATAACATCTACAGGCCCGTAAGGAACTAGCTTGGTCTTGTCCCATCCTCAATTTGAATGTACTGTGTGAACCTTGCTCATACTTTCCCTATATCCATCACAGTCAAAACAAAAGAAAGTCAAAACCGCACCCTTTTCTTTATAGATTGAAGGTCTCAGCGGACACAGGGACGCACGTCCAAAACCAGGGAGCCCATCCTGGACAGTACCAAGACCACAAAGAACAAAAAGTCAGCGCCACAATGGTTGGTGAAAAAATAAGTTAACCCCGACTTGCGCTTCTCCGGTGAAAGTATTGCGCATGTCATCAAAAGTCCTTCCCTGTCAGCGGTGTCTAAGTACCGAAAGGCATTTGCTGTGCATGTCCCAATCCAAAGGCTCCTTCTGGCCTGCCAAACCGCGCACCCATTTTCTTCACATCATTTTTTCAGCGGTGCAGCTACTGGATCGACAAATGTGCTCAGGGTACATAAAATCCAAAAAATTATACATATGGAAAATCTTAATTCTCAAAAGGGGAAAACCATATATGCTGCCATAGCGCAAACCAGGGTTAACTTGGACATGCGCAGTTTGTCCAGCTGTATGCTCACCAGAGGATTGATTCAACTACGCACATGGAGGAACTCATCATTCACAGCTGCATCGATCTCGCCTATCAATGTTTGATTGATAGGGTCTGGACATTGCTAGTGGACATGGACACTGGTGTGTGCTGTGGGTTGGGGTGTAGCTGCTACCGTGATTGGCTTGTGCACTAAAAGGGCATACCTGTGGGGGTGGTAATCACCTTGGGGACTGTAATGCTGTGTGTTGATTGGTGGTATCGCTTTGTTTACAATTTAAGGGATAGGAGCTCTAAAATGATATGATTTACTCATAAGAGCGATCACAGCTATTTAACTGCCTAGTATATGAAGGGCCTTTGTGGTAATGACTCCATGGGACTGTTTTTAATATTTTTGTATGTGTGTTAAGGTTATAATGAGTTTTTTTTTACTTTTGTATTGACACCCTATTGGTGCTATGTTAATTAGTGGGAGGGATTATGTGCATATAATGGTGGTTAGAACGCTGTATACTGTGCTTGATAAAGGTCTGTTGTTCGAAACGTCGCTACAGGAGGCAGAATAAATGTAAGCTCTTATTTTTTTACCATCCATTGTGGCGCTGTCTTTTTGTTCTTTGTGGTTTCCCTATATCCATTCACAGGAAAATATGCAAATATCTGAGTTATATAGCAAAAAAGATTATGCTGCTCATCTCTACTATAAGAGGAGAAACCTATAGAGAATATGATCAAGGCAACAGTGTACTCAATAAAATATAACTTTTATTAAATATGAAAGTTGAAAACAGTAGGACACAAGATAATCAAAGCTGATGAGCAGAACTGTATGAGGACAACATGATACAAAAATAGAAGCGAGCCGAATAAGGATAATAGGCACCATATGTACTCATACAATAGTAAAGACTTGATGCTTAGTAGTGTGAGTAGTATCAGACATTTGTATGATGTAAAGGGCTTACCGTAATAACAAAAATATGAACTTTCAGCAATTAATGTAAAGGTATAAAAGCTTCAAGCTTAATTGTGAGATGTTAAAGATAAGCATAATGGTATAACATAGAAATGTAAACAATGGTGGCGCAAAGTGTCACCGTTATAAATAATCCAGCAGCACTACCAACAGACTTCCACTTCTAAGTCTGTAAAAAATGCAAAACATATTAATATGTATATATACGTAAGTAATATAGCGGTAGGCGCTAGGAAAATAACGGAGGATGGTGGAAAAAGAAATAAATAAAATATTCACAAAATAGAAAAAGAAACCTGGTTCAAAAAGTGTCCCAATCTAAGTCTTTTAACTGGAACAATGGCCGCTGACAGGATGACAATACATTCGTCTGACAAGGGCAATAGCAATTCAGAGCACTCGGTAATAGTTCCTACCTGTGTCGTAGGGTAAAGAATCTTGAGCGCTCTTGTTGCGCGATAAGTCCTTCAGCGGACGCAGAAGGTCTGGTCGAGTGGCTGCCCCGGCCGGCGGCAAGCCACAAACAGCTGGTCTCCGGGAGGAGACGAAGATCCTGAAGAACCGACGCGTTTATAAGCAGCAGTGCGTGCCGGCTGTGCGCAGGACCTGGGTGACGTAACGAGTCACGTGACGGTAACCCCCGGTGACCAGGCAAGTGAGTACGGAGTGCGAATGGGGCCAAGCAACCGACGCATTTCGGAGACGTCTGTCTCCTTCCTCAGGGTTGGTCCCTGCCCCGTACTCATGGTTCTATATATAGCTACTGATCTTGTCCACTGATTTATTGAAAACCAAAAAGTTCAGCACCCATGTTGAGTCCTCTCGGTGCAATAGTATCCAGCATAAAAATCCATTTCGTCTCAGCACGAGACATTGCTTTGATAAAGTCGCCACCTCTCCAATGGTGGCGTACCACTGCAATCCCAGTTACTTTCATCCCCTGTACTGTACCGCCATGATATTCCACAAAATGTTGGGAGAGTGGATGACCCAAAAATTTCTTTTTAACATTATGAATGTGCTCATTTATCCTGATTTTTAACGATCTCTTTGTTCTCCCCACGTAGAATTTTCCACATGGGCATTCTATAGTATAAATTACCCCAGTAGTGGAGCATGTAATAACGTCCCTAATTTGGAAAGTTTTATTTCCTTTGCGCCACCATTGTTTACATTTCTATAGACTCTACTTTTCCACTTTTTGGTAGGCAGCAGTGTCTTTTATCAATATGGGTGACCTTTGGAGTGATAGGAAAGACAGAATTTCCAACATTCAAAGATTTTTTAACTTGTCTCAATATACGCATACTGAGGATCCTGATAAGGAGGATATTTCTCATACTAGAGAATCACTTAAAACTTTGGAACAATTACTTTTGAAAGAGATGCGTGATATGTGGGAAGTTGCTACGTTGGAAAGGTACATCTCTTATGACTGTATCCCCAGAGGCCTGAAGGTCTATAAGGCACTCTCAGGGGATATTGGAGATCCAGAGACATTGGTAGAGTGGAATAATATGTTCAGAGCTTTCTCAAAACAAGCGGTTGAATTTATCATTGACAAGAGAAGAAAACAGCTTATGAGTAGCTAAAATTCTATTTCGAAACTATTTGAGACTATCAGACCTTATAGAAAACATCCAGAGATAGAAAAAATTTCAAATAGTATTCGAATTAGAATAAAAGGAAAAGAACAGGAAATTCTAGAAAGGAAAAAGAAAAAATTCGGAAGGGACGCGGTCCCAGTGTGTACATTTAGAGACAGTTCACACAATGAATCAACCTTTGAGACCATAGATCAGGTGGAGGGAAGCTCTTTGGAAGCTAGTTTCATCTCTGAAAATTTTTCTATACATCCCACTACTCCTTCTCCATCGCGTATAGCGGTTACGGAAGTAGATTATAATCCCACCAGTAACCTTAACTCCCCCATGGGTAATCAGGGAGGGAACCATCTATCCCCTAATGTTTCTCCCTCCACCTCTACGGCTATTCATAATCGTTTTCAAACTTTACTAGATGTCCCCCAATCACCAACTGTACATATACAGAATTCCATGTCCAATGTGGGTAAAACAGCTAAAAAAGGTAGACCTTTAAACGCCTTGAGCCATTCTAACCAAACTAGTAGGAAGACTACCACTAGTAAAAATAATCCTAAAAATAGTACCAAAATAATATCAAACATCCTTTTTTCTGTGAAACCGGAAAAAAACAAGGAAAAGGGGATGTAGAGGAGGGAAACTCGCCAAAAAGAAAAGGAAACTAGAACTGGCGAATACAATGATGCCCACTATTTTTAATTTAAGTAAGGTACACCTTGGGCAGGAAGAGTTGTCCCTTTTACATAAAGGTCTTAAATATGCTCCAGCCAGTGGGTTCAATAAATTTGAGGCCTATATTGGGATTAAGATGTTTATGCGTAAACTGGCCATTCAAAGGTACTATATAAAGAACCCCCCTATCACAAATATAAAAACCGCTCAGGAGGAGATATATATTCATACTAATCTTAGAAATAAATCTAAATTCCATCCATTAAGTGAATACTCCCCACAGATGGAGACTTTTCAGTCAATGGTAATAGATGAGGTTAGAAATATTAGTGATAGAAAATGTAATAAATTCAAATTTAATCTCACTAAAAAAGAAAAATTAGCCATAACCTCCTTACAACAGAATAAGGGACTGGTCATCCGTCCAGCCGATAAGGGGGGTGGGGTGATTGTTTTGGACCAGGAATCTTATCACAAAGAAGCCCTACGTTTACTAAGTGACTCCCGAACTTACAAAAAATTAAATGGAGATCCTACTAAGAACTACACTAGAGAAATGAAAATTTTGACTAGTAAAGGCCTGGATTTGGGCTTTATTAACAAATTAGAATTTGAATTTATGAATTATGGCCCTCCCCGTTTGGCGGTGTTCTATTACCTTCCAAAAATCCATAAGGACCCCGCCAACCCTCCCGGTAGACCTATTGTCTCCGGTATCCAGTGCCTAACGGCAAACATGTCCAAATTGGTAGACTCCCACCTACAGCCTATTGTTCCACTCCTTCCATCACATTTGAAGGATAGTACGCACATCCTATCACTCCTCCAAGAGGTTGAATGGCACGAGGGGTACATTATGGGTACCCTCGACATAACCTCATTGTACACGGTCATTGACCATCAGAAGGGTTGTGAAGCTGCTACTTATTTTTTAAATAAACTTTCTAAAGTCCCTCCGGAACAAACAGAATTTTTAGGTGAACTTATGTTGTTCATTTTAACCCATAATTATTTTTTATACAAGGAGGACTACTACTCCCAGCAATGGGGCACCGCCATGGGGACCAGGTTCGCGCCCAGTTACGCCAACCTCTATGTGGGTAGTTGGGAGGAGAATTTTATCTACCCAGGGGGGGTGCTGCGCTCGAACCTGGTCCTCTGGCGGCGTTTTATAGACGATATTGTTTTTATTTGGTCTGGTGGTGAGGATACCTTGAAACAGTTTTTAACGGATATTAATAAAAATCAGTATTTTTTAAATTTTACCTCTACCACCAGTTCTTTGGAAATTAATTTTTTAGATTTAAGAATTTTTATTGAAGATTTAAAAATACACACATGTACCTTTGTAAAGTCCACATATACCAATAGCTATATTCCCCTTGATAGCTGCCATCTTCCAGGGTGGCTGCTGAACATTCCGGACAGTCAGTTCATTAGGATCCATCAAAATTGTTCTAGGCCTCAGGATTTTGAGGCAGAATCACATATCCTTACTAGAAAATTCCTGGAAAAAGGTTACAATGAAACAAGGCTGGAAGAATCCAAAAAGAAGGCCAGCAGTAAACCCAGACAGGAACTGATCAATCCCGCCCCAAAGTCCAAAGCCACTCTGGAATCTATTCCCATCATTACTAAATATAATTCTAACTCATATTTTTTCCTCAGAATGGTCAGCAAACACTGGTACCTTTTAAAAAACGATAAAATATTGGGAGACATTATTAGTAATAAACCGCGCTTTGTTTTTAAAAAAGGCCAGAATTTGGGAAATTTAGTCGCTCCCACAGTTCAAAATAAATTACCCATGGTCCAGACGCCCCTTACACATGTGAAATTAAAAGGTTTTTTCCCTGCCACAAATGCATGGCATGCAAGGAAACTATTATGTCTAAATGTACTGACATTAAAAAAGGAAATAAAACTTTCCAAATTAGGGACGTTATTACATGCTCCACTACTGGGGTAATTTATACTATAGAATGCCCATGTGGAAAATTCTACGTGGGGAGAACAAAGAGATCGTTAAAAATCAGGATAAATGAGCACATTCGTAATGTTAAAAATAAATTTTTGGGTCATCCACTCTCCCAACATTTTGTGGAATATCATGGCGGTACAGTACAGGGGATGAAAGTAACTGGGATTGCAGTGGTACGCCACCATTGGAGAGGTGGCGACTTTATCAAAGCAATGTCTCGTGCTGAGACGAAATGGATTTTTATGCTGGATACTATTGCACCGAGAGGACTCAACATGGGTGCTGAACTTTTTGGTTTTCAATAAATCAGTGGACAAGATCAGTAGCTATATATAGAACCATGAGTACGGGGCAGGGACCAACCCTGAGGAAGGAGACAGACGTCTCCGAAACGCGTTGGTTGTTTGGCCCCATTCGCACTCCGTACTCACTTGCCTGGTCACCGGGGGTTACGGTCACGTGACTCGTTACGTCACCCAGGTCCTGCGCACAGCCGGCACGCACTGCCGCTTATACACGCGTCGGTTCTTCAGGATCTTCGTCTCCTCCCGGAGACCAGCTGTTTGTGGCTTGCCGCCGGCCGGGGCAGCCACTCGACCAGACCTTCTGCGTCCGCTGAAGGACTTATCGCGCAACAAGAGCACTCAAGATTCTTTACCCTACGACACAGGTAGGAACTATTACCGAGTGCTCTGAATTGCTATTGCCCTTGTCAGACGAATGTATTGTCATCCTGTCAGCGGCCATTGTTCCAGTTAAAAGACTTAGATTGGGACACTTTTTGAACCAGGTTTCTTTTTCTATTTTGTGAATATTTTATTTATTTATTTCTTTTTCCACCATCCTCCGTTATTTTCCTAGCGCCTACCGGTATATATTACTTACGTATATATACATATTTATATATAATGGTATAACAAAATATACAAAAGTAATCCAAATATTTAAGACTGTTGCCAGTTAGCGTGAGACAAGACAAATGATAAGCGAATACAATTTAACAAGGTAAAATATCATGGAGTACAACAGTATAAATCCCACAAGTGGGAAAAGTAAGTGAGCAAAGTGGAATGAAAGAGACCCACCAGTCAGTGAAAGAACCGCATTGACGAAGCTATTTGCGAAGCGCACACCGGGTGTGGTTATTTCATTAACTTCTATTTTTATATCATGTGGTACACAAAGTCCTACTGTTTTAAACTTTTCTAATAATATTTAATACAAGTTATATTTTATTGAGTATACCGTTGCCTTGCACTTATCCTCTATAGGTTTCTCCTCTATTTTCATGTGCTAATTGTCATGCTTACTTTGTGCTTATGATACTTAAATAGGTTTATATCATCTCTCCTATAAGCAAAGGGATGAGCATTAAACTTCATGTTCACTTGCACCAGGCTGAAGGAATCTGGTGGCATGAAGTAGATGTTTTGATCTCTTGCTACTAAAACTAGACCATCATGGTCGCTCAGTGCTTATCACTGGGTTCAGATCCCACCAAAGGACAACATCCGTAAGCAGTTTGTAATATGTAAATTGGTATTTTTAGGGCTGAGAATTTGTAATATTGTATTGTGGTATTTGTATTTCATTCAAAGCATATGGCTACGCGTATCTCCTGAACCACTGGATGGGTTTAAAAAAAAAAAAATCCTCATCGGTTTACAGTAAAATACTGTTAAGGGGTTAAAGACTTATACTTTCTTTAAAAATTGAATAATTAAAGTAATGCCAAGTTTTTTTCTGAAAGACTTTCCACCACTCTAAGTTAATTTAAAGTTACCGTACATTTTATTCTCTCCAAATTCCAATCTTCTTGGTGTAAGGTCACTAAATCACAAATAAAAGCTCATTTTGATGGATATAATTTTAACTTCAAAATGATATGTAATTCTTTTTATGCTTTTTATGATCATTTCACTGCCATGGGCACATAAAATTGGTATATATTAATAGCTAGGGACTGAGCAAAAATGTTCATTTCTCATAACATAGAAAATTAGAGTTTCCCTTTCTTTGGTGATATAGCGCTGAAAAATGGTGTCCAATAAGACAAGATTTAGCATTTAAGGATAAAAAATTTAGTAATTTCCCTAACAGCAAAATATTCCAATCATTTATTATATATATATATATATATATATATATATATATATATATATATATACACACACACAGTGGGGCAAAAAAGTATTTAGTCAGTCAGCAATAGTGCAAGTTCCACCACTTAAAAAGATGAGAGGCGTCTGTAATTTACATCATAGGTAGACCTCAACTATGGGAGACAAACTGAGAAAAAAAGATCCAGAAAATCACATTGTCTGTTTTTTTAACATTTTATTTGCATATTATGGTGGAAAATAAGTATTTGGTCAGAAACAAACAATCAAGATTTCTGGCTCTCACAGACCTGTAACTTCTTCTTTAAGAGTCTCCTCTTTCCTCCACTCATTACCTGTAGTAATGGCACCTGTTTAAACTTGTTATCAGTAGTGTTGAGCGATACCGTCCGATACTTGAAAGTATCGGTATCGGATAGTATCGGCCGATACCCGAAAAATATCGGATATCGCCGATACCGATATCC
This sequence comes from Ranitomeya imitator, assembly GCF_032444005.1. NCBI lineage: Eukaryota > Metazoa > Chordata > Amphibia > Anura > Dendrobatidae > Ranitomeya > Ranitomeya imitator. The sequence goes on from NC_091285.1 coordinate 547,659,542, forward strand.
GATACCAATACAAGTCAATGGGACATCAAGTATCGGAATGTATCCTCATGGATCCCAGGGTCTGAAGGAGAGGAAACTCTCCTTCAGGCCCTGGGATCCATATTAAAGTGTAAAATAAAGAATTAAAATAAAAAATATTGTTATATTCACCCCTCCGGCGGCCCCTGGACATCAGCGGGAGGATCCGGCGTCCGGCACGGCTTCTTTCTTCAAAATGCGCGCCTTTAGGACCTGTGGAATGACGTCCCGGCTTCTGATTGGTCGCGTGCCGCCCATGTGACCGCCACGCGACCAATCAGAAGCCGCGACGTCATTCCTCAGGTCCTAAAAGGTGCTCATTCTAGGACTTTAGCTGAGGAATGACGTCGCGGCTTCTGATTGGTCGCGTGGCGGTCACATGGGCGGCACGCGACCAATCAGAAGCCGGGACGTCATACCACAGGTCCTAAAGGCGCGCATTTTGAAGAAAGAAGCCGTGCCGGACGCCGGTTCCTCGTGCAGATGTCCAGGGGCCGCCGGAGAGGTGAATATAACAATATTTTTTATTTTAATTCTTTATTTTACACTTCCGATACCCGATATCACAAAAATATCGGATCTCGGTATCGGAATTCCGATACCGCAAGTATCGGCCGATACCCAATACTTGCGGTATCGGAATGCTCAACACTAGTTATCAGTATAAAAAGACACCTGTGCACACCCTCAAACAGTCTGACTCCAAACTCCACTATGGTGAAGACCAAAGAGCTGTCAAAGAACACCAGAAACAAAATTGTAGCCCTGCACCAGGCTGGGAAGACTGAATCTGCAATAGCCAACCAGCTTGGAGTGAAGAAATCAACAGTGGGAGCAATAATTAGAAAATGGAAGACATACAAGACCACTGATAATCTCCCTCGATCTGGGGCTCCACGCAAAATCCCACCCCGTGGGGTCAGAATGATCACAAGAACGGTGAGCAAAAATCCCAGAACCACGCGGGGGGACCTAGTGAATGAACTGCAGAGAGCTGGGACCAATGTAACAAGGCCTACCATAAGTAACACACTACGCCACCATGGACTCAGATCCTGCAGTGCCAGACGTGTCCCACTGCTTAAGCCAGTACATGTCCAGGCCCGTCTGAAGTTTGCTAGAGAGCATTTGGATGATCCAGAGGAGTTTTGGGAGAATGTCCTATGGTTTGATGAAACCAAACTGGAACTGTTTGGTAGAAACACAACTTGTCGTGTTTGGAGGAAAAAGAATACTGAGTTGCATCCATCAAACACCATACCTACTGTAAAGCATGGTGGTGGAAACATCATGCTTTGGGGCTGTTTCTCTGCAAAGGGGCCAGGACGACTGATCCGGGTACATGAAAGAATGAATGGGGCCATGTATCGTGAGATTTTGAGTGCAAACCTCCTTCCATCAGCAAGGGCATTGAAGATGAAACGTGGCTGGGTCTTTCAACATGACAATGATCCAAAGCACACCGCCAGGGCAACGAAGGAGTGGCTTCGTAAGAAGCACTTCAAGGTCCTGGAGTGGCCTAGCCAGTCTCCAGATCTCAACCCTATAGAAAACCTTTGGAGGGAGTTGAAAGTCCGTGTTGCCAAGCGAAAAGCCAAAAACATCACTGCTCTAGAGGAGATCTGCATGGAGGAATGGGCCAACATACCAACAACAGTGTGTGGCAACCTTGTGAAGACTTACAGAAAACGTTTGACCTCTGTCATTGCCAACAAAGGATATATTACAAAGTATTGAGATGAAATTTTGTTTCTGACCAAATACTTATTTTCCACCATAATATGCAAATAAAATGTTAAAAAAACAGACAATGTGATTTTCTGGATTTTTTTTTCTCAGTTTGTCTCCCATAGTTGAGGTCTACCTATGATGTAAATTACAGACGCCTCTCATCTTTTTAAGTGGTGGAACTTGCACTATTGCTGACTGACTAAATACTTTTTTGCCCCACTGTATATATATATATACACACATATAGTTGTCTACTGTATTTAAACATTTTTTTTTAAAAGCTCCCACAAAATAAGTTGATTACAGAGAGTCTTGCATCCCTGATCCCCAGAGGTCAGAGGTAATATGAAGAGGAACTTTTCCCTTGTGTCTGGGTTTCCTCCCACTGTTCAAAGACATTCCAATAGGAAGTTTAAAATAAAAGTTAAAGAATTATTTTGGAAGCAAATGTATGAAACCAGGGATTCAAGATTCAGGAGGCTAATTTGCATATTCCAGGTGCCTTCTGGGAGAAGCGAAGTCTCCCTAAGCTAGAAGATCGTTGGGTACAGCCGGGACCAGCTGCTTCGAAAGCATCACCAAACCAGGGATTCAAGCTTCAGGAGGCTAATTTGCATATTCCAGGTGCCTTCCGGGAGAAGCGAAGTCTCCCTAAGCTAGAAGATCGTTGGGTACAGCCGGGACCAGCTGCTTCGAAAGCATCACCAAACCAGGGATTCAAGCTTCAGGAGGCTAATTTGCATATTCCAGGTGCCTTCTGGGAGAAGCGAAGTCTCCCTAAGCTAGAAGATCGTTGGGTACAGCCGGGACCAGCTGCTTCGAAAGCATCACCAAACCAGGGATTCAAGCTTCAGGAGGCTAATTTGCATATTCCAGGTGCCTTCTGGGAGAAGCGAAGTCTCCCTAAGCTAGAAGATCGTTGGGTACAGCCGGGACCAGCTGCTTCGAAAGCATCACCAAACCAGGGATTCAAGCTTCAGGAGGCTAATTTGCATATTCCAGGTGCCTTCTGGGAGAAGCGAAGTCTCCCTAAGCTAGAAGATCGTTGGGTACAGCCGGGACCAGCTGCTTGGAAAGCATCACCAAATTTTTGCCTGTAGGACATTATTGCAAGAGAGCTTGGCTGAGTAGATTACACAAGAAGGAAAACACACAGCAAGTCAGCAGGATCTAGGAGCAACATGGCAGATGTGACAACCTACATGGTGAGCTGCAGCATGTGCTACATGTTCACAGATCGACCAGAAGAAGAATCCAATTTCACCTGTCAGAAGTGTAGACTAGTGGCCCTTTTAGAAGAAAAGGTGCGGGGTCTGGAAGAAAGAATAGCAACTTTGAAACTCATCAAAGAGAATGAAGACTTTCTAGACAGAACAGAAGCATCTCTACTGGTCACAGAAGGTGCAAAAAGTGTCAGAGAACCTCCAAAAGCAGATGAGTGGAAGCATGTGACCAAAAGAAGCAAGAAGACCATGGAGAAATCACCAACCACACAACTGAAGAACCGATATCAAATCTTTGTAGAGGATGAAGATGGCACACCTAAGAATGAAGCAATACCAGCAAGCAAAAAAGAAAAGGGCACACAGCAACAAGTGACAGCAAAAAGTACAGCCAAGAAGCAACGAAGAGTGGTGGTGGTGGGAGACTCACTACTGAGAGGCACCGAAGCAGCCATCTGCAGACCGGACATAACTGCAAGAGAAGTATGCTGCCTTCCAGGTGCGATGATCAAGGATGTGACCGATAGGATACCAAAGCTCTTCAGCTCCAAGGACGTCCACCCATTTCTTCTGATACATGTTGGCACCAATGACACGGCAAGGAAGGACCTACCGACAATCTGCAAGGACTTTGAAGAGTTGGGGAAGAAAGTAAAGGAACTGGATGCACAGGTAGTTTTTTCTTCTATCCTTCCAGTAGACGGGCATGGCACCAGGAGATGGAACAGGATCCTTGATGCAAACAACTGGCTAAGACGATGGTGCAGACAACAAGGATTTGGATTCCTGGACCACGGTGTGAATTACTGGTATGATGGACTCCTCGCCAGAGACGGACTACACCTCAACAAACCTGGGAAACACACATTCGCCAGAAGACTCGCTACACTCATCAGGAGGGCGTTAAACTAGAAGAAGAGGGGACGGGAAGAAAAACATTAGACTCGAACAAAGACGACCCAGGAAAACATACTCAGAAGGGAGGTAAGAACATTTCTAAAACAATCCACAGTGAGGAGATTGGAACAAAACAAAATCCTCTAAACTGCATGCTCGCAAACGCCAGAAGCCTGACAAACAAGATGGAAGAACTAGAAGCAGAAATATCTACAGGTAACTTTGACATAGTGGGAATAACCGAGACATGGTTAGATGAAAGCTATGACTGGGCAGTTAACTTACAGGGTTACAGTCTGTTTAGAAAGGATCGTAAAAATCGGAGAGGAGGAGGGGTTTGTCTCTATGTAAAGTCTTGTCTAAAGTCCACTTTAAGGGAGGATATTAGCGAAGGGAATGAGGATGTCGAGTCCATATGGGTTGAAATTCATGGAGGGAAAAATGGTAACAAAATTCTCATTGGGGTCTGTTACAAACCCCCAAATATAACAGAAAGCATGGAAAGTCTACTTCTAAAGCAGATAGATGAAGCTGCAACCCATAATGAGGTCCTGGTTATGGGGGACTTTAACTACCCGGATATTAACTGGGAAACAGAAACCTGTGAAACCCATAAAGGCAACAGGTTTCTGCTAATAACCAAGAAAAATTATCTTTCACAATTGGTGCAGAATCCAACCAGAGGAGCAGCACTTTTAGACCTAATACTATCTAATAGACCTGACAGAATAACAAATCTGCAGGTGGTTGGGCATTTAGGAAATAGCGACCACAATATTGTGCAGTTTCACCTGTCTTTCACTAGGGGGACTTGTCAGGGAGTCACAAAAACATTGAACTTTAGGAAGGCAAAGTTTGAACAGCTTAGAGATGCCCTTAATCTGGTAGACTGGGACAATATCCTCAGAAATGAGAATGCAGATAATAAATGGGAAATGTTTAAGAACATCCTAAATAGGCAGTGTAAGCGGTTTATACCTTGTGGGAATAAAAGGACTAGAAATAGGAAAAACCCAATGTGGCTAAACAAAGAAGTAAGACAGGCAATTAACAGTAAAAAGAAAGCATTTGCACTACTAAAGCAGGATGGCACCGTTGAAGCTCTAAAAAACTATAGGGAGAAAAATACTTTATCTAAAAAACTAATTAAAGCTGCCAAAAAGGAAACAGAGAAGCACATTGCTAAGGAGAGTAAAACTAATCCCAAACTGTTCTTCAACTATATCAATAGTAAAAGAATAAAAACTGAAAATGTAGGCCCCTTAAAAAATAGTGAGGAAAGAATGGTTGTAGATGACGAGGAAAAAGCTAACATATTAAACACCTTCTTCTCCACGGTATTCACGGTGGAAAATGAAATGCTAGGTGAAATCCCAAGAAACAATGAAAACCCTATATTAAGGGTCACCAATCTAACCCAAGAAGAGGTGCGAAACCGGCTAAATAAGATTAAAATAGATAAATCTCCGGGTCCGGATGGCATACACCCACGAGTACTAAGAGAACTAAGTAATGTAATAGATAAACCATTATTTCTTATTTTTAGTGACTCTATAGCGACAGGGTCTGTTCCGCAGGACTGGCGCATAGCAAATGTGGTGCCAATATTCAAAAAGGGCTCTAAAAGTGAACCTGGAAATTATAGGCCAGTAAGTCTAACCTCTATTGTTGGTAAAAATATTTGAAGGGTTTCTGAGGGATGTTATTCTGGATTATCTCAATGAGAATAACTGTTTAACTCCATATCAGCATGGGTTTATGAGAAATCGCTCCTGTCAAACCAATCTAATCAGTTTTTATGAAGAGGTAAGCTATAGACTGGACCACGGTGAGTCATTGGACGTGGTATATCTCGATTTTTCCAAAGCGTTTGATACCGTGCCGCACAAGAGGTTGGTACACAAAATGAGAATGCTTGGTCTGGGGGAAAATGTGTGTAAATGGGTTAGTAACTGGCTTAGTGATAGAAAGCAGAGGGTGGTTATAAATGGTATAGTCTCTAACTGGGTCGCTGTGACCAGTGAGGTACCGCAGGGGTCAGTATTGGGACCTGTTCTCTTCAACATATTCATTAATGATCTGGTAGAAGGTTTACACAGTAAAATATCGATATTTGCAGATGATACAAAACTATGTAAAGCAGTTAATACAAGAGAAGATAGTATTCTGCTACAGATGGATCTGGATAAGTTGGAAACTTGGGCTGAAAGGTGGCAGATGAGGTTTAACAATGATAAATGTAAGGTTATACACATGGGAAGAGGGAATCAATATCACCATTACACACTGAACGGGAAACCACTGGGTAAATCTGACAGGGAGAAGGACTTGGGGATCCTAGTTAATGATAAACTTACCTGGAGCGGCCAGTGCCAGGCAGCAGCTGCCAAGGCAAACAGGATCATGGGGTGCATTAAAAGAGGTCTGGATACACATGATGAGAGCATTATACTGCCTCTGTACAAATCCCTAGTTAGACCGCACATGGAGTACTGTGTCCAGTTTTGGGCACCGGTGCTCAGGAAGGATATAATGGAACTAGAGAGAGTACAAAGGAGGGCAACAAAATTAATAAAGGGGATGGGAGAACTACAATACCCAGATAGATTAGCGAAATTAGGATTATTTAGTCTAGAAAAAAGACGACTGAGGGGCGATCTAATAACCATGTATAAGTATATAAGGGGACAATACAAATATCTCGCTGAGGATCTGTTTATACCAAGGAAGGTGACGGGCACAAGGGGGCATTCTTTGCGTCTGGAGGAAAGAAGGTTTTTCCACCAACATAGAAGAGGATTCTTTACTGTTAGGGCAGTGAGAATCTGGAATTGCTTGCCTGAGGAGGTGGTGATGGCGAACTCAGTCGAGGGGTTCAAGAGAGGCCTGGATGTCTTCCTGGAGCAGAACAATATTGTATCATACAATTATTAGGTTCTGTAGAAGGACGTAGATCTGGGTATTTATTATGATGGAATATAGGCTGAACTGGATGGACAAATGTCTTTTTTCGGCCTTACTAACTATGTTACTATGTTACTATGTATGTTTTGCCTATGCTTAAAGCAGTCAGTCCTCACATCTGAAGTAGGGTTTAGCGAAACGGATTGGCCAATTTCAAAAGTCGGATCGGGTCGGAGGTCGGCGATCTTCGCTACAAAGCCGGGTTTCGCATATATATATATATATATATATATATATATATATATATATATATATCATTGAGACACATATATATATATTTATTTATTTGCTTAATTTTTTGGACGTGACGGTTGAGGCAAAGAATGGGACACTGACGACAACTTTCTTTCGTAAACCTGTGGCGACAAACTCGGTTCTTCATTACAACAGCTACCACCCCGCACATGTAAAACGCTCTTTACCGTACAGTCAGTTGTTGCAGGTGGGAAGAGTTAATAGTACACAAGAGGGGATCACCCTACAGACCAACGAATTATGCCAGAGGTTTAGAAATAGAGGATATCCCGAGGAGGTGTTACAAGCAGCTAGAGAGAAAACCCACCTGGATAGGTCAGGAACACAAAGAACAGTAGGGAAACGTTTTACTTTTAGTTTCCAGTTCAGCCCGGTAGATGGCCTTATTAGGAGTGCCATAAAGAAAAACTGGCATGTCCTCGAGAGAGATAAGGACTTAACGGAAATAGTAAAAAAAGGCCCTTTAATATCAAACAAACGAAGTAAAAATTTAAGGGATATTTTGATACACAACAGATTGCCCCGGGAGAACAATAATTGGCTTTGTTCCGGTGCCCCGAAGGGTAATCACCGCTGTGGCCAATGCTCTCAATGTAAATTCCATATCACTGGACGTTTTTTGCATATAGGCCCCATTAGACACGAGGTCAATACATTTATATCTTGCAAAACAAAACATGTTGTGTATGTATTGTATTGCCCATGCGGACGATTTTACATCGGGAAGACCATCAGATGTTTATATATGCGTTTTCGTGAGCATTGTAGTACTATTACCACTGGAAAAGGAGTACCACGTTTAATAACCCATATCCGTGAAGTAAATCAGAGTGATCCTAGTGTGTTGACATTCGCAGGTATAGAGAAAATTACCTTACCCAGCAGGGGGGGGCGACCTTCATAATCTATTATTGAGAGCTGAAGCGAGATGGATTATGCGTACTAACGCGATGGGCCCCCTGGGTTTTAATGACCGGGTGGATATGTCCATTTTCTTATAATTGTCTATCTTCTTATAATGGTGCTCGCTGTTTACGGTAAGGCGTGTTGCAATCTTTATATTATGCTATCCGTTCAAGGCATATAATGTAGTATCATTATCGATTTACAACTTTAATCTTATGGTTCGTCATTGCGATGAATAAGTTGTGGCGATATGTCTTTTTCCTTTCAGGTTTAACGCTCTCTGTTATTTGTTTGGTGCTTATTAACATGTTTTTACTTATGTTTTAAGTGACTCGTCACGCAGTGGGATGTGCTCGGTGTATTGCGGGAGGAAGTGGGGGGGTGGAGCTTGTGCCTCACCTAGCCCTATTTCACCTGGCGTTGCTGACTACATCCACACTGACCCGTTGAAGCGCCGGTCGGGCGCGAAACGGCCGTCGTCCAGCTTTGCCGCACTCCTTTCACAGCACCCCCGGTCGTGAAGATGTCTTTTATGGTTTTGGAATAAAGTTTACCCGCAGCGAACGTCCAGGTAGTGCGCTCCTTTCTTCATACTCGTCATATATATATTTACTTCAGCGCGATATAGCAGAAAAGCCGGTAATTCAATTGCCGGCTTTTCAGCTTTTCATTTCTCCTTCCTAAACCCGACATGATATGAGACATGGTTTACATACAGTAAACCATGCCATATCCCCATTTTTTTGCATATTCCACACTACTAATGTTAGTAGTGTGTATGTTCAAAATTTGGGCGCTGTAGCTATTAAATTTAAGGGTTAAATCGCGGAAAAAATTGGCGTGGGCTCCCGCGCAATTTTCTCTGCCAGAGTGGTGAAGCCAGTGACTGAGGGCAGATATTAATAGCCTGGAGAGGGTCCATGGTTATTGCCCTCCCCCCCCCCCCGGCTAAAAACATCTGCCCCCAGCCACCCCAGAAAGGGCACATCTGGAAGATGCGCCTATTCTGGCACTTGGCCACTCTCTTCCCACTCCCGTGTAGCGGTGGCATATGGGGTAATGAAGGGTTAATGTCACCTTGCTCTTGTAAGGTGACATTCAGCCAGAATAATAATGGAGAGGTGTCAATTATGACACCTATCCATTGTTAATCCAAATGTATGGAATGGTTAAAAAAACACACAATATTGCAAAGTATTTTAATGAAGTAAACACACAAGTTGTTGGTAATATTTTATTCCACTCTCAATCCACCTGAAGACTAGGGTTGAGCGAAACGGGTCGGCCACTTTCAGAAGTCGCCGACTTTTGGCAAAGTCGGGTTTCATGAAACCCGACCCGACCCCTGTGTGGGGTCGGCCATGAAGTTGACGATCTTCTGAATGTGGTATCAGAATTCTGATCCCGATTTCCGATATGTTTGCAATATCGGAAATCGGTATCGGAATCCATATTTAATGTAAAATAAAGAATTAAAATAAAAAATATCGCTATACTTACCCTCTGACGCGCCCTGGTACTAACCGGGAACCTTCCTTCCTTCGAATCAGCGCTTGCAGGACCTTGCGGTGACGTCGCGGCTTGTGATTGGTCGCGCGGCCGCCCATGTGACCACTCGCGCGACCAATCACAAGCCGCGACGTCACGCAAGGTCCTGAAAGCGCTGATTCTTAGGAAGGAAGGCTGCCGGAAAGAAGCAGGGCACGTACGAGGGTAAATATATTCCTATTAGGTATATACTCACCCTCGGACGCGCCCTGCTTCTTTCCGGCAGCCTTCCTTCCTAAGAATCAGCGCTTGCAGGACCTTGCGTGACGTCGCGGTGACGTCGCGACTTGTGATTGGTCGCACGATCGGTCACATGGGCGGCCACGCGACCAATCACAAGCCGCGACGTCACCGCGACGTCACCGCAAGGTCCTGGAAGCGCTGATTCGAAGGAAGGAAGGTTCCCGGTAAGTACCAGGGCGCGTCAGAGGGTAAGTATAGCGATATTTTTTATTTTAATTCATTATTTTACACTTAAATATGGATCCCAGGGCCTGAAGGAGAGTTTCCGCTCCTTCAGACCCTGGGAACCATTGGAAACCCAATGCACTGCATTGGGTTTCGAGTTTCGGCCGACCCCGACCCCGACTTTTTTATAGGATCGGCCGATTTCACTCGACCCGACTTTTGAAAAAGTCGGGTTTCGTGAAACCCGACCCGATCCTATAAAAGTAAAGGTCGCTCAACCCTACTGAAGACCCTCGGCCTGTAACAAATTAAAAATAATAAACCAACAATATCTCATACCTTCCGTCGATATGTCCCACGATGTAAATCCATCTGAAAGGGTTAAAATATTTTACAGGCAGGAGCTCTGCTATAATGCAGCTGTGCTCGTGCCTGTAAAACCCCGGGGAATGTAGGTAATGTAGGTCAATGACCTGTAGTTACCTTCATTCGCGGTGATGCGCCCTCTGCTGGATGTCCTCATATGAACTCGAGCCTGGGAACTTTTCTGAATATTTTCCCACGCTCAAGGTCATATGAGGACATCCAGCAGAGGGCGCATCACTGCAAATGAAGGTAACTACAGGTTATTGACCTAGTTTCCATTCATTCACTGGGGTTTTACAGCCACGAGCACAGCTGCATTAGCAGAGCTCCTGGGTGTAAAATTATTTAACCCTTTCAGATGGATTTACAGCGTGGGACGTGACAGATCATCGGAAGGTATGGGATATTGTTGATTTTTTATTTTTCCTTTGTTACAGAGCAAGGGTCTTCAGGTGGATTGAGAGTGCAATAAAATATTACAACAACCTGTGTTTTTATTTCATTAAAATACTTTGCAATATTGTGTGTGTGTTTTTTTAACCATTTCATACAATTGGATCAATAATGGGTAGGTGTCATAATTGACGCCTCTCCATTGTTAATCTGGCTTAATGTCACCTTACAATAGCAAGGTGACATTAACCCTTCATTACCCCATATCCCACTGCTACACGGAAGTGGGAAGAGAGTGGCCAAGTGCCAGAATAGGCGCATCTTCCAGATGTGCCTTTTCTGGGGTGGCTGGGGGCAGATGTTTTTAGCCGGGGGGGGGCCAATAACCGTGGACCCTCTCCAGGCTATTAATATCTGCCCTCAGTCACTGGCTTTACCACTCTGGCGGAGAAAATTGCGTGGGAGACCACGCCAATTTTTTCCGCGATTTAACCCTTAAATTTAATAGCTACAGCGCCCAAATTTTGCACATACACACTACTAACATTAGTAGTGTGGAATATGCAAAAAATATGGGGATATGACATGGTTTACTGTATGTAAACCATGTCTCATATCATGTCGGGTTTAGGAAGGAGAAATGAAAAGCCGGCAATTGAATTACCGCCTTTTCTGCTCTATTGCGCTGAGGTAAATATAAATATATAGATATTTCCCATTGACTTGCATTGGGTTTCGTGTTTTGGCCGATCCCCCGACCCCAACTTTTCAAGAGAATTGGCCGATTTCGCTCGACTCGACTTTTGAGAAAGTCGGGTTTTGCGAAACCCGATTCGACCTCAAAAAAGGAAAAGTCGCTCAACCCTAATCTGAAGTATTATATAGATTCAATCTATAGCTTGCTGCAATGATCGTCCTGCTTATTTTCTCTCTTGTGTATTCTGATACACATTTTATTGCTAAATAGAGTGCATTCACAGCCAGTTTAGTCTATGGATTTTATTATATTATAGACTTTTGTTTGTCTTTTTCTGAATTGCGATTGGTTGGGCCTAGTTTGTTAAAGTTCCTGGATAGATTTTTGTAAGGACTAGATGGTGGCCCGATTCTAACGCATCGGGTATTCTAGAAATGTATGTAGTTTATTTATGAAGATTTAAGAATAATGCAATGAAAACACAGGATTTTCCAGGTAAAATATATACATTATCATTAAATTTTATTGCTCATAGAACTTAATACAACTGAACAAAATTATTAAACAGATCATCAATATATAAACCATTACATGAATATCTAACTGTATTTAAATAAATCATTGGACGAAAGAAGTACATCGACCCTATAATATATTTGTTAACAATATCAACCCAAAATATTTTTGTACACCACATTGACTGACTGAACGTGTTCTGTAAACGTGAGCGAACTGAGTGCAGAATTATTAGGCAAGTTGAATTTTGATCACATGATATTTTTTATACATGTTGTTCTTCTCCAAGCTATTCAGGCTTGAGAGCCAATCACCAATTAAGTAAAGCAGGTGATGTGCATCTCTATAATGAGGAGGGGTGTTGTCTAATTACATCAAAACCCTATATAAGGTTTGCTTAATTATTAGGCAACTTCCTTGCCTTTGGCAAAATGGGTCAGAAGAGATATTTGACGGGCTCTGAAAAGTCCAAAATTGTGAGATGTCTTGCAGAGGGATGCAGCAGTCTTGAAATTGCGAAACTTTTGAAGGGTGATCACTGAACAATCAAGTGATTCATGGCAAATAGCCAAAATGGTCGCAAGAAGTGTGTTGGGCAAAAAAGGCACACAATAACTGCCCATGAATTTAGGAAAATCAAGCGTGAAGCTGCCAAGATGCCATTTGCCACCAGTTTTACCATATTTCAGAGCTGCAACGTTATTGGAGTAACAAAAAGCACAAGGTGTGCGATACTCGGGGACATGGCCAAGGTAAGGATGGCTGAAAAATGACCACCTTTGAACAAGAAACATAAGATAAAACGTCAAGACTGGGCCAAGAAATATCTTAAGACTGACTTTTCAAAGGTTTTATGGACTGATGAAATGAGAGTGACTCTTGATGGGCCAAATGGATGGGCCAGAGGCTGGATCAGTAAAGGGCAGAGAGATCCACTCCGACTCAGATGCCAGGAAGGTGGAGGTGGGGTACTGGTGTGGGCTGGTATCATCAAAGATGAACTTGTGGAACCTTTTTGGGTTGAGGATGGAGTGAAGCTCAACTTCCAGACCTACGGCCAGTTTCTGGAAGACAACTTCTTCAAGCAGTGGTACAGGAAGAAGTCAGTATCGTTCAAGAAAAACATGATTTTCATGCAGGACAATGCTCCATCCCATGCCTCCAACTACTCCACAACATGGCTGGCCAGTAAAGGTCTCAAAGAAGAAAAAATAATGACATGGCCACCTTGTTCACCTGATCTGAACCCCGTAGAAAACCTGTGGTCCCTCATAAAATGTGAGCTCTACAGGGAGGGAAAACAGTTCACCTCTCGGAACAGTGTCTAGAAGGCTCTGGTGGCTGCTGCATGCATTGTTGATCATAAACAGGTCAAGCAACTGCCAGAATCTATGGATGGAAGGCTGTTGAGTGTCATCATAAAGAAAGGTGGCCAATTTTGGGGGGTTTTGTTTTTGCATGTCAGAAATGTTTATTTCTGAATTTTGTGCAAACAAATTGGTTTACCTGGTGAAAATAAACAAGTGAGATGGGAATATATTTGGTTTTTATTAAGTTGCCTAATAATTCTGCACAGTAATAGTTACCTGCACAACAGATATCCTCCTAAGATAGCCAAATCTAAAAAAAAAACACTCCAACTTCCAAAAATATTAAGCTTTGATATTTATGAGTCTTTTGGGTTGATTGAGAACGTAGTTGTTGATCAATAATATAAATAATCCTCTAAAATACAACTTGCCTATTAATTCTGCACACAGTGTATGTCGCACTGTGACTGACAGAACTTGTTCAGTAAACGTGACTGAACTGGATGGCACTGTGACTGACAGAACTTGTTTAGTAAACGTGAGTGAACTATGTGGTGACCAATCAGTGATGTGGTATTTCCGCTACAGACAAACAGACAGAATTAGACGATTACATAGTAGATAACGACGACTGTATATACTCGAGTATAAGTCGACCCGAGTATAAGCGGAGGCACCTACTTTTGCACTGAAAAACTGGGTGTGCTTATTGACTCGAGTATAATCCGGGTATGCATTGTCCCCTCCTCCCTATCGTGGTATGCGTGGCTCCCCAGTCCCTGTCCTGGTATGCATGGCTCCCTAGTCCCTGTCCTGGTGTGCATGGCTCCCCAGTCCCTGTCCTGGTGTTCATGGCTCCCCAGTCCCTGTGCTAGTGTGCATGGCTGCCCAGTCCCTGTGCTGGTGTGCATGTCTCCCCAGTCCCTGTCCTAGTGTGCATGGCTCCCCAGTCCCTGTCCTGGTGTACATGGCTCCCCAATCCCTGTCCTGGTGTGCGTGGCTCCTCAGTCCCTGTCCTGGTGTGCATGGCTCTCCTGTCCCTGTCCTGGTATGCATGGCTCCTTATCCCCTTATCCCTATGTATGATTCCTGTAAAAAAAAAAACATCCTATTTACCTGCACTCCCTCGGTGGCACTGCATTTTGTTCTGGCTTTCAGCAGCTCTTCCTGCTGAGCGTGATCACGTGGCCCCGCTCAATAAGATAATGAATATGAGCGCCACATCTATTGGAGTGGAGAGGCATGCATATTCATTAACTTAATTAGCAATGCCACGTGATCACTCGGCTGGTACAGCTGCAGGAGCCGGCAGCTGGAACGAGAAGCAGTGCCAGCACGGAGGGCGTGCCGGTAGGTGAGTATGATTAGTGCTGGAAGCCGGCGGCTGCAGCTGGCACTGTGCACTATTACAGCAGCGGCACAGGCTTTAGCCACAGCTGCTGGCTCCGGCCCACTGCTCCACCATTCTTACTCCCCCACCTGCTTTCTGGGACCGTGACTCGTGTATAAGCCAAGGCAGGCGTTTTTAGCAAAAAATAGTGCTGAAAAACTCAGCTTATACACGAGTATATACGGTAATAATAATCACTATTATAATGTTTTAACTGATATTTCTATATAATCAGCAAGCTTACCGCCAAAATATGTATTGTACAGAGCCCTTTTTCAAACAAATTTGTAAAATGTACATTTATTCATGAAAAGGTTCTGCGTTATCTAAAATACAAAGCATAAGGAACTAAGATTGAGCGGGCACCATCCACTATCAAAATATAACGGGGATCACCAGATGCATGCAGAATTGATCAAACACTGTGCGAGAAAAAAGACAGCATCATAGAAATGGGATCACCACAAATCGATTAACAAAAGTATAACAAATTTTATTAGAACCACACCACACAAACAACTGTAGTAAAAACAATTAAAAACACCCATAAACAATGGGAAATGAGGGTCCATATGATACACAGTAAAATACTATAACAGCATATTAGGGTCTGATCATCATGAATAGTACCGGCTCATACAGTGGTGGGAGGAAAAAACAAGTATCGATAAGACACAACCCCTATGTGCTAATAAACAAGTAGGACCGAATTATACAGTCTAACTGGTGGGAGAAAAGGACACATTTATATAAGGCACAGCCCCTATGTGCATGCTGTGTCACCTACAATACTCTGGTTAGTCTCCCAACCTAAATTTTCACAGGTATAGAGCACATATTGTTCATGCAGACTAATGAAGGTGTGCTGAACCACTCCCAGGGGAACTAACTGGGGTCGGCTATAAGATGAAAGAAGAGCCGCCCAGAATAAAGCCCCCTTCCCACAAAAAGAGCAAATTACCGGCTGAATAAAAACCAAGACCCTAAAGCTGCATGACCCACGCGTATCGACGCTGGAGGCGTCTTCCTCAAGGTCCACAGTCATCTAGTGGCGTGGACCTGCTTTATATAATATACATAGAGTTTAATATTACATACCAGGTGGGCAGCGTGGTTACAGCCACGGCTAACAGGAAGTCCCAATGACGTACACAGAACCACAGAGCTCAGGCGCAGGAAGCCACTCACACAATGCACTGCGCAAGCACCTTGCCTGCGTAGGGGGTTGCGCATGAAGATCTCAGAAACAGTGTAAAATAGTGACGTAGGTACGGGTATTATGCGCAGGCGCCGTCCAAACATCAATGGCGCAGGCGCCAGCTGGAGATGAAGGTTGCCAAGGCAACCTGTATAAAAAACAGTACGCATAGGCATTTCTAAGTCCCAAACCAGATCTATGCGCGTGGTCATTACGCTGCGCTAGTATCAAAACACACAGATCAAACCGCGCAAGCGTCAATCCGCCACATCACCGGACCTGTTTAGCCGGTGACCTGCCAGATGCTGCAGGCGCGCAAAGATTGAAACGGGTCACAATTATTTACCCTACGTAAATGGAGTAGCACCATTAACAAGGCCCATATAGTAATACATGCAGTGCCCATAAAAACGGGCCCACAGTAATCACCCAGAGATCTAATCAGGAGGAATTGTCTAACACAGGTCATATACGCAAGCGCAGTTCATGAATAGGTAAAAGCTGCATTAGTTAGCGACGGACTGTGCAATAGAAGGTACATTATGTCACAGCAAAAGTTCATCTAAAACATAAGGTTTGATGCATAATAATATGAATAGAGCTGGAAACCACTTTATTTGGATCCACTAAAAGATGGAAACGTACTCATATAGCATACAGCTTAGCAAGTAGTGGTCGATCTAAAAGACAAAGCAACACACGCAGTGTAAATATGAAATCATTTTCCTTGTACAATGTGTCAAACAAAGCTGGAAACAATCTGATTCCTGCCATATTTTTAATTTTCAGCATGCTTTCCTAGGAATTAATTTCATAAACTGCTACATTTTTATTAGGTGGCTACATTGTTTATTAGTGCATTTGTTATTTAAACCATTCACATCAATTTCTATATAATTTAATACTTTATGGCATTTAAAATATTATCTTCTTTCACAAAGATACATTACCAAACCACCTTCAAAAACCTGTCTATGGTTATCTATCTGTAAATCATCATAGAGAGAATTACATTATTATTATTATTA
Source organism: Ranitomeya imitator (assembly GCF_032444005.1). Classification (NCBI taxonomy): domain Eukaryota; kingdom Metazoa; phylum Chordata; class Amphibia; order Anura; family Dendrobatidae; genus Ranitomeya; species Ranitomeya imitator. Next base: position 547,676,390 of record NC_091285.1, read on the forward strand.
TATGTTTCAAAGGCAAAACTGTAAAAATTCTTATCTAAAAAAAAACTAAAACGTAAATATCTTTACTAAATATACCAATGCTAAAAAAAAAACCTAAAAAGGGGATCGTTCCTAATTGAAAAAATTGCCTGATAATCTGGGCCCAAAAGACGACAAGTGATGCTGAGAATAATAGATTGAAGCTCAGCTATCTACATTATGAGTAACCAAAACATTGGAATACTAAAAAGACCCCTGCCATAATAAGGGTAAACAGGGGTATGCCCAGAAAGATACCTCAAAACTATTGAGAGTACCTTTGATATAGAAGTAATAGTGAAAATATTCTTGGGTGGATATAAACACTCACAACCGATTTGCAGAAAAGAGTGACCTAGCCCTAGGTGTAATTACTGTCTGGACACCTACCTAGGTGCCGAGGTTGGCAACCCAAGAAAATTTGAGAATGGCGCCCCCGCTCGTGCGATGGCTGACCCTATCTCCTGTTATAACCCTATGAAGCAGATAGTCAGAAACAGAGGGCCAGATGGCCTGTCATTTTGTATAGTATAAAATACTGTGAATGTAGGGTGTACAAGATCAAAAATGGTAAATATATATATGCAGGAGAGGGTACAATCAGCCAAAGTCACACCACATGAGTTTGGGGATTAACAGATATAGTAATCCCCAAATATACAGTAACATAAACCTATATCATACAAAATGCAAATTGGTACTGTCACACAGTGACCCTCATAAATATTCCAATGAATGCACAGTCATAGCCTGCATGATAAGGATACATAGATACTACCACACATGTAAAGGTATATGTATATGATGAGGAGGTGGTGATGGCGAACTCAGTCGAGGGGTTCAAGAGAGGCCTGGATGTCTTCCTGGAGCAGAACAATATTGTATCATACAATTAGGTTCTGTAGAAGGACGTAGATCTGGGGATTTATTATGATGGAATATAGGCTGAACTGGATGGACAAATGTCTTTTTTCGGCCTTACTAACTATGTTACTATTAGTGTTGAGCATTCCGATACCGCAAGTATCGGGTATCGGCCGATATTTGCGGTATCGGAATTCCGATACTGAATTCCGATACTTCCCGCGTATCGGATACCGGAATCGGAAGTTCCCAGAATTCAAATTGAACGCAGCAGCCAATGAGGAATGAATGAAAGTGTGGGCACATCCTGTTTAGCATGGTGGGCATGTAAGTACTGGCAAGGCTTGGATTGGCTGCTGAAATGATGTCACTCTGCACTATAAAAAAGCGCTGCCGCCATTTTGCGCTCACTCTGCTGTGATTTCAGTTAGGGACAGGACGCTGTGTTCTAACTGAGGGCCAGTTGAGCTAGCTAATTGCTTTATTTTCCTTTCCAAAGGCTAATTTAGCAAAACGCTGTGTGTTCTTCACTGTTCACCTTGCTCTTGCCTTGCAGCGCTGTTTTAACAGCGTTCTGCAAGGTCTCTGTGTGTGTGTGTGTGCAGCTCACTCTGTAGTCTGTGTGCAGCCATATACCCGGTTGTATTCAGCTCAGGGGGGGTTCACACTGCCTCACACAGTTGTTCTTTTTTGCTCTTAGTGCAGCCTGCTGCACATTTTTTCTCAAATTTCCTATTAGTGTTTTTCCACCAGTCTCCAGCTCTATTGTGGAAAAACACTACATAGGATAACCTAGAGGGGGGTTTTTGGGCCTTGCAGCGCCGTTTACGGCTGTCTGCACGGTCTCCGTGTGAGCCCAGCTCGCCCTGTAGTCTGTGTGCAGCCATAGCCGGTTGGATTCAGCTCAGGGTTCGTTACTGGCTCATACCTTGAGAAAAATTTTCCTTTTTTTCAAATAGTGCAGCCTGTTTAAAATTTGAAAAAAAAAATTCCTATTAGTGTCTTTCCACTCGTATCCAGCTAAATAGTGGAAAAACACTATATAGGATAACCTAGAGGAGGGTTTTTTGGCCTTGCAGCGCCGTTTACGGCTGTCTGCACGGTCTCCGTGTGAGCCCAGCTCGCCCTGTAGTCTGTGTGCAGCCATAGCCGGTTGGATTCAGCTCAGGGTTCGTTACTGGCTCATACCTTGAGAAAAATTTTCCTTTTTTTCAAATAGTGCAGCCTGTTTAAAATTTGAAAAAAAAAATTCCTATTAGTGTCTTTCCACTCGTATCCAGCTAAATAGTGGAAAAACACTATATAGGATAACCTAGAGGAGGGTTTTTTGGCCTTGCAGCGCCGTTTACGGCTGTCTGCACGGTCTCCGTGTGAGCCCAGCTCGCCCTGTAGTCTGTGTGCAGCCATAGCCGGTTGGATTCAGCTCAGGGTTCGTTACTGGCTCATACCTTGAGAAAAATTTTCCTTTTTTTCAAATAGTGCAGCCATTTTAAAATTTGAAAAAAAAAATTCCTATTAGTGTCTTTCCACTCGTATCCAGCTAAATAGTGGAAAAACACTATATAGGATAACCTAGAGGAGGGTTTTTTGGCCTTGCAGCGCCGTTTACGGCTGTCTGCACGGTCTCCGTGTGAGCCCAGCTCGCCCTGTAGTCTGTGTGCAGCCATAGCCGGTTGGATTCAGCTCAGGGTGCGTTACTGCCTCATACCTTGAAAAACAATTTCCTTTTTTTCAAATAGTGCAGCCAGTTTAAAATTTGAAAAAAAAAATTCCTATTAGTGTCTTTCCACTTGTATCCAGCTAAATAGTGGAAAAACACTATATAGGATAACCTAGAGGAGGGTTTCTTGGCCTTGCAGCGCCGTTTACGGCTGTCTGCACGGTCTCCGTGTGATTTAAACTAGCTCTGTAGCCCGATCTGCACCAAAAAAAAGGTTAAGTTCACCAAACACAACTTACACTTGTGTAGGCCACATTTGAAAAATAATAAAGTTTAGTCCACAATTTACAACATTAGTGTTTCTTACACCTGTTAGGAGGAGCATTACAGGAATAAGCACACTAAGGCCTTAGTACTTTTCTGCTTATCTTTATCTGTCAACCAAGATGAAGAGGGCAGGGAGTAAGGCACGTGGGCGTGGGCGCGGAGCAGGGAGAGGAGCAGGGAGAGGACGTGGTGATTCTGTGCCTGCTGCGGGCGCCGGTGACTCGTCGTCACTCAGTTTCAGCAGGGAACAGTCCTTCATGCGCAGCTTTGTCGGAGAGCGCCGTGCACCGCTGCTGCGTGAAGACCAAATTGAAGCCGTTGTCGGGTGGATGGCAGCTAACGCCTCGGCATCGACTTCAGTTAGTGCCACATCCTCTCAGGCACAGAGCACTGGAGAGCAGCCATCTGTCTCTTCACCACCTGCCAAATTGGCCAGGCAGTCAGAGAGCCCAGGACAGGAGCCGTCTCTACTTCTGTTCTCTGAATCTCTTGGCTTGGAAACAGGGGGCCAGCCAAGCAGCATTGGAGAAATGGAAGAAGAGGCAGTGTGCAGTGATGCCCAAAAGCTTTATCTCTCTGACTCTGAAGAGGCAGGTGGGCCAGTGCCTCCGGTGACCACAGCGCAGTACGCATCTGATGATGAAACTCAGGTGCCGCTTTCTCGTGCGTACTGTGCTGCTGAGACTACCCAGGAGGAGCAGTTGGTGGCAGAGGGTAGTGGAGATGATGAGGTCCTTGACCCATCGTGGCGTGAGGAACAGGAAGGTGGTGGGAGCAGCTCAGAGGAAGAGCTTCCTCTTACGGGCCAAAGAGGGAGAGGGAGGGGGAAGACTGCGGAGCCTGTAGCCTCCACTTTGGCACCCGTTAGGAGCCTGTCTCTTTCCAAAGCCAAAAAGGGCGCTCCCAAGACTTGCAGTGCCTGGTCCTTTTTTGACACAGTTGCAGATGACATTTGTTTTGTCAAATGCAAGCTGTGTCATCATAAAGTAAAAAGAGGGAAAAATGTCAGCAACCTCAATACCACAAATATGTGGAAACATGTGCGGACCAGGCACGCGGTGGAGTTACAGAAACACACTGAAGATGTAGGCCAACCAACAGCGGCAGCTACCACCTCTTCAGCTCGTGTTGCCTCTTCCTCCAGCTCACGCACAGCTGGTTTGGCTTCCTCCCAGAGACCTTGTGTAATTCCACCCACAGCACCACCTTCCCAGTCATCCTCACACTCCCAGTCTACTCTACAGCCATCGGTAGTACAGGCATGGGAGAAAAGGCGGGCATTCTCGGCCAACCACCCCCGAGCACAGGCTCTGAATGCAGGCATTGCCAAACTGTTGTCCCTGGAAATGCTCTCGTTCAGGCTGGTGGAGACTGACAGCTTCCGTGACTTGATGGCATTGGCAGTCCCACAGTACAAGGTGCCCAGCCGCTTTTACTTCAGCAGGCAGGCTGTCCCTGCCCTGCACAGGCATGTTGAGGCAAACATAAAACATGCGCTACTGAACGCCGTCAGTAGCAAGGTCCACCTCACCACCGATGCGTGGACCAGTCAGCATGGACAGGGGCGATATGTTTCCCTCACTGCCCATTGGGTTAATGTTGTTGAGCCAGGTACAGATCGTGCGAGTGGCGCAGGACGTGTCCTGCCCACTCCAAGGATTGCAGGAATCCAGTCTGTACGCATCGACTCCTCCTCTTACACCAGTTCCTCTGATTCCTCTCTGCAGGATCCGTCACAGTCCACCCCCACATGGACCCGTGAACGTTTACCTATGACCGACATGAGCACAGCCGTGGCCAAACGTCAGCAGGCCGTCTTGAAACTAGTTTCATTGGGGCATCGAAGCCACACAGCGCAGGAGCTCTGGAATGCCATCAAGCAGGAGAGCGATGTGTGGTTACTGCCAGCGAATCTCCAGCCAGGCATGGTAGTGTGTGACAATGGCCGAAATCTGGTGGCAGCTTTGGCCCTTGGCAACCTCACTCACATCCCATGTCTGGCACATGTGCTCAATTTGGTTGTGCAGAGTTTTCTGAGGGACTATCCGGATCTTGATGCCCTGCTGCACAAGGTCCGCCTAGAGTGTGCTCACTTGCGGCGTTCCAGCTTGGCCAGATCCCGCATTGCTGCTCTGCAGCGCCGATTCCGCCTTCCGGAACACCGCATCATATGTGACCTACCTACCCGGTGGAATTCCACGTTACATATGTTGGAGCGGTTGTGTGAGCAGCAGCAAGCAGTTATGGAGTACCAGCTGCATCAGGCGCAAAGAAGTCGCAGTCAGCGCCGATCAGACTTCACAACCACAGAGTGGGCCACTATGAAGGACGTCTGCCAGGTTTTGCGTCCTTTTGATTATTCCACGCGGATGGCAAGTGCAGATGATGCACTAGTCAGCATGACTGTCCCCCTTATCTGCCTGCTTCAGCAAACTTTGCAAGGGTTAAGGGATGATGTGGTGGAAGAGGTGGAGGATGAGGAGTCACCTTTTCCATCAGCTTCTGGAGAGTCAGCGCCACGTGGTTCCTCACAAAGGGGTACGCAGGGGCCAATTTGTGAGGAGGATGAGGAGGAGTCAATGGAGGAGGAAGAGCTCTGTCCAGAGGAGGGAGCGACACAATTGTCCAGTGGTCAGTGTGTACAGCGAGGGTGGGGTGATGACGAGCGGGCAGAGATCATGTCTCAAGCAGGGGACAGCGTTTCTGGGCCGGTTGGCACTCTGCAGCACATGGTGGATTTCATGCTGCAGTGCCTGAGAAACGACCGCCGCATCGACCACATTCTCAACATGCCTGATTATTGGGTGTTCACCCTCCTCGATCCTCGCTACCGGGACAACGTCCAAAACCTCATCCCTGCGTTGACCCGGGAGCGTAAATTGCGGGAGTACCACGACACACTGGTGAATTCCATCATCTTCTCCTGTCCAACTGAGAGGAGTGCTGCTAGTGCTTTACAAAGCAGCTCAGTGCGTCGAGGCAGTGGGGGAGGCTCTGCCCAAAGAGGGAGCAGAAGCAGTGCCTCTGCCCAAGGCAAGCCCAGTATGGCACAACTCTGGCACACTTTTGTGTGCCCGCCCCAAATGTCTACACCATCACCGGCGGCTCCAGTCAGCAGGAGGCAACGGTTCCGTCAGATGGTGACAGACTACATGGCTTGCCCTCTTACTGTACTCCCAGACGGCTCTTCCCCGTTCAAGTTTTGGGTCTCTAAGCTGGATACATGGCCAGAGCTAAGCCAGTATGCATTGGAGGTGCTGGCTTGCCCTGCGGCTAGTGTCTTATCGGAACGTGTCTTTAGTGCCGCAGGTGGTGTACTAACAGACCGTCGCATGCGACTATCCTCCGATAACGTTGACCGGCTTACTTTCCTGAAAATGAACCAGGCCTGGATCTCGCAGGAATTTGCCACTCCTCTGCCTGATTAAGTAATTGGGTGTCATCCAGGTCTCCTGCTGTGTTCATCTTTCTACCACCTGAACTGCTATTCCTGGGCTCCAACACCGCCAGTTGCGGCTCAGAAGTGCAGGCTGCACAGTAAAAACATACGACCCAGTGTTATTGGGTTTCAGTAACGTCAGCTGATCCCCAGCTGTGTAGCCGGCAATGTGTCCTGCGACCGCCACGCTGGCACAACAACCTAAATGTAAGGGAACCTGTCCCCCCCCCCCCCCGTCGTTTGTTACTGAAAGAGCCATCTTGTGCAGCAGTAATGCTGCACAAGGAAAAGGTAGCTCTTTTTTTTTAGCTCTTTGCACACGCAGAACTTAACACTTATAAAATGTGTTCACTGATACCGTTATACCGTCCCGGAGCTGGGACTTTCCTTCGTAATGTGACGCAGCACAGCCGTCATTCCTACCCCCTTGGTGCCATGCGCTGCCTCCTCAGCGTTGTTTTAAGCTGTCACGGAGCCTGCGCTGTTCTGTTATCCCTTGGGCATGCCCTATTTGCGCTGCCTGTCTTCTGACATAATTTGGTGTCAGGCTGGCTGCGCCTGTGCGGCCGCGCTGCCCGAGATCCCGCCTCGCAGTGTCTTCTGATTGAGTCACACTGCGGGCCTGGGATCCATGGGCATGCGCAGTGCATATCTTCCCCTCGGGCTCTCGCTCATTTCCCTCCGCCTTCTTTAGACTGTGCGCCGTCAGCTGATCCCTAGCATGCCACGGCCGTGACACCGCACAGTCTGAAGAAGAGGGAAGGAGGGGAGTGAGAGTCGAGGTTATGCACTGTGCATGCCCATGGTTCCAAGGCCCGCAGTGGGATTACGTTAGATGAGACTGCGAGGTGGGATCTGGAGCAGCGTGGACGCACAGGCACTGACAGCCTGACACCAAATTATGTCAGAAGACAGGCAGCGCTAATTGGGCATGGCCAAGGGCTAACAGAACAGCGCAGGCTCCGTGGCAGCTTAAAACAACGCTGAGGAGGCAGCGCACGGCATCAAGGGGATAGGAATGACAGCTGTGCTGTGTCCCATTACGAAGGAAATTCGCACCTCCGGAACGGTTTAACGGTATAAAGGGACACATTTTTAGTGTTTACTTCGGTGTTTGCAAGGAGCATAATTAAAAGAGCAACCTTTTCCTTTTGCATCCTTAGTGCTGCACAACATGGCTCTTTCAGCTACAAACGTCTTGGGGGGGGGGGTTAAAGGTTTCCTTTCAACTTGCTCCAATCAGGCTTCGGCCTACACTCTGTTCCTCTGCTCCTCCTGCTGTCCCTGGGCTCTAACACCGCCAGTTGGTGCCTGGAAGTGCTGTGTGCACAGTCAACAGTCGCTCCTCTGTTATTGGGGTTCAGTAACGTCAGCTGATCCCCAGCTGTGTGTGCGGCAATACCTCCAATCTGCTCCTCCTGCTGTCCCTGGGCTCTAACACCGCCAGTTGGTGCCTGGAAGTGCTGTGTGCACAGTCAACAGTCGCTCCTCTGTTATTGGGGTTCAGTAACGTCAGCTGATCCCCAGCTGTGTATCCGGCAACGTGTCATGCGACCGCCACGCTGGCACAACTAAAATGTAAGGGGACCTGTCCCCCCCCCCCCCCTAGGCGTTTGTTACTGAAAGAGCCACCATGTGCAGCACTAATACTGCACAAGGGAAAGGTCGCTCTTGAAATTATGCTCCTTGCAAACGCTGAACTACACACTCATGTAATGTGTCCCCTCACACCGTCCAACCGTCCCGGAGGTGGGACTTTCCTTTGTAATGTGACACAGCACAGCCGTCATTGCTACCCCCTTGGCACCGTGCGCTGCCTCCTTAGCGTTGTTTGATTCCGTCATGGACCCTGCGCTGTTATGTTATCCCTTGGCCATGCACAGTTTGCGCTGCCCGTCCTCTGACATCATTTGTTGTCGTCCTGGCTGCGCCTGTGCGTCCACGCTGCCCGAAATCACACCTCGCAGTGTCGTCTAATGTGATCCCACAGTGGGCCTGGTATCCATGGCCATGCGCAGTGCATATACTAGCCTCTCACTCCCCTTCTTCACGCTTCTTCAGACTAGGCGGCGTCAGCTGATCCCTAATAGCATGCCACGGCCGTGACGCCGCACAGTCTGAAGAAGCAGGAAGGAGGTGAGTGAGAGGCGATGATATGCACTGCGCATGCCCATGGATCCCTGGCCCGCAGTGGGACTACATTAGATGACACTGCAAGGTTGGATCTCGGGCAGCTTGGACGCACAGGCACTGCCAGCCTGACACCTACATGATGTCAGAAGACGGGCACCGCTAACTGTGCATGGCCAAGGGATAACATTACAGTGCGGGCTCCGTGACAGAACCAAACAACGTTGAGGAGGTGGTGCCCGGCACCAAGGGGGTTGGAATGACGGCTGTGCTGTGTCACATTACAAAGGAAAGTCCCACTTCCGGGATGGTTTGACGGTGTGAGGGGACACATTATATGAGTGTGTACTTCAGCGTTTGCAAGGAGCATAATTTTCGGAGCCACCATTTTCCATGTGCAGTATTACTGCTGTACAAGATGGCTCTTTCAGCAACAAATGCCTGGGGGGGGGGGTTAAAGGTTCCCTTTCAACTTGCTCCACTGCAGGCTTCGGCCTACACTCTGCTCCTCTTTGATTCCCTGGGTTTCAACACTGTCAGTTGCCACCTGGAAGTGTTGTCTACACAGAAAAAAACACTAGGTGATGTGTCAGTGGGGTTCAGCACCGCCAGCTGTTCCCCTGCTGTGTAGTCGGCAACGTGTCCAGCACAAGCCACGCTGGCACAACAGAACAAAAGCTGCCACCAGTGCAGGCTTCGGCCTACACTCTGCTCCTCTCCTCCTCCTGCTGACCCTGGGCTCAAACACCGCTAGTTTTTGCCCGGAAGTGCTAGCTGCACAGAGAAAAACACCAGCCAATGTGTTAGTGGGGTTCAGCAACGCCAGCTGTTCCCCTGCTGTGTAGCCGGCAACGTGACCTGCAAACGCCATGCAGGCACAGGAACTGAAATTAAAAGGGAACCTGGCCCCACCCCCCCAGGTGTTTCTATGTATAACAGCCACCTAGTACAGCAGTACTGCTGCATTTGTACAAGGTGGCTGACTTTTTCTCCTTGCCCACGTGGAACTCAACACGTACAAAATGTGTCTCATTGAGACCATTCCACTGTCCCTGAGGTGTGACTTTCCTTTGTAATGATACGCAGCACCCCCCTTGGTAGCGTTTCCCGTCTTTTGTCATCATGGTTAGCTGGCTGCGCCTGTGCATCCGCCCTGCTAGAAACAACGCCCCTCGTTGTCATATTTATTTTGTCAGCGAGGGTGTGGTTTATGGGCACGAGCAGTGCATATGTTCGCCTGTCTTAACTCATCTCCTTCCGCCTTCTTCAGACTGTGCGGCCTCCTGGCCGTGGTAGGCGATAAGGGATCAGCTGAGGCCGCCCAGTCTGGAGCAGGTGTAAGGACATGTGTAAGCGGCCAACCTATTTACTGCACAAGGCCACGAATCCCAGCCACGCAGTGTGATTTTTTGAAAACACACTGTGGGTCTGGGATTCATGTCCATCGCTAACCGCAACGGCCGACATGAAATGAGGTCAGAAGACAGGAAGCGCTCACAGCGCATGGCCAAGGGATCACAATAGCGCAGACTCCTGTACAGCAAATAACAACGCTCAGGAATCTGCGCCCAGTACCTAGGTGCAAATTTTGACACCTGTGCTGCGTCTCGTTAAAAAGACAAGTCACGCCTCCACAACTGTTTGACAGTATAATGGGCTAAATAGTGTACGTGTTTTAGTCAGCGTGTGCAAGGAGCAAAACAAATAGAGCAACCTTTTACTTGTGCAGCATTAATGCTGCACAAGGTGTGGCTCTTGTACCTTGCAACACCTGAGGGGGGGGTTAAAGGTAACCTTTGAAATTGGTTCAACTAGGCTTCGGCCTACACTCTGCTCCTCTACTCCTCCTGCTGACCCTGGGCTCAAACACCGCTAGTTTTTGCCCGGAAATGCTAGCTGCACAGAGAAAAACACCAGCCAATGTGTTAGTGGGGTTCAGCACCGCCAGCTGTTCCCCTGCTGTGTAGTCGGCAACGTGTCCAGCACAAGCCACGCTGGCACAACCGACCAAAAGCTGCCACCAGTGCAGGCTTCGGCCTACACTTTGCTCCTCTCCTCCTCCTGCTGACCCTGGGCTCAAACAACGCCAGTTTCTGCCCGGACATGCTAGCTGCACAGAGAAAAACACCAGCCAATGTGTTAGTGGGGTTCAGCACCGCCTGCTGTTCCCCCGCTGTGTAGCCGGCATCGTGTCCAGCACAAGCCACGCTGGCACAACCGACCAAAAGCTGCCACCAGTGCAGGCTTCGGCCTACACTTTGCTCCTCTCCTCCTCCTCCTGCTGACCCTGGGCTCAAACAACGCCAGTTTCTGCCCGGACATGCTAGCTGCACAGAGAAAAACACCAGCCAATGTGTTAGTGGGGTTCAGCACCGCCTGCTGTTCCCCCGCTGTGTAGCCGGCATCGTGTCCAGCACAAGCCACGCTGGCACAACCGACCAAAAGCTGCCACCAGTGCAGGCTTCGGCCTACACTTTGCTCCTCTCCTCCTCCTCCTGCTGACCCTGGGCTCTAACACCGCTAGTTTTTGCCCGGACATGCAATCTGCACAGAGAAAAACACCAGTCAATGTGTTAGTGGGGTTCAGCACCGCCAGCTGTTCCCCTGCTGTGCAGCTTGCAACGTGACCTGCAAACGCCACGCAGGCACATGAACTGAAATTGAAGGGAGCCTGCCCCCCACCCACAGGTGTTTCTATGTATAACAGCCACCTTGTACAGCAGTACTGCTGCATTTGTACAAGGTGGCTGACTTTTTCTCCTTGCACACGTGGAACTCAACAAGTACAAAATGTGTCTCATTACAGACCATTACAATGTCCCTGAGGTGTGACTTTCCTTTGTAATGACACGCAGCACCCCCATTGTTAGCGCTGCCCGTCTTCTGACATCATTGGTTGGCTGGCTGTGCCTGTGCGTCCCCCCTGTCCGACACAACGCCCCCCGTTGTCTCATATATTTTGACTGCGAGGGTGTGATTGATGGGCACGAGCAGTGCATATGTTCCCCTGTTTTCACTCCCCTCCTTCCGCCTTCTTCTGACTGTGCGGCCTCATGGCCGCGGCATGCGATAAGGGATCAGCTGAGGCCGCCCAGTCTGAAGCAGGTGTAAGGACATGTGTGAGCGGCGAACATATTTACTGCACAAGGCCACGAATCCCAGCACCGCAGTGTGACTTTAGGAAAAGCCACTGTGGGTCTGGGATTTATGGCCATCGTTAACCGCACCGGCCAACATGAAATGAGGTCATGAGACGGCCTGCACTAACAGGGTATTGCCAAGGGATAACACAAGAGCGCAGACTCCTGTACAGCAAATAACAACGCTCAGGAATCTGCGCCCAGTACCTAGGTGCAAATTTTGACACCTGTGCTGCGTCTCGTTAAAAAGACAAGTCACGCCTCCACAACTGTTTGACAGTATAATGGGCTAAATAGTGTACGTGTTTAATTCAGCGTGTGCAAGGAGCAACATTAAATAGAGCAACCTTTGACTTGTGCATCATTAATGCTGTTCAAGGTGTGGCTCTTGTACCTTGCAACACCTGAGGGGGGGGTTAAAGGTAACCTTTGAAATTGGTTCAACTAGGCTTCGGCCTACACTCTGCTCCTCTACTCCTCCTGCTGACCCTGGGCTCAAACAACGCCAGTTTCTGCCCGGAAATGCTAGCTGCACAGAGAAAAACACCAGCCAATGTGTTAGTGGGGTTCAGCACCGCCAGCTGTTCCCCTGCTGTGTAGTCGGCAACGTGTCCAGCACAAGCCACGCTGGCACAACAGAACAAAAGCTGCCACCAGTGCAGGCTGCGGCCTACACTTTGCTCCTCTCCTCCTCCTCCTGCTGACCCTGGGCTCTAACACCGCTAGTTTTTGCCCGGACATGCAATCTGCACAGAGAAAAACACCAGTCAATGTGTCAGTGGGGTTCAGCAACGCCAGCTGTTCCCCTGCTGTGTAGCTTGCAACGTGACCTGCAAACGCCACGCAGGCACATGAACTGAAATTGAAGGGAGCCTGCCCCCCACCCACAGGTGTTTCTATGTATAACAGCCACCTTGTACAGCAGTACTGCTGCATTTGTACAAGGTGGCTGACTTTTTCTCCTTGCACACGTGGAACTCAACAAGTACAAAATGTGTCTCATTACAGACCATTACAATGTCCCTGAGGTGTGACTTTCCTTTGTAATGACACGCAGCACCCCCATTGTTAGCGCTGCCCGTCTTCTGACATCATTGGTTGGCTGGCTGTGCCTGTGCGTCCCCCCTGTCCGACACAACGCCCCCCGTTGTCTCATATATTTTGACTGCGAGGGTGTGATTGATGGGCACGAGCAGTGCATATGTTCCCCTGTTTTCACTCCCCTCCTTCCGCCTTCTTCTGACTGTGCGGCCTCATGGCCGCGGCATGCGATAAGGGATCAGCTGAGGCCGCCCAGTCTGAAGCAGGTGTAAGGACATGTGTGAGCGGCGAACATATTTACTGCACAAGGCCACGAATCCCAGCACCGCAGTGTGACTTTAGGAAAAGCCACTGTGGGTCTGGGATTTATGGCCATCGTTAACCGCACCGGCCAACATGAAATGAGGTCATGAGACGGCCTGCACTAACAGGGTATTGCCAAGGGATAACACAAGAGCGCAGACTCCTGTACAGCAAATAACAACGCTCAGGAATCTGCGCCCAGTACCTAGGTGCAAATTTTGACACCTGTGCTGCGTCTCGTTAAAAAGACAAGTCACGCCTCCACAACTGTTTGACAGTATAATGGGCTAAATAGTGTACGTGTTTAATTCAGCGTGTGCAAGGAGCAACATTAAATAGAGCAACCTTTGACTTGTGCATCATTAATGCTGTTCAAGGTGTGGCTCTTGTACCTTGCAACACCTGAGGGGGGGGTTAAAGGTAACCTTTGAAATTGGTTCAACTAGGCTTCGGCCTACACTCTGCTCCTCTACTCCTCCTGCTGACCCTGGGCTCAAACAACGCCAGTTTCTGCCCGGAAATGCTAGCTGCACAGAGAAAAACACCAGCCAATGTGTTAGTGGGGTTCAGCACCGCCAGCTGTTCCCCTGCTGTGTAGTCGGCAACGTGTCCAGCACAAGCCACGCTGGCACAACAGAACAAAAGCTGCCACCAGTGCAGGCTGCGGCCTACACTTTGCTCCTCTCCTCCTCCTCCTGCTGACCCTGGGCTCTAACACCGCTAGTTTTTGCCCGGACATGCAATCTGCACAGAGAAAAACACCAGTCAATGTGTCAGTGGGGTTCAGCAACGCCAGCTGTTCCCCTGCTGTGTAGCTTGCAACGTGACCTGCAAACGCCACGCAGGCACATGAACTGAAATTGAAGGGAGCCTGCCCCCCACCCACAGGTGTTTCTATGTATAACAGCCACCTTGTACAGCAGTACTGCTGCATTTGTACAAGGTGGCTGACTTTTTCTCCTTGCACACGTGGAACTCAACAAGTACAAAATGTGTCTCATTACAGACCATTACAATGTCCCTGAGGTGTGACTTTCCTTTGTAATGACACGCAGCACCCCCATTGTTAGCGCTGCCCGTCTTCTGACATCATTGGTTGGCTGGCTGTGCCTGTGCGTCCCCCCTGTCCGACACAACGCCCCCCGTTGTCTCATATATTTTGACTGCGAGGGTGTGATTGATGGGCACGAGCAGTGCATATGTTCCCCTGTTTTCACTCCCCTCCTTCCGCCTTCTTCTGACTGTGCGGCCTCATGGCCGCGGCATGCGATAAGGGATCAGCTGAGGCCGCCCAGTCTGAAGCAGGTGTAAGGACATGTGTGAGCGGCGAACATATTTACTGCACAAGGCCACGAATCCCAGCACCGCAGTGTGACTTTAGGAAAAGCCACTGTGGGTCTGGGATTTATGGCCATCGTTAACCGCACCGGCCAACATGAAATGAGGTCATGAGACGGCCTGCACTAACAGGGTATTGCCAAGGGATAACACAAGAGCGCAGACTCCTGTACAGCAAATAACAACGCTCAGGAATCTGCGCCCAGTACCTAGGTGCAAATTTTGACACCTGTGCTGCGTCTCGTTAAAAAGACAAGTCACGCCTCCACAACTGTTTGACAGTATAATGGGCTAAATAGTGTACGTGTTTAATTCAGCGTGTGCAAGGAGCAACATTAAATAGAGCAACCTTTGACTTGTGCATCATTAATGCTGTTCAAGGTGTGGCTCTTGTACCTTGCAACACCTGAGGGGGGGGTTAAAGGTAACCTTTGAAATTGGTTCAACTAGGCTTCGGCCTACACTCTGCTCCTCTACTCCTCCTGCTGACCCTGGGCTCAAACAACGCCAGTTTCTGCCCGGAAATGCTAGCTGCACAGAGAAAAACACCAGCCAATGTGTTAGTGGGGTTCAGCACCGCCAGCTGTTCCCCTGCTGTGTAGTCGGCAACGTGTCCAGCACAAGCCACGCTGGCACAACAGAACAAAAGCTGCCACCAGTGCAGGCTGCGGCCTACACTTTGCTCCTCTCCTCCTCCTCCTGCTGACCCTGGGCTCTAACACCGCTAGTTTTTGCCCGGACATGCAATCTGCACAGAGAAAAACACCAGTCAATGTGTCAGTGGGGTTCAGCAACGCCAGCTGTTCCCCTGCTGTGTAGCTTGCAACGTGACCTGCAAACGCCACGCAGGCACATGAACTGAAATTGAAGGGAGCCTGCCCCCCACCCACAGGTGTTTCTATGTATAACAGCCACCTTGTACAGCAGTACTGCTGCATTTGTACAAGGTGGCTGACTTTTTCTCCTTGCACACGTGGAACTCAACAAGTACAAAATGTGTCTCATTACAGACCATTACAATGTCCCTGAGGTGTGACTTTCCTTTGTAATGACACGCAGCACCCCCATTGTTAGCGCTGCCCGTCTTCTGACATCATTGGTTGGCTGGCTGTGCCTGTGCGTCCCCCCTGTCCGACACAACGCCCCCCGTTGTCTCATATATTTTGACTGCGAGGGTGTGATTGATGGGCACGAGCAGTGCATATGTTCCCCTGTTTTCACTCCCCTCCTTCCGCCTTCTTCTGACTGTGCGGCCTCATGGCCGCGGCATGCGATAAGGGATCAGCTGAGGCCGCCCAGTCTGAAGCAGGTGTAAGGACATGTGTGAGCGGCGAACATATTTACTGCACAAGGCCACGAATCCCAGCACCGCAGTGTGACTTTAGGAAAAGCCACTGTGGGTCTGGGATTTATGGCCATCGTTAACCGCACCGGCCAACATGAAATGAGGTCATGAGACGGCCTGCACTAACAGGGTATTGCCAAGGGATAACACAAGAGCGCAGACTCCTGTACAGCAAATAACAACGCTCAGGAATCTGCGCCCAGTACCTAGGTGCAAATTTTGACACCTGTGCTGCGTCTCGTTAAAAAGACAAGTCACGCCTCCACAACTGTTTGACAGTATAATGGGCTAAATAGTGTACGTGTTTAATTCAGCGTGTGCAAGGAGCAAAATTAAATAGAGCAACCTTTGACTTGTGCATCATTAATGCTGTT
Source organism: Ranitomeya imitator (assembly GCF_032444005.1). Classification (NCBI taxonomy): domain Eukaryota; kingdom Metazoa; phylum Chordata; class Amphibia; order Anura; family Dendrobatidae; genus Ranitomeya; species Ranitomeya imitator. The sequence continues at coordinate 547,692,369 of NC_091285.1, forward strand.
CAAGGTGTGGCTCTTGTACCTTGCAACACCTGAGGGGGGGGTTAAAGGTAACCTTTGAAATTGGTTCAACTAGGCTTCGGCCTACACTCTGCTCCTCTACTCCTCCTGCTGACCCTGGGCTCAAACAACGCCAGTTTCTGCCCGGAAATGCTAGCTGCACAGAGAAAAACACCAGCCAATGTGTTAGTGGGGTTCAGCACCGCCAGCTGTTCCCCTGCTGTGTAGTCGGCAACGTGTCCAGCACAAGCCACGCTGGCACAACAGAACAAAAGCTGCCACCAGTGCAGGCTGCGGCCTACACTTTGCTCCTCTCCTCCTCCTCCTGCTGACCCTGGGCTCTAACACCGCTAGTTTTTGCCCGGACATGCAATCTGCACAGAGAAAAACACCAGTCAATGTGTCAGTGGGGTTCAGCAACGCCAGCTGTTCCCCTGCTGTGTAGCTTGCAACGTGACCTGCAAACGCCACGCAGGCACATGAACTGAAATTGAAGGGAGCCTGCCCCCCACCCACAGGTGTTTCTATGTATAACAGCCACCTTGTACAGCAGTACTGCTGCATTTGTACAAGGTGGCTGACTTTTTCTCCTTGCACACGTGGAACTCAACAAGTACAAAATGTGTCTCATTACAGACCATTACAATGTCCCTGAGGTGTGACTTTCCTTTTTAATGACACGCAGCACCCCCATTGTTAGCGCTGCCCGTCTCCTGACATCATTGGTTGGCTGGCTGTGCCTGTGCGTCCCCCCTGTCCGACACAACGCCCCCCGTTGTCTCATATATTTTGACTGCGAGGGTGTGATTGATGGGCACGAGCAGTGCATATGTTCCCCTGTTTTCACTCCCCTCCTTCCGCCTTCTTCTGACTGTGCGGCCTCATGGCCGCGGCATGCGATAAGGGATCAGCTGAGGCCGCCCAGTCTGAAGCAGGTGTAAGGACATGTGTGAGCGGCGAACATATTTACTGCACAAGGCCACGAATCCCAGCACCGCAGTGTGACTTTAGGAAAAGCCACTGTGGGTCTGGGATTTATGGCCATCGTTAACCGCACCGGCCAACATGAAATGAGGTCATGAGACGGCCTGCACTAACAGGGTATTGCCAAGGGATAACACAAGAGCGCAGACTCCTGTACAGCAAATAACAACGCTCAGGAATCTGCGCCCAGTACCTAGGTGCAAATTTTGACACCTGTGCTGCGTCTCGTTAAAAAGACAAGTCACGCCTCCACAACTGTTTGACAGTATAATGGGCTAAATAGTGTACGTGTTTAATTCAGCGTGTGCAAGGAGCAAAATTAAATAGAGCAACCTTTGACTTGTGCATCATTAATGCTGTTCAAGGTGTGGCTCTTGTACCTTGCAACACCTGAGGGGGGGGGTTAAAGGTAACCTTTGAAATTGGTTCAACTAGGCTTCGGCCTACACTCTGCTCCTCTACTCCTCCTGCTGACCCTGGGCTCAAACACCGCTAGTTTTTGCCCGGAAATGCTAGCTGCACAGAGAAAAACACCAGCCAATGTGTTAGTGGGGTTCAGCAACGCCAGCTGTTCCCCCTCTGTGTAGCCGGCATCGTGTCCAGCACAAGCCACGCTGGCACAACCGACCAAAAGCTGCCACCAGTGCAGGCTTCGGCCTACACTTTGCTCCTCTCCTCCTCCTCCTGCTGACCCTGTGCTCAAACACCGCTAGTTTTTGCCCGGAAATGCTAGCTGCACAGAGAAAAACACCAGCCAATGTGTTAGTGGGGTTCAGCACCGCCAGCTGTTCCCCTGCTGTGCAGCTTGCAACGTGACCTGCAAACGCCACGCAGGCACATGAACTGAAATTGAAGGGAGCCTGGCCCCCACCCCCAGGTGTTTCTATGTATAACAGCCACCTTGTACAGCAGTACTGCTGCATTTGTACAAGGTGGCTGATGTTTTCTCCTTGCCCACGTGGAACTCAACACGTACAAAATGTGTCTCTTTGAGACCATTCCACTGTCCCTGAGGTGTGACTTTCCTTTCTAATGATACGCAGCACCCCCCTTGGTAGCGCTTCCCGTCTTCTGACATCATTGGTTGGCTACTTGCGCCTGTTCGTCCGCCCTGCCTGAATAAAATGCTCCTCGTTGTCTTAATTATTTTGACTGCAAGGGTGTGATTGATGGGCACGAGCAGTGCATATCTTCGCCTGTCTTAACTCATCTCCTTCAGCCTTCTTCAGACTGTGCAGCCTCATGGCCGCGGCATGCGAGAAGGGATCAGCAGAGGCCGCCCAGTCTGAAGCAGGTGTAAGGACGTGTGTGAGCGGCCAAAATATTTACTGCTCAAGGCCACGAATCCCAGCACCGCAGTGTGGCTTTATGAAAAGACACTGTGGGTCTGGGATTTATGGCCATCGTTAACCGCACCGGCCAACATGAAATGATGTCATAAGATGGGCAGCGCTAACAGGGCATTGCCAAGGGATAACACAAGAGCGCAGACTCCTGTACAGCAAATAACAACGCTCAGGAAGCTGCTCCAAGCACCAAGGCGTTATTTTGGACACCTGTGCTGCGTCTCATCAAAAAACCAAGTCACGCATCCACTACAGTTTGACTGTAGAATGGGGTAAATTGTGTATGTCTTTCATTCAGCGTGTGCAAGTAGACAAATTAATAGAGCAACCTTTCACTTGTGCAGCATTAATACTGCACAAGGTGTGTCTCTTGTACTTTGTAACACCTGAGGGGGGGGTTAAAGGTTTCCTTTGAAATTGGTTCAACTAAGCTTCGGCCTACACTCTGCTCCTCTCCTCCTCCTCCTGCTTCAACACGGGCTCTAACATCGCTAGTTTTTGCCCGCAAGTGCTAGCTGCACAGAGAAAAACACACGCCATTGTGTTAGTGGGGTTCAGCAACGCCAGCTGTTCCCCCAGTGTGTAGCCGGCAAAGTGTCCTGCAAACGCAACGCAGACACAAAGCTGCCTCCAGTGCAGGCTTCGGCCTACACTCATCTCCCCCTGCTTACCCTTTGCTCCAACACCGCTAGTTGGGGCTCTAGGAAGACAATCTTTAATAGGCAAGGCAACGCATCCGGGTTCCAGCACCGCCAGCTGGTTCTCGGCAGTGTTTTTGTCACAGGTACTCCCTCGTGCCAAGCCTGGTTTCAGCACCGTCAGCTGTTTCCGGGTTGTGTCAAGCTCACTGAGACACCTATGCTTGCCTCGTCGTGGTGCGGTCGGGTTAGCCAACTCCAGGGTGCCTCCAGTTTAGGAGCTTCCTATGTGGGCTGCGTGAACTGGTAGTCAAGGCTGGTTCTGTAGTGCCAGTAGGCCCAGCTCCCCCTGTAGGACTGTTGGGGTTCGGTAACTGCGGCTGCCTCGCGGCCTAGCTGTTCTCTCCTCTCCTGTGGACCTTCGGGTCCACCACCTGGTTCCAGCACCGTCAGCTGGTTCCGGGCCGAGCCTTTGGCTTAGGTGCCTCCTCCTGGGTATCCGAGTTCCGCCAACGCCAGGCGGTCCTTGGTAGTGCTTTTAAGCGCGGGCACCTACAGCTTAGTAACCGGGTTCCAGCACCGTCAGCTGTTCCTCGGTCGTGCCATTGGCTCTTGCACACTGGGGCAACGCATCCGGGTTCCAGCACCGCCAGCTGGTTCTCGGCAGTGTTTTTGTCACAGGTACTCCCTCGTGCCAAGCCTGGTTTCAGCACCGTCAGCTGTTTCCGGGTTGTGTCAAGCTCACTGAGACACCTATGCTTGCCTCGTCGTGGTGCGGTCGGGTTAGCCAACTCCAGGGTGCCTCCAGTTTAGGAGCTTCCTATGTGGGCTGCGTGAACTGGTAGTCAAGGCTGGTTCTGTAGTGCCAGTAGGCCCAGCTCCCCCTGTAGGACTGTTGGGGTTCGGTAACTGCGGCTGCCTCGCGGCCTAGCTGTTCTCTCCTCTCCTGTGGGCCTTCGGGTCCACCACCTGGTTCCAGCACCGTCAGCTGGTTCCGGGCCGAGCCTTTGGCTTAGGTGCCTCCTCCTGGGTATCCGAGTTCCGCCAACGCCAGGCGGTCCTTGGTAGTGCTTTTAAGCGCGGGCACCTACAGCTTGGTAACCGGGTTCCAGCACCGTCAGCTGGTCCTCGGTCGTGCCATTGGCTCTTGCACACTGGGGCAACGCATCCGGGTTCCAGCACCGCCAGCTGGTTCTCGGCAGTGTTTTTGTCACAGGTACTCCCTCGTGCCAAGCCTGGTTTCAGCACCGTCAGCTGTTTCCGGGTTGTGTCAAGCTCACTGAGACACCTATGCTTGCCTCGTCGTGGTGCGGTCGGGTTAGCCAACTCCAGGGTGCCTCCAGTTTAGGAGCTTCCTATGTGGGCTGCGTGAACTGGTAGTCAAGGCTGGTTCTGTAGTGCCAGTAGGCCCAGCTCCCCCTGTAGGACTGTTGGGGTTCGGTAACTGCGGCTGCCTCGCGGCCTAGCTGTTCTCTCCTCTCCTGTGGGCCTTCGGGTCCACCACCTGGTTCCAGCACCGTCAGCTGGTTCCGGGCCGAGCCTTTGGCTTAGGTGCCTCCTCCTGGGTATCCGAGTTCCGCCAACGCCAGGCGGTCCTTGGTAGTGCTTTTAAGCGCGGGCACCTACAGCTTAGTAACCGGGTTCCAGCACCGTCAGCTGGTCCTCGGTCGTGCCATTGGCTCTTGCACACTGGGGCAACGCATCCGGGTTCCAGCACCGCCAGCTGGTTCTCGGCAGTGTTTTTGTCACAGGTACTCCCTCGTGCCAAGCCTGGTTTCAGCACCGTCAGCTGTTTCCGGGTTGTGTCAAGCTCACTGAGACACCTATGCTTGCCTCGTCGTGGTGCGGTCGGGTTAGCCAACTCCAGGGTGCCTCCAGTTTAGGAGCTTCCTATGTGGGCTGCGTGAACTGGTAGTCAAGGCTGGTTCTGTAGTGCCAGTAGGCCCAGCTCCCCCTGTAGGACTGTTGGGGTTCGGTAACTGCGGCTGCCTCGCGGCCTAGCTGTTCTCTCCTCTCCTGTGGGCCTTCGGGTCCACCACCTGGTTCCAGCACCGTCAGCTGGTTCCGGGCCGAGCCTTTGGCTTAGGTGCCTCCTCCTGGGTATCCGAGTTCCGCCAACGCCAGGCGGTCCTTGGTAGTGCTTTTAAGCGCGGGCACCTACAGCTTGGTAACCGGGTTCCAGCACCGTCAGCTGGTCCTCGGTCGTGCCATTGGCTCTTGCACACTGGGGCAACGCATCCGGGTTCCAGCACCGCCAGCTGGTTCTCGGCAGTGTTTTTGTCACAGGTACTCCCTCGTGCCAAGCCTGGTTTCAGCACCGTCAGCTGTTTCCGGGTTGTGTCAAGCTCACTGAGACACCTATGCTTGCCTCGTCGTGGTGCGGTCGGGTTAGCCAACTCCAGGGTGCCTCCAGTTTAGGAGCTTCCTATGTGGGCTGCGTGAACTGGTAGTCAAGGCTGGTTCTGTAGTGCCAGTAGGCCCAGCTCCCCCTGTAGGACTGTTGGGGTTCGGTAACTGCGGCTGCCTCGCGGCCTAGCTGTTCTCTCCTCTCCTGTGGGCCTTCGGGTCCACCACCTGGTTCCAGCACCGTCAGCTGGTTCCGGGCCGAGCCTTTGGCTTAGGTGCCTCCTCCTGGGTATCCGAGTTCCGCCAACGCCAGGCGGTCCTTGGTAGTGCTTTTAAGCGCGGGCACCTACAGCTTAGTAACCGGGTTCCAGCACCGTCAGCTGGTCCTCGGTCGTGCCATTGGCTCTTGCACACTGGGGCAACGCATCCGGGTTCCAGCACCGCCAGCTGGTTCTCGGCAGTGTTTTTGTCACAGGTACTCCCTCGTGCCAAGCCTGGTTTCAGCACCGTCAGCTGTTTCCGGGTTGTGTCAAGCTCACTGAGACACCTATGCTTGCCTCGTCGTGGTGCGGTCGGGTTAGCCAACTCCAGGGTGCCTCCAGTTTAGGAGCTTCCTATGTGGGCTGCGTGAACTGGTAGTCAAGGCTGGTTCTGTAGTGCCAGTAGGCCCAGCTCCCCCTGTAGGACTGTTGGGGTTCGGTAACTGCGGCTGCCTCGCGGCCTAGCTGTTCTCTCCTCTCCTGTGGGCCTTCGGGTCCACCACCTGGTTCCAGCACCGTCAGCTGGTTCCGGGCCGAGCCTTTGGCTTAGGTGCCTCCTCCTGGGTATCCGAGTTCCGCCAACGCCAGGCGGTCCTTGGTAGTGCTTTTAAGCGCGGGCACCTACAGCTTGGTAACCGGGTTCCAGCACCGTCAGCTGGTCCTCGGTCGTGCCATTGGCTCTTGCACACTGGGGCAACGCATCCGGGTTCCAGCACCGCCAGCTGGTTCTCGGCAGTGTTTTTGTCACAGGTACTCCCTCGTGCCAAGCCTGGTTTCAGCACCGTCAGCTGTTTCCGGGTTGTGTCAAGCTCACTGAGACACCTATGCTTGCCTCGTCGTGGTGCGGTCGGGTTAGCCAACTCCAGGGTGCCTCCAGTTTAGGAGCTTCCTATGTGGGCTGCGTGAACTGGTAGTCAAGGCTGGTTCTGTAGTGCCAGTAGGCCCAGCTCCCCCTGTAGGACTGTTGGGGTTCGGTAACTGCGGCTGCCTCGCGGCCTAGCTGTTCTCTCCTCTCCTGTGGGCCTTCGGGTCCACCACCTGGTTCCAGCACCGTCAGCTGGTTCCGGGCCGAGCCTTTGGCTTAGGTGCCTCCTCCTGGGTATCCGAGTTCCGCCAACGCCAGGCGGTCCTTGGTAGTGCTTTTAAGCGCGGGCACCTACAGCTTAGTAACCGGGTTCCAGCACCGTCAGCTGGTCCTCGGTCGTGCCATTGGCTCTTGCACACTGGGGCAACGCATCCGGGTTCCAGCACCGCCAGCTGGTTCTCGGCAGTGTTTTTGTCACAGGTACTCCCTCGTGCCAAGCCTGGTTTCAGCACCGTCAGCTGTTTCCGGGTTGTGTCAAGCTCACTGAGACACCTATGCTTGCCTCGTCGTGGTGCGGTCGGGTTAGCCAACTCCAGGGTGCCTCCAGTTTAGGAGCTTCCTATGTGGGCTGCGTGAACTGGTAGTCAAGGCTGGTTCTGTAGTGCCAGTAGGCCCAGCTCCCCCTGTAGGACTGTTGGGGTTCGGTAACTGCGGCTGCCTCGCGGCCTAGCTGTTCTCTCCTCTCCTGTGGGCCTTCGGGTCCACCACCTGGTTCCAGCACCGTCAGCTGGTTCCGGGCCGAGCCTTTGGCTTAGGTGCCTCCTCCTGGGTATCCGAGTTCCGCCAACGCCAGGCGGTCCTTGGTAGTGCTTTTAAGCGCGGGCACCTACAGCTTGGTAACCGGGTTCCAGCACCGTCAGCTGGTCCTCGGTCGTGCCATTGGCTCTTGCACACTGGGGCAACGCATCCGGGTTCCAGCACCGCCAGCTGGTTCTCGGCAGTGTTTTTGTCACAGGTACTCCCTCGTGCCAAGCCTGGTTTCAGCACCGTCAGCTGTTTCCGGGTTGTGTCAAGCTCACTGAGACACCTATGCTTGCCTCGTCGTGGTGCGGTCGGGTTAGCCAACTCCAGGGTGCCTCCAGTTTAGGAGCTTCCTATGTGGGCTGCGTGAACTGGTAGTCAAGGCTGGTTCTGTAGTGCCAGTAGGCCCAGCTCCCCCTGTAGGACTGTTGGGGTTCGGTAACTGCGGCTGCCTCGCGGCCTAGCTGTTCTCTCCTCTCCTGTGGGCCTTCGGGTCCACCACCTGGTTCCAGCACCGTCAGCTGGTTCCGGGCCGAGCCTTTGGCTTAGGTGCCTCCTCCTGGGTATCCGAGTTCCGCCAACGCCAGGCGGTCCTTGGTAGTGCTTTTAAGCGCGGGCACCTACAGCTTGGTAACCGGGTTCCAGCACCGTCAGCTGGTCCTCGGTCGTGCCATTGGCTCTTGCACACTGGGGCAACGCATCCGGGTTCCAGCACCGCCAGCTGGTTCTCGGCAGTGTTTTTGTCACAGGTACTCCCTCGTGCCAAGCCTGGTTTCAGCACCGTCAGCTGTTTCCGGGTTGTGTCAAGCTCACTGAGACACCTATGCTTGCCTCGTCGTGGTGCGGTCGGGTTAGCCAACTCCAGGGTGCCTCCAGTTTAGGAGCTTCCTATGTGGGCTGCGTGAACTGGTAGTCAAGGCTGGTTCTGTAGTGCCAGTAGGCCCAGCTCCCCCTGTAGGACTGTTGGGGTTCGGTAACTGCGGCTGCCTCGCGGCCTAGCTGTTCTCTCCTCTCCTGTGGGCCTTCGGGTCCACCACCTGGTTCCAGCACCGTCAGCTGGTTCCGGGCCGAGCCTTTGGCTTAGGTGCCTCCTCCTGGGTATCCGAGTTCCGCCAACGCCAGGCGGTCCTTGGTAGTGCTTTTAAGCGCGGGCACCTACAGCTTAGTAACCGGGTTCCAGCACCGTCAGCTGGTCCTCGGTCGTGCCATTGGCTCTTGCACACTGGGGCAACGCATCCGGGTTCCAGCACCGCCAGCTGGTTCTCGGCAGTGTTTTTGTCACAGGTACTCCCTCGTGCCAAGCCTGGTTTCAGCACCGTCAGCTGTTTCCGGGTTGTGTCAAGCTCACTGAGACACCTATGCTTGCCTCGTCGTGGTGCGGTCGGGTTAGCCAACTCCAGGGTGCCTCCAGTTTAGGAGCTTCCTATGTGGGCTGCGTGAACTGGTAGTCAAGGCTGGTTCTGTAGTGCCAGTAGGCCCAGCTCCCCCTGTAGGACTGTTGGGGTTCGGTAACTGCGGCTGCCTCGCGGCCTAGCTGTTCTCTCCTCTCCTGTGGGCCTTCGGGTCCACCACCTGGTTCCAGCACCGTCAGCTGGTTCCGGGCCGAGCCTTTGGCTTAGGTGCCTCCTCCTGGGTATCCGAGTTCCGCCAACGCCAGGCGGTCCTTGGTAGTGCTTTTAAGCGCGGGCACCTACAGCTTGGTAACCGGGTTCCAGCACCGTCAGCTGGTCCTCGGTCGTGCCATTGGCTCTTGCACACTGGGGCAACGCATCCGGGTTCCAGCACCGCCAGCTGGTTCTCGGCAGTGTTTTTGTCACAGGTACTCCCTCGTGCCAAGCCTGGTTTCAGCACCGTCAGCTGTTTCCGGGTTGTGTCAAGCTCACTGAGACACCTATGCTTGCCTCGTCGTGGTGCGGTCGGGTTAGCCAACTCCAGGGTGCCTCCAGTTTAGGAGCTTCCTATGTGGGCTGCGTGAACTGGTAGTCAAGGCTGGTTCTGTAGTGCCAGTAGGCCCAGCTCCCCCTGTAGGACTGTTGGGGTTCGGTAACTGCGGCTGCCTCGCGGCCTAGCTGTTCTCTCCTCTCCTGTGGGCCTTCGGGTCCACCACCTGGTTCCAGCACCGTCAGCTGGTTCCGGGCCGAGCCTTTGGCTTAGGTGCCTCCTCCTGGGTATCCGAGTTCCGCCAACGCCAGGCGGTCCTTGGTAGTGCTTTTAAGCGCGGGCACCTACAGCTTGGTAACCGGGTTCCAGCACCGTCAGCTGGTCCTCGGTCGTGCCATTGGCTCTTGCACACTGGGGCAACGCATCCGGGTTCCAGCACCGCCAGCTGGTTCTCGGCAGTGTTTTTGTCACAGGTACTCCCTCGTGCCAAGCCTGGTTTCAGCACCGTCAGCTGTTTCCGGGTTGTGTCAAGCTCACTGAGACACCTATGCTTGCCTCGTCGTGGTGCGGTCGGGTTAGCCAACTCCAGGGTGCCTCCAGTTTAGGAGCTTCCTATGTGGGCTGCGTGAACTGGTAGTCAAGGCTGGTTCTGTAGTGCCAGTAGGCCCAGCTCCCCCTGTAGGACTGTTGGGGTTCGGTAACTGCGGCTGCCTCGCGGCCTAGCTGTTCTCTCCTCTCCTGTGGGCCTTCGGGTCCACCACCTGGTTCCAGCACCGTCAGCTGGTTCCGGGCCGAGCCTTTGGCTTAGGTGCCTCCTCCTGGGTATCCGAGTTCCGCCAACGCCAGGCGGTCCTTGGTAGTGCTTTTAAGCGCGGGCACCTACAGCTTAGTAACCGGGTTCCAGCACCGTCAGCTGGTCCTCGGTCGTGCCATTGGCTCTTGCACACTGGGGCAACGCATCCGGGTTCCAGCACCGCCAGCTGGTTCTCGGCAGTGTTTTTGTCACAGGTACTCCCTCGTGCCAAGCCTGGTTTCAGCACCGTCAGCTGTTTCCGGGTTGTGTCAAGCTCACTGAGACACCTATGCTTGCCTCGTCGTGGTGCGGTCGGGTTAGCCAACTCCAGGGTGCCTCCAGTTTAGGAGCTTCCTATGTGGGCTGCGTGAACTGGTAGTCAAGGCTGGTTCTGTAGTGCCAGTAGGCCCAGCTCCCCCTGTAGGACTGTTGGGGTTCGGTAACTGCGGCTGCCTCGCGGCCTAGCTGTTCTCTCCTCTCCTGTGGGCCTTCGGGTCCACCACCTGGTTCCAGCACCGTCAGCTGGTTCCGGGCCGAGCCTTTGGCTTAGGTGCCTCCTCCTGGGTATCCGAGTTCCGCCAACGCCAGGCGGTCCTTGGTAGTGCTTTTAAGCGCGGGCACCTACAGCTTGGTAACCGGGTTCCAGCACCGTCAGCTGGTCCTCGGTCGTGCCATTGGCTCTTGCACACTGGGGCAACGCATCCGGGTTCCAGCACCGCCAGCTGGTTCTCGGCAGTGTTTTTGTCACAGGTACTCCCTCGTGCCAAGCCTGGTTTCAGCACCGTCAGCTGTTTCCGGGTTGTGTCAAGCTCACTGAGACACCTATGCTTGCCTCGTCGTGGTGCGGTCGGGTTAGCCAACTCCAGGGTGCCTCCAGTTTAGGAGCTTCCTATGTGGGCTGCGTGAACTGGTAGTCAAGGCTGGTTCTGTAGTGCCAGTAGGCCCAGCTCCCCCTGTAGGACTGTTGGGGTTCGGTAACTGCGGCTGCCTCGTGGCCTAGCTGTTCTCTCCTCTCCTGTGGACCTTCGGGTCCACCACCTGGTTCCAGCACCGTCAGCTGGTTCCGGGCCGAGCCTTTGGCTTAGGTGCCTCCTCCTGGGTATCCGAGTTCCGCCAACGCCAGGCGGTCCTTGGTAGTGCTTTTAAGCGCGGGCACCTACAGCTTAGTAACCGGGTTCCAGCACCGTCAGCTGGTCCTCGGTCGTGCCATTGGCTCTTGCACACTGGGGCAACGCATCCGGGTTCCAGCACCGCCAGCTGGTTCTCGGCAGTGTTTTTGTCACAGGTACTCCCTCGTGCCAAGCCTGGTTTCAGCACCGTCAGCTGTTTCCGGGTTGTGTCAAGCTCACTGAGACACCTATGCTTGCCTCGTCGTGGTGCGGTCGGGTTAGCCAACTCCAGGGTGCCTCCAGTTTAGGAGCTTCCTATGTGGGCTGCGTGAACTGGTAGTCAAGGCTGGTTATGTAGTGCCAGTAGGCCCAGCTCCCCCTGTAGGACTGTTGGGGTTCGGTAACTGCGGCTGCCTCGCGGCCTAGCTGTTCTCTCCTCTCCTGTGGGCCTTCGGGTCCACCACCTGGTTCCAGCACCGTCAGCTGGTTCTCGGCAGTGTCTTTTGCTCTTGTACCTTCTGCTCCCCATCCTGGTTCCAGTACCGTCAGCTGGTTCCGGGCAGAGCCTTTGGCTTAGGTGCCTCCTTCTGGGTATCCAAGTTCCACCAACGTCAGGTGGTCCTTGGTAGTGCTTTCAGGCACGGGTACCTCCTGCTTAGTAACCGGGTTCCAGTAACGTCAGCTGGTCCTCGGTAGTTCCATTGGCTCTTGGACCTTCGGCTACCCATCCGGGTTCCAGTACCGTCAGCTGGTTCTCGGCAGTGTCTTTTGCTCTTGTACCTTCTGCTCCCCATCCTGGTTCCAGTAACGTCAGCTGGTTCCGGGCAGAGCCTTTGGCTTAGGTGCCTCCTTCTGGGTATCCGAGTTCCGTCAACGTCAGGCGGTCCTTGGTAGTGCTTTTTAGCACGGGTACCTCCTGCTTAGTAACCGGGTTCCAGTAACGTCAGCTGGTCCTCGGTAGTTCCATAGGCTCTTGAACCTTCGGGTAGCCATCCGAGTTCCAGTTCCATCAGCTGGTTCTTGGCATTTTCTCAGCCTTCTTGTACCTTCTGCTACATTTCCAAGTTGAAGACCCTAACGTCGACGACCCGGAAGACCACCACGATGACGACGACACGGAAGACCACCCCGATGACGACGACGGCGGAGACGACGACGGCGGAGATGACGACACTGGAGACGACGACCCTGGAGACGACAACATGGAAGACCGAGAAGCAGAAGAACAAGAGGCTGCAGAACAAAGAGCAGAAGAACATTAAGCATAAGACTTAATATCAGAGCAAAAGATATTATCTAAATTATATGCAGAAGAAGACTAAGCAGTGTATGGGGGTGAGTCCGTTCCTCCTCGTGGTGCCCCTGGATAAAGCCTGATGCTGCAGGCCAAACTGAACGCGGACAAATGTAACTTTTGTGACTGGCAGAACGGAAGGTGTAATCTTCAAACTTTTATAGATAACAACTACGGGAATGCCTGTCACAAATGAGAATATGATGAAGAAGTAGAATAGGAAGAATAATAACAGTGGAATAAAAAGAATATGTAGAATAAGAAGAATAATAATAGTTGAATAAAATGAATATGAAGAATGTAATAAAAAAAAAAAAATAGGTAGAAGATGAAGAAGAAGATGAATAAGGTGAAGAAGTTGATGTCAAAGATGCTGATGATGATGAAGATGAAAGTGTGGGAAAAGAAAAAAAAAAAGAAAAAAAAGAAGGGGAAGGGCGTGGAATAGTGAAACATCAATATCTGACAAAATAAAAAAAAAATTTACATAGTCAATATCTTTGTCACTCCGAACGTCTTAAAAAAAAACAAAAAACATGCTATTCTATTTGATTGGGATAAACCTCTATGACTTTAATGTCTCCGCCACCTCCCCAAATACATCCGGCATTATTCTTAGTTGTTTTCCTTCATGTAGAATGAACCTACAAGGAAAGAAAGGGTTTATTTTAATTCCGATATTTTGGTCCCATTGACTTGCATTGGGATCGGGTATCGGTATCGGCGATATCCGATATTTTTTGAATATCGGCCGATCCAAACCGATACCGATACTTTCCGATATCGGAAGGTATCGCTCAACACTAGTTACTATGTTATTATGATGGTTTACCCCATTAAACATCAGAGTACTAGTAAATAAAGTTCCAAGATGAATCATACTCATCTGTAGTGTTGAGCGATACCGTCCGATACTTGAAAGTATCGGTATCGGATAGTATCGGCCGATACCCGAAAAATATCGGATATCGCCGATACCGATATCCGATACCAATACAAGTCAATGGGACATCAAGTATCGGAATGTATCCTCATGGATCCCAGGGTCTGAAGGAGAGGAAACTCTCCTTCAGGCCCTGGGATCCATATTAAAGTGTAAAATAAAGAATTAAAATAAAAAATATTGTTATATTCACCTCTCCGGCGGCCCCTGGACATCAGCGGGAGGATCCGGCGTCCGGCACGGCTTCTTTCTTCAAAATGCGCGCCTTCAGGACCTGTGGAATGACGTCCCGGCTTCTGATTGGTCGCGTGCCGCCCATGTGACCGCCACGCGACCAATCAGAAGCCGCGACGTCATTCCTCAGGTCCTAAAAGGCGCTCATTCTAGGACTTTAGCTGAGGAATGACGTCGCGGCTTCTGATTGGTCGCGTGGCGGTCACATGGGCGGCACGCGACCAATCAGAAGCCGGGACGTCATACCACAGGTCCTGAAGGCGCGCATTTTGAAGAAAGAAGCCGTGCCGGACGCCGGATCCTCCCGCTGATGTCCAGGGGCCGCCGGAGAGGTGAATATAACAATATTTTTTATTTTAATTCTTTATTTTACACTTCCGATACCGATACCCGATATCACAAAAATATCGGATCTCGGTATCGGAATTCCGATACCGCAAGTATCGGCCGATACCCGATACTTGCGGTATCGGAATGCTCAACACTACTCATCTGCTATTGTGTGCAACAAACATGCAGGCAGCTGGGCATCATGGTGACAACAATCCTTAGATAAGAAAGGACAGCAGCCTCATTTTTTGCCATGACTTCTGATCATAAAGCCAGTATGAACCTCTCCTGATGAACCTTCTGAGGGGAAACGCATTGAGAGCCTGTTTAGAGCTTTCCTTTCTCATCTAAGCATTGTTGCCACCATGATGCCCAGCTGCCTGCATGTTTGTTGCACACAATAGCAGATGCTAACTGCCATATAGATACGTGATCGCTCAGGCTCAAAGATGAGAGCTATCAAGATCAGGTGCAATTGCCAGCTCTATGTTAGAGCTGAGACCCTGCAACAATGCCCGCAATCGGTGCTTGCACCGATCGCAGATATTTAACACCTCTGATACCTCTGTTCATAGTAACCGTGACATCGAGGAGCACCGCAGAGCTCCCTGTCTGCTTCTATCGTTGGCCTGTGAGCACTTACTATAAGCAGGAGTTGACACGCCTCCTCCCGTAAAAGTCAGAAGCATTGCAGATTATCAGATCATAAGTCTATTACTAAATAGTAATATCCCATCCTGGGACAATTTAATGACTTTTTTTTAACTGTTTTTTAAAAAGTTTAAAAATGTCAAAAAAAATCCTCAAAGAACAAAAAAAAGGAAAAATATTATTAAAATAAATATATTTACGTAAAAAAAAAAAAAAGGACACATACAGTATTTGGTACACAGCCTCTGGAATAACCCAACCTATAAAATAGTCCCACTAGTTAAACCCTTCAGGGAACACCATAAAAAAGGCAAAAAAAAATGCTTTATTCTTTATTATCATAAAAAAGGTGCAATAAAACGCTATTACCGTATATACTCAAGTATAAGCCGAGATTTTCAGCCCATTTTTTTGGGCTGAAAGTCCCCCTCTCGGCTTATACTCGAGTCATATACCCGGGTGTCAGCAGAGCGGGGGCTGTGTAGTCATACTTACCTGCTGCGGCGCGGTCCCTGCAGTCCCTGGCTTCTCCGGCGCTGCAGATTCTTCCTGTACTGAGTGGTCACATGGCACCGCTCATTACAGAAATGAATAGGCGGCTCCACCCCCATAGGGGAGGAGCCGCATATTCATTGCTGTAAATGATCGGTGCCATGTGACCGCTCAATTACAGGAAGAAGCTGCAGCGCCGGAGAAACCAGGGACTGCAGGGACCGCGCCGCAGCAGGTAAGGGGAGCGCAGCGCTATAATTACCTGCTCCTCGCTCCGGTACCGCTCCGTCTGCAGCGTCCTCTAGCAGTGACGCTCAGGTTAGAGGGCGCTGTGACGTAGTCAGTGCGCGCCCTCTGCTGAGCGTCAGTGCTGGAGACGGAGCCGCAGAGGAGCAGGTAATTATTGAAAGCGCCGGCGTCCTGAGAAGAGAGGTGAGTATGTGATTTTTTTTTTTTTTTTATGGCAGCACCAGCAGCATTCTAAGGAGCACCTATGGGGCCATAAAGGTGCAGAGCATTATATATGGCACAGCATTCTAAGGAGCACCTATGGGGCCATAATCAAAGGTGCAGAGCATATATGGGGCACAGCATTCTAAGGAGCACCTATGGGGCCATAATCAAAGGTGCAGAGCATATATGGCACAGCATTCTAAGGAGCACCTATGGGGCCATAATCAAAGGTGCAGAGCATATATGGCACAGCATTCTAAGGAGCACCTGTGGGGCCATAATCAAAGGTGCAGAGCATATATGGGGCACAGCATTCTAAGGAGCATTTATGGGGCCATAATCAAAGGTGCAGAGCATATATGGGGCACAGCATTCTAAGGAGCACCTAGGGGGCCATAATCAAAGGTGCAGAGCATATATGGGGCACAGCATTCTAAGGAGCATTTATGGGGCCATAATCAAAGGTGCAGAGCATATATGGGGCACAGCATTCTAAGGAGCACCTATGGGGCCATAATCAAAGGTGCAGAGCATATATGGGGCACAGCATTATAAGGAGCACCTATGGGGCCATAATCAAAGGTGCAGAGCATATATGGGGCACAGCATTATAAGGAGCACCTATGGGGCCATAATCAAAGGTGCAGAGCATATATGGGGCAGCATTATAAGGAGCACCTATGGGGCCATAATCAAAGGTGCAGAGCATATATGGCACAGCATTCTAAGGAGCACCTGTGGGGCCATAATCAAAGGTGCAGAGCATATATGGCACAGCATTATAAGGGGCACCTATGGGGCCATAATCAAAGGTGCAGAGCATATATGGCACAGCATTATAAGGAGCACCTATGGGGCCATAATCAAAGGTGCAGAGCATATATGGCACAGCATTCTAAGGAGCACCTATGGGGCCATAATCAAAGGTGCAGAGCATATATGGCACAGCATTCTAAGGAGCACCTATGGGGCCATAATCAAAGGTGCAGAGCATATATGGCACAGCATTCTAAGGAGCACCTATGGGGCCATAATCAAAGGTGCAGAGCATATATGGGGCACAGCATTCTAAGGAGCATTTATGGGGCCATAATCAAAGGTGCAGAGCATATATGGGGCACAGCATTATAAGGAGCACCTATGGGGCCATAATCAAAGGTGCAGAGCATATATGGCACAGCATTCTAAGGAGCACCTATGGGGCCATAATCAAAGGTGCAGAGCATATATGGGGCACAGCATTCTAAGGAGCATTTATGGGGCCATAATCAAAGGTGCAGAGCATATATGGGGCACAGCATTATAAGGAGCACCTATGGGGCCATAATCAAAGGTGCAGAGCATATATGGGGCAGCATTATAAGGAGCACCTATGGGGCCATAATCAAAGGTGCAGAGCATATATGGCACAGCATTCTAAGGAGCATCTATGGGGCCATAATCAAAGGTGCAGAGCATATATGGGGCACAGCATTATAAGGAGCACCTATGGGGCCATAATCAAAGGTGCAGAGCATATATGGCACAGCATTCTAAGGAGCACCTATGGGGCCATAATCAAAGGTGCAGAGCATATATGGCACAGCATTCTAAGGAGCACCTATGGGGCCATAATCAAAGGTGCAGAGCATATATGGCACAGCATTCTAAGGAGCACCTATGGGGCCATAATCAAAGGTGCAGAGCATATATGGCACAGCATTCTAAGGAGCACCTATGGGGCCATAATCAAAGGTGCAGAGCATATATGGGGCACAGCATTCTAAGGAGCATTTATGGGGCCATAATCAAAGGTGCAGAGCATATATGGGGCACAGCATTATAAGGAGCACCTATGGGGCCATAATCAAAGGTGCAGAGCATATATGGCACAGCATTCTAAGGAGCACCTATGGGGCCATAATCAAAGGTGCAGAGCATATATGGCACAGCATTCTAAGGAGCACCTATGGGGCCATAATCAAAGGTGCAGAGCATATATGGCACAGCATTCTAAGGAGCACCTATGGGGCCATAAAGGTGCAGAGCATTATATATGGCACAGCATTCTAAGGAGCACCTATGGGGCCATAATCAAAGGTGCAGAGCATATATGGGGCACAGCATTCTAAGGAGCACCTATGGGGCCATAATCAAAGGTGCAGAGCATATATGGCACAGCATTCTAAGGAGCACCTATGGGGCCATAATCAAAGGTGCAGAGCATATATGGCACAGCATTCTAAGGAGCACCTGTGGGGCCATAATCAAAGGTGCAGAGCATATATGGGGCACAGCATTCTAAGGAGCATTTATGGGGCCATAATCAAAGGTGCAGAGCATATATGGGGCACAGCATTCTAAGGAGCACCTAGGGGGCCATAATCAAAGGTGCAGAGCATATATGGGGCACAGCATTCTAAGGAGCATTTATGGGGCCATAATCAAAGGTGCAGAGCATATATGGGGCACAGCATTCTAAGGAGCACCTATGGGGCCATAATCAAAGGTGCAGAGCATATATGGGGCACAGCATTATAAGGAGCACCTATGGGGCCATAATCAAAGGTGCAGAGCATATATGGGGCACAGCATTATAAGGAGCACCTATGGGGCCATAATCAAAGGTGCAGAGCATATATGGGGCAGCATTATAAGGAGCACCTATGGGGCCATAATCAAAGGTGCAGAGCATATATGGCACAGCATTCTAAGGAGCACCTGTGGGGCCATAATCAAAGGTGCAGAGCATATATGGCACAGCATTATAAGGGGCACCTATGGGGCCATAATCAAAGGTGCAGAGCATATATGGCACAGCATTCTAAGGAGCATCTATGGGGCCATAATCAAAGGTGCAGAGCATATATGGGGCACAGCATTATAAGGAGCACCTATGGGGCCATAATCAAAGGTGCAGAGCATATATGGCACAGCATTCTAAGGAGCACCTATGGGGCCATAATCAAAGGTGCAGAGCATATATGGCACAGCATTCTAAGGAGCACCTATGGGGCCATAATCAAAGGTGCAGAGCATATATGGCACAGCATTCTAAGGAGCACCTATGGGGCCATAATCAAAGGTGCAGAGCATATATGGCACAGCATTCTAAGGAGCACCTATGGGGCCATAATCAAAGGTGCAGAGCATATATGGGGCACAGCATTCTAAGGAGCATTTATGGGGCCATAATCAAAGGTGCAGAGCATATATGGCACAACATTATAAGTAGCATCTATGGGGCCATAATCAAAGGTGCAGAGCATTATATATGGCACAGCATTATAAGGAGCATCTATGGGGCCATAATCAACGGTGCAGAGCATTCTATATAGCACAGTTGTATATGGAGCATCTATGGGGCAATAATGAACGGTATGGAGCATCTATTTTTATTTTTGAAATTCACCGGTAGCTGCTGCATTTTCTACCCTAGGCTTATACTCGAGTCAATAAGTTTTCCCAGTTTTTTGTGGCAAAATTAGGGGGGTCGGCTTATACTTGGGTCGGCTTATACTCGAGTATATACGGTAATAAGATGATTGTAAATAAAAATTGTACGGCTGAAAAAGTTATCCTGCCTGCAGAAAGCAAGCCAATATAAAGCTCCACTAGCAGAAAAATAAAATTATAGTTCTCAGAATAAAGCAATGCAAAAATAATTATTTTTTCTATAAAATAGGTTTCATTCTGTATAAGGGCTAAAACATAAAAAAGATAAATGGGGTTTCACTGTAATCGTACTTACCCATAGAATAAAGCTGACTTATCAATAGTTATCAATTTTACCACACGCAGAATGGTATAACGAACAACAACAAAAACAAATTCCTGAATTTCTAGTTTTTGTTCATTCTACCTCCCAAAAATTGGAATAGGAAGCAATCAAATAATGTCATGTGCCCAAAAATGGTATCAATAAAAATGTCAACTCGTCTTGCAAAAAAGAACCTGTCACATGAGTCTGTTGGCTAAAATATGGAAAAATTATAGCTGTCTAAATATGGTGATGTAAAAACTAGTTTTTTTACTGTGTGACAGCTGCAAAACATAAAAACCCAATATAAATCTAATATCGCTGTAATCGCACCAACCCAAAGAGTAAAGTCACAGATACCACATGAAGAACGGCGTAAAAATAAATAAAACCAATTTTTCACATGATGTTGATTTGTTCATTCTGCCTCTCAAAGATCACAGCAAGGCTCGGCTCATATTTATCCTGCGCTCTGTGCTGAATGCTTACATTGGGGTTACCATATAAATCTCTGAAATATGTGATTCAGATGGAACCCCCAGATGAGGATTCCCTATCATGGGGCAGATGGAGGCACTGTAGACATCATGGGACCTGTGATCTGATGGTGTCCTGGTACTTGGTACGCGGTCGCCACTATTTGTGTTGCATTTCACTTTGTACCAGCACGTGTCGAAGAACATCACCCATGTCATTATCAATGCTGTTACTGGAATTGTCTACTTAACGACCAACACATGGACAAGTGTTCTTGGTCAGTGACACTACATTTCATTAAAGGCATACTGGGTGAACTTTGTAGAGGCCAGGGCTGAGTTTCACCTTGGCACAGCACATGGTGCCTAGGATAGATGGCCATGCTTCTGTCAGGGTTTAATCCACCTCCTACACCAGTTCCTGCATCTGCCATCTCAGACTTGTTATCTTAGAGCACGCTGTCCACAGCAGCTGGAAGCAAAACGGCAACAGGCTCTGCTGAAGTTAATTTGTATAACAGACATACCCCACATGAGGCAGAGTTATTGAAAGAATAACATACCAAACAGACCTGTGGCTCTCGCCGCTGAACCTACCATTTTCAACTTGGTAGTTCAGCAGTTTCTGAAAACCTACCAAGATTTGCCAGAGCTTCTGGTCAAGGTATATGGCTTCATTGCCCATTTCTGTAAGTGAGCTACAGCTGCCACCACTCTGGCAGTAATGTAGCAGCACATGCAAGTGCCAGCTCACCGACTGGTGTGTGACATCACCATGGGCTGAAAGTCCACGCTGCACATTTTGGCAAGGCTTTGTGAGCAGTCAGTTGTGAAATACCTGCTTCAACTCACATAACAGCTGAAGAGTGGACATATATGTTTGACATTTGTGCAGTTCTCCAAGACATTGAGGACTCCCCAAAGATGGTAAGTGAGGATGCCGCCATAATTAGTGCAATTATCCCACTTCTGCGCCTAATTAAGCAGTTGTTGATGAAAATTAAACATGAATCTTTGCACGCAGATCAGGTGGCGATGGAGGAAGACATGAGACAGGTAGATACTACACAGTCCAGCCTCATCTCATCTGCTCAGCACAGACTGGGTAACAATGAGGAGGTGGAGGCTGAGTTAGAAAAGGATAAGGAGGAGCTAGCTGTCTCTCCTATGAGGAGGAGGATATGGAGGAGGAGATGGAGAGTAGTCATCATAGTGTAGATAGGAAAGTGTAGGCTGCAGGGACCTTGGCATATTTGGCAGACTTTATGTACCACTGCATTTCCCATGACCCTTGCGTTACATTCATCTTGATAACAAAAAGAGTACTGGTTGTGCACCCTGCTAGACTCGCACTACAAGAAACCCTTGCATCTCTCCTTCCTGAGGTGGAGAAGTCTGCTAAAATGGTGCTATAGCTGAATGCCATTATGGAAAATATGTAGGAAAAATTCCCATCAAACATTGCTAGCAGCAGGAGGCAAGCTTCCTTGCCCAACCAAGGAGGAGAGGTGAGGGAAGCACAAACCAGGTACAGCAGAGTCAAAGGGCACACTGTCATGAGACAATTTCATGACACCCACCCAGTGTGTCGGCACTGATGACTGGATATTTTTGTCAGGGAGAGAAATTTTTTTAAAGATGGTCATGCAATACATGACCAGCAAAACCAACAAACTCCTTAATTATTTTGTTACATTCAGCTATTGGGTCTCATAGCTGGACACCTGGCATGAGCTGTCCCCTCTATGCCTTGAAGCTGTTGTGCTTCCCTGCCTATCTGAGAACGTTTTTAGTGCCAGACAGGCACTTTGCCTGTCAACACAAAGTGCTGACAGGCTCACTCTGATAAAAATTAGCAAAGATTGGATTAGCCCACAATGTTTCCACATCATCAGATGACAGCAGCACATAAAGTGTTTTTAATCTTCAATATTTGAATGAGGCCTGTTGTGAATTCTGTGGCTGAATTCACTCCTGTGGTCACAAGTGGTACTGCAGCTTCTGAGCTTCCTCCCTCAGGTGTTCTGGTGAGCTCGTTGGCTGCTTTGTTATTTAACTCCGCCTGATTCTGTCTTCCTTGCTCCTTGTCAATGTTCCAGTGTTGGATCTGAGCTTCTGGATCTTTCCTGTGGCCTGCTGCTCTGCTTAGATAAGTGCTTTTTTGCTTTTGGTTGCTACTTTTTCTGTCCAGCTTGTCTATTCGTTTTGCTGGAAGCTCTGAGACGCAAAGGGTGTACCGCCGTGCCGTTAGTTCGGCACGGTGGGTCTTTTTGCCCCCTTTGCGTGGTTTTTTGCTTTAGGGTTTATTGTAGACTGCAAAGTTCTCTTTGCTATCCTCGCTCTATCTAGAATATCGGGCCTCACTTTGCTGAATCTATTTCATCCCTACGTTTGTCTTTTCTTCTTGCTAACAGTCATTATATGTGGGGGGCTGCCTTTTCCTTTGGGGTATTTCTCTGAGGCAAGTCAGGCTTGTTTTTCTATCTTCAGGCTAGTCAGCTCCTCAGGCTGTGCCGAGTTGCATAGGTAGTGTCAGGCGCAATCCACAGCTGCCTTTAGTTGTGCTTAGGATAGGTTCAGGTATTGCGGTCTACAGAGATTCCACGTCTCAGAGCTCGTTCTATTGTTTTTGGGTTGTTGTCAGATCACTGTATGTGCTCTGATTGCTGGCACACTGTGTCACTGGATTGCCTACATAACAGTACAAGGAGCCCTCCTAATGATTCTCAATAGAGGGAAAAAAGAAGTTCTGACATCATTTTTTTTTTCTCAGCTCTGTGTTCAGTCTTTTTTTTCCCCTAGACATTTGGGTGTTTCAGGACACAGGTGTGGACATGGATATTCAGGGTCTGTGCTCTTCAATGGATAATCTCGTTACAAATGTACAAAGGATTCAAGATACTATTGATCAGAAATCTATGTTAGAACCAAGAATTCCTATTCCTGATTTGTTTTTTGGTGATAGAACTAAGTTTCTTAATTTCAAAAATAATTGTAAGCTATTTCTGGCCTTGAAACCTCATTCTTCTGGTAATCCTATTCAACAGGTTTTGATTATTATTTCTTTTTTGCGCGGCGACCCTCAGGACTGGGCATTTTCTCTTGCGCCAGGAGACCCTGCATTGAGTAATGTCAATGCGTTTTTCCTGGCGCTCGGATTACTTTACGATGAGCCTAATTCAGTGGATCAGGCTGAGAAAAATTTGCTGGCTTTGTGCCAGGGTCAGGATGATATAGAAGTATATTGTCAGAAATTTAGGAAGTGGTCAGTACTCACTCTGTGGAATGAATCTGCGCTGGCAGCTTTGTTCAGAAAGGGTCTCTCTGAGGCTCTTAAGGATGTCATGGTGGGTTTTCCTATGCCTGCTGGTTTGAATGAGTCTATGTCTTTGGCCATTCAGATCGGTCGATGCTTGCGCGAGCGTAAATCTGTGCACCATTTGGCGGTATTGTCTAAGATTAAGCCTGAGCCTATGCAGTGCGATAGGACTATGACCAGAGTTGAACGGCAAGAACACAGACGTCTGAATGGTCTGTGTTTCTACTATGGTGATTCCACTCATGCTATTTCTGATTGTCCTAAGCGCACTAAGCGGTTCGATAGGTCTGCCATCATTGGTACTGTACAATCCAAATTCCTTCTGTCCATTACCTTGATATGCTCTTTGTCATCGTATTCTGTCATGGCGTTTGTGGATTCAGGCGCTGCCCTGAATCTGATGGATTTGGATTATGCTAAACATTGTGGGTTTTTCTTGGAGCCTTTGCGGTGTCCTATTCCGTTGAGAGGAATTGATGCTACACCTTTGGCCAAGAATAAACCTCAGTACTGGACCCAGCTGACCATGTGCATGGCTCCTGCACATCAGGAAGTTATTCGCTTTCTGGTGCTACATAATCTGCATGATGTGGTCGTGTTGGGGTTGCCATGGCTGCAAACCCATAATCCAGTATTGGATTGGAACTCTATGTCGGTATCCAGCTGGGGTTGTCAGGGGGTACATGGTGATGTTCCATTTTTGTCTATTTCGTCATCCACTCCTTCTGAGGTCCCAGAGTTCTTGTCTGATTATCAGGATGTATTTGAAGAGCCCAAGTCCGATGCCCTACCTCCGCATAGGGATTGTGATTGTGCTATCAATTTGATTCCTGGTAGTAAATTCCCTAAAGGTCGATTATTTAATTTATCCGTGCCTAAACACGCCGCTATGCGCAGTTATGTGAAGGAATCCCTGGAGAAGGGACATATTCGCCCATCGTCATCACCACTGGGAGCAGGGTTCTTTTTTGTAGCCAAGAAGGATGGTTCGCTGAGACCGTGTATTGATTACCGCCTTCTTAATAAGATCACTGTTAAATTTCAGTATCCCTTGCCATTGTTATCTGACTTGTTTGCTCGGATTAAGGGGGCTAGTTGGTTCACTAAGATAGATCTTCGTGGTGCGTATAATCTGGTGAGAATCAGGCAAGGAGATGAATGGAAAACTGCATTTAATACGCCCGAGGGTCATTTTGAGTATCTAGTGATGCCGTTCGGACTTGCCAATGCTCCATCAGTGTTTCAGTCCTTTATGCATGACATCTTCCGTGAGTATCTGGATAAATTCCTGATTGTGTACTTGGATGACATTTTGATCTTCTCGGATGATTGGGAGTCTCATGTGAAGCAGGTCAGAACGGTTTTCCAGGTCCTGCGTGCTAATTCATTGTTTGTGAAGGGATCAAAGTGTCTCTTCGGTGTGCAGAAAGTTTCATTTTTGGGGTTCATCTTTTCCCCTTCTACTATCGAGATGGATCCGGTTAAGGTCCAAGCCATCCAGGATTGGACTCAGCCGACATCTCTGAAAAGTCTGCAAAAATTCCTGGGCTTTGCTAACTTTTATCGTCGCTTCATCTGTAATTTTTCTAGCATTGCCAAACCATTGACCGATTTGACCAAGAAGGGTGCTGATTTGGTTAATTGGTCTTCTGCTGCTGTGGAAGCTTTTCAGGAGTTGAAGCATCGTTTTTGTTCTGCCCCTGTGTTGTGTCAACCAGATGTTTCTCTTCCGTTCCAGGTCGAGGTTGATGCTTCTGAGATTGGAGCAGGGGCGGTTTTGTCACAGAGAGGTTCTGGTTGCTCAGTGTTGAAACCATGTGCTTTCTTTTCCAGGAAGTTTTCGGCTGCTGAGCGTAATTATGATGTGGGCAACCGAGAGTTGCTGGCCATGAAGTGGGCATTCGAGGAATGGCGTCATTGGCTTGAAGGAGCTAAGCATCGCGTGGTGGTATTGACTGATCATAAGAACTTTACTTATCGAGTCTGCCAAGCGCTTGAATCCTAGACAGGCCCATTGGTCGTTATTTTTTGCCCGCTTCGATTTTGTGATTTCGTACCTTCCGGGCTCTAAAAATGTGAAGGCGGATGCTCTGTCTAGGAGTATTGTGCCCGACTCTCCGGGTTCATCTGAGCCGGCGAGTATCCTCAAGGAAGGAGTCATTGTGTCTGCCATCTCCCCTGATTTGCGGCGAGTGTTGCAAAAATTTCAGGCGAATAAACCTGATCGTTGTCCGGCGGAGAAACTGTTCGTCCCTGATAGGTGGACTAGTAAAGTTATCTCTGAACTTCATTGTTCGGTGTTGGCTGGTCATCCTGGAATCTTTGGTACCAGAGAGTTAGTGGCTAGATCCTTCTGGTGGCCATCTCTGTCACGGGATGTACGTACTTTTGTGCAGTCCTGTGGGATTTGTGCTAGGGCTAAGCCCTGCTGTTCACGTGCCAGTGGGTTGCTTTTGCCCTTGCCGGTCCCAAAGAGGCCTTGGACACATATTTCGATGGATTTCATTTCTGACCTTCCCGTTTCTCAAAAGATGTCAGTCATTTGGGTGGTCTGTGATCGCTTTTCTAAAATGGTCCATCTGGTTCCCTTGGTTAAATTGCCTTCCTCCTCTGATTTGGTGCCTTTGTTCTTCCAGCATGTGGTTCGTTTGCATGGCATTCCTGAGAATATTGTTTCTGACAGAGGTTCCCAGTTTGTTTCAAGGTTTTGGCGAGCCTTTTGTGGTAGGATGGGCATTGACCTATCTTTTTCCTCGGCTTTCCATCCTCAGACTAATGGCCAGACCGAACGAACCAATCAGACCTTGGAAACATATCTGAGATGTTTTGTTTCTGCAGACCAGGATGATTGGGTGTCCTTTTTGCCGTTGGCTGAGTTCGCCCTTAATAATTGGGCCAGCTCGGCTACCTTGGTCTCTCCATTTTTCTGCAATTCTGGGTTCCATCCTCGTTTCTCTTCAGGACAGGTTGAGTCTTCGGACTGTCCTGGTGTGGATTCTGTTGTGGACAGGTTGCAGCGGATCTGGACTCAGGTAGTGGACAATTTGACCTTGTCCCAGGAGAAGGCTCAACTTTTCGCTAATCGCAGACGCCGTATGGGTCCCCGACTTCGTGTTGGGGATCTGGTTTGGTTATCTTCTCGTCATATTCCTATGAAGGTTTCCTCTCCTAAATTTAAACCTCGTTTTATTGGTCCGTATAGGATTTCTGAGATTCTCAATCCTGTGTCTTTTCGTCTGACCCTCCCAGACTCCTTTTCCATACATAATATATTCCATAGGTCGTTGTTGCGGAGATACGTGGCACCTATGGTTCCATCTGTTGAGCCTCCTGCCCCGGTTTTGGTGGAGGGGGAATTGGAGTATATTGTGGAGAAAATTTTGGATTCTCGTGTTTCTAGACGGAAACTCCAGTATCTGGTTAAATGGAAGGGTTATGCTCAGGAAGATAATTCCTGGGTTTTTGCCTCTGATGTCCATGCTCCAGATCTTGTTCGTGCCTTTCATGTGGCTCATCCTGGTCGGCCTGGGGGCTCTGGTGAGGGTTCGGTGACCCCTCCTCAAGGGGGGGGTACTGTTGTGAATTCTGTGGCTGAATTCACTCCTGTGGTCACAAGTGGTACTGCAGCTTCTGAGCTTCCTCCCTCAGGTGTTCTGGTGAGCTCGTTGGCTGCTTTGTTATTTAACTCCGCCTGATTCTGTCTTCCTTGCTCCTTGTCAATGTTCCAGTGTTGGATCTGAGCTTCTGGATCTTTCCTGTGGCCTGCTGCTCTGCTTAGATAAGTGCTTTTTTGCTTTTGGTTGCTACTTTTTCTGTCCAGCTTGTCTATTCGTTTTGCTGGAAGCTCTGAGACGCAAAGGGTGTACCGCCGTGCCGCTAGTTCGGCACGGTGGGTCTTTTTGCCCCCTTTGCATGGTTTTTTGCTTTAGGGTTTTTTGTAGACTGCAAAGTTCTCTTTGCTATCCTCGCTCTATCTAGAATATCGGGCCTCACTTTGCTGAATCTATTTCATCCCTACGTTTGTCTTTTCTTCTTGCTAACAGTCATTATATATGGGGGGCTGCCTTTTCCTTTGGGGTATTTCTCTGAGGCAAGTCAGGCTTGTTTTTCTATCTTCAGGCTAGTCAGCTCCTCAGGCTGTGCCGAGTTGCATAGGTAGTGTCAGGCGCAATCCACAGCTGCCTTTAGTTGTGCTTAGGATAGGTTCAGGTATTGCGGTCTACAGAGATTCCACGTCTCAGAGCTCGTTCTATTGTTTTTGGGTTGTTGTCAGATCACTCTATGTGCTCTGATTGCTGGCACACTGTGTCACTGGATTGCCTACATAACAGAGGCCCACTAGTTGTTGCCTTTAAGAATCTATAGATGACTGGATGACCCTACTTAATTCTTCCTTGCTTTGTACTTTGTGCAAAGCCCTTATGAGTTTAGTAGTACATCAACTCTACTTTCAAAATATTTAATGAGGCCCTCCAGTTGCCATCATGGCTCTATGGATTACTGTGTTACCCTCATTTTTTATGGCTTTGCACTTTGTTCAAAATTTTATGAGTGTATGAGCACATCAACTATACTTTCTTAATATTTTAATGAGGCCCTTCAGTTGTTGCCTTCAAGGGTCTATGGATGAGCCTAGTAATATTTTTTTTTAATAACTTTGCGCTGTGTGCATATAGTTTATGAGTGTAGGAAACCAGGAAAACCAGGAAAATGACTGCTGTAGGAAGAAGGGACATAGGAGTTCCCAAAGCCGAGGCAGATGTTGGTGGTGAGGGAGTCTATAATTAGACAGACAGGGCCATCTGACTCTGAGACTGTGAATGCCGAACAGTGTTTTGTCTGCCTGGTGATCGGGTTTGGCATATTGCGGATTGGATAGACATATTGCTGGTAGGCAGAAAAACCCAGCTGTAATGGTACACATTGGTAACAATGACAAACTTAGAGGAAGATGGAAGGCCCTTAAAAATTATTACAGGAAACTAGGAAAGAAGCTGAAAGCCAGAACCTCTTAGGCTATGTTCACATTTGCATTGTTTGGCGCAGCGTCGTTGATGCATACTGATGCATGCGTCATGCGCCCCTATCTTTAACATGGGGGGCACATGGACATGCGCCGGTATGCGTTGTATTGCGTTTTACGACACATGCGTCAATTTGACGCACCAGACAGGGCGTGGAAGACGCTACTTGTAGCGTTTTCCCTGCGCCAAAATTCAAGAACATTACTAGTGTATGGCAACGCATGTGTCAAAAAAATGCAGCGTTGTGTTTTGCGTTGTTGGTTGCGTCGACGACCTTGCGCCCAACAACGCAAATGTGAACGTAGCCTTAGGTGGTGTTTTCAGAAATACTGACAGTGCCACGAGCATCATTAGAAAGACAGCGGGAGTTTAGTGAGATAACTAAGTGCCTTAGAAATTGATGCAGGAAGGAAGGGTTTGGATTCATGGAAAACTGTGCTGACTTCTCTGTTGTCTACAGGCTCTACGGTAGGGATGGGTTGCACCTCAATAGGGAGGGTGCAGCTGTGCTTGGGGAAAAAATGGTCAGACAGAAGGAGGGGCTTTTAACCCTTTCACGACATGCGCCGTACTATTACGGCGTATGCCGTATCACCCCCTTTGATGTGGGCTCCGGCGGTGAGCCCACATCAAAGTCGCGACATGTCAGCTGTTTTGTACAGCTGACATGTGCGCGCAAAAGCGGCGGGTGAAATCGCTATTCACCCGCCGCTATTAACCTGTTAAATGCCACTGTCAAACGCAGACAGCGGCATTTAACCGGCGCTTCCGGCCGGGCGGCCGGAAATAATGTCATCGCCGACCCCCGTCACATGATCGGGGGTCGGCGATGCATCAGGATGGTAACCATTGAGGTCCTTGAGACCTCTATGGTTACTGATGCCGGCCTGCTGTGAGCGCCCCCCTGTGGTGGGCGCTCACAGCACACCTGCATTTCATTTACATAGCAGCGATCTGATGATCGCTGCTATGTAGCAGAGCCGATCAGGCTATGCCAGCTTCTAGCCTCCCATGGAGGCTATTGAAGCATGGCACAAGTAAAAAAAAATGTTTTTAAAAATATGAAAAACATAAAAAATATAAAAGTTTAAATCACCTCCTTTCGCCCCATACTAAATAAAAGAATTAAAAAAAACCTACACGTATTTGGTATCGCCGTGTTCAGAATCGCCCGATTTATCAAAAAAAAAGCAGCTAAACAGCCAGAATTACGTTTTTTTTGTCGCTGCGACATTGCATTAAAATGCAATAACGGGCGATCAAAAGAACGTATCTGCACCAATATGGTATCATTAAAAACATAAGCTCGGCACGCAAAAAATAAGCCTTGTGCAGGCATGTACTACGGAGGACAGAGAATGAACTTCAATCCAATTTTGCAGCCAGCATGCAGCCAGCAGGTAAGGAAAGGGTGAATCAAAAACCCCAAAACCCCGCCTCCTTGGCTGAAGATTGTTCCCTCCAAATTCAGGTGACAGTGTCCCTTTAAGTAAGAAATGTAAAAGAGAAATCAAGCTGGCAAAGTTATCTACAGAGAAACAAATCACCAGCAACATTAAAATAAATCCCCAAAAATAGTATAAATACATCAATGCCAAACAGAAAAGCAAAGATGCTATAGGCCCCTTAAAAGGCGATAATAAAAAGATAATGGGGGACACAGAAAAGGCTGAGATATTAAATACGCATTCGTGTTCACCAATGAAATAACTGTTCCAGGGATGATTCAACAAGGTAAAAATGAAAGTTCACCTCCTGATATAACTAGTTTAATAAAAGAAGTACGCCTGCATCTGAGTAAATCAAACATCAACAAATGCCCTGCCCTGATGGCATTCAGCCACGGATACTGAGGGAATTGAGCTCAGTAAATTGATGATGTGCTGTATCTTATATTCTTAAACTCTCTTGGGGTGGTGCCACAGGATTGGAAGAGAGCTGATGTAGCACCGATATTTTAGAAAGATAAGAAGGTGGAGCCAGGCAACTACCGTCCAGTAGAGTTGAGCGACCTTGACCTTTTTAGAGTCGAGCCGGGTTTCGCGAAACCCGACTATCTCAAAAGTCGAGTCGAGTGGAATCGGCCGAGTATCGCGAAAAGTCGGGGATCGACCGAAACACAAAACCCAATGCAAGTCAATGGGGGAGCATAGTCGGCAGTGAGTAGAGGCCAGGAAAACATGTACAGAGCCCATTGTATTGGCAAAAACATCCATTCTTGTTACTGAAGCTTGTCAATCGTAATTTAGCTTATAATAATTGTAAGGCATTTGAAATTGGGGTTAATTTGGCTAAAGTTGTGGGGGGTAGGGCTGGTTCAAGCAATTAGTGGGCCCAGGACATCTGGACCACGTCACGGCAGTGGAGCAGGGAGAGGTAAGTATTTCAACTTTGCAAGTGCTGTGATCCTGAGCAAGCAGGGGGGGCCCACTCGTTGGCATTGGCACTGGCACAGGGCCCCTCAAAGTACAGCGGTGTGTTTGCACGGCGGGGGCGCCTCCCACCGGCAGCAACACTTTTGCGTACTATGAGAGGCCCTGTGCCAGTGACGTCACCAACGAGTATGCCTCCCCCCACCTGATGAAGGAACCTGCACCTTCATCTGCACCTTCCTCTTTGTCCCCGTGTAATGTGGTATGGTATGCGGGAAGAGGGACCTGACTTTCAGCAGGGTCACAATCTTGCAGTGTAGCGTGCACGGGGAATGTTGCATTATGGGTCAATGTACCAGCACACTCATCTATCACTGGCTGGGCAATGGGCAGGATGAGGGGGAAACAGATATGGGCCCAAAGAATAAAGTGGGCTAAATGCAGTTCAAAATTGGTAACAGGACTAACCAGGGGGCATTGCTTTGTTCAGTGGAGGACAACTGGAATGAGAGGCTGACACAGAGAGTAGGCCCAAATCAGTAAGTATTCTAAATGCAGTTCAAAATTGACAACAGTAGTAAACCGGCGGCACAGCTTTGTTCACTGTAGGAAAACAGCAAGGAGCGGCAGACACAGATAGAAGGCCCCAACCCAACTAGTAGGCCTAATGCAGTGTTGTTTTCAACAACTACTTAAGAAGAGCCAGAAGATCGAAGCAATGGAGACGAAACCTGGGGAACACCTTGGAGTGGAACACACTGTCTCTACACCCCATACCCAATTAGTAGGCCTAATGCAGTGTTGTTTTCAACAACTACTAAAGTAGAGCCAGAAGATTGAAGAAATGGAGACTGGAGAGGAAACCTGGGGAACACCTTGGAGTGGAACACACCGTCTCTACACCCCATACCCAATTTGTAGGCCTAATGCAGTGTAGTTTTCAACAACTACTAAACGAGAGTCAGAAGATCGAAGCAATGTAGACGAAACCTGGGGAACACCTTGGAGTGGAACACACCGTCTCTACACGCCATACCCAATTTGTAGGCCTAATGCAGTGTAGTTTTCAACAACTACTAAACGAGAGTCAGAAGATCGAAGCAATGGAGAGGAAACCTGGGGAACACCTTGTAGCGGCAGACACCGTTAGTAGGCCTTACCGAAGTAGTAGCCCCAATGCAGTTTTCAAATTCCTAGAGGCTGAAAACCAGACTATTGAAGCTCAGCTTTTTTCAAAGGAGGACAGCTGTATTGAGTGGCGCAGACAGACACAGGTAGTAGGCCTTAAACCAAAAATGTGGCTCAATGCAGTTTTAAAAAGGTTACAGGGGTACAC
This sequence comes from Ranitomeya imitator, assembly GCF_032444005.1. NCBI lineage: Eukaryota > Metazoa > Chordata > Amphibia > Anura > Dendrobatidae > Ranitomeya > Ranitomeya imitator. The sequence continues at coordinate 547,723,992 of NC_091285.1, forward strand.
AGGCAGCATTGGTCTGGTCAGCGGAGGACAATTTCAATTATGGACCGCAGACAGACTTTGTACGCCTACTATTAAAAAAAGGATACTCTATGCAATTAAAAATAGGTTCCAGGGGTCCACGGGCAGCAGTGGTGTGGTCAGTGGAGGAGTATTGGAAGGAGGGACCGCAGACAGGCGTAGTAGGCCTAACATAACAAAATTAGGCTGTAGGCACTTTACAATTGGTTCCAGGGGTACACGGGCAGCAGTGGTGTGGTCAGCGGAGGACAATTTGAATTAGGGACTGCAGACAGACTTTGTAGGCTGTCCCCTGTGGACCATGCATCCAACACATTAACCCAGTGCGCCGTAATGGACACGTAACTTTTTGTGGACATGCCTACTGGTCCATGCGTCTCTTGTCAGGTGCACCTTTCTACTGTTTGATTGCCTGAGTGCAATGACAATGCAGACTTTTTCATGCCGGTGGAGGGCTGGGATGGCTTTTCTCACAAAAGAAGTGTCGACTGGGTAGCTTGAACCGTGGTACAGCATAGTTCATCTGAGCTTTATAAATATAAAACAAAGAAAAAAGTAGGCTCCATGCACTTTCAGCTGGGTTCCAGGGGTACACGGCCAGCATTGGTCTGGTCAGTGGAGAACTATTGGAAGGAGGGACTGCAGACAGGCTTAGAAGGCCTAACATAATAAAATTGGGCTGTAGGCACTTTATAATTGGTTCCAGGGGTACACGGGCAGCAGTGGTCTGGTCAGTGGAGGCCTAGTGGAAGGAAGGACCGCAGACAGGCGTAGTAGGCCTAACATAATAAAATATGGCTGTAGGTACTTTAAAATTGGTTCCAGGGGTACACGGGCAGCAGTGGTCTGGTCAGTGGAGGACAAGTGTAAGGAGGGACCACAGACAGGCTTCGAAGGCCTAACATAATAAAATTGGGCTGTAGGCACATTAAAATTGGTTCCAGGGGTACACGGGCAGCAGTGGTCTGGTCAGTGGAGGCCTAGTGGAAGGAGGGACCGCAGACAGGCGTAGTAGGCCTAACATAATAAAATATGGCTGTAGGCACTTTAAAATTGGTTCCAGGGGTACACGGGCAGCAGTGGTCTGGTCAGTGGAGGACAAGTGTAAGGAGGGACCGCAGACAGGCGTAGTAGGCCTAACATAATAAAATATGGCTGTAGGCACATTAAAATTGGTTCCAGGGGTACACGGGCAGCAGTGGTCTGGTCAGTGGAGGTCTAGTGGAAGGAGGAACCGAAGACAGGCGTAGTAGGCCTAACATAATAACATTTGGCTGTAAACACTTGGAATTCTCTTGCAGGGGTACACAGGCAGCATTGGTGTTGTCAGCAGAGGCCGATTGTAATGAGTGTCTGCCAGTTAGTAGTCCCAAACAATAAATACATGTTAATGTCTCGCATTGCAACAAAACGAAAACACAAAAGGGTGCAATCATTAGGTACAGGGGTGGGCTCCTCTGCGTAGTTTCAGACCTAGTAATTTGGCGCAAAGTATTTACTTGGGTAAATATAGGACACTGCCCCTGACTATGTTAAGTACCATCATACATGTCAACACAATGGTATTGTCAGTGGCAGGAATTTATGGATGTCAGTGCATAGACTAAACATTGGTGGAACTGTGAGAGATAATTGTGCAAGTGGTAGAGCAATGTTTGAGCTTGGGGTGGGGGAACTCTCTTGTGGCTGGCGGTACAGGCCCATGGCCCCTCATGTTACAACAGTGTGTCTGACGTTGGGTGCGCACCACCACCGTCAGAGACACTTTATTGTACTATGAGGGACCCAGTGGCAGTGCCGTCGACCAAAAGCGGGCACACCCACCTCTTCAGACAAACAGCACTCTCACGGGTGCTTGCGCCAAATGGTGATACCACGGCCCCGTGTGGGGAGTTTGGCCATTTAGGGAGGTGTAAACATGTCGTATGCTGGACAATCAGCTGCTGCAAATTACGAGATTGGAAAAGTCATTCAGAGTAGTCCACAGGCAAGACCTTTTCATAGGAAAGCTAGGTGTCGGCCGGGCAAGGTGGGGCAAAAGAATTTGAAATCCAGTTGTGGTTCATTTTAATGAAGGTTAGATCATCAACATTTTGGGTAGCCAGACGACTCCTTTTTTCGGTTAATATTGAACCTGCAGCACTGAATACTCTTTCTGATAGGACACTAGCTGCCGGGCAAGCAAGCTCCTGCAATGCATATTCTGCCAATTCTGGCCAGGTGTCTAATTTGGATGCCCAGTAATCAAATGGGAATGACGGTTGAGGGAGAACATCGATAAGGGATGAAAAATAGTTGGTAACCATACTGGACAAATGTTGTCTCCTGTCACTTTGAATTGATGCAGCAGTACCTGTCCTGTCTGCGGTCATAGCAAAATCACTCCACAACCTGGTCAGAAAACCCCCCTGTCCAACGCCACTTCTGATTTCTGCACCTCTAACACCTCTGGTCTGCTGCCCCCTGCAGCTCGTGTGAGAACGATCACGGGCGCTGTGTGCTGGGAATGCCTGAAGCAAACGGTCAACAAGAGTTGATTGTTTGGTTGCTAATATTAGTTCCAAGTTCTCATGTGGCATAATATTTTGCAATTTGCCTTTATAGCGAGGATCAAGGAGGCAGGCCAACCAGTAATCGTCATCGTTCATCATTTTAGTAATGTGTGTGTCCCTTTTGAGGATACGTAATGCATAATCCGCCATGTGGGCCAAAGTTCCAGTTGTCAAATCTGCGGTTGTGCTTGGTTGAGGGGCAGTTTCAGGCAAATCTACGTCACTTGTGTCCCTCAAAAAACCGGATCCCGGCCTTGCCACGCCACCAATTTCCAGTGGCCCCGGAAAAGCTTCCTCATTAAAAAAATACTCATCCCCATCATCCTCCTCGTCCTCCTCCTCCTCTTCGCCCGCTACCTCATCCTGTACACTGCCCTGACCAGACAATGGCTGACTGTCATCAAGGCTTTCCTCTTCCTCTGCTGCAGACGCCTGATCCTTTATGTGCGTCAAACTTTGCATCAGCAGACGCATTAGGGGGATGCTCATGCTTATTATGGCGTTGTCTGCACTAACCAGCCGTGTGCATTCCTCAAAACACTGAAGGACTTGACATGTCTTGTATCTTCGACCACTGCACACCTGACAACTCCATGTCTGCCATCATACTGCCTGCCCGTGTATGTGTATCCTCCCACAAAAACATAACAGCCCGCCTCTGTTCGCACAGTCTCTGAAGCATGTGCAGTGTTGAGTTCCACCTTGTTGTAACGTCTATGATTAGGCGATGCTGGGGAAGGTTCAAAAACCGCTGATAGGTCTGCATACGGCTGGATATGTGAGCTAAGTCCGCGCACTTTGAGGAGCAGGTCAGATAACCCCGGATAACTTTTCAGGAAGCACTGCACCACCAGGTTTAAGGTGTGAGCCAGGCAAGGAATGTGTTTCAGTTGGGAAAGGTGTTATGATTAGGTAATTCAGAACCACAATGGACCTTGAAGTTCAGAGCACACAAAGTGACCTGACAATAACCAAAAGGCATAGGACGAGCTCTGAGACGTGGGAACTCTGCTGACCGCAATCCCTAATCCTATCCAACCACAATAGAGGCAGCCGTGGATTGCGCCTAACGCTCCCTATGCAACTCGGCACAGCCTGAGAAACTAGCTAGGCCTAAGATAGAAAAACAAGCCTACCTTGCCTCAGAGAAATACCCCAAAGGAAAAGGCAGCCCCCCACATATAATGACTGAGTAGAGATGAAAATACAAACGCAGAGATGAAATAGATTTAGCAAAGTGAGGCCCAACTTACTGAACAGACCGAAGATAGGAAAGATAACTTTGCGGTCAACACAAAACCCTACAAACAACCACGCAGAGGGGCAAAAAGACCCTCCGCACCGACTAACGGTACGGAGGTGCTCCCTCTGCATCTCAGAGCTTCCAGCAAGCAAGAAAAACCAATTAAGCAAGCTGGACAGAAAAAATAGCAAAACAAAAATAACACAAGCAAAACTTAGCTTATGCAGAGCAGACGGCCACAGGAACAATCCAGGAGAAAGCAAGACCAATACTAGAACATTGACTGGAGGCCAGGAGCAAAGCACTAGGTGGAGTTAAATAGAGCAGCACTTAACGACTTCACCACATCACCTGAGGAAGGAAACTCAGAAGCCGCAGTACCACTCGTGACCACAGGAGGGAGCTCTGCCACAGAATTCACAACAGAAAGGGAGATGGCAGCCTTGAAATTCCTTCCGTTATCACTCACTACCTTGCCTGCCTCAAGATCTACTGTGCCCAGCCACGACTGCGTTTCTTTCTGCAAGAACTCGGACAGAACTTCCGCGGTGTGTCTGTTGTCGCCCAAACACTTCATAGCCAATACAGCCTGCTGACGCTTGCCAGTAGCTGCCCCATAATGGGACAACTGCTGTGCAACAGTGGCAGCTGCGGATGGAGTGGTTGGGCGACTGCGGTCTGTGGACGAGCTCTCGCTTCTGCAGGATGACGAGGAGGAGGAGGAGGGGGTGCGAACGCCTACAGCCAACTGTTTCCTAGACCGTGGGCTACGCAGAACTGTGCCGAAATTGATGTCCCCTGTGGACCCTGCATCCACCACATTCACCCAGTGTGCCGTGATGGACACGTAACGTCCCTGGCCATGCCTACTGGTCCATGCATCTGTTGTCAGGTGCACCTTTGTACTCACAGATTGCCTGAGTGCATGGACGATGCGCTCTTTAACATGCTGGTGGAGGGCTGGTATGGCTTTTCTCGAAAAGAAGTGTCGACTGGGTAGCTCGTAGCGTGGTTCAGCGTAGTCCATCAGGGCTTTGAAAGCTTCGCTTTCAACTAACCGGTAGGGCATCATCTCTAACGAGATTAGTCTAGCTATGTGGGTGTTCAAACCCTGTGTACGCGGATGCGAGGATAAGTACTTCCTTTTTCTAACCAGAGTCTCATGTAGGGTGAGCTGGACTGGAGAGCTGGAGATCGTGGAACTAGCGGGTGTGCCGGTGGACATGGCAGACTGAGAGACGGTTGGAGATGGTATTGTTTCCGCCGGTGCGCTAGATGCAGTGTTTCCTACTACGAAACTGGTGATTCCCTGACCCTGACTGCTTTGGCCTGGCAAAGAAACCTGCACAGATACTGCAGGTGGTGCGGAAAATGGTGGCCTTACAGTGACGGAAGGGATGTAGCGTTGCTGACTAGCTTCACTGGCCGAGGGTGCTACAACCTTAAGGGACGTTTGGTAGTTAGTCCAGGCTTGAAAATGCATGGTGGTTAAATGTCTATGCATGCAACTTGTATTGAGACTTTTCAGATTCTGACCTCTGCTTAAGGTAGTTGAACATTTTTGACAGATGACTTTGCGCTGATCAATTGGATGTTGTTTAAAAAATTCCAGACTGCACTCTTTCGAGCATCGGATCCCTTTTCAGGCATTGCAGACTGAGCTTTAACCAGATGGCCACGCTGTCCTCCAACAGATTTTGGCTTTGCCACGCGTTTTGTGCCAGATACGGGCCAGGCAGATGGAACCTGTTGCGATGTTGATGCCTGATGCGGCCCCTCCTCCTCCGTTTTAGAACTACTGCTGCCTGCACCCTGTTCCCCCAATGGCTGCCAATCGGGGTCAACAACTGGGTCATCTATAACCTCCTCTTCTAGCTCGTGTGCAACTTCATCTGTGTCACCGTGTAAGTCGGTGGTATAGCGTTCGTGACGGGGCACCATAGTCTCATCAGGGTCTGATTCTGGATCAGTACCCTGCGAGGGCAATGTTGTGGTCTGAGTCAAAGGAACAGCATAGTAGTCTGGCTGTGGCTGTGCATCAGTGCACTCCATGTCAGATTCAACTTGTAATGGGCATGGCCTGTTAACTGTTTCACTTTCTAAGCCAGGGACGGTATGTGTAAAGAGCTCCATGGAGTAACCCGTTGAGTCGCCTGCTGCATCCTTCTCTGTTGTTGTTTTTGCTGAAGAGGACAAGGAAGCGACTTGTCCCTGACCGTGAACATCCACTAACAACGTGCTGCTTTTACATTTACCAGTTTCAAAAGAGGAGGCAAAAGAGCTAGAGGCTGAGTCAGCAAGGTAAGCCAAAACTTGCTCTTGCTGCTCCGGCTTTAAAAGCGGTTTTCCTACTCCAAGAAAAGGGAGCGTTCGAGGCCTTGTGTAGCCAGACGACGAACCTGGCTCCACAGCTCCAGACTTAGGTGCTATCTTTTTTTTCCCACGACCACCTGATGCTCCACTACCACTACCATCATTACCAGCTGGCAATGAACGCCCACGTCCACGACCTCTTCCACCAGACTTCCTCATTGTTTTAAAAACGTAACCAAAGTAACGGTATTTGTTGCTGTCAAACAACTTACACGGTAAGCTATAACTTCAGTATGATTTAGATATCCCTTTACAGGTGGGTGAGACCGCAAGGAAAATCAGGCACAATGTTACACACTCTGTTTTCGGTGGCACCAAATGAGAGAGATGCCACACGCGCAGGACTGTCACTCATGCACAAATGTCAATATTGATCTCCCACTTTTTTTTTTTATTTTTTCAGGGAGAATTTAGAAACCAAATAAAAAAAAAATAGGCTTTCTATGGCCCACTATTTGAGAGAGAAAGATGGCACACTCAGGAGTCAGGACTGGCACACAAGCAGAAAGGCCAATACTAATCTCCCACTGTTTTTTTATTTTTTCAAGGAGAATTTATAAACCAAATAAAAATAAATAAATAGGCTTTCTATGGTACACTATTTGAGAGAGAGAGAGATGGCACACTCAGGAGTCAGGACTGGCACACAAGCAGAAAGGCCAATATTAATCTCCCACTGTTTTTTTTTTTTTTCAGGGAGAATTTAGAAACCAAATAAAAAAAATAAATAGGCTTTCTATGGCCCACTATTTGAGAGAGAGATGGCACACTCAGGAGTCAGGACTGGCACACAAGCAGAAAGGCCAATATTAATCTCCCACTGTTTTTTTTTTATTTTTTCAGGGAGAATTTAGACACCAAATAAAAAAAAAATAGGCTTTCTATGGCCCACTATTTGAGAGAGAGATGGCACACTCAGGAGTCAGGACTGGCACACAAGCAGAAAGGCCAATATTAATCTCCCACTGTTTTTTTTTATTTTTTCATGGAGAATTTAGAAACTAAATATAAAAAAAATAGGCTTTCTATGGCCCACTATTTGAGAAAGAGAGATGGCACACTCAGGAGTCAGGACTGGCACACAAGCAGAAAGGCCAATATTAATCTCCCATGGTTTTTTGTTATTTTTTCAGGGAGAATTTAGAAACCAAATTTTTTTTTTAAAAAATAAATAGGTTTTCTATGGCCCACTATTTGCGAGATATGGCACACTCAGGACTGGCACACAAGCCCAAAGGCCAATATTAATCTCTTACTGTTTTTTTTTTCAGGGAGAATTTATAAACCCAATAAAAAAAAAGAAAAAAAAGGCTTTCTATGGCCCACTATGTGAGAGAGATGGCACACACAGGGATGGCACTCTAGCAGAAATGCCAATCTTAATCTCCCACAACTTATTTTTTTAGGGAGAATAAAAAAAAAGGGACTGTCCTACAATTACTATCTCCCTGCAGTAATCTCAGCCAGGTATGGCAGGCAGCAATAAGGAGTGGACTGATGCACAAATTAAATAAAAAGTGTGGACAAACAAAAAAGATAGCTGTGCAGAAAGGAAGGAACAACAGGATTTGTGCTTTGAAAAAAGCAGTTGGTTTGCACAGCGGCGTACACACAGCAATGCAGCTATCAGGGAGCCTTCTAGGGCAGCCCAATGAGCTACAGCACTGAGGAAAAAAAATGTAGCTTCCACTGTCCCTGCAAACAAAAGGTGGTGTTGGACAGTGGAAATCGCTACAGCACAAGCGGTTTGGTGGTTAATGGACCCTGCCTAACGCTATCCCTGCTTCTGACGAAGCGGCAGCAACCTCTCCCTAGGCTCAGATCAGCAGCAGTAAGATGGCGGTCGGCGGGAATGCCTCTTTATAGCCCCTGTGACGCCGCAGACAGCAAACCAATCACTGCAATGCCCTTCTCTAAGATGGTGGGGACCAGGACCTATGTCATCACGCTGCCCACACTTTGCGTCCACCTACATTGGTTGAGAAATGGCGCTTTTCACGTCATTGAAACGCGACTTTGGCACGAAAGTCACGTACCGCATGGCCGTATCCCACACAGGGGTCGGGTCGGGTTTCATGAAACCCGACTTTGCCAAAAGTCGGCGACTTTTGAAAATGAACGATCCGTTTCGCTCAACCCTACCGTCCAGTAAGCTTGACATGAGTAGTTTGCAAAATATTTGAGGGCATTATAAGAGGTGATCTGCAAAAACATATTGCAGAGAATAATACAAAAACTTATAACCAGAATGGATTCATGAAAGATAGGACTTGTCTAGTGATAAGCGAATACATTCAGCACTATTCGTTACTTTCATGAATATTACACTTTTCGGGCTATTCATTCGGCGAGTAATTTGGTATTCACCTCAAAATAGTCACGTGACCTGCTTAGCATGTTTGGCACTTTATTTGAAGCCAATGAACATGCTGGGCTAGCTTGCCAATCACAGTAATGCCAGCGCCATCTTTGATGTGGTATTACTGTGATTGGCTGGCCTTACAGCTTCATAGGGGATATTTAATCCCTGCCGGTGCCATCTTGCGCACATTCCAGGCGGAAGCAGTGTAGGGAGAGTGTAGTGTGAGTATATGGAGAGTGAAAGGAGTGTATATTTATTGATTCAAAAAAGCTCTTTTAAGAGCTACTGAGGGTGAAGTTTAGTTGTTTGTTAGGTGGAAATCACATAGGTAGAAATTTAACCCCTTAGCGACCGCCGATACGCCTTTTAACGGCGGCCGCTAAGGGTACTTAAACCACAGCGCCGTTAATTAACGGCGCTGTGGAAAAAGTCCATAGCGCCCCCCAGAGGCCGATTTTCTCCGGGAGGGTAGCCGAGACCCCAGAGAACATGATTCGGGGGGTTTTTAACCCACCCCCGCATTTGCGATCGCCGGTAATTAACCGTTTACCGGCGATCGCAAAAAAAAAAAAAAAAAAAAAGAAAAAGCGATCTCTTTTTAATTTCTCTGTCCTCCGATGTGATCGCACATCGGAGGACAGAGAAAAGGGGTCCCAGGTGGCCCCCCAATACTCACCTAGCTCCCCCGATGCTCCTCGTGTCTCCCGGTGGGCGCCGCCATCTTCAAAATGGCGGGCGCATGCGCAGCGCGCCCGCCGGCCGGCACCGGGAGAATCTTTGGGGTCTCGGCTGCCGGGGGTAGCCGAGACCCCAAAGAGCACGATCGGGGTCGGTATTACCGACCCCTGTTTTGCGATCGCCGGTAATTAACTGTTTACCGGCGACCGCAAAAAAAAAAAAGTAAAGTGTAATTCTCTGTCCTCTGATGTGATCGCACATCAGAGGACAGAGAAATAGGGGGATTCGGGGACCCTAGCATACTCACCTAGGTCCCTGGATCCTCTTGCTGCTCCTCCTGGCCGCCGGCAGCAGAACATGGCGGACGCATGCCCAGTGCGCCCGCCATCTGTCTCCATCTGCCGGCCGGCAGGAGAACAGCAGTTGGGGCTAAAATTAGGGTTAGGGTTAGGGGTAGGGTTAGGGGTAGGGTTAGGGTTAGGGGTAGGGTTAGGTTAGGGTTAGGTTAGGGGTAGGGTTAGGGGTAGGGTTAGGGTTAGGGGTAGGGTTAGGTTAGGGTTAGGGGTAGGGTTAGGGTTAGGGTTAGGGGTAGGGGTAGGGATAGGGTTAGGGTTAGGGGTAGGGTTAGGTTAGGGTTAGGTTAGGGGTAGGGTTAGGGGTAGGGTTAGGGTTAGGGGTAGGTTAGGGGTAGGGTTAGGGGTAGGTTAGGGGTAGGGTTAGGGGTAGGGTTAGGGGTAGGGTTAGGTTAGGGGTAGGGGTAGGGTTAGGTTAGGGGTAGGGCTAGGGTTGGGGCTAAATTTAGGGTTAGGGTTGGGGCTAAATTTAGGGTTAGGGTTGGGGCTAAACTTAGGGTTAGGCTTCTTTCACACTTACGTCGGTACGGGGCCGTCGCAATGCGTCGGCCCGACATACCGACGCACGTTGTGAAAATTGTGCACAACGTGGGCAGCAGCTGTAGTTTTTCAACACATCCGCTGCCCAATCTATGTCCTGGGGAGGAGGGGGCGGAGTTACGGCCACGCATGCGCGGTCAGAAATGGCGGATGCGACGTACAAAAAAACGTTTCATTGAACGTTTTTTTGTGCTAACGCTCCGCCAAAACACAACTCATCCAGTGCACGACGGACGCGACGTGTGGCCATCCGTCACGATCCATCGGCAATACAAGTCTATGGGCAAAAAACGCATCCTGCGGGCACATTTGCAGGATCCGTTTCTTGTCCAAAACGACGGATTGCGACGGAATGCCAAACGACGCAAGTGTGAAAGTAGCCCTAGGGCTAGGGTTAGGGTTGGGGCTAAAGTTAGGGCTAGGGTTGGGGCTAAAGTTAGGGTTAGAGCTGGGATTAGGGTTAGGGTTTGGATTAGGGTTCGTATTAGGGTTAGGGTTGGCATTAGGGTTACGCTTGGGATTAGGGTTAGGTTTGGGTTGTGATTAGGGGTGTATTGGGATTAGGGTTAGGTTTGAGGTTAGGGTTGAGATTAGGATTAGGGGTGTGTTGGATTTAGGGTTTTGATTAGGGTTATGGTTAGGGTTGACATTAGGGTTGTTTTGGGGTAAGGGTTGTGATTATGGTTAGGGTTAGTGATTAGGATTATGGATGAGGTTGGGATTAGGGTTAGGGGTGTGTTGGGGTTAGGGTTGGAGCTAGAATTGGGGGGTTTCCACTGTTTAGGTACATCAGGGGGTCTCCAAACACGACAGCCAATTTTGCGCTCAAAAAGTCAAATGGTGCTCCCTCCCTTCTGAGCTCTGCCGTGCGCCCAAACAGTGGGTTACCCCCACATATGGGGCATCAGCGTACTCGGGATAAATTGGACAACAACTTCTGGGGTCCAATTTCTCTTGTTACCCTTGTGAAAATAAAAACTTGGGGGCTACAAAATCTTTTTTGTGGAAAAAAAAAATATTTTTTATTTTCACGACTCTGCATTCTAAACTTCTGTGAAGCACTTGGGCATTCAAAGTTCTCACCACACATCTAGATAAGTTCCTTGGGGGGTCTAGTTTCCAAAATGGGGTCACTTGTGGGGGGTTACTACAGTTTAGGTACATCAGGGGCTCTGCAATCGCAACATAATGCCCACAGACCATTCTATCAAAGTCTGCATTCCAAAAAGGCGCTCCTTCCCTTCCGAGCTCTGCCGTGCGCCCAAACAGTGGTTTACCGCCACATATGGCGCATCAGCGTACTCGGGATAAATTGGACAACAACTATTGCAGTCCAATTTCTCCTGTTACCCTTGTGAAAATAAAAATTTGGTGGCTAAAAAATCTTTTGTGGAAAAAAAAAATATTTTTTATTTTCACGGCTCTGCATTATAAACTTCTGTGAAGCACTTGGGCATTCAAGGTTCTCACCACACATCTAGATAAGTTCCATGGGGGGTCTAGTTTCCAAAATGGGGTCACTTGTGGGGGATTTCTACTGTTTAGGCACATCAGGGGCTCTCCAAACGCGACATGGCGTCCGATCTCAATTCCAGCCAATTCTACATTGAAAAAGTAAAACGGCACTCTTTCTCTTCCAAGCTCTGCGGTGCGCCCAAACAGTGGTTTACCCCCACATATTGGGTATCGACGTACTCAGGAGAAATTGCACAACAACTTTTGTGGTCTAATTTCTCCTGTTACCCTTGTGAAAATAAAAATTTGTGGGCAAAAAATAATTTTTGTAGAAAAAATGCAATTTTTTTTTTTCACGGCTCTACGTTATAAACTTCTGTGAAGCACTTGGGGGTTCAAAGTGCTCACCACACATCTAGATAAGTTCCTTAAGGGGTCTAGTTTCCAAAATGGTGTCACTTGTGGGGAGTTTCCACTGTTTAGGTACATCAGGGGCTCTCTAAATGTGACATGGTGTCCGATCTCAATTCCAGCCAATTCTGCATTGAAAAAGTCAAACGGCGCTCCTTCACTTCTAAGTTCTGCGGTGCGCCCTAACAGTGGTTTACCCCCACATATGGGGTATTGGCGTATTCAGGAGAAATTGCATAACAAAATTTATGGTTACATTTCTGTTTTTACACTTGTGAAAATAAAAAAAATGGTTCTGAATTAAGATGTTTGCAAAAAAAAGTTAAATGTTCATTTTTTCCTTCCACATTGTTTCAGTTCCTGTGAAGCACGTAAAGGGTTAATAAACTTCTTGAATGTGGTTTTGAGAACCTTGAGGGGTGTAGTTTTTAGAATGGTGTCACACTTCATTATTTTCTATCATATAGACCCCTCAAAATGACTTCAAATGTGATGTGGTCCCTAAAAAAAAATGGTGTTGTAAAAATGAGAAATTGCTGGTCAACTTTTAACCCTTATAACTCCCTAACAAAAAAAAATTTTGTTTCCAAAATTGTGCTGATGTAAAGTAGACATGTGGGAAATGTTATTTATTAACTATTTTTTATGACATATCTCTTTGATTTAAGGGCATAAAAATACAAAGTTTGAAAATTGCAAAATTTTAAAAATTTTCGCCATATTTCCGTTTTTTTCATAAATAATCCCAAGTAATATCGAAGAAATGTTACCACTAACATGAAGTACAATATGTCACGAAAAAACAATCTCAGAATCAGCGGGATCCGTTGAAGCGTTCCAGAGTTATAACCTCATAAAGTGACAGTGGTCAGAATTGCAAAAATTGGCCTGGTCATTAAGTACCAAATTGGCTCTGTCACTAAGGGGTTAATACGTAGGGAGAGTGAAAGACAGGAACCTGGGTTTTATCAGTTCACATCAACATTGCAAGTACATGCTGGAGATCTCTGCTATTTTGCATTGTGTGTTGTATGTTTTAGGATTAGGAACAGACTGTTGGATTAGGAATAGATAGGCAGGCTTTCATCCACTACCACACTACCATAATCTACAGCAAAGCTCTTTTTAGAGGCAAATAATATTAGTACCAGCGTAAACAAAACCATTTTTTGGAGCTACATAATATTCCTGCGCGGCATCATTTTTTGTCTACAGCTAAATAATATTCCTCATTGTCTGCATATGGTAAAATCCTTTGAAAAAGCCAATTGCTAAATAATATTTTTTGCCTATTGCTTAACCCCTTCATGACCTTGGGATTTTCCGTGTTCGTTTTTCACTCCTCTCCTTCCCAGAGCCATAACTTTTTTATTTTTCCGTCAATTTGGCCATTTGAGGGCTTATTTTTTGTGAGACGAGTTGTACTTTTGAACGACATAATTGGTTTTAGCATGTCGTGTACTAGAAAACAGGAAAAAAATTCCAAGTGCGGTGAAATTGCAAAAAAAGTGCAATCCCACACTTGTTTTTTGTTTGGCTTTTTTGCTAGGTTCACTAAATGCTAAAACTGACCTGCCATTATGATTCTCCAGGTCAGTACGAGTTCATAGACACCTAACATTTTTTACCTAAGTAGTGAAAAAAAATTCCAAACTTTGCTAAAAAAAAAAAATTGCGCCATTTTCCGATACCCGTAGCGTCTCAATTTTTCATTTTCTGGGGTCGGTTGAGGGCTGATTTTTTGCATGCCGAGATGACGTTTTTAATTATAGCATTTTGGTACAGATACGTTTTTTTTATCGGCCGTTATTGCATTTTAATGCAATGTTGCGGTGACCAAAAAAAACGTAATTCTGGCGTTTCTAATTTTTTTCTCGCTACGCTGTTTAGCGATCAGGTTAATGCTTTTTGTTAGTTGATAGATCGGGCAATTCTGAGCACGGCGATACCAAATATGCGTAGATTTGATATTTTTTTATTGATTTATTTTGATTGGGGCGAAATGGGGGTGATTTAAAATTTTATATATTTTTTTTTCACATTTTTTTTAACTTTTTTTTAACTTTTGCCATGCTTCAATAGCCTCTATGGGAGGCTAGAAGCAGGCACAGCACGATCGCCTCTGCTACATAGCAGCCATCTGCTATTTGCTGCTATGTAGCTGAAAATCAGGTGTGCTGTGAGCGCCAACCACAGGGTGGCGCTCACAGCTGCCGGCAATCAGTAACCATAGAGGTCTCAAGGACCGCTATGGTTACAATTCTGAAGCATCGCCGACCCCCGATCATGTGACGGGGGTTGACGATGACGTCATTTCCAGCCGCCCGGCCGGAAGCGGTAGTTAAATGCCGCTGTCTGCGTTTGACAGCGGCATTTAGCTAGTTAATAGGCGCAGGCAGATCGCGATTCTGCTCGCGCCTATTACGGGCACATGTCAGCTGTTCAAAACAGCTGACATGTCCCGGCTTTGATGCGGGCTCACCGCCGGAGCCCGCATCAAAGCAGGGGATCTGACCTCGGACGTACTATCCCATCCGAGGTCAGAAAGGGGTTAAATAGCTAATTCTTATCTAATACCACCAAAAGGCCCCCAAGAATATTATTCAGGGCACAGAATGTTTAGTTCAAACATATAAATTTTATTGATCCATAAGAACAACTTTGTAAAAAACACATATAATACAAAAAATTGTGCGAGTACCTCCAATTCAAATAAACAACAATTGATATGTGCTTAATAGTTACACCTGACATACATGCTGACCTTAATTTGAGACCGTGTTATGAGTCAGATTGTTGCATGACAATGCTATGCAGGCTCTAGATTCTTATTGCAAGGTGACTGTTTTAATATGAACTTTCTAAAGTGCCAATGTGCCTAGGTACCTATCTGCATGCTGGGATTTTGCGGCCAAGATCCACTGTGATACTGCCAATCTACTATATAAAGCTGAATGTGTGTGTGTGTGTGTGTGTGTATGTGTGTGTGTATGTCCGGGATTGGCATCTGCACCGTCGCAGCTACAGCCACAAAATTTTGCAGTCACACGTCTGGATCCCGAGAGCATCATAGGCTACGTTGTGAGGTGAAATTTTAACCCCGCGCGTTCCAATTCACCAAACAATTTTGCCCCTATCTACATAATGGGGAAAAAAGTGAAAGGAAAAGTGTTGGAGGCGTCACAGCTACAGAAACAAAATTTTGCACAGTCACACGTCTGGACCCTGAGAGCGTCATAGGCTATGTTGTGAGGTGAAATTTTAACTCCGCGCTTTCCAATTCACCAAACTATTTTTCCCCTATCTACATAATGGGGAAAAGTGAAAGGAAAAGTGTTGGAGGCAAATTGACAGCTGCCAGATGTGAACAAGGGGGACTTAAAGAGTGAGAGCGATGGCGCCAAAGAGTATATACCGTACAGTTGCTAAGGTAGGACCCCGACATGGGATACTCACCACACGGGGATATGAACACACACACAAAATGCGCCACACACTACCACGTGCTTGAACACATATACCACCCTCAGCACACATTTCACCACACATACGCCAACCTCGCCACATAAAAGTCGAAACACAAAAGTCGCCGCTCAAAACTCACCACGCGCAAAACTCGCCACATGCAAAAAATAGGCTCACGCAAAACTCACCACAAGTGCAAAACTCACCTCATGGAAAACTCGCCACACGCAAAACTTGCACATGCGGAAAAATTTCCATATGCACAAAATTAGCAACACATGCAAAAGTTGCCTCACACAAAACTTGCACATACTCAAAAGGCACCAGACATAAAACTCACCACGTGCAAAACTTGCCATGCGCAAAACTTGCTGCATACAACTTGCTACACTAACCTGTCACATGCAACTCGACACACAAAAAGTTGCTACACGCATGTTGCCACACAAAACTCATCTCACAAAAGTCGCTACATGCATGTCGCCACACACAACTCAACACACACAACTTGACAAACGAAACTCGCCCTAAAACACACACAAGTCTGGTATTAGCCTTCAAAAATAAAAATCTGATTAATAAGCAGACAAACTACAAGAGCAACAAATGTACCATATAGGAAATACGGCAGCTGTCAGTCACATGACCTGTCTATTATGTGTATGTGTGAGCTAATATATACTGCCAGGGGGAGGGCTTCCTGTTGGCTAGGGATTTATCAGGCTGCCAATTTATCTTACAAATACTGAGGTAAAAATACTGAGCAAATAACGTGTTAACGAGGTCTAATACAGGAGATCACACAGGTATATACTATATACAGGGGAGATGACACACAGATATATACTATATAAAGGAGGAGATGACATACAGGTACATACTATATACAGGAGGAGATGACACACAGGTATATACTATATACAGGAGGAGATGACACACAGGTATATACTATATACACGAGCAGATAACCTACAGGTATATACTATATACAGGAGGAGATGACATACAGGTATATGCTATATATGGAAGATGACATACAGGGATATACTATATACAGGAGAAGATGACACACAGATATATACTATATACAGGGGAGATGACATAGGTATATACTATATACAGGAGGAGATGACATACAGGTATATACTATATATAGAAGGAGATGACATACAGGTATATTCTATATATAGGAGGAGATGACATACAGGTATATACTATATATAGGAGGAGATGACATACAGGTATATACTATATATAGGAGGAGATGACATACAGGTATATACTATATACAGGGGAGATGACACACAGCAGGTATATACTATATACAGGTGAGATGACATACAGGTATATACTATATACAGGAGATGACATACAGGTGTATACTATATATAAGGGAGATGACAAACATGTATATACTGAGGTGAAAATGAGAGGTGTGAGGTGAAAATGAAAAGGTGTGAGTGCAAAATGAGAGGAGTGAGGGAAAATAGTGTAGTGATCGGAAAATTACAGATGTGAGGTCGAAATGACAAGTGTTAGGTGGGAATGAGAGGAGTGAGGGAGAAAATGAGAGGTGTGAGGGAGAAAATGAGAGATGTGAGGGGGAAAATTAAAGATGTGATTGGGAAAATGAGAGGCGTAATGGGAAAATAAGAGAAGTGACGTGCTATAACTAACCACAGATATTTACTATGCCCAGGCAACGCCGGGCTCTTCAGCTAGTATATATATATAAGAGTAGTAAATACAGCACTACTTCTTTAGCTCATGCCCTAATGAAAAATCCCTTCATAATGCGCACATGCCTAGTTAGAACTTTAAGATGGCAAGTATAGAGCATAAAAACATATTCACCTTACTAGAGCACACTCAAAGGAAACCCCTACGTGCGTTTCGATTGTATCTTCATTCGGGGGCGTGATAATTCTTATCTAGCAGTTGTGCGACCGGTGCAAAACCTGCTAAGCTACGGAAACGTCACCTTTTGGCATTTCTGCATTTGACGTGTCTCATAAAGGCAATATAAAAAATCCCCCCAAAATTCTATTGGTTTAACCCTAGAATGCGGATCGGGGGCCTTTTATGCCCCAGCGCCTACTTTTTTGCTATTATGTGCAAAATTACTTTAGTCAGAATTTTGAAACACTAGGCATTCCTCAAGTATGTCGTTGTTGGTAATATCCAGTTGTTCATATAATTTTTTATAGGCATTTTGGTGTAGCAATGCTTTTGTGGGGAAAACCACATCTGTATGGAACGGGGGCCTTTTAGGCCACTGTTATTTTTATCATGTGCTCAGCAGTGTTTGTGTCTCAAGTTATTATTATTTATTTATATAGCACCATTAATTCCATGGTGCTGTTACTTTATTTGTAGTCAGGGTTGCTGGTGAAGGGGCCAGGGGGTGGATCATGCCATGTGAGGATGTCACATGATTTTGGGAGGGAGTGATAAGGCCATGACATCATCTCAGGTTCTTCTCAACACAGTAATGAGCTGTGTAGAGAGTAATGAGGACAGTATGCACTGTGAGCTAATTGCTGAAGGACCTGTGATTATATGATGTTGGGAGGAAGTCTCATTTTCAGTCTCTTTGTTTCTATAAGGAGCTTGCAAAGGGTAGAGCTTGTGAGCCACAAAAATCCAGAGAATTGTACACCACCAAAAAGAAAGTATAAAAAATAAGAGATGCTCCAGGGCAAGGAGAAAGAAAACAAAAGTGTTGTTTCATTTGTCCAAGAAATTTAGATAGGAAAACTGAGCGATAAAGTACCACTTGTGGGAAAATGTCTGCAAACAACATTCTTCAGAAAAGATAACATGTGAAAATTGTTTGGTCTTGATAAGCAACAGTTAGAAAAGAAATGTAGCTGCAGCAACTATGTTTTTGATATCTTTGTTTGAAATTTGGAAAAAAAATAGTTTTTTGTTGTTTTCTCCCAAAAATTATAATTAAAATGTTGTGCATTATTCATATCTTATTTTGCAATTTTGAAAAAAACTTTAAAAGTTATTTATGCGAGTTTCTCCATATAAATTGCACGAGGGCCTAAAAGACCCCTGTTACGTAAAAGTGTAGATTTTTGACATCACGCATTCTAGGGTTAATAAATAGTGTATCTTTATCTAGCAGTTGTGCGACTGCCGCAAATCGGGCAGAGATAAGCAAACGTCACAATTTACCAGTGACAATTTTCATTAGTCCACTGTTAAAATGTGTCAGTAAGGCGATATAAAAAAATACTAATTTTCTATTGGTTTAATAAATAGCGTATCTTTATTTTGCAGTTGTGCGACTGGCACAAAGCCTGCTGAGATATGAAAACATCACTATTTACCTGTAATTTTCATGACTTTGCTGTTGCCGTGTGAAATAATGCTGATATCTTAAAAAAATAGCCACAAATTCCTAGATACAGTGAATTTGTACATAACACCTCTTTGAGGGAAGTTGTGAAAAATAAAGCCTGGAATTTTTTTTTATAAGCATAATGAATTCAATATGAGAAAGGTTGAGGTTAAGGGATGTGGATGTGGTAGTGCCCACCAAGGCCGTGTGGCAGGTTAGAAGGTGACTATATCTTGCTCTAGCTTCCTGTTAAAATTTGGTCAGTGTGCTACACCACTGACGAACCCAGACAAGTGCAAGGTTGTTGTGGGTTGGATGGCAGACAAAGACTACAGTGTGTTTACAAGCAGTACCACGAAATCTTCCACATGGTTCAGTCTCAGTAACCAAGAGGCTGAGCTTCTGAATCCTCCTCCCTCCCACCATCAAGAGTTCCAGGAGACATATCACCCCAATACTGACCACTCTGAGGAATTGTTTATGTTCCCCTGTAATTGTTCAGGCCTCTCACCATTAAAGAGGGTCATGAGGGGGTTGAGTGCAATGATGCCCAAACATTTGAGCACCCATGGAAAGGAGAAAACCAAGATGGGGAACGTCAATTCATATCTGAACAGGTGGAGGATAATCATGATGCACAGCTGCCATCAGGTCAGCCTAAAATTGCAATTCAAAAAGAGGATCAGATTGATGAATGGGTAGGCGATGTGGTCAATGATGAGGCCACTGATCCAACCTGGCACAGTGGCACACCTAGCGAGCACAGCAGTGAAGAGAGGGATGCATCTATAGCATAAAAACAGTCAAGCAGAGGTAGTGGTTTGACCAGAGGGAGAGCTTGGTCAACTGTTCCACAGAGCCCTTCCCCCCACTCAACTAGATAACAGGCCAAGGGTGCAATGTTCCCGTTTGGCATTTTTTTCTGAAATTCCTTCAGATAAAACAACTGTAAATTGCAGCATCTGTCAAACCAACCTAAGAAGAGGCAAGAACACTGCCAACCTAAGCACCTCCAGAATGCAAAAGCACATGGCAGCCAAGCACCCCAGGAGGTGGGTGGAACACTGGGTACAAAATCTGTGTCTGAGGGTGAAACCACTGTCCCTTCCCCTGTGTTATGGCCTTCCCAATCTGTTGTTCCTGAAGTAGGTGCTGATGTCTCCTGCTCACAACCTGCAGTTGTACAGACACAAGAGTCAGCAACCACGTCCAGTTCATTGTTCCAGCACAGTGTTCAGTTGTCCCTGCTTTACATGTTTAACAAAAAGTAGAAATAGCCACCCACCCAGGTCTAAACGCTAAACAACCACAATGCCAGATTACTATGCCTGAAAATGTTGCCGTTGAATCTTTCTGCGACCTCTTGGTGGTGGCAACCCCATGGTACTCAATTACCAGCCGCCAATATTTTTCCCAGTGTGCTATCCCCGCTTTACATAAGCATATGTTACACAAGTCACAGGGAAGGTCCACATAACTACAGACACGTGGACAAGGATGCTAAATTTTCCTTATGGCACACTGGGTTAACCGGGTGGAGTCTGGGACAGAGTCAGACGGTTGGACATCACACATCTTACTCATACCAAGAATAGCAAGCCCAACTTCCATCAGAGTTTCAGTCTCCTCATATTCTAGTTACTGTCTATCCTCCTCCTCATCCTCAGCGGAAATAGCCTCCCCATCATTCAACAACTGGGGAGTCTGCAGCACTGCCTTGGGGAAGTAGCAGCACACTCTGTTGAAGTTCATCTGTTTAGGTGATAAAGCTCACAACCCAGCCAACCTGTTGAAAGGGATAAAAGAACAGATTGATCAGTGGCTCTCCTCGCTGAACCTCAAACCAGGTCTTGTTGGCGGTTTTAAAGCTTGACAAGCTGGTCCATGTTCCATGCATGGCCCACGTGCCTAACTTGGTTTACAGTGGTTTTTAAAAACATATCCTGGCTTGCCAAACATACTTGCCAAGGTACACCGTGTCAGCGCACATTTCCAAAAGTCATCTCAGGCTTTGACCGGTCTAGCTTCGCTGCAGCAGCGCTTTAATTTGCATCACAACCAACTGATTTGTGACCTACCAACACGCTGGAATTCGAACTTTCATACGTTGTCAAGGCTTATTGAGCAGAAGGCAGTGTCTGAATTGCAGCTTCTCAATGCCTGTCAGAGTAACTCTCAACCCCCACACATAACAAACGCTGAGTGGGTGTGGATATCTGACATGTGTGAGGTTCTTCAAAACTTTGAGTACTGCACCAAGATGGTGAACGCTGATGATGCTGTTATCTTGGGGTCATACTTGATTCCAAGCTTTCATTCACCCCCACATCCGATCACAGGCTCGCTCTTGTTATCTGCACCTCAAAAATGTTTCTAGAATTCAACCCTTTCTTACTTTGAACTCTGCAAAAACTCCCACTGCTTCTCTTATTCATTCTAGTCTGGACTATTGGAACGCTATATTAATCGTCTCCTTCTTACCAAATTCTCCCCTCTCCAATCTGTCTTGAAGGCTGCAGCAAGGATCATATTTCTCACCAATCGTTATAACAATGCCTCTACTTTGTGCCAGTCATTACACCCGATTCTTATACTATGGCTGCTCCGAACAACGAAAGCAATTGTTACCAACCACCTTTCGTGTCTCCCCTTTTTCCTCAGATTGTAAGCTTGCGAGCAGGGCCCTCATTTCTCTTGGTATCTGTTTTGATCTATGTGTTTATTGTTATGCTGTAATGTCCATTGTCTGTACAAGTCCCCTCTAAAATGTAAAGTGCTGTGGAATATGTTGGCGCTGTAGAAATAAAATTATTATTATTAATATCAGCATAACCACCCTGTGCTCTGACTATTAAATCGTTCGCTGCTAAATCTCAAAGAGGAAGCTTTGAATTCTGAGAATGTGGCTATGGAGCAAGAATTTACAGTGGCTTATAGACAATATGCTCAGGTCACATTGGGTGAAGACAAGGAACAGATGGAGGAGGAAGAGGCGGAGGAACAGGATATTTTTGTCTGCGCTTCAGAGGGGACTCCCAATACCAGCTTCTTGCCTATCCAGCATGGATTACCTGAAAAGGAGGAAGAGGAAAAGGAGGAGGAGGAGGAGACTATGTGTCTTGTGGAGGAGAGGATGGTTACTGTTCTTCCTGGTGAGGACACTGAACATTTGACTCTTTGTAGTCTGCCTCATATGGCACAGTTGATGTACATATGACTTTCCCAAGACCCTTGCATGAAACACATTTTGTACTACTTGAAATACTGGCTGTGGACCTTTCTTGACCCACAGCACAAGGAGAATGTCCACCAACTGGGCCATTTTCATGAAAACGTCACATCAGCAAGGGCTATCTGTAGGTGTAACTATGACGAGGAGGGAGAAGTTGACCAAGATGGAGAAGGACTAAAGTGACCATACCAGCGTCCTTCCTGATTCTTCAATGCCCTTTAACTATCGGTTGTCCAAGCTGCATACCTGGCCCAACCTCTCTTTATATGCCTTAGAGATGCTGTCATGCCCTGCCACAAGTGTGTTGTCTGAGCGGGTTTTTAGTTTGGCCAGTGCAATTATAGTGGATTGGCACACACGGCTGTCAATGAAAAATGCAGACTGACTGACTCTTCTAATATTGAACAAGGGCTGGGTTTCCTATGACTTTGTAAGTCCTATGGATCAGGGGTGTCAAACTGCATTCCTCGAGGGCTGCAACCAGGTCATGTTTTCAGGATTTCCTTGTGTTGCACAGGTGATAATTTAATCACCTTCACACATAATGATTGCAGCACCTTGTGCAATGCTAAGGAAATCTTGAAAACACGCATGGTTTGCGGCCCTCGAGGAATGCAGTTTGACACCCCTGCTATGGATGACAGCAACGTAATATAAATGCAGCCCAAATTTTTTTTTGCAAGTCGTCT
The DNA here is from genome assembly GCF_032444005.1 of Ranitomeya imitator. NCBI lineage: Eukaryota > Metazoa > Chordata > Amphibia > Anura > Dendrobatidae > Ranitomeya > Ranitomeya imitator. The sequence continues at coordinate 547,746,712 of NC_091285.1, forward strand.
TAACATCCATCCCTTACCATCCAAACCCATTTTGTTCAGCAAATCACCTATTCCTCCTCCTCCTTCAACAAATACTTAGTGGTCATCTATGTATACCCCACGTGGGGAATGTTTTTTACTTTTTCAAAACTTTGTACATTGTGCAATGGGGAAAATTTTACTGCCCATCACTAACTCTTGCAATAACTGCAAAATGTATTGTGAGGTCACCATCACAGTCTCTTTCAGCTTGTATGATACAGACTACTTGGGTAATTTTTTGAAAACTTTGCACATTGTGCAAGGGTGAAGCTTGGTATCCCTATCTGTACCTTTTTGTAATAATTGTAAAATGCATTGTGAGGTCCCCAGCATGGTCTATTTCAGCATGTATCTGGTAACCCGATTTTGATTTTTGGGTCTAAACTTTGACATTTTGGAACATCAATATATTAATATGCTCCACACACTTCTTCAGGCTTCAGACACAGGATAATTATATGAGTAATGACACATGCTCTATATATGCTGCTAGTTTGAAAATATTACCCACACATTCCTTTCTAAAGGGAAATTCTACATAATACTGCAGTTAGCATACGCCATATACTGCTCATATACGCAACATCCCATTAGGTGGGAGGGATAACTGTGTACAGAATCTGTATCTGGGGGTCAAACCACTGGTCCTTCCCCTGTGTTACGGCCTTCCCAATCTGCTGTCCAGGAAGCAGGAGCTTCCCTTGTTAGTTAGATAGGACATACATATTTGTTAGCACTTTACATTGTCCGGTGCTGGGCAAATACCACTGCTGGCTTTTCCAGACTCCTAAATGAGACTTGTGTTTCTTTATTATCCCCTTCATGACCCCAGCTTTTTTCGGTTTTGCGTTTTTGCTTTTCGCTCCCTTCCTTCCGAGAGCTATAACTTTTTTATTTTTCCTTCAATATGGCCATATGAAGGTGTGTTTTTTGCCGGACAAGTTGTACTTTTGAACAACATAATTGGTTTTATCATGTCATGCACTAGAAAATGGGAAAAAAAACATTCCAAATGCAAGGAAATTGCAAAAAGTGCAATCCCACACTTGGTTTTTGTTTGGATTTTTTGCTAGGTTCACTAGATGCTAAAATTGACCTTCCATTTTGATTCTCCATGTCATTATGAGTTCATAGACACCAAACATATCTAGGTTACTTTTTATCTAAGTAATAAAAAAAATTCAAAACTTTGCTAAAAAAAAGCACAGTTTCCGATACCCTTAGCATCTCCATTTTTCGTGATCTGGGGTCGGGTGAGGGCTTACTTTTTGCATCCCATGCTGATGTTTTTAATGATATCATTTTAGTGCAGATACATTCTTTTGATCGCCTGTTACTGCATTTTAATGCAATGTCCCGGCGACCAAAAAAGCGTAATTGTGGCATTTCTAATTTTTTTCTCGCTACTCCATTTAACGATCAGGTTAATCCTTTTTTATCAGGTTAATCTTTTTTTTATTGATAGATCGGGCGATTCTGAACACGGCCATACCAAATATGCGAAGGTTTGATTTTTTTTATTGTTTTATTTTGAATGGGGCAAAAGGGGGGTGACTTCAATTTTTTTAAAATTTTTTTCATATTTTTTAAAACATTTTTTTACTTTTCCATGCTTCAATAGCCTCCATGGGAGGCTAGAAGCAGGCATAGCCTGATTGGCTCTGCTACATAGGAGCGATGCTCAGATCGCTCCTATGTAGTAGAATTGCTGCATTGCTATGAACGCCGACCACAGGGTGGCGCTCACAGCAATCCGGCATCAGCAACCATAGAGGTCTTCAATAGACCTCTGGTTGTCATGCCGATGCATCGCTGACCCCCAATCACGTGATGGGGTCAGCGATGCGCGCATTTCCAGCCTGATGGCCGTAAGCGCTAGTTACATGCCACTGTCAGCGTTTGACAGCTGCATTTAACTAGTTAATAGCGGCGGGTGGATGGCCATTCCACCCACCACTATTGCGGGCACATGTCAGCTGTACAAAACAGCTGACATGTCCCTGGCTTTGATGCAGGCTCATCGCCAGAGCCCGCATCAAAGTCGAGTGTCCTGGGAGCAGGGAGCACTGACTAGTGTCCTGGGAGCAGTGGGCACATTTCCTTGCCCTAACACTAGGCAGCACGCCCTAGCTGTCCCTTTTCCCCGGGATACGTCAGATGGCAAAGATGCCGGGGCCTCTGCCCTTGCCTTATCTCCTAGAACAGCCCTATGTCTGTCCCCTTCCCCCACCCGGGGAAGAGAGGTGCTACTGTGTACCGCAGTACACCAACCTGACCGACAGAGTGACGAAACAGGTGTAATCTGAAAACTCCACACACACAAAATATATACTCACATATAATAGAGGTGTTCATCAGGGTGTGTAGGGAGAGAGAAGAAAGTAAAACAGGGAAAGATAAGGGATTTCCAAGCGTACAAACCAGTCAACAGTCGCTAGTAAACTCCTCCTGCTCTCATTGACAACACCAGCTTCTCCCACTACAAGATCATGCAGCAAATTGCTAACACTGACAACAACTAGGTTATCAAGCCCAGATTTAATAGGGAAAAGGAGTGGCTAACTGAGCCACTAGTTCCTAGTGCATCGATAGTGATGCATTGTGCACCACTAACACATTAAAAAACTGTGCTGTAATGATGTCCAAAAAACACTTTATATACTTTTATAGTACCTGCTTATTTAGTCATAGGGGTATGCTTCATTTTCTGTTCAGTTACAGGCGTCACTGCATCTTCAATTTGATTGATTTCACTGGAATTCCATGTGTCGGGCGGGCAGCCGCGCTTGCGCAGTGTGTAACATGGAGCTTGCCTACTTGCGCAGTTTTGAAGCTCCCCATGTAAATCAACCAAATTGGGTGGCGACGACCGTGACTGAAAAGAAAATGAAGCACACCCATATGATTAAACGAGCAGAATATAAAGTGTTTTTAGGACATCATTACAGCACAGTTTTTAACGAAAAAAAATGTATTAGTGATGCACATTGCATCTGTAGCAACGCACTACTGACAGTTTAGATGCTTGAAATGACGTGACAGGTTCCCTTTAACATGTTTCCGGTATGATATCTTTCTTGACCTGACTCACATTTAATAACTTGTCCAAAATATAGTCAAAAGAAAACATTAGAATGGAAGATCGCAGATTAATGCGGCGTTTAAACAGGAGAAAGCTGACAATTTTATGCAGCTCATATTGATTTATGGGAATTTGAAATGAGTGTTTTGATGATAAATTATTTTTGCAAGCCTTACATCATACTTGACTGTCATGATCTGAGGAAATCATTAAATTATTTTTTTATTTCAAACATTTTTTTAAATTTTTAATTCTACCACAATTCACAATCAATCAGAAATAATGTCAGTATGTAAATTAAGAGCAATCAAAATATTCACTCAAATCAGAATTTTGTAAAAGACCCAAGACTATTTATTCCACTCACTATTGTTTCCTTCTGTGTCTGCATTAGGTTAGAGGTTATAGGGGTTTTACACTTTGTGGAAAACCTGTGCCGTAGTTTGTTTAAAATACAAACTTCTTTACTCTCTGTCCCCAGGTCCAGCATTGAGTTTCCAGTGCTGTTCGCGGTGTACATAATTTTTTGCAGCGGTAATGTCATGTCATCAATGCTGCAGACAATCTCTGAGCTCAGTGAGCCTGTTTAACCCCTTCATGACCCAGCCTATTTTGACTTAAAGACCTTGCCGTTTTTTCAATTCTGACCAGTGTCCCTTTATGAGGTAATAACTCAGGAACGCTTCAATGGATCCTAGCGGTTCTGAGATTGTTTTTTCGTGACATATTGGGCTTCATGTTAGTAGTAAATTTAGGTCAATAAATTATGCGTTTATTTGTGATAAAAACGGAAATTTGGCGAAAATTTTGAAAATTTCGCAATTTTCACATTTTGAATTTTTATTCTGTTAAACCAGAGAATTATGTGACACAAAATAGTTAATAAATAACATTGCCCACATGTTTACTTTACATCAGCACAATTTTGGAAACAAAATTTTTTTTTGCTAGGAAGTTATAAGGGTTAAAATTTGACCAGCGATTTCTCATTTTTACAACGAAATTTACAAAACCATTTTTTTAGGCACCACCTCACATTTGAAGACAGTTTGAGGGGTCTATATGGCTGAAAATACCCAAAAGTGACATCATTCTAAAAACTGCACCCCTCAAGGTACTCAAAACCACATTCCAGAAGTTTATTAACCCTTCAGGTGCTTCACAGCAGCAGAAGCAACATGGAAGGAAAAAATGAACATTTAACTTTTTAGTCACAAAAATTATTTTTTAGCAACAATTTTTTTATTTTCCCAATGGTAAAAGGAGAAACTGAACCACAGAAGTTGTTGTCCAATTTGTCCTGAGTACGCTGATACCTCATATGTGGGGGTAAACCACTGTTTGGGCGCACGGCAGGGCTTGGAAGGGAAGGAGCGCCATTTGACTTTTTGAATCAAAAATTGGCTCCACTCTTTAGCGGACACCATATCACGTTTGGAGAGCCCCCGTGTGCCTAAAAATTGGAGCTCCCCCACAAATGACCCCATTTTGGAAACTAGACGCCCCAGGGAACTTATCTAGATGCATAGTGAGCACTTTGAACCCCCAGGTGCTTCACAAATTGATCCGTAAAAATGAAAAAGTACTTTTTTTTCACAAAAAAATTCTTTTAGCCTCAATTTTTTCATTTTCACATGGGCAACAGGATAAAATGGATCCTAAAATTTGTTGGGCAATTTCTCCTGAGTACACTGATACCTCATATGTGGGGGTAAACCACTGTTTGGGCACATGGTAAGGATCGGAAGGGAAGGAGCGCCATTTGACTTTTTGAATGAAAAATTATCTCCATCGTTAGCGGACACCATGTCACGTTTGGAAAGCTCCTGTGTGCCTAAACATTGGCGCTCCCCCACAAGTGACCCCATTTTGGAAACTAGACCCCCCAAGGAACTTATTTAGATGCCTAGTGAGCACTTTAAACCCTCAGGTGCTTCACAAATTGATCTGTAAAAATGAAAAAGTACTTTTTTTTCACAAAAAAATTCTTTTCGCCTCAATTTTTTCATTATCACATGGGCAATAGGATAAAATGGATCATAAAATTTGTTGGGCAATTTCTCCTGAGTACACCGATACCTCATATGTGCGGGTAAACCACTGTTTGGGCACTCGGCAGGGCTCGGAACGGAAGGCGCGCCATTTGACTTTTTGAATGGAAAATTAGCTCCAATTGTTAGCGGACACCATGTCGCGTTTGGAGAGCCCTGTGTGCCTAAACATTAGAGCTCCCCCACAAGTGACCCCATTTTGGAAACTAGACCCCCCAAGGAACTTATCTAGATGTATATTGAGCACTTTAAACCCCCAGGTGCTTCACAGAAGTTTATAACGCAGAGCCATGAAAATAAAAAATAATTTTTCTTTCCTCAAAAATGATTTTTTAGCCTGGAATTTCCTATTTTGCCAAGGGTAATAGGAGAAATTGGACCCCAAATGTTGTTGTCCAGTTTGTCCTGAGTACGCTGATACCCCATATGTGGGGGTAAACCACTGTTTGGGCGCACGGCAGGGCTCGGAAGGGAAGGCACGCCATTTGGCTTTTTAAATGGAAAATTAGCTCCAATCATTAGCGGACACCATGTCACGTTTGGAGAGCCCCTGTGTGCCTAAACATTGGAGATCCCCCAGAAATGACCCCATTTTGGAAATTAGTCCACCAAAGGAACTAATCTAGATGTGTGGTGAGGACTTTGAACCCCCAAGTGCTTCACAGAAGTTTATAACGCAGAGCCATGAAAATAAAAATAAAAAATTATTTTCTCAAAAATGATCTTTTAGCCTGCAATTTTTTATTTTCCCAAGGGTATCAGGAGAAATTTGACCCCAAAAGTTGTTGCCCAGTTTCTCCTGAGTACGCTGATACCCCATATGTTGGGGTAAACCACTGTTTGGGCACATGCCGGGGCTCGGAAGTGAAGTAGTGACGTTTTGAAATGCAGACTTTGATGGAATGCTCTGTGGGCGTCACATTGCGTTTGCAGAGCCCCTGATGTGGCTTAACAGTAGAAACCCCCCACAAGTGACCCCATTTTGGAAACTAGACCCCGAAAGGAACTTATCTAGATGTGTCGTGAGCACTTTGAACCCCCAAGTGCTTCACAGAAGTTTATAATGCAGAGCCGTGAAAATAATAAGTACGTTTTCTTTCCTCAAAAATAATTATTTAGCCCAGAATTTTTTAATTTTCCCAAGGGTAACAGGAGAAATTTGACCCCAAAAGTTGTTGATCAGTTTCTCCTGAGTACGCTGATACCCCATGTGTGGAGGTAAACCACTGTTTGGGCACACGTCGGGGCTCAGAAGGGAAGTAGTGACTTTTGAAATGCAGACTTTGATGGAATGGTCTGCGGGCGTCACGTTGCGTTTGCAGAGCCCCTGGTGTGCCTAAACAGTAGAAACCCCCCACAAGTGACCCCATTTTAGAAACTAGACCCCCCAAGGAACTTTTCTAGATATGTGGTGAGCATTTTGAACTCCCAAGTGCTTCACAGACGTTTACAACGTAGAGCCGTGAAAATAATAAATCATTTTTCTTTCCTCAAAAATTATGTTTTAGCAAGCATTTTTTTATTTTCACAAGGGTAACAGGAGAAATTGGACCCCAGTAATTGTTGCGCAGTTTATCCTGAGTCTGCTGGTACCCCATATGTGGGGGTAAACCACTGTTTGGGCGCACGTCGGGGCTCGGAAGTGAGGGAGCACCATTTGACTTTTTGAATACGAGATTGGCTGGAATCAATGGTGGCGCCATGTTGCGTTTGGAGACCCCTGATGTGCCTAAACAGTGGTAACCCCTCAATTCTACCTCCAACACTAACCCCCCCACACCCCTAACCCTAATCCCAACTGTAGCCATAACCCTAATCACACCCATAACCCCAACACACCCCTAACCACAACCCTAACCCCAACACACCCCTAACCCTAACCACAACCCTAATCCCAACTGTAGCCATAACCCTAATCACAACCCTAACCCCAACACACCCCTAACCACAACCCTAACCCCAACACACCCCTAACCCTAACCACAACCCTAATTCCAACTGTAGCTATAACCCTAATCACAGCCCTAACCCTAACCCCAACACATCCCTAACCCTAATCCCAACTGTAGCCATAACCCTAATCACAGCCCTAACCATAACCCCAACACACCCCTAACCCTAATCCCAACTGTAGCCATAACCCTAATCACACCCCTAACCACAACCTTAATTCCAACCCTAACCCTAAGGTTATGTGCCCACGTTGCGGATTCGTGTGAGATTTTTCAGCATCATTTTTGAAAAATCCGCGGGTAAAAGGCACTGCGTTTTACCTGCGGATTTTCCGCGGATTTCCAGTGTTTTTTTTGCGGATTTCACCTGCGGATTCCTATTGAGGAACAGGTGTAAAACGCTGCGGAATCCGCACAAAGAATTGACATGCTGCGGAAAATACAACGCAGCGTTCCCGCGCGGTATTTTCCGCACCATGGGCACAGCGGATTTGGTTTCCATATGTTTACATGGTACTGTACACCTGATGGAACACTGCTGCGAATCCGCAGCGGCCAATCCACTGCGGATCCGCAGCCAAATCCGCACCGTGTGCACATAGCCTAATTCTAAAGGTATGTGCACACGCTGCGGAAAACGCTGCGGATCCGCAGCAGTTTCCCATGAGTTTACAGTTCAATGTAAACCTATGGGAAACAAAAATCGCTGTACACACGCTGCGGAAAAACTGCACGGAAACGCAGCGGTTTACATTTCGCAGCATGTCACTTCTTTGTGTGGATTCCGCAGCGGTTTTACAACTGCTCAAATAGAAAATCGCAGTTGTAAAACCGCAGTGAAATGCGCAGAAAAAACGCGGTAAATCCGCCATAAATCCGCAGCGGTTTAGCACTGCGGATTTATCAAATCCGTAGCGGAAAAATCCGCAGAGGACCAGAATACGTGTGCACATACCGAAACCCTAACCCTACCCCTAACCCTAACCCTAGCGCTAACCCTAGCCCTAGCCCTAACCCTAGCCATACCCCTACCCCTACCCCTAACCCTAGCCCTAACCCTACCCCTACCCCTAACCCTATTCTAACATTAGTGGAAAAAAAAAATTCTTTATTTTTTTTATTGTCCCTACCTATGGGGGTGACAAAGGGGGGGGGGGGGTCATTTATTATTTTTTTTATTTTGATCACTGAGATATAATCTATCTCAGTGATCAAAATGCACTTTGGAACGAATCTGCCGGACGGCAGATTCGGCGGGCGCACTGCGCATGCGCCCGCCATTTTGGAAGATGGCGGCGCCCGGGGAGAAGACGGACGGACCCCGGCAGGATCGGTAAGTATGATAGGGTGGGGGGGGAGCATGGGGGGGGGATCGGAGCATGGGGGGGTGAATTGGAGCACGGGAGGGGTGGAACGGAGCACGGGGGGGGGTAGAACAGAGCACGGGGGGGTGGAACGGAGCACGGGGGGTGGAACGGAGCACGGAGGGGGGTGGATCGGAGTGCAGGGGGGGTGATTGAAGCATGGGGGGAGCGGACAAGAGCACGGGGGGAGCGGAGCACAGGACAGAGGGGAGCCGGAGCAGTGTACCGGACAGATCGAGGGGCTGGGGGGGCGATCGGTGGGGTGGGGTGGGGGCACATTAGTATTTCCAGCCATGGCCGATGATATTGCAGCATCGGCCATGGCTGGATTGTAATATTTCACCCGTTATAATAGGTGAAATATTACAAATCGCTCTGATTGGCAGTTTCACTTTCAACAGCCAATCAGAGCGATCGTAGCCACGAGGGGGTGAAGCCACCCCCCCTGGGCTAAACTACCACTCCCCCTGTCCCTGCAGATCGGGTGAAATGGGAGTTAACCCTTTCACCCGATCTGCAGGGACGCGATCTTTCCATGACGCCACATAGGCGTCATGGGTCGGATTGGCACCGACTTTCATGACGCCTACGTGGCGTCAAAGATCGGGAAGGGGTTAGGTTGACGGCATGAGTCGCTCAGAGCTCACTGATCGTCTGCAGCACTAGACATAATAGCCGACATAGAGCATTGATGGAGACTCCGTGCCGGACCCAGGAAGTATGAGTAAAGAACAGTTTGTTTTAAAGAGGCCATGTTCACACTTTCAGTATTTAGTCGGCATTTCACATCAGTATTTGTAAGCCATAACCAGGAGTGGGTGATAAATGCAGAAGTGGTGATGTGTCTCTATTACACTTTCCCTCTCATTTTAAGCCAAAATCAGGAGAGAAACAAATACTGATGTAAAAGACTCACCCAATACTGAGCGCGTGAACGTGGCCTAAAAGTTACAAGTCTGGTTCATCCTTTCCTGCACAGAATAAAGTTATAAAGAATTTATTAGAGATGAAGGTTTGCTCCCTGATTGTGCCTTCTAAAAATATACAATTCCCAACACAGTCATTGAAAAAATAGATATAGTCTTCAGCCTCTATAACTCATAAAATACAACAGCTTAGATCAATAAACACTTACAGACCTTCAGTACAGCTATGCTGCCAACCACATGTTCTATTTATTTGCACTGACAACAACAGATTTAGCTAAAGTTGGTCCTACATGCAACGAGCATACCAGATAAGGATAGACAAATTGATCAAATAAACTCACGGGATCACCTTTTATGGATTAGATGATTCCAATTTACACGGTTTATCATCGAAAATTATTCTCCACCAGCTGAAATTTATCATTATCATAGCAAAAAAAAAAATCCTGGGCTGTTTGGCCGCTAACTATGCATCAGCAGGTTACCTCTCCTACAGGACCTAGCTTTTCAAAAGAAAAATGTAATACCATTTCTTATGAACATTAATCTCACCTTTTATACAGCAGCCTCCTAACGTGTACAATATAAAGCCAAATCAAGCACCTCATTAACATAGCACAATTCTAAGCTATAGACGATCATCTGAAAGGATCAGGTCGTTCTTTTTAATTAAACATTCCCTTTTGATTATTGCTTTGCAACAGTAACTTTCCACCAATTCCATTCCTAAGGTGGATTACATCTGGTAATGGAGTGAAAAACAAACAGCAATAGATGTCACAGTGCCATACTATGGAAGTCACCGTCAGTGTGAAATGTGAAAACGGCGATTAAGCCGTGCACTGATGACCTTACTAATTGCCAAATGAAGAAGAAAATAACTCTTTATGTACTTTTAACCCATTAAATATCACTGACTTTATTAAGGCAGGAAGCCAAAGAAAACATTGAGTTACAGTATATGTTGATCTTATCTCTATTACTTCCCTATACTGCAAAAAATATTAATATCAAAGCGAAAATTTTGAACCTTAAGTAGGATCTCCATAAGGAGAGCAATTTTTCAAAGGGGACTACATATATCATCCCACAAAGCTAAGCAGGGTAGTAGAAAGAAATCATATGGCTCTACTTTTTCAATTCTGTAATCAATAAAGGAATTTTTGAGGAGAACATCTGGTGCCTTGGACATGTTTAAAAACCGCTTGGCCTGCTAAAGTTGACCAAATATTTTGGTTCCAAAAATTGACTATTGTCATCCATACAGTTTAACATGCTTTGTGTAAAATTTTGGTGGATTTACATTTTTAAAAAATGCTTGGCCTGCTACATTTGTCTACATTTTTTGGTTCATTACATTTTTTTTGTTTCAATTAATATAGGAAATTCGGTGTCTAAAGACCTAGCAATTAGAAAATGTGTAAGAAGTGTGGTAAGGGACTGGGAAGTGGAAGTTATGATGAATTTTCCAGTATAATTTATATGGCAGCATGATTGTTCAGGTCAGTACTATTATGGAGAATTAAACTTGTCCAGTTATTTTTTTATTTTTTTTTTTTTGGGGGGGGGGAGGTTTAGTGGTGAAAAAAATTCTGAAATTTGTAAAACAAATATTTTTTGTTTCTGTCATTCTCTCAAATTATGTTTTTCTGTCAATATGGCTGCACAAGAGCTTATATTATGCATGCTCAGCTGGCGTTTTTGTATTAGTACCATTTTTGGGGTAAATACAACACTTCAGTCACTTTTTATTTATGGTTTTTATAAGTGCAATAACTGAAACAATGCAATTTTGGTGTTTAGATTTTTTTCTTTTTGACATTAAACATACGGTGTCATTAATTTTAGATTTTGATAGACTAGACTTTTTTGGGAGATGACAGTACCAAACGTGTTTCTTTTTTTCTTTTTCATTTTCTTTATTAGGAAAAAGAGTGGGGTTATCCAATACTTATATTGTTTTATTTTTCTTTACCTTAGGAGACATTACATTGCAATTGCCTGATTGTTTACACTTCATACTGGAATTCCACAGTATTACGTTGAAAACCTATATATGGCCAATCAAAAATACAAGGCGCTTTCGAAAACCAAGAAATAGCAAATAATTGGGGAGCAACAACAGCCCATGTAAGAATAAGAAAACAAACTTTATTGAGCTAGACAACTGTAACAAAATAAGTTAAAGGGAACCTGTTGGCAGATTTTGCCGCTATAAGATGCGGGCACCGCCTTTCAGGGCTTATCTACAGCATTGTATAATGCTGTAGATAAGCCCCTGGTCCGACCTACAAGATAAGAAAAATACGTTTTATTATACTCACCCGGGGGGCGGTCCAGTCCGATGGGTGTCGCAGGTCCGGGTCCGATGCCGCCCTCCTGCTTCTTAATCGCTCCCCAGCATCGACGCTCCTGCGCAGGCGTACTTCTCTACCCTGTTCAGGGCAGAGTAAAGTACTGCAGTGCGCAGGCGCTGGGAAAGGTCAGAGAGGCCTTGGACGATTTTTCATACTTTCGTCTTCTGCCGGCCTTAGACCCAAAAATTGTGTCAGACTTCTTATAACAGGATAAGTTGAGCACACTATTTGTGTTGTGCATGTAATGTATCAGAACAAGCAAGGTACAAAAAATGGCATTTATTTACTTGACTAGGAAGAAGAAAAACTACACTTTTTTTGTAGCCTGCAAATTTTGGCAGCTCAGATGTGGGATGTCAATATATATAGTATAAGACCAGATACTTAGAATTACATCCAGCACAAAAGACAAAATACAGTGAAGACCCATTTTGAGGAGTCAATGTTCACCAAGTGAGCATTGAGTTCTACCCTTGTTTCTAACTATCGGCCGTTAAAAATAAGCCACGATTCATCTGATGAATGAGCTGGCATAGAAATAATTGGTATTAGCAGCCCTTCACCCCATGTAAATAGGTTATGTGCTGTCATTAATATGATGCTATGTAATAATAGCACTATTAACATTAGCGATTAACGATTACTGCAACACCCTCCTCTGTGGCCTCCCCTCTAACTCTCTTGCACCACTCCAGTCTGTCCTCAACTCTGCTACCCGGCTAGTCCACCTCTCTCCTCGCTATTCCCCTCCTTCTCCCCTCTGCAAATCCCTCCACTGGCTCCCAATTCCTCAACGAATCCAGTTCAAACTACTAACACTGATCTACAAAGCCATCCATAACCTGTCCCCTCCCTATATCTCTGAACTAATCTCCCAATATCTTCCCTCACGTAATCTTCGATCCTCCCAAGACCTCCTACTCTCCTCCACACTTTTTCGTTCCTCACACAACCGCCTCCAAGATTTCTCCCGAATATCCCCCATCCTCTGGAATTCCATGCCTCAACACTTCTGACTATCCACCACCCTCGCATCCTTCAGAAGGAACCTGAAAGTCCATCTCTTCAGGAAAGCCTACAGCCTACAATAACCAAGCTCCCGCCTCACCGCCGCCAGAGGCGCTGCCTCACCGCCGCCTCACCCCTACATTCTGTCTCTTCCCCACTATCCCATAGAATGTAAGTCCGCAAGGACAGGGTCCTCTCCCCTCTGTACCAGTCTGTCACTGTAAACCTGTTTACTGTAAATGATATCTATAACCCTGTATGTAACCCTTTCTCATGTACAGCACCATGGAATTAATGGTGCTATATAAATAAATAATAATAATAATAATAATGATAATAATAATAAACAACAGTCTTTCAGCTGCCATAGTTTTTTGTTGGCCTGTATAAACAGCCCGGTAAACATGCGGCGATTTAATTGTATATAGCTGATCAGACTGTTTATATGGGTATTAAGTGGCACAGTGCAGTACTAGCTTTACACCCAGAATACACAATAAAAGACACGGTACACTGCAGTATAAATACATGCAAAAGGTATTAGAAGAGAACCTAAGAATTACACCCAGTATACAGGATAGAGGAAAGGTACTGTGCAGTGCGCACTGTATATTATATATAGAAAGATATATATCTATATATATAATTGTCTAAGGATTTATTTGTCTGTCTTGGAAATCCCGCGTTGCTGATTGGTCGATGCCCCCAGGCCTCGACCAATCAGCGACGGGCACATTCTGCCACTGTCTGTCCTGGAAATCCCGTGTCGCTGATTGGTCGAGGCCAGCCGACCTCGACCAATCAGCGACGGGCACAGTCTGCCGCGAATTCTGGAATCATCATTGTCCTCCACTGCTGTCAAGTGCCGCCATTGTGTTGTCTAAGGGTCTAATTGTCTGTCTGTCTCGGAAATCCCGCCTTGCTGACTGGTGGAGGCCAGCCGGCCTCTATGGGGCCATAACTGCATGGAGCATTATACTACATGACTGGGCAAAATACTGCGTGACTGGGCAATATACTACGTGGACATGCATATTCTAGAATACCCGATGCGTTAGAATCAGGCCACCATCTAGTATATATATATTTACACACAAACACACAATGAGAGGTAATACTGAGAAACGGAGACTTCACCCAGTATACAGGAGAGGAAACGTTGTACTGTGCAGCAAAGAATGAATAGGTCTGTAATATTTATCATAGGTACACTTCAACTGTGAGAGAAATAATCTAAAAAGAAAGAACAGAAAATCACACTATGATTTTTTAATAATTAAATTGCATTTGATTGCATGGAATAAGTATTTGACCACCATCAACCAGCAAGAAATTTGGCTCTCACAGACCTGTTAGTTTTTCTGTAGACCTGCACAAGACTGGGATGGGCTACATGACCATAGGCAAGCAGCTTGGTGAGTAGTGATAGGCAAACCCCTTTTAAAAAAAAGAGCTGATAACCCCCAGCTGTCAGCTTTATCATGGCTGGTTATGAAAAACAGTGAGTACCCACGCCGTTTTTTAAAAATCATTTAAATAAATAACTTAAAAAATGTTGGATATTTCCCCCCCCCCCCAGCCTAATAATAGCAGGCAGCAGCCACCCCAGAAAATTAGATGAGACTATTCAGGTGCTTTGCCCGACTCTTCCCACTTGCCCTGTGGTGGAAAGTGGGGTAATATTTATGGGGTTGATGTCAGCTGTTTTATGACTGCTGACATTAAACCCACAAGTTAGTAATGGAGAAGCCTCTATAAGACGCCTCTTCATTACTAACTCCATTGTCAAATTGTAAATAAACACACAACCAGAATAAAGTTCTCTATTTGAAAAAAATACACACTGTTTTACTTTTTTATTTAAAAATAAAAACAAAACTATACTCACCTTACACTTATTCCATTGAAGCCTATCCATTACTGTCCCCATAGTAAGTTTTGAAATAAACATAAAAAAGTCCTTTAATTGAAATAAATCACACAGACTCCATTATTTGAAATAAAAACAAAATTTATACTCACCTTATGCCCAATCCATTGAAGCCATTGTCAACTGTAAAAAACAGAAAATAATAAACAACCAAAATACTTACTTTATACCTAATCCACCAATGCCCATGTCCCCTGTAAAAAAAAAAAAAGAAAAATAATAAACAACCATATCTTCACTTTCCCGAAGTGCAGCTTATCTATACCTTTCCACAATGATTTGGATGATTTGGAGGGCAGTTTTCCATGCTGGCTATCAAAAACAGAACAGACCCCCACATCATATTTTTCATTATTTTATTTCTTCAAGCATATAGGCCCAGCTGAGAAATACCTCATCAGAGGCGCCGGCTCTCGAAGTTATCAGTAACAGCAGGCATAGGCTGATGGGAGTAGTACTCACATTTAGAAAGGAGAACAGCACTCCTAAGATGAAAAAATAGGTGTATGGATAGGGTCCCAACTCTTACAATACATAATATATGGAATGAGGCACAAAAAGGCTGAATTTTATTGAAATCAAGAAATAGTTATCAAACATATTGATGTATTAGTCTAATCAACCTTTAACAGGTATGCACTGCAATAACAAGACAAAGCAATCATACAAAATTATTAAGCATAGCCTGACAAGCAATGCCTAAGAAACCATCAAAATGGAAAATAAAAGAACAAAGAAACAAAAAATGGAGTACAAATCAGGAATTTAGATGAGTACAAAGAAATGCAGTGATATACATGATCACCTAGTAGCATTAAATTTAGTAAATACCTGAAGATTAGACTCAGGCTGTTTAAATTTCAAGTAGCAGGAAGTAATAATCATATCAGTCGACGCCTCTGTGACTGGCTCGCCGCTGCGCTCTGACTACAGTGGTCTGACCGCAGCTCTCTGACCAGCGCTAAAGATTTTACCGTTGATAAGAGCTGCTGGTGTTTCTCACGCTATCATGCAGATGAGAGTGTGAAACACCAGATGTTCAGGGTGTCAAACTCAAACAGTGCCCTAACTGTAGGTGTTCGATACAGACACTAAATTTTACTGTTCTGTTTCACCCATCACTAATGAGAAGGCAACAACTGTTGGCACAATTATTAGAAAATGGAAGAAACACAAGATGACTCAATATTCCTTGGTCTGGGGCACCATGCAAGATCTCGCTTTGTGGGGTAAGGATGACTCTAAGAAAGGTCAGGAATCAGCCCAGAATTATACGGGAGGACCTGGTCAAAAACTTGAAGAAAGCTGAGACCACAGTCTCAAACATTACTGTTAGTAACGTACTAAGCCACCATGGATTAAAATCCTGCAAGGCACATAAGGCCCCCCTGCTCATGCCAGCACATGTCCAGGCCCATTTGAAGATCATCAATGGTCATCTGGATGATCCAGAGGAGACATGGGAGAAGGTCTTGTGGTTAGATGAGACCAAAATAGAACTTTTTGGTATCAACTCCACTTTTAACGTGTTTGGAGGAAGAAGGGTGAGTATAACCCAAAGAACACTGTCCCAACCGTGAAGCATGGTGGTGGAAATAACATACTTTGTGGGTGCTTTTCTGCAAAGGGTACAGGACGACTGCACCATATTGTGGGAAGGATGGATGTGGTCATGCATGTTAGGGGTCAAGTTCTCGCCTCTGCACAGGGGGAATCTCGGGCCATCCCCGCTGCGGTCTCCCATTCTTCTCCTGCCGCAGTAGAGCCTTCTCAGTGGAGACGTCGGTCCCAGCGTCTCGCTCAGTCTGACTCTGTGCAAAGGGTTACTGCTGCTTTCCCAGCTTCTGCCATTGAACCCAGTACTGGGAAGCGGCGAGCAGATGCTTTTGGGACTAAGTCCTGCTTTTTCCCTTCTGAGCATGCCCAGGGTAAGATCTCTCATTGGAGGTTGAGGGTCACAGGCTTAGATACTGCAGCAAAACCCATTGGTTCTCAGGAAGGTCCTGAAGGAGCTCAGGCTCTGTGTGCAGCCTCTCATTGGTACTTCTAGGAAGGTCCTGTACTTGCTGCAGCTATAAAAGGTTCGCATGGCCGCACGACCATGCGCTAGTATCAAATCTAAGTCATGTACTTTGCGCCAGTGTGGTTACGTTTGTATGTGTTCAGGGACCTGGCTGAAATAAGCCCCTAGAATACCGGCACCTCCGATGAGGAGATTGTGTGTGTGGATTCAGGGCCCCAGCTGAAATAAGCCCTAGACTACCAGCTTCTCCGGTGAGGAGATTATACGAATTCGTAACCACAAACTGCTATCTGCTCGGCCGTCGCTGTGTACACCTGTGAGGTTAACAGGACACAGTGTTTTCTTTAGGCGACGCTGAAGTAACAGAGTTTGCTTCTAACGCCATATAGGGCCGCCATTTGCCAGCAGCAGGTTCTCTCCTGCACGATGGACCCCGGGCTGCGAACGCACCAAATAACATCTCTCTCTATTTACTCGGTGCGTTCCGCCAGCCCTAACAATGTATCTCGAGATTTTGGCCAACATCCTACTTTCCTCAGTAAGAGCATTGAAGATGGGTCGTGGCTCGGTCTTTTATCATGACAGTGCAAGCACAGTCAGGGCAACTAAGGAGTAGATCCAAAAGAAGCATTTCAAGGTCCCGGAGTGACTAACCAATCTCCAGATCTGAGCCCAATTACAAAAAAATCTCTGGAGGAGCTGAAACTCAATGTTGCCCAGCGACAGCCTCAAAACATGAAATCTAGAAAAGATCTATATGGAAGAGTGGGTCAAAATTCCTGCGGTAGTATTTGCAAACATGGCCAAGAACCGAAGGAAACGTCTGACCTCTAATGGCAAACAACGGTTTCTGTACCAAATATTAAGGTCTGTTTTTCTATTTTATCAAATACTTATTTCATGCAATAAAATGCAAATTATTTATGGAAAAATCATACAATGTGATTTTCTGTCTCTCACAGTTGAAGTGTACCTATGAGAAAAATTACAGACCTCTCTATTCTTTTAGGTAGGTAAGGATGCAAAATCAGCAGTGTATCAAATACTTATTTTCTCCACTGTAATGAGGACTACACCCAGGATCCAGGAAAGAAGTGTTACCGTGTGCAGTGTATATATACAGAATAATACAGATACTGAGAATTACATCCAATGCACGTACAGGACAGGAAGCATGGTACTGTGCAGTGTGTATATACAGTCATGGTCAAAATATTTATTGCCTTTATGTGTATTGGAACAAAAAAAGTGATAAAAAAGGAAAATTGGACATAATTTCACATATTTAAATACTTAAAAAATACAGCATGGGGACCCCTCTATTCTTGATAAGCAGCCTTTTTGAAGCCCCGAGCTGTGAGTTTTGCCTGGTTGGTTATCAAAAATACAGGAGAACCCACGCCAGGTTATTTATTATTTATTTACAGCGCAGGAGTGGCTGATGAATACTCCTATCCGCCGCTTCTGCTCTCACTGTTATTAGCGGCAGCAGGTATCAGATGATGGGACCTGTAGTTCCGCCTGCTGACACCAGTGACTGGAGGTAAACTTTACACCTCCGATCACAGCTGAGCGCTCACGCTGTCTTGACAGCATGGGAACAGTAAGTGTTCGGTACGGACGCCGAGCTTTACTATTCGGGTTCGCCCATCTCTATGGACAACGGCATCATTACATTTTTGGCTCATGGCATCTTTGATTAGACCCTAGGTAGACACCAGCTGGCAAAAGACCATTTCAATTAAAAACAACATATCTAAAACAAGAGAAGTTAAACAATAATATAATAACAAACATTATATAAGAGTACAAATACTAAATATTTTTACACCTCATGTGTGCCACTATGTTACACAGCAGTAGAAAATAACTTAATAAAAAGCTATAGCACGCAATAATTGAGTAATCAGAATGAAAACTGAGTAATAAATAAAGTGCAATACACCAAGGACAATTTTTCAGCTGTCACGTAGATTTGTATAAGCAACTTCCATTCTTAGTGTGAAACATGATCAAAAGCGTATTAATACATGCCTTGTTCATACTGGAAATCTCCTGGTGTGTTATACTTATTTGGATCAGAAAACTCCATATTGAAATGTATTTTTCCAAATCAGGTATAACATCAAAGCATCTTATTTCTTAAAATGATATTTTCCACTTTAGAAAACACATTTTAACTCCTTTCTGCCATTGATCATTTTCATTTTTGCTTTTTGTTTTTTTTTTCTCCTTGTCCTCTAGTAGTCGTGACATATATCTTTCCTTTACATAGCAGTATAAGGGCTTGTTTTTTGTGGAATGAGTTGTAGTTTTGATGATCCATTCATTTTACCCTATGTACTGTACATTTACAGAAGTAGAGAAACATTTAAGTGCAGTAAAATGGTGTTTTGGGAGAGGTGCAGCAACTAAAAAACAGCAATTCTGGGATTTGTAGGTTTTTTATTTTATTTTTGCTTTACAGCTTTCTGATACAACTGACTTTTATAATTGCATATAGCGTGAGTGCTCAGCTGTGATCGGAAGTATAAAATTTACCTCCGGTCACTTGTGTCAGCGGATGGGACTACAGCTCCCAACATCCGACATCTGCTGCCGCTACTAATAGAGAGTGCAGGAGAGGCTGATGGGTGTATTCATCATGCTGCTACTGCACTGTAAATAAATAATTAAAAAAACATATTACTTGTGTTGTACAGCAGGGGAACCAACTCCTATCCACACACTAAGAAGGGATTAAACATCTTAGGATGCTATAGATCAGCAGAAAGGGTTTCCTGTTTGGAATAGTTTATGATCCTCATCTATAAGGTAACGAAGACATTAGCTGGATCCAGATCATCAACGCTTTGTACATACCGCCTTTGATTTAAATGTGAACGGTATGTTTTTTTTATGATGTACAGGGCCGTATTTAGAGTTTCTGCTGCCCTAGGCACTTTTAGTGCTGCCTCCCCCATTGGTGAGTATGACACTATCGGCATAGACTTTGGCAAGAATCGCTGATGTGAAAGTCGCCTCTTGCAGCAGATCAGGCAGTTTTTCTGCATCTGCCGTGTAACAGATCACTTACAGCAACACTGCATTCGGCCTCATTCATTCCCCATGGGATTTGTGGCACCTGCCGTGATCTGGCAAATGTGGTACCATACCTCCCAACTTTTGAAGAAGGGAAAGAGGTACAAAGTTTGCAGCTCACGTAGTGGGCCGTGGCCCCCCTGTATGCATGGCTCATATTCCCCCTTCTCCTGTATGCATGGCTCATAATTCCCCCCTACCTATTGTATGCATGGCTCATATTCCCCCTCGTATACATGGCTCATCTCTCCACCCCTCCCGCTCCTTCTCCCATCTTTCATGGCTCGGCTTACCGTCCTCCTTCATCCCCCCATCCCCTGTCCCACACACCGCGGCCGCGCCAACATCCCTCTGGCTCTGTCCCGACTCCTGGCGCAGCACCTTCTTCCTGAGTGAGCGGTCATGTGGTACCGCTCATTAAGGTCATGAATATGTGCATATTCATGACCTTAATTAGTGGTACCATGTGACCGCTCACTCAGGACGCTACAGACGCTGAGACCAGGCATCGCTGGAGCAGGGTGAGTATCATCTTCAAGGAGGGTGGGTGGGAGGCAGGCAGGCAGGCGGGGGGCGGGCAGCGGCGGGGGGCGGTCGGTCGGGAGGTGACCCAGGACTTTAAAAAAAAAACCTTGCTCAGGTGCCGCCCCCCGCAACGTCCCCGCCCTAGGCGCGTTCCCTCAAGTGCCTAGTGGCAAATACGGCCCTGATGATGTAGCTAGAAGAAATGAAGTGAATACATATATTGCACTTTAGACAGCATCAAACCAGTGCAGAGTCTAAGTAATCTCACTGTTCTTCTAAAATCTCACCTTAGCGGTATGGTCTTTTACAGTTGGATCACAACCTCCTGAGTTGTCACAGAATTACATTCTCAATGGTACCAACAATCAGGTGAAGAGGCAAAGTCAGAACAAAGAAAGGGATAGATGCCACCACAAAGCTAGTAGACAAGCAAGGAGTGAAGCAAATAAGCTTGTTGAAAGCATACATTTTCATTATAGTTTGAATGATAAGGAATGTACAAAGCCAGCTCAGAAACTGTGCCTGCTTCATTTCAGGCAGATGCCACATGTGTTGTGTATCCGGCATCTGCCTGTAACTGCAATGATTGAAGCTCCAATTTTTGGAGATTTAGCATTTAAATGCTGTTATCAATCTCTGGTTGTGGGGAAGCTCTGGAGAAGAGAGAGAACACCACAATTTGATTAGGCCTTTTTTTTACATGAGCTATGCGCTCTGACTATTCTTACACTGTACAAGAATAAGATGGCACTCCTTGGCCAGGACCAATCTTTTATACAGGCTGTGATAATAATTCCCTGACAGGCTGTGCTAAAAGCATGTGATGTCATAGCTGAAGGACAATAAGAGGAAGACATTGTTGTCAATTAAAATACCATTAACCCACTCTGTGACTCTCCAACTGTAATTCTACTCAAACGTCAACCTCTTCAGAGCTATCCATGTATCTCTAATTAAAATGTTAAATATCAAACCGAAAAAAAAAAAATCAAAAGCATTATTGTTGTTTTTTGTCATCACCCCTCCCATAAAAAGCTCAAAATAAAAAGTATCAAAATATATATGTAAAAATGGAATCAATATAAAGGTCAGCTAAGTGTGCAAAAAAATCAAGCAGCCACCCAGCTCCATGGATGGAATAATATGTATAAAAAAAAAATAAAAAACTAACGTGTCTCAGAAAATTATGAAACACATTTTTTTCTTTGGACAAATTTCAGCATTTTTTTTACCATTAAAATTAATTAAAAAAGGACAACAATGTTACTATTTCTGGGATCATACTGACCTGGAAAATCATGTTAAGAGATCATTTTAACTACACAATGAATGCCATAAAAACAAAATCCAGAAAAATTTAAAATAATTCTTTTTTTCCTCAAATTTGACACAATTTTTTTTTCTGTTTTTCGGTGCATTACATGTTAAAATAATTAATATTATTAAAAACTACACCTCATTCCACAAACACAAGCTATCATATAATTATGTTAACCCCTTAACCCCAGGAGCTTTTTTCATTTTCGTTTTTCTCTCCCCTTCTTTCCAGAGCCATAACTTTTTTTTATTTTTCCATCAATATGGCCATGTGAGGGCTTACTTTTTGCGGGACGAGTTGTACTTTTGAATGATACCATTGGTTTTACCATGTCGTGTACTAGAAAAAGGGGAAAAAATTCCAAGTGCGATAAAATTGCAAAAAAAGTGCAATCCCACACTTGTTTTTTGTTTGGCTTTTTTGCTAGGTTCACTAACTGCTAAAACTGACCATAACTGTCATTATGATTCTCCAGGTCATTACAAGTTCACAGACACCAAACATGTCTAGGTTCTTTTTTATCTAAGTTGTAAAAAATCCCCAAATATGCTAAAAAAAAAAAAAAAAATTGTGCAATTTTCCGATACCTGTAGCGTCTCCATTTTTTGTGATCTGGGGTTGGGTGAGGGCTTATTTTTCGCATGCTGCGCTGACTTTAACTATACCACTTTTGTGCAGATATGCTTTTTTGATTGCCCATTATTGCATTTTAATTTAATTAATTTTGGCATTTTGATTTTTTTCTCGCTATGCCGTTTAGCGATCAGTTTAATCCTTTATTTTTGATAGATCGGGCGATTCTGAAGAAGGCGATACCAAATATGTGTAGGTTTGATTTTTGTTATTGTTTTATTTTGGTTGGGGCAAAAGGGGGGTGATTTGAACTTTTATATATTTTTTTATATACATTTTTAAACACTTTTTTTTTTGGCATGCTTCAGTAGCCTCCATAGGAAGCATGCACTACACGATTTTCTCTGCTACATAGAGGTGAAGCACACAGTGACGCTGCTACCATTAGGCGATTTGAGCTCTTTGGCTCAGGCGGCAGAAGAGAGGAGGCGGCAGATTCTGTAGTACCCGTATATACTTGAGTATAAGCCAAGAGTTTCAGCCCATTTTTTTGGGCTGAAAGTACCCCTCTCAGCTTATACTCGAGTCATATCCGGTTGTCGGCAGGGGAGGGGGGCAGGGGTGTAATTATACTCACCTACTCCCGGCACGGTCCCTGCACGTCCCTGCTTCTTCCAGCGCTGCAGATTCTTCCTGCACTGAGCAGTCCCATAGAGGTGGAGCCGCATATTCATTTCTGTAATGAGCGGTAACTGTGACCACTCAATACAGGAAGAAGATGCAGCGGTGGAAGAAGCAGGGACGCAGCGCCAGGAGCAGGTAAGTATATGGGGAGGGGGAGCACAGCGCTGCGCGATATTTACCTCTCCTCGTTCCAGTGCGGCTCCGTCTTCAGCGTCCTCTGGCAGTGACGCTCAGGTCAGAGGGCGCGGTGACACAGTCAGTGCGCGCCCTCTGCTGAACGTCAGTGCCGAAGACGGAGCCGCACGAGGAGCAGGTAAATATTGCCAGTGCCGGGGTCCTGAGCGAAGAGAGGTGAGTATGTGAATTTTTTTTATCGCAGCAAAAGCAAATGGTGCAAGTGACTATACGGAGCATCTTATGGGGCCATAACACTTGTGCAGCATTATATGGGGCAAGTGGCTGTGCGGAGCATCTTATGGGGCCATAACACTTGTGCAGCACTATATGGGGCAAGTGACTGTATGGAGCATCTTATGGGGCCATAACACTTGTGCAGCACTATATGGGGCAAGTGGCTGTACAGAACATCTTATGGGGCCATAACACTTGTGCAGCACTATATGGGGCAAGTGGCTGTGCGGAGCATCTGTATGGGGCCATAACACTTGTGCAGCACTATAAGGGGCAAGTGGCTGTGCGGAGCATCTTATGGGGCCATGACACTTGTGCAGCACTATAAAGGGCAAGTGGCTGTGCGGAGCATCTGTATGGGGCCATAACACTTGTGCAGCATTATAAGCGGCAAGTGGCTGTACGGAGCATCTTATGGGGCCATAAAAAATTTGTGCAGCACTATAAGGGGCAAGTGGCTGTACGGAGCATCTTATGGGGCCATAACACTTGTGCAGCATTATAAGGGGCAAGTGGCTGTATGGAGCATCTTATGGGGCCATAACACTTGTGCAGCATTATAAGGGGCAAGTGGCTGTACAGAGCATCTTATGGGGCCGTAAAACAGTTGTGCAGCACTATAAGGGGCAAGTAACTGTGCGGAGCATCTTATAGGGCCATAACACTTGTGCAGCACTATAAAGGGCAAGTGGCTGTGCGGAGCATCTTATGGGGCCATAACGCTTTTGCAGTACTATATGGGGCAAGTGACTGTATGGAGCACCTTATGGGGCCATAACGATTGTGCAGCACTATAAAGGGCAGTGACTGTATGGAGCATCTTATGGGGCCATAACGTTTGTGCAGCACTATAAGGGGCAAGTGACTGTACGGAGCATCTTATGGGGCCATAACGCTTGTGCAGCACTATATAGGGCAAATATCTCTATGGAGCATCTTATGGGGCCCTTATTACCCTTTATGCAGGATTATATGGGGCATATTTTAATATGGAGCATCTAATGGGGCCCATCAAACTTTATGGAGCATTATATGAGGCTCCT
Organism: Ranitomeya imitator; assembly: GCF_032444005.1. Classification (NCBI taxonomy): domain Eukaryota; kingdom Metazoa; phylum Chordata; class Amphibia; order Anura; family Dendrobatidae; genus Ranitomeya; species Ranitomeya imitator. Next base: position 547,771,064 of record NC_091285.1, read on the forward strand.
GATTCAATATGGATATACAAAAACACAACCTACTAATGTCTCAATTAATTTTACTTTTATTGGTATCTATTTTTACTTTTGAAATTTACTGGTAGCTGCTGCATTTTCCACCCTAGGCTTATACTCGAGTCATTAAGTTTTCCCAGTTTTTTGTGGCAAAATTATGGGGGTCGGCTTATACGTATATACGGTAACTGGATTTGCGCTGCTAGTTTTTTTTTGTTTTGTTTTTTTTTTATAAAACTCCGGAGTCCAGTGCTCGCCCCCCCTCCTCCCTCCCTTCTTCCCGCCCCCCCTCCAGCAGGGACAGTGTGGGGGGGCACCATTTTTCCGTTCGCCTCAGGCAGCAGAGAAGCTAGGTTCACCCCTGGAAGCTCAGATCACCTCTTTGTAGCAGAAATGCAGCATGGCGGGGTGGCGCGCATAGCAATTGGCCATCAACAACCATAGAGGTCTCAAGGAAACCTCAGGTTGTTATGGCAATGCAACGATGACCCCCGATTATGTGACGGGGGTCAGCGGTGCAAGCGCTTCTGGCCTCGCGGCCGATTCCGCTCACGCCCATTGCGGTCACATGTCAGCTGTTGATACCAACTGACATGTGGCTTTGAGGTGGACTCACCACCGGAGCCCACCTCAAAGCAGGGGATACTGCCAGCTGACGTACTATCCCGTCAGCTGGCAGAAAGGGGTTAACGTGGAAAATAAAGTTATGGCTCTTTTAACAAGGGGAGGAAAAAAACAAAAGCACAATAAAAAAACAAAACAAGAAAATCCCCATTTTACTGACGGATTAAAAATATTGGTGGCATCATAAATACCAACTGTATGGAGAAGTGGGGTCACAGAAATTAGAATTTGGAGTTTGGTGGACAACATGGAGAAAGTGGGATGTGCATATGGAGAAGTGAGTTCACAATATGGACAGCAAAACTTGCGGGGACTATAATATGTCACTCGAGCACCTGTGATAATTGGTGCATACCCAAGCACCCGCTGCAAATTTGAGTAGCAAACACTGGCGCTCAACACTAATGACGACATATTCAATATGAAGAGAATACCTTATGTAATGAAATTCTGTGTAATACCTCTGGGTTCAAACTCCTCACTATACCACTGGATAAAAGCCTTGAGGGGTGTAGTTTCCAAAAGTCATTTGTTTCAGGGGTTTCTGTTTGAGCTAATTGCTGTTGCAAAATTGAAATATTGCTCATTCCATTTGAAGCCCTGCCATTTGTCTAAATAGAACTTTTTGATTAAATGTGGATTATCACCATGCTTGTCATAAAGTGGGTAAAAGACTGAGCCTCTAACAAAAGTGAGACATTTAGAGCTAAAGCAAAATTTTAGATGTGATTTTTTTTTCATTCCATTTTGCATTAATTCCTCTGTAGCAACTGAAGGGTTAAAACATTTCCTGACAACAGTTTTGAAGTAATTGAGGGGTGCAGTTTTAAAATGGCCTAATTTTGGGGGAGTTTCCTATATAAAGGCCCCTCAAAGTCCATTTAAAGGGAAGGTACCGCGTTTGTAGATCATTAATAAATCACTGTAATGTAGAATAACATGCTGCTATATCCAAGTTTTAAATGCATGTGAATCAGATTACGTGTGTAATATGAGTTTAAAGAAGGCACTGGGGGCTGACATCTTGGTTTCACAGCAGTTCACGACACTATCAGTGTCATGTTACGGCACCCCATGGTCATAGGAGATAATAGACTGGCGCTGACCCTATCTGTAACATTGCAGCAGCATTAGCAGTGAGCTGGGCACGCCTCTGTGGGCTGCACAACTCACTGCTGTAGGTGTGACTAGCTGCCATTTTATTATAGCCCAGTGCTATCTGCCGAGCTCCACTTACTTTCTTTCGCAGGAGAGAAAAAGCCCTCACTGGAATCGGAGGATGGGGAGTGCGGGTGATTTATCTCCATGCTGCATGTCCTGGGCAGATATCCTCTGCTCTCACAGGCTGCCTGCCCTCCCTGTGTGCTTCTCCTGCTCTATCTCCACCTCCTCACACACAGACCCTGTGATCTCTGGTAAGCTGCATTCACAGCCTGCCTCTCTCTCTCCCCTCCTTCCACAATGCTTGGCCATTCTCTGCAGACCTGGAGCTTCTTCTTATCTTACTGAGGGAGGAGTCACAGACAGCTCTGCTCAGACAATGCTGCTCCATACATAAACACCACATGTCTTCACTTTTCCTCCAGTCCACCATGCTGCTGAGCCCACTGTGTTCTGCTTTTTTGTAAACTCTGTAGCTGTGTTTCTGATGCAGTAACTGCTGGTGATAGCAGGTCACAGGGCAGTCACACACAAAATGGCTCTGCCCTGTGATGCTGCTCTTCATTCTGCCCCAGGGATATTAGACCACCCAAAAGGGGAGGGAAATGGTGATGTCAGCAGTTACTGCCCCAATTTTCCAGCAACGAGTAAAGCTTGTAAGTCTTACTATAGCTGCTTGAGGTCTAAAATGGAAAATGCTCCCCCTAGTGGTCAATATATGTATATTTGTAAGAAAATATATTATATTTTTCATATAGAAATGTTTGCAAACATTGCATTAATACATTTTATTTACTATTTTAAGCTTAATTTCACAAAAAAACAAACTACAAAAAAACTGGTGGCACCTTCCCTTTAAAAATAGGCGCTATAAGAAGCAGGTTTTGAAAATGTGTTGAAAAAATGCGAAATTGCTGCTAAAGTTGTAATCCCTCCAACATCCTAACAAAAAAAATGATGTGTAAAAAAGATGCAGATGTAATATAGACATATGGGAAATGTTAATAATCATTTTGCACAGTATAACTATCTGACTAATGGGCATAAAATGTAAGTTTGAAAATTGAAATATTTTCAAATTTGTCACATTTTTGATAATTTTCATAAATACAAGCAAATCATATCGAACACCACTAATATTAAGTACAATATGTCTAGAAAAGACAGTCTCAGAGTCAGTGGGACTCGAAGCGATGCAGAGTTATTACCACATAAAGTGACAGTGGTCAAATTTAATAAATTTGGCCTGGTCATTAAGGTCAAAATTAGCTTCATCACAAACACACTGTGACAGAATTAGGGGATTAGCTCATGGGATTACCGTTTTCTAGGCTAGGCGAGTGTTCCATTTACTACAAGGTACAGTTTAGATGAGGTTTTGTAAAACAATCCACAACCAGTTTAATTGCTTCCATGCAACAGCAGAACAACATACAAAAAGGATACAGAATAAAATCATTTTACAGCTGGCCACAGCTGCTGGCTCATGCTGTTATCTGACAGTGTGGGAACTGCAGCTCTCTGACCAACAGTAATTTTACCATCGATCTGAGCCCGTGCTTGCCTAAAAGCATGGCAAACAATGGATCAGCTGAATGGGGTTCAGGTTTAGAGAGCTTTTTTTTTTAAAGATGTTCTGCCTAACCCGTAGGACCTGAACAATCATCGGTTCTCGCATCACTATTTGCAAGCCAAAACCAGGAGTGGGTAAAAAATGCAGAAGTGGTGACGTGTCTCTATTATACTTTTCCGCTGATTGTTCCACTCCTGGTTTTGGCTTACAAATACTGAATTAATAACCTTAACAAATACTCAATGTGTGCACATAGCCTTAGAGTATGGCATTCTCCTCAGAAAACTGCTGAGAGTAAATATATTATTTGGTTAAGATCTGTGCACTAGGCCTAGCTCTGCCGAGTCAGGACTTTAACTGCTTAGCTAGCAGCCAGCTGGCCTAGAATTTATCCATAGCCCCTTGCCTGTCTCAGAATACCAGCACCCAGCTGTCTGTGTTTTAGCTTGGCTGATTGTCAAAAATAAGGAAGACCCCACACTGTTTTTTTATTTTTTATTAAAATAATTTTTAAAAATACAGTTTGGAACCCCTCTATTCTTGATAACCAGCCATGATAAAGCTGACAGCTGAGGGTTGCAGCCCGCAACTCTCAGTTTTGACTGCGTTGTTTGTCAAAAAAAGACCTTATGTAAATTTTTGTTACGGTAATAATTTATTTCAATTTATTCATTTGTAGCACAGGCGCTGGATGATGAATACTCCCATCAGTGGCACCTGCTCTCGTTATCAGTAGTACTCTCTCAACAGCGGGAGCCTGAGACCAGCGGTAACCTTTTTACTGCCGATTACAGCTGCTCTCTCAGGTGTCACAGATGACAGCATGGGAAAAAGCCGATGTTTGGGATGCCGATCCAGAACAGTAACACGGACTTCCTGGAGAACTCTGTGTTCGGCGTCCGTGCATGGATGCTAAGTGTTTGGTACGGATACCGAACTTTACTTTTTGGGTTTGCCCATCTCTTCTTCCAAATACTGAGGAAATAAACACACCAAATACTCAATGTGTGCACGTGTCCTTAAAGATGGACTCTCTGCCCTTTTATACCATACCTGAGCATTGCAGGTGATTAGCCAAAGTCATTACAAACATCTAGAGTGGCTAAATGGAGCAGGGAATATACACAGTTGCCGTCACACAGTATTTGGTCAGTATTTGTAACCCAAAACCAGGAGTGGAACAATTAGAGGAAAAGTATAATAGAAACATATCACCACTTCTGCATTTATCACCCACTCCTGGTTTTGGCTTACAAATACTGATGTAAAATACTGACCAAATACTGCTAGTGTGACGGCAGCCTAAGACAGTAACCTAGGGGAAATGTGCACACCATCACTTACTTTTTACCTGGTCCTATTGCAATATGGATATGAATGTGTCTATAAGGTGTAGGTGAATAAACCTATACCTTTATTGCTCAATGTGGTGTTATTATTTTGTGCAGTAGACAAGATTTCAATTTTTACTGTGGTCATTAAGGATCCTTATTCCTTAGAGCCGTTTTCTCACAAAAAGGAAATAGTGAATTGTGCACCCTTATGGGCAAAAATGCTGTGTGTGTCAGCTGCATAGGATTATCCCTTAGATGACACTGTCAATCACAAAAGTGGCTTCTACATGGTTAAAATAGGGAGAGAGCTCCCAGTTAAACCTAGTGGCACTCCGCTATCTTGGGTGACAATGGTTGCTGTCCTTTATCCCCTTCATGACCCAGCCTATTTTGACCTTAAAGACCTTGCCGTTTTTTTGCAATTCTGACCAGTGTCCCTTTATGAGGTTCTAACTCAGGAACGCTTCAACGAATCCTAGCGGTTCTGAGATTGTTTTTTCGTGACATACTGGGCTTCATGGTAGTGGTAAATTTAGGTCGATAATTTTTGCGCTTATTTGTGAAAAAAATGGAAATTTGGTGAAAGTTTTGAAAATTTCGCAATTTTCAAATTTTGAACTTTTATTGTGTTAAACGAGAGAGTTATGTGACACAAAATAGTTAATAAATAACATTACCCACATGTCTACTTTACATCAGCACAATTTTGGAAACAAATTTTTTTTTGCTAGGAAGTTATAAGGGTTAAAATTTGACCAGCGATTTCTCATTTTTACAACGAAATTTACAAAACCATTTTTTTTAGGCACCATCTCACATTTGAAGTCAGTTTGAGGGGTCTATATGGCTGAAAATACCCAAAAGTGACACCATTCTAAAAACTGCACCCCTCAAGGTGCTCAAAACCACATTCAAAAAGTTTATTGACCCTTCAGGTTCTTCACAGCAGCAGAAGCAACATGGAAGAAAAAAATGAACATTTAACTTTTTAGTCACAAAAATGATATTTTAGCAACATTTTTTTTTTATTTTTGTAAGGGTAAAAACAGAAACTGGACCCCATAAGTTATTGTACAATTTGTCCAGAGTACGCCGATCCCCTATAAGTGAGGGGAACCACTGTTTGGGCGCACGACATGGCTCGGAAGGGAAGGAGCGCCATTTGATGTTTTCAATGAAAAATTGGCTCCAATCTTTAGCGGACACCATGTCACGTTTGGAGAGCCCCTGTGTGCCCTAAACATTGGAGCTCCCCCACAAGTGACCCCATTTTGGAAACTAGAGCCCCCATGGAGCTTATCTGGATGCCTAGTGAGCACTTTGAACCCCCAGGTACTTCACAAATTGATCCATAAAAATGAAAAAGTACTTTTTTTTAAAAAAAAATGTCTTTTAGCCTCAATTTTTTCATTTTCACATGGGCAATAGGATAAAATGGATCCTAAAATGTGTTGGGCAATTTCTCCTGAGTACACCGATACCTTATATATGGTCACAAACCACTGTTTGTGCACACGGCAAGGCTCGGAAGAGAAGGAGCACCATTTGACTTTTGAATGAAAAATTTTCTCCAATCGTTAGCGGATATCATGCCGTGTTTGGAGAGCCCCTGTGTGCCTAAAGATTGGAGCTCCCCCACAAGTGACCCCATTTTGGAAACTAGACCCCCCCAAGGAGCTTACCTAGATGTATAGTGAGCACTTTGAACCCCCATGTGCCTAACAAATTGATCCGTAAATTTGAAAAAGTATGTTTTTTTTCACAAAAAATGTCTTTTAGCCTCAATTTGTTCATTTCCACATGGGCAGCAGGATAAAATGGATCTTAAGTTTTATTGGGCAATTTCTCCTGAGTACACTGATACTTCACATGTGGGGGTAAACCACTGTTTGGGCACACGGCAGGGCTCGGAAGGGAAGGAGCGCCGTTTGACTTTTTGAATGAAAAATTAGCTAATTCCAACCCTAACTCTAAGGCTATGTGCCCACTTTGCAGATTTGTGTGAAATTTTTCCGCACCATTTTTGAAAAATCCGCAGGTAAAAGCCACTGCGTTTTACCTGCGGATTTACCGTGGATTTCCAGTGTTTTTTGTGTGGATTTCTCCTGCAGATTCCTACTGAGGAACAGGTGTAAAACGCTGCGGAATCCGCACAAAGATTTGACATGCTGCGGAAAATACAACGCAGCGTTTCCGCGCGGTATTCTCCGCACCATGGGCACAGCGGATTTGGTTTTCCATAGGTTTACATGGTACTGTAAACCTGATTGAACACTGCTACGAATCCACAGTGGCAAATCCGAAGACAAATCTGCACCATGTGCACATAGCCTAATTCTAAAGCTAACCCTAGTTCTAACCCTAACCCTAGTTCTGACCCTAACCCTAGTGGAAAAAAATATATATATTTTCTTTATTTTATTATTGTCCCTACCTATGGGGGTGATAAAGGGGGGGTTCATTTACAATTTTTTGTATTTTAATCACTGTGATAGGTTTTATCACAGTGATCAAAATGTACCTGCAACGAATCTGCCGGCCGACAGATTCGGCGGGCGCACTGCGTATGCGCCCGCCATTTTGGAAGATGGCGGCACCCATGGAGAAGATGGACGGACACCGGGAGGCTCGGTAAGTATGAGGGGGAGATCGGAGCAGAGATCGGAGCACGGAGGAGGGATCGGAGCACAGGGGGTGGGATCGGAGCATGGGGGAGCAGACAGGAGGACGGGGCAGCGGACAGAACAACGGAGGGGAGCGGAGCAGTGTGCAGGACAGAACGGAGGACTGGGGAGGAGATCGGTGGCGGTGGGGGGGGCAGATCAGGGTTTCCAGCCATGGCTGATGATATTGCAGCATCGGCCATGGCTGGATTGTAATATTTCACCAGTTTTCATAGGTGAAATATTACAAATCGCTCTGATTGGCTGTTGAAAGTGAAACAGCCAATCAGAGCGATCGTAGCCACGGGGGGTGAAGCCACCCCCCCTGGGCTGAAGTACCACTCCCCCTGTCCCTGCAGATCGGGTGAAATTGGAGTTAACCCTTTCACCCAATCTGCAGGGACGCGATCCCTCCATGACACATATGCTGCGTCACAGATCGGATTGGCACCGATTTTCATGACGCAGCGTATGTGTCATAGGTCGGGAAGGGGTTTTAAAGAAAATCTATCAGCAGGATTTTACACCCCAAGCTATATATATGTATATGTAGCTTTTTTAAAGACAAGATCAGAATTTGCTTTACCTAGACAAATGTTCCATAGTTACAGAGAAAACAGTGTTTGAATTGATAACAAGTTATCTTGTAGCTTCAGTCACTCCAGCTCTATTACCTGCCCATTGTTGCATCCTCCTGCTTAATGGACAGGCTGTATGCTGTGTGATGTTAGGCAAACTAGTCTTTAGTTAAGCAGGTAAAGGCAGCACTATGCAGGGAATAGAGCTGAAGTGACTGAAGCTACAGGCTCTCTTGCTTCAAATCTACCACAGCCATTTGCATATCAATTCAAATGCTGTTTTTTCAGCAAAGGAGTAATGGACTGGATGCATGAAGGAAGATGTGTATTTGAAACAGTTATATGTTTAGGGAAGAAATCCTGTAGACATATCACCTTTAACAGTAAGGCTGCCGTCACACTAGCAGTATTTGGTCAGTATTTTACATCAGTATTTGTAAGCCAAAACCAGGAGTGGGTGATAAACACAGAAGTGGTGATATGTTTCTGTTATACTTTTCCCCTGATTGTTCCACTCCTGGTTTTGGCTTACAAATACGGATGTAAAATACTGACCAAATATTGATAGCGTGACGGCAGTCTTACACTAACAAAAAAAAACTAATAACCTTGAATCCAAGCAGACAAAAATAAAGTTGAAGGAAAAACACAGGAGGAAGAATAAAGGAGGAAGAATAAAGAAGGAAGGTGTAATTAAAAAAAACATATCAACAAGTAAGGTAATATAAGGGTTCTGTTATGGATTCTGGAAAATGAAATTAACTTTAAGTGTAATTAAACATTTTTCTCTTTCACCTTTTACAGCACCAGAGAAAGAATACAATAGGGACTTTAAATCCCTAAGGAGGAACCGCCATTTGTAAAATTGTTCTCTCAAAAGGATGATCAGCTGGAGAAGAAGCCAACTCAAGTCCATAGGCCTAGAGCAACAGTAAGAGTTTTTGAAGAGTAGGAAGTAAGAAAAGGTGGAATTCTAGAAATGTTTTTGAGGTGTAGGTGACATGAACGAATGAGTCAATGGATGAAAGGAGTGAATGAAAGTTCTGGATCAAGTATGACCCTAAGACTGTGGGCATGTTGCTGGGGTGTAATGGTAGAACCACACACCGAGGTGTCAATATTGGGCATATGTAGATAAGTAGAGGGAGGAACCACAAGTAGATCAATTTATGAAAGGTTTGGTTTCAGATAGAGGAAGTACATTATGTTAAAGACAGTGGTAGGACAATCACTGGTGTTTTGTAATAATGCAGGAGTGATGTCAGGAGTAGAGGTGTATAATTGGGTGTTATCTGGACAGAGATAGTACTGAAAATCAGATCTACTAATTGTTTGTCCAATAGTGTCTGTATACAAGGAGAATAGGAGGGGGCCTAGGACTGATCCTTGAGGAACCCCGACAGTAAGGGGAAAAAGAGAGAAAGAGGACCCTGCAAAAGATACAGCGAAGGAGCGGTCAGAGAGTTAGGAGAAGAACCAGGAGAGAATGGTGTCCTTGCATAGTGAGGAGTAGAGTTGAGCGACCTTGACCTTTTTAGAGTCGAGCCGGGTTTCGCGAAACCCGACTATCTCAAAAGTCGGGTCGAGTGAAATCGCCCGATTATGACGTAAAGTCGGGATCGACCGAAACACGAAACCCAATGCAAGTCAATGGGGCAGCATAGTCGGCAGTGAGTGGGGGCCAGGAAAACACCTAGAGTGCCCATTTTAATGTCAAAACCATCCATTCTTCTTAATGAAGCTTGTCAAGCGTAATTTACCTTATAATAATTGGAAGGCATTTGAAATTGGGGGTCATTTGGCTAAAGTTGTGGTGGGTAGGGCTGGTTCAAGTAATTAGTGGGCCCAGGAAATCTGGACCACGTCACGGCAGTGGAGCAGGGAGAGGTAAGTTGTTGTGAGTTCTGTGGCTGAATTCACTCCTGTGGTCACGAGTGGTACTGCAGCTTCTGAGCTTCCTCCCTCAGGTGTTCTGGTGAGCTCGTTAACTGCTTCAGTACTTAACTCCGCCTGATGCTGCTATCCTTGCTCCTTGTCAATGTTTCAGTGTTGGATCTGAGCGTCTCCTGATTGTTCCTGTGACCTGCTGCTCTGTATAGCTAAGTGCTTTTTGCTTTTTTGTTGCTTTTTTTCTGTCCAGCTTGTCTTTTGTTTTGCTGGAAGCTCTGAGACGCAAAGGGTGTACCGCCGTGCCGTTAGTTCGGCACGGTGGGTTTTTTTTGCCCCCTTTGCGTGGTTTTGCTTTAGGGTTTTTTGTAGACTGCAAAGTTCGCTTTACTGTCCTCGCTCTGTCCTAGAATATCGGGCCCCACTTTGCTGAATCTATTTCATCCCTACGTTTTGTCTTTTCATCTTACTCACAGTCATTATATGTGGGGGGCTGCCTTTTCCTTTGGGGAATTTCTCTGGGGCAAGTCAGGCCTATTTTTCTATCTTCAGGCTAGCTAGTTTCTTAGGCTGTGCCGAGTTGCCTAGGTAGTTGTTAGGCGCAATCCACAGCCGCTTTTAGTTGTGTTTAGGATAGGATCAGGTGTGCAGTCTACAGAGTTTCCACGTCTCAGAGCTCGTTCTTGTATTTTTGGGTATTTGTCAGATCACTGTGTGCGCTCTGATCGCTAAGCACACTGTGTTTCTGGATTGCCTTCATAACACCTGTCATTAGCAAACATAACAGTAAGTATTTCAACTTTGCAAGTGCTGTGAACCTGAGCAAGCAGGGGGGGCCCACTCGTTGGCATTGGCACTGGCACAGGGCCCCTCAAAGTACAGCGGTGTGTTTGCACGGCGGGGGCGCCTCCCACCGGCAGCAACACTTTTGCGTACCATGAGAGGCCCTGTGCCAGTGACGTCGCCAACTAGTATTCCTCCCCCCACCTGATGAAGGAACCTGCACTTTCATCTGCACCTTCCTGTTTGTCCCCGTGTAAGGTGGTATGGTATGCGGGAAGGGGGACCTGACTTTCAGCAGGGTCACAATCTTGCAGTGTAGCGTGCACGGGAAATGTTGCGTTATGGGTCAATGTACCAGCAGACTCATCTATCACTGGCTGGGCAATGGGCAGGATGAGGAGGAAACACAGATATAGGCCCAAAGAATAAAGTGGGCTAAATGCAGTTCAAAATTGGTAACACAGGACTAATCAGGGGGCATTGCAGTGGAGGACAACTGGAATGAGAGGCTGACACAGAGAGTAGGCCCAAATCAGTAAGTAGTCGAAATGCAGTTCAAAATTGGCAACAGTAGTAAACAGGCGGCACAGCTTTGTTCAGTGGAGGAGAACAGCAAGGAGTGGCAGACACCGATAGTAGGCCCCAACCCAACTAGTAGGCCAAATGCAGTCTAACATTAACAACTTCTTAACGAGCGCCTGAAAATGGAATTTCAGGACAGGAAACCAGGAGAACAGCAAGGAGCGGCAGACACCGATAGTAGGCCCCAAACCAACTAGTATGCAGTTGTTCCGTTTAACCACAATTTAATGAGAGCCTGAAGATAGAAGTTCAGGAAAGGCAACCTGGAGAACACCTTGGAGTGGAACACACCATCTCTCTACACCCCATACCCAATTTGTAGGCCTAATGCAGCGTAGTTTCCAACAACTACTAAACGAGAGCATGATGATCGAAGCATTGGCGAGGAAACCTGGGGAACACCTTGGAGTGGAACACACCAGCTCTCTACAGTGGAACACACCATCTCTCTACACCCCATACCCAATTTGTAGGCCTAATGCAGCGTAGTTTCCAACAACTACTAAACGAGAGCCGGAAGATCGAAGCAATGGAGAGGAAACCTGGGGAACACCTTGGAGTGTAACACACCATCTCTCTACACCCCATACCCAATTTGTAGGCCTAATGCAGCGTAGTTTCCAACAACTACTAAACGAGAGCCGGAAGATCGAAGCTCAGGAAAGGCAACCTGGAGAACACCTTGGAGTGGAACACACCATCTCTCTACACCCCATACCCAATTTGTAGGCCCAATGCAGCGTAGTTTCCAACAACTACTAAACGAGAGCCGGAAGATCGAAGCAATGGAGAGGAAACCTGGGGAACACCTTGGAGTGTAACACACCATCTCTCTACACCACATACCCAATTTGTAGGCCTAATGCAGCGTAGTTTCCAACAACTACTAAACGAGAGCCGGAAGATCGAAGCAATGGAGAGGAAACCTGGGGAACACCTTGGAGTGTAACACACCATCTCTCTACACCCCATACCCAATTTGTAGGCCTAATGCAGCGTAGTTTCCAACAACTACTAAACGAGAGCCGGAAGATCGAAGCAATGGAGAGGAAACCTGGGGAACACCTTGGAGTGGAACACACCATCTCTCTACAGTGGAACACACCATCTCTCTACACCCCATACCCAATTTGTAGGCCTAATGCAGCGTAGTTTCCAACAACTACTAAACGAGAGCCGGAAGATCGAAGCTCAGGAAAGGCAACCTGGGGAACACCTTGGAGTGGAACACACCATCTCTCTACACCCCATACCCAATTTGTAGGCCCAATGCAGCGTAGTTTCCAACAACTACTAAACGAGAGCCGGAAGATCGAAGCTCAGGAAAGGCAACCTGGGGAACACCTTGGAGTGTAACAAACCCTCTCTCTATACCACGGAAGGGCTGATTCTTAGGAAGGAAGGCTGTCGGAAAGAAGCAGGGCGCGTCCGAGGGTGATTATATTCTTATTAGGTATACACTCACCCTCGGACGCGCCCTGCTTCTTTATTTGTAATGAATGTTTATTTGCAATGTGGTTTTGACTTACTCTATTTTTTTGGTAAATAATGATTTTATTATTTTCATTGTTTTGCATCTTCTTGGCAATAATATAAAGAAGACGCGACAGGACAACACTCGGTGGATGCCATATCTGTGTTTAAAATTGAAAAAACCTTTCAGTTAACTACTTGCAGGAGAAAGTTATTGTAGCTGGTGGCCATTTTTAGTACTGTACCAGATTTTTGTTGTATGTGTTTGTTTTTAATGTTAAAATGTCTGCATTTGATATCTCTCCAGTATTTTCATTTTTATAAGCAAAATACTTATTTTTATATTTTCTGATGTTGGTTCCAGGGGTACACGGGCAGCAGTGGTGTGGTCAGTGGAGGCCTAGTGGAAGGAGTGACCGCAGACAGGCATCGAAGGCCTAAAATAATAACACATGGCTGTAGGCAATTTTAAATTGGTTACAGGGGTACACGGGCAGCAGTGGTGTGGTCAGTGGAGGCCTAGTGGAAGGAGTGACCGCAGACAGGCATCGAAGGCCTAAAATAATAACACATGGCTGTAGGCAATTTTAAATTGGTTCCAGGGGTACACGGGCAGCAGTGGTGTGGTCAGTGGAGGCCTAGTGGAAGGAGTGACCGCAGACAGGCATCGAAGGCCTAAAATAATAACACATGGCTGTAGGCAATTTTAAATTGGTTACAGGGGTACACGGGCAGCAGTGGTGTGGTCAGTGGAGGCCTAGTGGAAGGAGTGACCGCAGACAGGCATCGAAGGCCTAAAATAATAACACATGGCTGTAGGCAATTTTAAATTGGTTCCAGGGGTACACGGGCAGCAGTGGTGTAGTCAGTGGAGGCCTAGTGGAAGGAGTGACCGCAGACAGGCATCGAAGTCCTAAAATAATAACACATGGCTGTAGGCAATTTTAAATTGGTTCCAGGGGTACACGGGCAGCAGTGGTGTGGTCAGTGGAGGCCTAGTGGAAGGAGTGACCGCAGACAGGCATCGAAGGCCTAAAATAATAACACATGGCTGTAGGCAATTTTAAATTGGTTCCAGGGGTACACGGGCAGCAGTGGTGTGGTCAGTGGAGGCCTAGTGGAAGGAGTGACCGCAGACAGGCATCGAAGGCCTAAAATAATAACACATGGCTGTAGGCAATTTTAAATTGGTTACAGGGGTACACGGGCAGCAGTGGTGTGGTCAGTGGAGGCCTAGTGGAAGGAGTGACCGCAGACAGGCATCGAAGGCCTAAAATAATAACACATGGCTGTAGGCAATTTTAAATTGGTTCCAGGGGTACACGGGCAGCAGTGGTGTAGTCAGTGGAGGCCTAGTGGAAGGAGTGACCGCAGACAGGCATCGAAGTCCTAAAATAATAACACATGGCTGTAGGCAATTTTAAATTGGTTCCAGGGGTACACGGGCAGCAGTGGTGTGGTCAGTGGAGGCCTAGTGGAAGGAGTGACCGCAGACAGGCATCGAAGGCCTAAAATAATAACACATAGCTGTAGGCAATTTTAAATTGGTTACAGGGGTACACGGGCAGCAGTGGTGTGGTCAGTGGAGGCCTAGTGGAAGGAGTCACCGCAGACAGGCATCGAAGGCCTAAAATAATAACACATGGCTGTAGGCAATTTTAAATTGGTTACAGGGGTACACGGGCAGCAGTGGTGTGGTCAGTGGAGGCCTAGTGGAAGGAGTCACCGCAGACAGGCATCGAAGGCCTAAAATAATAACACATGGCTGTAGGCAATTTTAAATTGGTTACAGGGGTACACGGGCAGCAGTGGTGTGGTCAGTGGAGGCCTAGTGGAAGGAGTCACCGCAGACAGGCATCGAAGGCCTAAAATAATAACACATGGCTGTAGGCAATTTTAAATTGGTTCCAGGGGTACACGGGCAGCAGTGGTGTGGTCAGTGGAGGCCTAGTGGAAGGAGTCACCGCAGACAGGCATCGAAGGCCTAAAATAATAACACATGGCTGTAGGCAATTTTAAATTGGTTACAGGGGTACACGGGCAGCAGTGGTGTGGTCAGTGGAGGCCTAGTGGAAGGAGTGACCACAGACAGGCATCGAAGGCCTAACATAACAAAAATGTCAATACAATGGTATTGTCAGTGGCAGGCATTGAAGGATGTCAGCGCATAGACTAAACATTGGTGGAGCTGTGAGATAATTTTGCAAGTGGTAGAGCACTGTTTGAGCTGGGGTGGGGGGAAACTGTCTTGTGGCCGGCGGTACAGGCCCAGGGCCCCTCATATTACAACGGTGTGTCTGACGTTGGGTGCGCACCACCACCGCCAGAGACACTTTATTGTACTAGGAGGGACCCAGTGGCAGTGCCGTCGACCAAAAGCGGGCTCACCCACCTCTTCAGACAAACTGCACTCTCACGGGTGCTGTCGCCAAGTGTCGATACCACGGCCCCGTGTGGGGAGTTTGGCCATTTAGTGAGGTGTAAACATGTCGTATGCTGGACAATCAGGTGCAGAAAATTACGAGATTGGAAAAGGCATTCAGAATAGTCCACAGGCAAGACCTTTTCATAGGAAAGCTAGGTGTCAGCCGGGCAAGGTGGGGCAAAAGATTTCGAAATCCAGTTGTGGTTCATTTTAATGAAGGTTAGATCATCTACATTTTGGGTAGCCAGACGAGTCCTTTTTTCTGTTAGTATTGAACCTGCAGCACTGAATACTCTTTCTGATAGGACACTAGCTGCCGGGCAAGCAAGCTCCTGCAATGCATATTCTGCCAATTCTGGCCAGGTGTCTAATTTTGATGCCCAGTAATCAAATGGGAATGACGGTTGAGGGAGAACATCGATAAGGGATGAAAAATAGTTTGTAACCATACTGGACAAATGTTGTCTCCTGTCACTTTGAATTGATGCTGCAGTACCTGTCCTGTCTGCGGTCATAGCAAAATCACTCCACAACCTGGTCAGAAAACCCCTCTGGCCAACGCCACTTCTGATTTCTGCCCCTCTAACTCCTCTGGTCTGCTGGCCCCTGCAGCTCATGTGAGAACGATCACGGGCGCTGTGTGCAGGGAATGCCAGAAGCAAACGGTCAACAAGAGTTGATTGTTTGGTTGCTAATATTAGTTCCAAGTTCTCATGTGGCATTATATTTTGCAATTTGCCTTTATAGCGAGGATCAAGGAGGCAGGCCAACCAGTAATCGTCATCATTCATCATTTTAGTTATGCGTGTGTCCCTTTTGAGGATACGTAAGGCATAATCCGCCATGTGGGCCAAAGTTCCAGTTCTCAAATCTGCGGTTGTGCTTGGTTGAGGGGCAGTTTCAGGCAAATCCACGTCACTTGTGTCCCTCAAAAAACCAGAACCCGGCCTTGCCGTGCCACCAATTTCCAGTGGCCCCGGAAAAGCTTCCTCATTAAAAATATAATCATCCCCATCATCCTCCTCGTCCTCCTCCTCTCCCGCTACCTCGTCCTGTACACTGCCCTGGCCAGACAATGGCTGACTGTCATCAAGGCTTTCCTCTTCCTCAGCTGCAGACGCCTGATCCTTTATGTGCGTCAAACTTTGCATCAGCAGACGCATTAGGGGGATGCTCATGCTTATTATGGCGTTGTCTGCACTAACCAGCCGTGTGCATTCCTCAAAACACTGAAGGACTTGACACATGTCTTGAATCTTCGACCACTGCACACCTGACAACTCCATGTCTGCCATCCTACTGCCTGCCCGTGTATGTGTATCCTCCCACAAAAACATAACAGCCCGCCTCTGTTCACACAGTCTCTGAAGCATGTGCAGTGTTGAGTTCCACCTTGTTGCAACGTCTATGATTAGGCGATGCTGGGGAAGGTTCAAAGAACGCTGATAGGTCTGCATACGGCTGGAGTGTACGGGCGAACGGCGGATATGTGAGCAAAGTCCACGCACTTTGAGGAGCAGGTCGGATAACCCTGGATAACTTTTCAGGAAGCACTGCACCACCAGGTTTAAGGTGTGAGCCAGGCAAGGAATGTGTTTCAGTTGGGAAAGGGAGATGGCAGCCATGAAATTCCTTCCGTTATCACTCACTACCTTGCCTGCCTCAAGATCTACAGTGCCCAGCCACGACTGCGTTTCTTTCTGCAAGAACTCGGACAGAACTTCCGCGGTGTGTCTGTTGTCGCCCAAACACTTCATAGCCAATACAGCCTGCTGACGTTTGCCAGTAGCTGCCCCATAATGGGAGACCTGGTGTGCAACAGTGGCAGCTGCGGATGGAGAGGTTGTGCGACTGCGGTCTGTGGACGAGCTCTCGCTTCTGCAGGAGGACGAAGAGGAGGAGGAGGGGGTGCGAACGGCTACAGCCAATTGTTTCCTAGACCGTGGGCTAGGCAGAACTGTCCCAAACTTGCTGTCCCCTGTGGACCCTGCATCCACCACATTTACCCAGTGTGCCGTGATGGACACGTAACGTCCCTGGCCATGCCTACTGGTCCATGCATCTGTTGTCAGGTGCACCTTTGTGCTCACAGATTGCCTGAGTGCATGGACGATGCGCTCTTTAACATGCTGGTGGAGGGCTGGGATGGCTTTTCTGGAAAAAAAGTGTCGACTGGGTAGCTCGTAGCGTGGTACAGCGTAGTCCATCAGGGCTTTGAAAGCTTCGCTTTCAACTAACCGGTAGGGCATCATCTCTAACGAGATTAGTCTGGCTATGTGTGCGTTCAAACCCTGTGTACGCGGATGCGAGGCTAAGTACTTCCTTTTTCTAACCATAGTCTCATGTAGGGTGAGCTGGACTGGAGAGCTGGAGATCGTGGAACTAGCGGGGGTGCCGGTGGACATGGCAGACTGAGAGACGGTGGGAGATGGTATTGTTGCCACCGGTGCCCTAGATGCAGTGTTTCCTACTACGAAACTGGTGATTCCCTGACCCTGACGGCTTTGGCCTGGCAAAGAAACCTGCACAGATACTGCAGGTGGTGCGGAAAATGGTGGCCCTACACTGCCGGAAGGGATGTTGCGTTGCTGACTAGCTTCATTGGCCGAGGGTGCTACAACCTTAAGGGACGTTTGGTAGTTAGTCCAGGCTTGCAAATGCATGGTGGTTAAATGTCTATGCATGCAACTTGTATTGAGACTTTTCAGATTCTGTCCTCTGCTTAAGGTAGTTGAACATTTTTGACAGATGACTTTGCGCTGATCAATTGGATGTTGTTTAAAAAAATGCCAGACTGCACTCTTTCTAGCATCGGATACCTTTTCAGGCATTGCAGACTGAGCTTTAACCGGATGGCCACGCTGTCCTCCAACAGGTTTTGGCTTTGCCACGCGTTTTGGGCAAGATACGGGCCCGGCAGATGGAACCTGTTGCGATGTTGATGCCTGCTGCGGCCCCTCCTCCTCCGCTTCAGAACTGCTGCCGCCTGCACCCTGTTCCCCCAATGGCTGCCAATCGGGGTCAAGAACTGGGTCATCTATTACCTCTTCTTGTAGCTCGTGTGCAACTTCGTCTGTGTCACCGTGTCGGTCGGTGGTATAGCGTTCGTGATGGGGCAACATAGTATCATCAGGGTCTGATTCTTGATCAGCACCCTGCGAGGGCAATGTTGTGGTCTGAGTCAAAGGACCAGCATAGTAGTCTGGCTGTGGCTGTGCATCAGTGCACTCCATGTCAGATTCAACTTGTAATGGGCATGGACTGTTAACTGCTTCACTTTCTAAGCCAGGGACGGTATGTGTAAAGAGCTCCATGGAGTAACCCGTTGTGTCGCCTGCTGCATTCTTCTCTGTTGTTGTTTTTGCTGAAGAGGACAAGGAAGCGACTTGTCCCTGACCGTGAACATCCACTAACGACGCGCTGCTTTGACATTTACCAGTTTCACGAGAGGAGGCAAAAGAGCTAGAGGCTGAGTCAGCAAGATAAGCCAAAACTTGCTCTTGCTGCTCCGGCTTTAAAAGCGGTTTTCCTACTCCCAGAAAAGGGAGCGTTCGAGGCCTTGTGTAGCCAGACGACGAACCTGGCTCCACAGCTCCAGACTTAGGTGCAATATTTTTTTTCCCACGACCAGCTGATGCTCCACCACTACCACTACCCTCATTACCAGCTGACAATGAACGCCCCCGGCCACGACCTCTTCCACCATACTTCCTCATTGTTTTAAAAACGTAAACAAACTAACGGTATTTGTTGATGTCACACAAATTACACGGTGAGCTATAACTTCAGTATGATTTAGCTACCCCTTTACAGGTGAGTGAGACCACAACGAAAATCAGGCACAATGTTACACACTCTGTTGTTGGTGGCAACAAATGAGAGAGATGCCACACACGCAGGACTGTCACTGAAGCACAAATGTAAATATTAATCTCCCACTGATTGATTTTTTTTTTTTTTTTTTCAGGGAGACTTTAGGAAAAAAAAAAATAGAATAAAATGATTTTTTCAGGGAGAATTTAGAAAACAAATAAAACAAAAAAAGGCTTTCTATGGCCCACTGAGTGAGAGATGACGCACACAGGAGTCAGGAGTGGCACACAAGCCCTGAGGCCAATATTTTTCTCCCACTGATTGATGTAGTGATTTTTTCAGGTAGATTTTAGAACCCAAATCAAGCAAAAAAATAAATAGGCTTTCTATGGCCCACTGAGTGAGAGATGACACAGACAGGGATGGCACTCTAGCAGAAATGTCAATCTTAATCTCCCACAAAAAAAAAAAACAGGGAGTGTCCTTCAATTACTATCTCCCTGCAGTAATCTCAGCCAGGTATGGCAGGCAGCAATAAGGAGTGGACTGATGCACAAATTAAATAAAAAGTGTGTACAAACCAAAAAGATAGCTGTGCAGAAAGGAAGGAACAAGAGGATTTGTGCTTTGAAAAAAGCAGTTGGTTTGCACAGCGGCGTACACACAGCAATGCAGCTATCAGGGAGCCTTCTAGGGCAGCCCAATGAGCTACAGCGCTGAGGGGGAAAAAAAAAAATGTAGCTTCCACTGTCCCTGCACACCGAAGGTGGTGTTGGGCAGTGGAAATCGCTACAGCACAAGCGGTTTGGTGGTTAATGGACCCTGCCTAACGCTATCCCTGCTTCTGACGAAGCGGCAGCAACCTCTCCCTAAGCTCAGATCAGCAGCAGTAACATGGCGGTCGGCGGGAACGCCCCTTTATAGCCCCTGTGACGCCGCAGACAGCAAGCCAATCACTGCAATGCGCTTCTCTAAGATGGTGGGTCCAGGACCTATGTCATCACGCTGCCCACACTCTGCGTTTACCTTCATTGGCTGAGAAATGGCGCTTTTCGCGTCATTGAAACGCGACTTTGGCGCGAAAGTCGCGTACCGCATGGCCGACCCCGCAGGGCGACTTTTGAAAATGAACGACCCGTTTCGCTCAACCCTAGTGAGGAGGAACTGATGATCCACAGTTTCAAATGCTGTAGAGAGATGGAGAATCAGCATAGAGTAGTGACCATTATATCTAGCTGCTAGTATATCATTAGCGACTTAAGTGAGGGCAATTCAAATATAATCTAAGATAGGATCATAAATAGATTATTTATGACAAAGTATAGAACATTATTTCAACTTAAATTGCATATCCCAAGACTAACATTTTAACCAAAAGGCTCATTGGATACAGGCTGAAGCTCTCGCTGCTAAACGAAGTGCCGCTGGGGGGTTAAAGAAATGAAGCTGATTTTTACATATTAAATGGGAAATGGCAGTATGTCTTCTCAAATACTTTTTAATTTAGTTGGTGATTGATGTTGTTCAAGCTAAACAGTTAACCCCTTAGTGACCGGGCTAATTTTGACTTTAATGACCAAATTTTAGAAATCTGACCAGTGTCCCTTTATGTGGTAATAACTCTGGAGTGCTTCAAGGGATACGAGTGACTTTGACAGTTTTTTAGGGATATATTGTGCTTTATGACAGTGGTAAAATATGTTCGATATGACTTGCTTTTAGCTGTGAAATTATTGCAATTTTGGCAAAAATGTTGAAACAAATTGCAGTTTTCAAACTTTCAATCTATATATCCTTTCCGACACATGCCGTAATAATATGCACATGTCGGAATCCCCCTGTTTGGTGCGGGCTCCAGCGCTGAGCCCACACCTTTCCGAGCACATGACAGCTGATCTATCCAGTTGATATGTGCCCACAACAGCTGCGAGTGGAATCGCGATCCACCTGAGGTTGTTAACTAGTTAAATAATAATGGCTCCACCCATCAGTGACCCTGATGATCGCGCTTACTGATGGGTCGGCATGACAACCAGCAGACTTCTGTGGTTGTCATTGCCAGATTGCTATGAGTTCTGCCCTTTGGTCTGTTCACATAGCAAGTGAGCATTTCTGCTACACACAGGCAATCTGTTAATCATCTGTGTGCAGCAGAGGTGATCAAAGGAAAGCTTCTCATCTCCTATGGGGAATATTGAAGCATACAAAAATAAAAAAAAGTGTTTTAAAAAA
Source organism: Ranitomeya imitator (assembly GCF_032444005.1). Classification (NCBI taxonomy): domain Eukaryota; kingdom Metazoa; phylum Chordata; class Amphibia; order Anura; family Dendrobatidae; genus Ranitomeya; species Ranitomeya imitator. Next base: position 547,792,198 of record NC_091285.1, read on the forward strand.
TATTAAAAAAAATATATAAAAGTTGAAATCATCCCCCTTTTGCCCTATTCAAAATAAAACAATAACAAAATCCAAGACGAAAAATGGTAATCTTCTGCACTCAAAAAAATCAAAACGATTCATAAATTCATATCATATTCTGTGTGCAGCCGACATAGGAAAATACAGACATTAATCCATCCAATGTTTCGGCATATTTGCCTTTATCAAGAAGGTCTATATTAGTAGGCTTAAGTGGAAACCGTGTGGAAGATGTCAATTCATGATAAGAGTAAAATAGTTCCCAGCTATTGTGTGGAGAAGTCAGCGTGCCAGCGACACGACTACTAGTTTCTTCCACCAATTCTTTACTATCACCAGCAGTGAGGACATTGGAAAAAATCCTAACCCCTCTTTTGATTAATGTTGTTTCCTTCATCAAGGACACCTCTGATTTTCTGGATGGTCTTCGTACAGTGAATTAATTACCACAAGGGTGTATCCTTGTAACTATGGATAAATAATTAAATATATCTCAAGGCACGGTGCACATAGCAATTGTACATGGGAGGAGAGAATATATATATATCTATAACCACCAATGTGCACCAATGGAAGGTGTATCGGACAAATCGGGAAAACATAGAAAAAACGAAGAAAAAAATGAAACAAAGTCCAAAATGCAGTACAAATTACAATATTTATTAAAATATATATAATATAGTGTAACGGTAGGAAAAAAATACCATAAAAAGCACAACACCAGGGACATGTAAATGGCAGCACTAAAAATAAGTTAAATATATAACTACAGTGTAAGAACAACATATATGTGCATACCTGTGTCAATAAGCCATAAAATATATAGCAAGCAGATTTACCAAATGAATATTATAAAGTGCATGTGCAAATTTAATTAATTGGTGGCAAAAAGGAGACCGAATAGAGATGCTGATAATAAATATTGGTGCAATCTATTGGCGCTAAATCCGGCCGGTATATAGTATAATAGTCATAGTGACCAGTGAGCTATAAAGCACCCAGCGGCAAGCAAACAAAAAAAAAAAAAATGCCCCCTCCCCCCCCCCCCAAAAAAAAAAAAAAATCGGAGTAGAGGTCAAAAAGAAGCCACCTGGTATTACCTGCTGAATGGGATGAACGTCCCTGGGATGTGCCGAACCCCGACGCGCGTTTCGGCATCTGCCTTCATCAGGGGGTGACGAAGACAAATGCCGAAACGCATGTCAGGGTTCGGCACATCCCAGGGACGTTCATCCCATTCAGCAGGAAATACCAGGTGGCTTCTTTTTGACCTCTACTCCGATTTTTATTTATTTTTATTTTTTTTGGGGGGGGGGCATTTTTTTTTTTCTTGGACTTTGTTTCGGTTGTACCTATGGATGTAAACAGTTAAACTAGTATTGATCATGTTCAAGGCATGGAGGCTGTTAGCCTCTTTTTGGACAAATATACAGATTTTTCACAAAATCAGAAGGATTTTTGCATGGCCTTATTGTCTCTGATACTCACTCGTAATATTTTTCTCTTTGTGGATCATTTTTTTATCCAAAAGATCGTTACAGCAATGGGATTCAATGTAGCGCCCCCTTATGAGAATATATTTATGACGTCATTTGAGGAGAGATATTTATATACCCATACAATTTTTTTGAGACACTCCCTCTACTGGAAGAGATTCATTGATGATATTTTCATGATTTGGAATGGAGATGAACTTTCCCTAATGGAATTGCTTTATTTTATCAATTCTCAGATCCCGAATTTGACTTTTACACTACATAAAGATCTGAATAGTGTTAGTTTTCTTGATACCTTGGTGACAATAAGAGATGGTCATTTTGATATTGACCTTTACACTAAACCTACTGACAAGAATAGTCTACTGTACTATACCAGCTGTCACCCATCTCACAAGAAGAAGAGCATTACTTAAATCTCAATTACACAGAGTGAATCGCATTGTCTCTAATCCAATAAAAAGGGAGCAACGTATCTCAGAAATGTGTGAAAAATGTTCAAATCGTGGTTATCCCGATAAAGTTCTGGAGAGGAACACTCCAATTAATCCTTCCCGCACAGCCACATCAAACAGGATGGCTTTTATTACTACATTCCATCCATGCATGAACTTCCTTAAGAATTGTGTTCTCGAACATCGGCCACTCCTGGGTAAGGGCTTACCCTACCATTCCGGAGTTTAATGTTCCCCCACTCATCGGTCACAAAAGACCTCAAAACTTTAGAAATTGGTTGGTCAGGGCTGATATTGGCTCTGAGAGACAAACACACCGACAATTAGCGCTAATGACTCAAAAGAAGGGAACTTTTCCTTGTTTACACTGCCCCAATGCTCTATTGTCACAAAAGGGGACATTTTTTCCACACCCTAGGTCAGGAAAACTCTTTCCCATCAATGATTTCTTTACATGTGATTCCTCATATGTTATATACCTAATCAAATGTCCATGCGGTCTCGGATATGTTGGGGAGACCACCCAGCATATCCGAGACCGCATCTCGCAGCACAAATCAACTCTGCACTGTAAATGCATTATGTTGCCAGTGCCTGCACATTTATATATATCATCGTCTAAGGGGCACTTCCGTCTATTGTCTGTCTATCTGTCTGTCTGTCACGGAAATCCCGCGTAGCTGATTGGTCAGTGACGGGCACAGTCCGGCCACGAATTCGCCCTTTCCTACTCTGTCAGTGCCCCCTCCAGTCAGCGCTCATACAGGGTTTATGGCCGCGTTACACCGTGTTATACTGCGGTGTAACGCAGTTTGTTAACGCTGCTATTAACCCTGTGTGACTAACTTTTTACTATTGATGCTGCCTACGCAGCATCAATAGTAAAAAGATCTAAAGTTAAAAATAATGAAAAAATAAAAATATCATTATATACTCACCTTCCGGCGCCTTTCCCGCTCCTTGCGACGCTCCGGACCAGGCATTGAGGTCTCGCAAGATGATGACGTAGCAGTCTCGCGAGACCGCTACGTCATCATCTCGCGAGAATGCAATGCATTCTTGGGACCGGAGCGTCGCGAGGAGCATCGCTAAATGCCTCGCCTGGATCCGGGGTCCGCCGGAAAGTGAATATATAACTATTTTTTATTTTAATTCTTTTTTTAACAGGGATATGGTGCCCACATTGCTATGTACTATGTGGGCTGTGTTATATACGGTGTGGGCTGTGTTATACACTACGTCTCTGTGCTATATACTACGTGGGCTTGTGCTATATACATTGTTGCGCTATATACTACGTGGGCTGTGTTATATACTGCATGAGCTGTGCTATATACTACGTGAGCTGTGCTATATACTACATGAGCTGTGCTATATACTACGTAGCTGTGCAATATATTACGTGGCTGAGCAATGTACTACATGGCTGTGTTATATATTGCGTGAGCTGTGCTATATACTACGTGGCTGTGTTATATACTACGTGGGCTGTGCTATATACTACGTAGCTGTGCAATATACATGGCTGGGCAATATACTAAGTGGCTGTTCTATATACTACGTGGCTGTGTTATATACTGCATCTCTGTGCTATATACTACACTGCCTGGGCTGTGTTGTACACTGCATGGGCTGTTATACACTGCATGGGCTGTGTTATTTACTACGTGGGCTGTGTTATACACTGGATGGGCTGTGCTATATACTACATGGGGTGTGTTATACACTGTGTGGGCTGTGCTATATACTACTTGGCTGTGTTATATACTACATGGCTGTGTTATATACAGCATGAGCTGTGCTATATACTACGCAGCTGTGCTATATACTACGCAGCTGTGCAATATACATGGCTGGGCAATTGACTACGTGGCTGTGCTGTATAATATGTGCCTGTGTTATATATAGTGTTGAGCATTCCGATACCGCAAGTATCGGGTATCGGCCGATACTTGCGGTATCGGAATTCCGATACCGAGATCCGATACTTTTGTGATATCGGGTATCGGTATCGGATCAATAGGGATGTGTAAAATAAAGAATTAAAATAAAAAATATTGATATGCTCACCTCTCCGGCGGCCCCTGGACATTACGCTGCTAACCGGGAGGCTTCTTTGTTTAAAATGCGCACCTTTAGGACCTGCGAATGACGTCCCGACTTCTGATTGGTCGCATGCCGGTCACATGGGCGGCACGCGACCAATCAGAAGCCGGGACGTCATTCGCAGGTCCTAAAGGCGCGCATTTTAAACAAAGAAGCCTCCCGGTTAGCAGCGTGATGTCCAGGGGCCGCCGGAGAGGTGAGCATATCAATATTTTTTATTTTAATTCTTTATTTTACACATCCCTATGGATCCCAGGGCCTGAAGGAGAGTTTCCTCTCCTTCAGACCCTGGGAACCATGAGAATACCTTCCGATACTTGATGTCCCATTGACTTGTATTGGTATCGGATATCGGTATCGGCGATATCCGATATTTTTTGGGTATCGGCTGATACTATCCGATACCGATACTTTCAAGTATCGGACGGTATCGCTCAACACTAGTTATATACTGTGTCTCTGTGATATATACTATGTGGGCTGTGCTATACACTACATAGCTGTGCAATATATTACGTGGCTGGGCAATATACTACATGGCTGTGTTATATATTGCGTGAGCTGTGTGTTGTGAATTCCGTTCTTGGGCTCCCTCCGGTGGTTGTAAATGGCACTTTTGTGAATTCTGCCCTTGGGCTCCCTCTGGTGGTTTTGAGTGGAACTGCCGCTCCTTGGGTTTAGCTTTAGCAGCTCCTTTCACTAATCGTCTCTCCTGCCTCTGCTATTTAACCTGGCTCTAGTCTTCAGCCTATGCCACTTGTCAATGTTCTCTGGCTGGATTCACATCTCTGCTTGGATTCTCCTGGTTTCCTGACCAGTTCTGCAAAGATAAGTTCTGGCTTTGCTCATTTCAGTCTACATGTTGTGGACGTATTGTTCTGTGCATTCTATTTTTGTCCAGCTTGTCATTATGGATTTTTTTTGTTAGCTGGAAGCTCTGGGAAGCAGATTTACCCTCCACACCTTTAGTCAGGTGTGGAGATTTTGTAAACTCTGTGTGGATTGTTTTGTAGTTTTTATACTGACCGCACAGTATCCTTTCCTGCCCTATCTATCAAGCTAGACTGGCCTCCTATGCTAAAATCTGATTTCATCTCTGCGTATGTTATTTTCCCCTCCTCTCACCGTCAATATTTGTGGGGGGCTAGCTTTCCTTTGGGGATTTTCTCTGAGGCAAGATAGGTTTCCTGTTTCCATCTTTAGGGGAAGTTAGATCTTAGGCTGTGCTGGGGGGTCTAGGGAGCGTCAGGTACCCCCTACGGCTATTTCTAGTTGCGCTGCTAGGTTCAGGGTCTGCGGTCAGTACAGATACCACCTCCTTCAGAGCTTGTCTCATGTTGTTCCTAAACCACCAGATCATAACAGCTGTGTTATATACTACATGGCTGTTATATACTACGTGGGCTGTGCTATATACTAAGTAGCTGTGCAATATGCATGGCTGGGCAATATACTATGTGGCTGTGTTATATACTATGTGGGCTGTGCTATATACTGCATGGGCTGTGCTATATACTAAGTGGGCTGCTATGCACTGTGTGGGCTGTGTTATACACTGCATTAGCTGTGCTATATACTATGTGGCTGCAATATACCACGTGGCTACTACATACTATGTGGCTGCTACATAATACATGGCTGTGCTATATACTATGTGGCTGCTACATAATACATGGCTGTGCTATATACTTTGTGGCTCTGCTATATACTACGTGGCTGTGCTATATACTACGGGCTGTGCTATATACTACATGACTGTGCTATACACTATGTGGCTGCTATATACTACGTGGCTGTACTATATACTACATGGCTGCTATATACTATGGGCTGTGCTATATACTACAGGATGTGCTATATACTACATGGCTGCTATATACTACGTGACTGTGCTATATACTCCATACTTCGTGGTTGTGCTATATACTACGTGGCTATGTTATATACTACGTGGCTGTACTATGTTATGCACCCCGAACCCCCGACTTCCAGCACTCTGAACAACCAACATTCTGCAACCAATCAGTGACAGATGCAGGCCAGCTGCAAATTGACGTGGGATTTAAGCCACGCTTTGCTGATTGGTCGCGCTCAGCCAGCCACGACCAATCAGCGATGTTGGCATGGGATTTAAACACCGCTTCGGTCATTGGTCGTGCACGGCCGTCCGCAACCAATCAGCGATATTGGTGCGGCATCTAAACACCGCTTCAGTGATTGGTAGCTCAAGGCCGACCGCGACCAGTCAGCGATATTGGCGCGGTATTTAAACACCCCTTCCGTCATGTGTCATGCCTGTCCGGCTGCGACCAATCAACGACAGGTGCAGTCTGGCCACGAATTGGTGCCAGATTTGAACCTCGCTTCACTGATCGGCCAGCCGGGCGTGACCAATCAGCAATATTGGCGCGGAATTTAACCCTCACTCACAGCACGACGTAAATACATACATACATATTCTAGAATACCCGATGCATTACAATCGGGCCACCATCTAGTTTTATCTCCATGGGTCATGCGGTATCCCAACTGAGGTTTCAGGTTTTAGAAAGTATTGGTCAATCTAGATGAGGTGGCGACAGATTACGTAGACTCAAAGAACGTGAAGCATTCTGGATTTTCACGCTCCAGATGCTACATCTATGGGGCAAGAATAGAGAATATGAAGCTCTTCCCAAATAAATTGTCTTATGCTAGTAACACTTCATATGCTTTTGTTTTGACCACCCATTTATATATTAATTCTATACTAATTATTATTTTTTTGTTCTTTTTCTTGAAGATTCCCTTCTGAATTTATTGATCTCCTTTGTGTTTTCTTCTGACTGAGTTCTACCCCCTCCCCATGTCATTGTGTTTTCTCTGTATTTCTACTCTGATAAAGTCTCCTTTAAGACTTATGGATTTTCTTCCCCTTTTTTTGTCCTCCATTTTACAGATTTTCTCTTTCTTATGTTTTCCTTTCTTTTTTCTTATTTTTTTTGTTATAGTAGTTTTTTATCCCAGCTCTTCTTTATCTTATATCACAGTTCTCCTTCTCTACTTTATAATCTTACTATGTCCCATCTTCTTTTCTGGTCTTTCCCTGCACGAACTCACCGGATGTGATGTCACGGGGGAGCCGCATTTATGGCAGTTCCTGCCTCTTCCCCAAACTGCATGTCACTGCCGCTGGCACGCCGATTTCTCCACACAATAGCCGAGAGCTACATTACTCTTGTTATGAATTGACAACTTCCACACAGTTTCCATTTAAGCCTACAAATATAGACCTCATTGATAAAGGCAATTATGCCGAAACGATGGATGGATTGATGTCTATATTTTCCTATGTCGGCTGCACATTAAACGGACTATGATATGAATTTATGAATAGTTTTGAATTTTTTGAGTGCCGAAGATTACCATTTTTTGTCTTTGTTACATTTTTTCTTCGGGCACCACTTCTTCTAGAGTGCACCACTCTTGACTATCTACAATAAAAAAATCAAATATACACATTCGGTAACGCCACATTCAGAATCGCCCGATCTATCAATATAAAGAAAATAATTAAACCAACTGCTAAACGGTGTAATGAAAAAAAAATCTAAATGCCAGAATTACGTTTTTTTGGTCGCTTGCAATAATGGGCAATTATAACATTATATCTACACCAAAATTGTATCAAAAATAAAAATGGCACTTTTTTAACAAATTGTGATTTTTTTTTACCACTTAAACAAAAAAGAACCTATACATGATTGGTGTCTGTGAACTCAATGATCTGGAGAATCATAATGGCAGGTCAGTTTTAGCATTTAGTGAACATGGTAAAAAAAACTTCTGGAATTGCACTTTTTTACAATTACACGGCACTTGAAATTTTTTTCTGTTTCTTCAGGACACACTATGTTAAAACCAATGGTGTTTTTCAAAAGTACAACTTGTCCTGCAAAAAAGGAACTCCTCACATGGCCAAATTGACTGAAAATAAAAAGTTATGGCTCTGCGAAAAAGGGGAGCAAAAAACAAAAATGTAAAAACGGAAAATGGCCCGGGGGTTAAGGGGTTAAATCAATTAGTCATGCTGTGTAAAATAATTCATAAATGATATTTTCCATATGTCTACTTAACATCTGCATCAATTTTTAAATGTCATTTTATTTTGTTAAGATGTTAGAGGGGCAGCGATTTTTCAACAAATTTACAAAATCTGTTTTAGCTTGGGACCTATTCTGATTTCAATGGACTTTGAGGGGCCAATATATTAGAAACTCCCCAAAAGTGGTACAACACTGCGGTCAGGAATTTTTTTAATCCTTTAGGTGCTATACAGCAATTAATGGAAAGTGAAATGACAAAAAAAAATTACTTCTAAAATGTTGCTTTAGCCCAAATTGTTTTCACTTTTGCAAAAGGTCACACCAAAAATTGGACCCCAGAATTTACCACTTGTAGTCAAAAAGTTCTGTTTGCAAAAGTGGCAGAGATCAGAAGGAAAAAAGCAATATTTGAATTTTGGAACATAAATTTGGCTGAAATAAATTGCCGAGCAGAAACCCCCCACAACAGACCCCATTTTGGAAAATACACCCTTTGAGGATTTTATCCAGGGATGTAGTGAGCATTTTGAACTCACAGGACATGCACTGAAATGAATAACAGTAGGTTGTCATATTGAATATGTCGTTAGATCGTCATGTTTTTTAGCTTTCTGAAAAAAACTAACATTCTAACCCTAATCCTATCCCTAACCGTAAGGGCAAAGAATGAAAGATAAAAATTATAAAATTAAAAAAAATGTAAGCTCAATAGGGGGATGATATGGGTGGGTATGTGGGGCATGATCAAGGGGGTGTACAAGAAAAGCATAGTACAAGTGCTGCCATATCTACTAACTACAGTATTGGGCTTTTGATCATTGTGATGGGTGTATCACAGTGATCAAAATTCAGGAACCAATAGAAAAAATTCCTGATTTTGCCGGCAGATCTCAGCTCATGCGCCCACCATTTTGCTTCGGGAACAGAAGGAAGAGGGCAGGGGGATTGCAGTTCTGATACTAAAGTACCGTGGTAGGCCTGGGGACACCATTTCTATCTCCTTTCAATCGTCCTCATTACCCATACACAGAGAGAGAGAGAAATTTAGTCTAAGAAGAGGTTTCACAGGTACCCATTCAGATGAGGACATTTATTCTCAGCGAGGAAAGGAAAGTGTAGGACCTGGTATACGAGAGATGCTTTAATGTGGCTGCCAGGTACACATGAATTGGCCAATTTATGCGCTAAATGCTCTAATTTTTTCACATTTCTAGTGCAGTAATGCAGTTCAACTTTCATGTTTCACGTTTGCATGTTTTAGCGCTACAGTGTGCTGCCTTATTTATTTGACTGTATATGAGTTGGTGACTCTAGGTTCAGCACCTGTTCACACTTGATCTATATTTGGATGTGACGGTCAGTTTTTTGAAATAAGGAATTAAGGACCTGGCTGTGCAGGTTGCAGCTCTAACTGGTTTAAAATTTCCAACTGAAGCCTCCCAATTTTTTTTTTTTCAAAAACACATTTCTGGGGCTCTTTAAGCAAACCCTTTTCAGCAAATGAAGCAATGACTTCAAAGAAACTGGAGTGAATGTCATATCAATTATAGAAGGTGTATCCCCAATTTGCTGAAGTTTCCTATTTAAAAGTATATTTGCACCTATGACTGCCCGGAAAAACCACCATTCACCTCCATTCCTATTTAATAGGAAAAAAATATATTTTTATTAACTGAAATTATTCTGCACTTGCAATGCACCAAACAAACCAATATTATATTCTGAATAGATAAAGAATCTTTTTGCTCTTCAATATTCATCATTGTCCTAGCTGCTTTAATTAATTCATCTGTTTACTTCATTCCTGTTTAATAAGACAAAATTAAAATGTATGAATTGAAATGTTCTGGGGTTACATTGCTTAAAACCACTAAACACTATAGCCTGAATGGAAATAAGACATTTTGCTCTTCAATATACATGGTTGTCCTAACAGCTTTAATTAATTTATCTGTATTTTCTTCAGACTTGCAAACCCTATCTCCCTCACCATCATCTGAAGTTGACGAAGGAAGCTAAATAAATTCACCATCACAAAAATCTACTTTGTCCTCTGATTCTGAAGGACAGATATAGATTGCTTGCTCAATTGACCAGCATAGAAATCCTTGAAACAATCTACCTTTCTGAATAGAATTTTTGATGTCCATTTTAATCAAAGATCTAATAGCGGTTATGGGCGGGGATGTTTTTCAAATATTTTTTTCAGCGCAAGATTGAGAACATATTTTATCATATGTTCTAACTAGTTTAATCTGACTAAGAACCCACAAGAAACAATACAAGAAAAATATAAAAGAAGCAATTAGAAATGACGACACTTACTATGAGGTCACGTATAACTTTCTATTTGTGGATAACTAGAGCACTAGGAGATTCTGGTCTTCCGGTTAATCCCTTCTAAAGGTTGCTGCATCATCCAGTTTAGATGCAGATGAGAGAAAGGAGATTGATCTTTATGGGTCTTTGAGCATTTGCTGGGGCAAAACAGCCACAGAATTAAGGCTATGTTCACACATAGCGTCGGGTCCCTGCGGGTTCTCCCGCAGCGGATTTGATAAATCTGCAGGGCAAACCCGCTGTGGTTATCCCTGCAGATTTATCACGGTTTGTCCTGCGGGATCCGCTGTGAGATTTTACTCCTACTATTGATGCTGCATATGCAGCAATATGCAGCATCAATAGTAATGGTAAAAATAATAAAATAATGATATACTCACCCTCTGACGTCCCGATCTCCTCAGCGCTGCAGGCGGCGGTCCGGTTCCAAAGATGCTGTGCGAGAAGGACTTTCGTGACATCACGGTCATGTGACCGCGACGTCACCTGGTCGCATAGCAAACCTGAGACCGGACGGCCGCGTGCAGCGCTGAGACTTCAGAGGGTGAGTATATCATTTTTTATTTGAATTCTTTTTTTTTTACTCAAATATGGTTCCCGGGATCTGGAGGAGAGTCTCCTCTCCTCCACCCCGGGTACCACCCGCACATTATCCGCTTACTTCCCGCATGGTGGGCACAGCCCCATGCGGGAAGTAAGCGAATCAATGCATTTCTATGGGCGCAGAATCGCTGCGATTCTGCACAAAGAAGTGACATGCTGCGGGTTGTAAACTGCTGCGTTCCCGTGCAGTTTTTCCCGCAGCATGTGCACAGCGGTTTGCGGTTTCCATAGGGTTTACATGTTACTGTAAACGCTATGGAAACTGCTGCGGACCCGCAGCTGCAAAATCGCCGCGGTTCCGCGGTAAAAACCGCAATGAGTGAATATAGCCTAAAAACTGGGCAGCTTTTTAAGATGTCACAAGGATCATCCAGGATCATCATCAAGTCAAGGAATTGTAGAAATCTTCAACTTCCTAACAAGGAAGTTTAATCAAATGCGCACATACTTCCAGATGCCACTTGGAGTGATATCATCTATGAATGCCTAAACGCAAATGTGGCTATGCCCATGTCAGCAGATCCAGACATAGTGGGGCTCAGGAAAGAAAGACTTAGTAAACCTACTGCATAAAAAGAAAATAAACAAATCTTCCCCCTTTACAACACCAGGGTACAGGGTCCCTCTCTAAAACAGGAGATCACTATTGTAAATGGAGAGGTTTCATCTTTTTATTCCGAAGTTTGCTGTCCTAGGAGGTGGATCCTCTTCTTTTTTAAGTGCGGTCAATGGTGAAATAAAAAAAAAATTCATTGCAGTTACTTTTAGTTACTAAAATTCTGCTAAGTTTCAGCTTAAATTCCTCATTGATCACTTTATTTTTAAACGCCCTATTAAGTGGTTTTAGGTCGATCAAAGTTTCAGATTTCGACCAGAAAATTTGTTATGCGATTTTGATCTTTTATAGCCTGTGTTCTCTTAGATTGAAGATACTTACTTCCCTCTCCAAGTTGGGAGAATCTTAGTGCAACCCCCTTTCAACGCCCTGAAAGGGAAAAGAGCATAAAGAGAGAGAAAGGAGTGCTCAAATTTGTTAAATTATTGCAGTCCCCTCAGCTAGAAAAATGGCAGAAAAATGGTAGAACATATTTATTAAATACTATTTAGAAAGTATCTTAGCCTTGTACTTTGGAAGAAAATGATCAACTAAAAAAATAAATACAATGTGTTTTATAAATCTAGGGTTAATGGATCGATACATGATTATATACAGTAGTTAACAGCTCATTCTTCATGTCTGCATTGGTATATAGAATTTCATTTAAAACACCACAAGATTTTAAGTTTGTAGTAGAAGTAATCACACGTACCCTGCAAGAAATTAAATATATCTATTTTAAAGTAGAAGCTTAGTTTATTCCAGCTAGGGTAAATCTGCCTCTATCATAATTCTTTAGATTTTGATTTAGATGTTGCGCAGGCTTTACAAATTCTGACTTCTTAGGGTTCAGAGCATTACAGAATAAAATACAGACACATCCCAAAATCTCTCTTCAAACAGAAGGATCTCAGACAGAGTCAAGGCCAACAAAGTAAATTTGAGCCCTGATTTGTTTTGACAGCTAGGATTTTCCATTCTGCCTTTCTGCTATTAGGTTTGATCTTTTCAAAATTGACTCCATCTAAGACACAGATAAATCAAGAGACATGAGATGCAAAGTGGCAGCAAATTCTATTGTTTCAGCCCATTGTAAAAGCATTGGTGTATTATAGATTGTTGTACATCATATAGCTGGAATGATCGGACACTGGAAGTTAGCCACAAATGCTTACCTGACATAGACATTTCCTCCTTGAACTAGATATTATTTAATATTTCCACAAAACCTTCAACTTGCTATATTCATTTCTTTTACAAATGGCTACTATAAAAGCCCAGCTGTTTGCCTTAAATCATACACTAAATCTCATTCTGAGTGGCTATAAGGATAGAACTATTACTGTATGTCCTCAGTAGACATCAGCCGGGTAAGAATTTATCAACTATTGTGTGTACTCTCTAAAAAGACACAAGTGGGTGGAATAATGCCATCCAGGCAGAATGTCCAGATCTTGGAGGTTTGAAGTATTGTACTATAAATTCACCTAAACTTTTTATTTTTTCGTGTTTTATTTATTTATTTTTCCTTTTTAAGATAGAAAGAGTTTAATGTTTCCAAATGATATTTCCGACATTTGTCGTTAACAACACGTCCATGTGTCCTGGGCCTATCTGACCAGAGACGAATTAAGTCATTTCGATGACGTGTGCGCAGGCAATTGCCACTGGGTGTCAGCTGATTCGGACAGCTGACATTATGTGCCAAGAGCGGTGATGCACTGCTCCTGGCACTTTAACCCCCTAAATGCTGCTATCAAAAAAGATCACAGCATTCCTGGAGTGGGCAGAGGGTTGACAGTCCCTCTGCCTTTGGATAGGAGACCCTGTGGCATGATGTGCGGTCTCGATCGTTATCATGGTGACCCGATGTTGTCATGATGACATCCGGGTCACCAGAGCTAGGAACCTTACAATGCATGATCAGCAAGTTTCTCTGTCAGTGCAGAGCTGACCATTTGTACAGCATGGGGATGCAGCAGCATCCTCATGCTGTTTAACCCATTACTTGCCAAATTAAAATTTTTACAAGTACAGATTTTTCAGAAAAGGGCGTCAATATTCAATTAAAAAATTACAATGACATGATTTCATATTTTGAAAACATTCAATTTACAAACAACACCAAAAATTGGACCTAATTATAAAAATTATAAAATCTTAGTTGCTAGAAGCTAAAGATTAGACGTCCCGAAAAAGGACATTGGTAGATAATGGGTTAAACCATCAGCCTGCAAAAAATGATAGTCCCATAGTGGGACAGAGTAAGAAAGTAAAAAATTTAATTAAAAAAAATGTTTAAATAATTGTAAAAATATTTCAAAAAATAAAAAAAATCTAAAGATATTGTATCTATAAATATTTGAATGAATAAAATATATAAACAATAAAAGTACACATATTTGGTATTGCCACGTCCGCAACTATTCGACCTCAAAATCTGTCCCACTAGTTATTTCCTTTAGTGAATACCATAAAAAACAACGCTTCATCATCATCATCATACCACTGAACAAAAATTGGAATAAAATGTGAAAAAATACTGATATAAGTAAACATGGTACTGCTGAAAACATCATCTTGTCCCGCACAAAAACAAGCCACGGCTTAACGTTATAAGCTTCTGTGAAGCACCTGGGGGTTCAAGGTGCTCACCATGCGTCTAAATAAATTCCTTGAGGGGCCTAGTTTCAAACATGGTGTCACTTGTGGGGGGGTTTCCACTGTTTAGGCACATCAGGGGCTCTCCAAACGCGACATGACTTCCACTAATGATTCCAGGAAATTTTACATTCAAAAAGTGAAGTGACGCTGCTTCCCTTCCAAGCCCTACCATGAACCCAAACAGTAATTTTCTAACTCATATCAGGTATCAACGTACTCAGGAGAAATTGCACAATAAATTATATGGTACAATTTCTCTTGTTACCATTATGAAAATGCAATATTTTGTGCTAATAACATATTTGTTGGGAAAATTAGATTTTTTTTATTTTTATGGCTCAATATTACAAACTTTTGTGAAGCACTTGAGGGTTCAATGTGCTCACAGCACATCTAAACGAGTTCCCTGAGCGGTCTAGCTTCTGAAATTGTGTCACTTTTGGGAGATTTTCACTGTTTAGGCCCATCAGAGTCTCTCCAAATATGACATGGTGTCTGCCATTTGTTCTAGCAAGTTTTGCATTCAAATAGTCAAATGGCGCTCCTTCCCTTCTGAGCTCTGCCGTGCGCCCAAACAGTGTTTTCTCCCTTACATGGGTTATCAGCATGCTCAGGAGATATTACACAAATTTTGGGGTCGATTTTTTCCGGTTACCCTTGTTAAAATAAAAAAAATTGGATCTGAAGTAAATTTTTGGTGAAAAAAGTTAAAATGGTTATTTTTTTTTTCATATTCCAAACATTTCTGTGAAGCATCTGAAGGGTTAATAAACTTCTCAAATGCAGTTTTGAGCACCTTGAGGGGTAGTCAGAATTGTAAAAATTGGCCTGGTCATTAACATGCAAACCACCTTCGGGGGTGAAGGGGTTATATGTAATTTTGAAGCCTCGTGCTACACTGGGTGTACAAATAGTGTATATATGACCAGATCTTGATTTTTATTAATATTTCCAATTTCAAGCTGTATAATCTTGCATGCTTATTGAATGAAGCAGATCAGGTGATGTGTATTTGTGTAATGAGTGACGGTGTGGCCTATTCTTATCGAGAGAAAAACGCAGTTCATCAGCTCATTGACGTAGAAGATATAGTGAAGCAGGGAGAGGTGCATGGAGGGACCAGCTTGGCTCCTGAGCTGAAGCCACAGAAGAAATAATGGAAAAATCCAGCAACTGCAAAAATATATATTTTTTCATATATAAAACATCACTTTTATTTGGGTAAGGTTACAAATGAATGGTATAAAACATCAGAGTGGACACCGGGTCTACGCATTCTGAGCCTTACAGGCTATTATTTTGACTAATACAGTACAGACCAAAAGTTTGGACACACCTTCTCATTTAAAGATTTTCTGTATTTTCATGACTATGAAAATTGTACATTCACACTGAAGGCATCAAAACTATGAATTAACACATGTGGAATTATATACTTAACAAAAAGTGTGAAACAACTGAAATTATGTCATATTCTAGGTTCTTCAAAGTAGCCACCTTTTGCTTTGATGACTGCATTTCACACTCTTGGCATTCTCTTGATGAGCTTCAAGAGGTAGTCACCGGGAATTGTTTTCACTTCATAGGTGTGCCCTGTCAGGTTTAATAAGTGGTATTTCTTGCCTTATAAAAGGGGTTGGGACCATCAGTTGTGTTGTGCAGAAGTCTGTTGGATACACAGCTGATAATCCAAATGAATAGACTGTTAAAATTTGTAATATGGCAAGAAAAAAAGCAGCTAAGCAAAGAAAAACGAGTGGCCATAATTACTTTAAGAAATGAAGGTCAGTCAGTCCGAAAAATTGGGCAAACTTTGAAAGTATCCCCAAGTGCAGTGGCAAAAACCATCAAGCGCTACAATGAAACTGGCTCACAAGAGGACCGCCCCAGGAAAGAAGACCAAGAGTCACCTCTGCTTCTGAGGATAAGTTTATCCAAGTCACCAGCCTCAGAAATCACAGGTTAATAGCTGCTCAGATTAGAGACCATGTCAATGCCACACAGAGTTCTAGCAGCAGACACATCACTACAACAACTGTTAAGAGGAGACTTTGTGCAGCAGGCCTTCACGGTAAAATAGCTGCTAAGAAACAACTGCTAAGGACAGGCAACAAGCAGAAAAGACTTGTTTAGGCTAAATAGCACAAGGAATGAACATTAGACCAGTGGAAATCTGTGCTTTGGTCTGAGTCCAAATTTGAGAACTTTGGTTCCAACCACCGTGTCTTTGTGCGATGCAGAAAAGGTAAACGGATGGACTCTACATGCCTGGTTCCCACCGTGAAGCATGATGGAGGAGGAGGAGGAGGAGATGTGATGGTGTGGGGATGCTTTGCTGGTGACACTGTTGGGGATTTATTCAAAATTGAGGGCATGCTGAACCAGCATGGCTACCACAGCATCTTGCAGCGGCATGCTATTCGATCCAGTTTGCGTTTAGTTGGATCATCATTTATTTTTCAACAGGACAATGACCCCAAACACACCTCCAGGCTGTGTAAGGGCTATTTGACCAAGAACGAGAGCAATCGGTGATACGCCAGATGACCTGGCCTCCACAGTCACCAAACCTGAACCCAATCGAGATGGTTTGGGGTGAACTGGACCGCAGAGTGAAGGCAAAAGGGCCAACAAGTGCTAAGCATCTCTGGGAACTCCTTCAAGATTGTTGGAAGACCATTCCCAGTGACTACCTCTTGAAGCTCATCAAGAGAATGCCAAGAGTGTGCAAAGCAGTCATCAAAGCAAAAGGTGGCTACTTTGAAGAACCTAGAATATAAGACATAACTTCAGTTGTTTCACACTTTTTTGTTAAGTATATAATTCCACATGTGTTAGTTCATAGTTTTGATGCCTTCAGTGTGAATGTATAATTTTCATAGTCATGAAAATACAGACAAATCTTTAAATGAGAAGGTGTATTTAAACTTTTGGTCTATACTGTATATATGTTAAGTTATTAGTTTAATAACTACACAACATGGCCCCCTTCCTCACTTGACCTAAATCTATTAGGAATAGTGATGAGCGAGTGTACTCGTTGTTTGAGTTCTCCCAAGCCCGCTCGGGTGACCTCCGAGTATTAATGACTGCTCGGACATTTAGTTTTCATCACAGCAGCTGAATAATTTACAGCTACTAGCTTGCTTGATTACATGTGGGGATTCCCTGGCAACCAGGCAACCCCCACATGTACTTAGCCTGGCTACTAGCTGTAAATTATTTAGCTGCCGGGATGGAAACTTAATCTCCAAGCAGTCATTAATACTCGGAGGTCACCCGAGCGTGCTCAGGAAAACCCGAGCAACGAGTACACTCGCTCATCACTAATTAGGAACTTATGCTTAATTATATAGTGTCATCATATTCCACAGTGCTTCCCCACTGGGGCTCACAATCTAAATTACCTATCAGTATGTCTTTGGAGTTTGGAAGAAACTGGAATACCCAGAGGAACATAACACACACACACGAGAAAAACATAAAAACTACTTTGCAGATGGGTTTTGAACCAAAGATCCCAGTGCTGCAAAGCAAAAGTGCTAACCACTGAGCCACCATGCTGCCCACTTGTGAACCCTTCTAAAAAGGAAATCCATCAGTAGGGACAGAGATCCTGCTTCTAGCGATGTATCACTTAGTTTACCGGGTGCTGCAGATTACATAGCAAGAAATTGGTGACAGATTCCCTTTAAATGAGAGATTTATGGTGAAGGAATACAATGCATCTCTCTGAATATTGTCTCTTAGGCGATAGTTGGTGCTGACCAAAAAGTTAATCATCAACTGATTAAGAAACTGACAGATTCTATGGAAGGAAAACTTATGACTTTTACTGAAAAGAAGAGAGGCTATGTTGGTCACTGATACATTCTTTTTTAAATGCCAGAAATGTATTTAGTACCTTTTGGATTCTTTAGTTATTATTCTCACTTATTGAGGACTCTCAATTCTAAATATTTAGTTATTATTCTCACTTTACAGATGGAAATAAACAAATGAGATGTGAAACTTTAGATTTTTCATTTATTTGCATGATATTTCTGCACACTAATAGATTCTCAATAATTTGGAAAACAGACATTCTTCTAAAAAAGACAAAATCTCACTTTTACTTTCCTAAATGTTCAGGAATACTAGTCTTTTGGATTGACTGACAGCACTGCAGTTGCTCAATAATAAAATGAATCAAATGTTCAAATTGCCTCATAACTGTCACAGTGTGTATGTGCATACTGTCAATCTTCTTTAAGTGTGTCAACCCCTTATAAGACCATTATCCAATATAATTTCTCTCTGTAATCCTCTAGGTAATCTGTTTTGTTTGGCCAGAGAGCTCTTAGTTAGGTATATTGACTATTGAAGAAGATTACAGCAATATAGACAGCTCTGATGGGTTTGAGTTTATTGTGGACCTTACACCAATTTCAGGATGTTAGTCTGGAAACATAATGGAATATTGTCTGCAGAGCTGAATACGATGTAGCTCTTATTTTTTACATTTCTCATCTTTGTGGATATATTCGCTTGTAAAATTGTGACTTCCTTTGTAATTATATCAAATGTCGAAGTCTCAGTGACTTTCCCCCCCCCAATGAGTGTAACAATTCTGACCTGAGCTTGCATTGTGTCCAGCATTTTCCAGCTGAATTCATGTACGTTGGCTGTAACCACCAAGCCTCTGCGCCAATGAATTGCAACTGCCAAGGATCTGTGCTAAAACGCTAAGCATCAAGTCTCTGTACTATTTAGGTAACAATCAAATTGTTTGTACTGGTAAAATTAATATTTGTGCTATATTTGGTAAAATAAAATAATAGCCTCAGTGGAGCCATGGGCGCAGTGACCCCTGAGGGCTAGGCAGGGGTTAAAAATAGTTTAAGAGATGTGTGAGTTATTTGGGTTAAAAAGTTTATGGGGAGGAATAAGGAGGGGTGTTTGGTAAAAGTAGCCTGTTAGTTGTCTCACAGGTAACACATTGAAAGGTTCTGCCCACATGACCTGTTCATTTGAATAGATGGGTAAGTTCACATTCTTAAGAAAAGTATGGTGGGTTTGTGTGCTGTGTCAGCAGGTGGTGGGGATGGTTTTTTTTGGAGTTTGTAGGAAAAATTGTGATGAGAGGTTGGACATATGTAGATTAGATGTAACCCCTATTGGTTTTGAATTTTGGTAATTGCCTGGCGGTTTTGAAGCTCTTCAGAGTGGGTTCCTTGGGAGTTAGTAGTGTGGAAGTCTGTTTTTAGCCATAAAGGTGTCTCCTAGCCTGTGGTTGCAGCTAGGAATGCTGGTTATTATGGTATATTTGTGTCCGCCTGGTTTTGTAGCTCCAAGAATCTTCTACCCTAAAGTTATTTATATCTGTTACGTTTGTTATTATGAAGGCAGATTTGGTCAATGTAATCAAAACTGGTAGTACATCTGTCTATTTGGAGAAAACTGGAAAAAAAGGGGTTGAGGAGGTGAAATTCGAAATGGGGAGTTAAAGGGAACTGGTCACCCCCAAAATCGACGGTGAGCTAAGCCCACCGTCATCAGGGGATTATCTACAGCATTCTGGAATGCTGCAGATAAGCCCCTGATGTATCCTGAAAGATGAGAAAAAGAGGTTAGATTATACTCACCTGGTCAGGCGGTCCGATCCGATGGGCGTTGCGGTCCGGTCCGGGGCCTCCCATGTTCATAGGATGACATCCTCTTCTTGTCTTCATGCTGCGGCTCTGGCACAGGCGTACTTTGCATGCCCTGCTGAGGGCAAAGCAAAGTACTGCAGTGCGCAGGCGCTGGGAAAGGTCAGAGAGGCCCAGTCCCTGTGCACTGCAGTACTTTGCTGCCATCGGACTGGACCGGACCCGCCCCTGGGTGAGTATAATCTAACCTCATTTTCCTCATCTTTTAGGATACATCGGGGGCTTAGCTACAGCATTACAGAATTCTGTAGATAAGCTCCTGATGCTGGTGGGCTTAGCTCACTGTCGATTTTGAGGGTGACAGGTTCCCTTTAAAGGGGATGCCTCAACAGTACTGCAGAAAAGTTGTTTGCTAGTTCAGTAAAGTTGTTGTGCACCAAAATTGAATGTGTGTGTATTATTGCATAATGCATAGTAGAGTGACTGGATCCATGTGTCTATAATTCAGCCCTCATCTATCCTCTCTTGTTTATTATTCTTTAAAATTTACTGGAATTTTTCTTTAAAGGTAATAGAATGCATGGCTCTGCCAACAGATTCATCTTGTTATATGGGTGTTTCCACAGTCTCAGTATGTGTCTACACAAACTGAATACAGCAATATCTATATATTATAAAGTAAAATAACACATCAGTCAATATATTATTATTATTTATTTATATAGCACCATTAATTCTATGGTGCTGTACATGAGAAAGGGGTTACGTACAGGGTTATAGATATTGTTTACAGTAAACAAATTTACAGTGACAGACCGGTACAGAGGGGAGAGGACCCTGTCCTTGCGGACTTACATTCTATGGAATAATGGGGAAGAAATAGAAGGTCGGGGGTGCGGCAGCTTTTTTATTTTTATGGTGAATGATACATATTTGCTCTGTGCATGAATGATAGCCCTGCAGTGGTGCTTAAACAAGAGAGCAATACTGAATGCAAAATATGGTGCTAATACAACAAAAGTGTAGTTGTGGATAAAGTGCTTATGTGCAAAAACAATGGACCGCCGGCCAAGTACAGTGCACACCCTGACGCACGTTTCGGAATGAGTTCCTTTGTCAGGAATTCCATTTTACATCTTTTCATTTATTGTTTTTGTGTGATCAGAAAATAATCACCAAAGGCAAACAAATAACATTCTCAAGTCACAGTACACAGTTGGTTATTGACTCACTTTCCTAATAATGGTTTGTGCTTCAAAGGGAAAAGTAGAATTGTTTTACTGCTCTAGTGCCCTTGATTGCATAAATCCAGTCAGGGTGAACCACAAATGTCACATTAGGGCATGTGTTTCAATCTGAAATTATGTAGTTACTCATTTTGAGAAATAATAAATTCAATGCATTATCTTGTATAATGTTATTAAGCATATTTGGAACCAATGTGCCCTGTCTTGTAACATGATCTGCAGAATATTATCGATATGCAGAGTTCAGTGATTTAGAAGTTATTGATTCAGGCATGATATGCTTTTTCCACCTATGTACCCTGTAATTATGAAATTAAAGAAATGAAGTTATTGCAGTAAGTTTATTACATGACCTAGTTTACATGGTAAAGATCCTTGATGTCCACCATGAACAATATCTTCAAAACCGTTCCAGATTATTTTCAGTCAGCATATTCACTTTATATTTCTAAAACTGAACATTACCCCAAAAGCACTTTATAGAATAAATTAATCACATTTAAGATCGTTTTCCAGAACGGTTTCAAATTTTAAATTGTATGTGTGAAACTTTTATCCTAACACATGCAGTGATGATCCCATAGTCTTAAATAGTCTTATATATATCAGAAAGTGCCCTTTTTAATTGCACTAAATGGTTTAGTTGTTAATCTTGTTAATACAGGAGGATCCTAGAAAATAGAGCAAAAAAAGGGGAGAAGCCAGCGCAGCCTAAGGTTAAGACGCAATACATGAAGTGCAAATGCACATATTAATTTCTAACTGTATTTTCAAAATGAGACATTTAGCAAACAATTGATCAATTCTTTGAGCCACCCCGCCTCTTCACGGCAATCTCACATTGGGGCAGTCCTACACTACGTTTAATATTCGCTGTGCCATAAAGGCCTCCTAAATGAACTAAATGCAAGACCACATTAAAAACATGCTGTACCTGGAGCATATACTGAGTCACCCCCATGGCGCCAGAGTAGGCAAGCGAGGATAAAGGTTGACCAGGTCCAGACAGACATTTCGGATCCAACCTCCACACTGCCTATCTAGAGCCACAGATGAAGAGTGAAACAGGCTGAGGCACAGGTGCATAATTAAACAAAGCCTGAGGCAGTGTAGGACTGCCCCAATGTGAGATTGCCGTGAAGAGGCGGGGTGGCTCAAAGAATTGATCAATTGTTTGCTAAAGACCGATTTAGGTTGAAACGCGTAGCCTTATCTATTACAAACACCTGTTTGGTCCACCACATGTAAGGATTATCTATTTTAACCATTTGGATTATTAAAGATTTCAAGTTTTTATCGGAGCTGGAGTATCTATTTTCTATATACTACATGGCTGGGCAATATACTATGTAGCTGGGTAATATACTATGTCGCTGGGCAATATACTACATGGCTGGGCAATATACTACGTGGCTGGGCAATATACCACGTGGACATGCACATTCTAGAATACCCGATGCGTTAGAATCAGGCCACCATCTAATATATATATATATATATATATATATATATATATATATATATATATATATATATATATATAAAATTGGAACAGCATCCAGAGAATACCTTCGGTCGCGGTGCAAAGCTCTCCCAGCCAGCAATCCAAATGGCCTCAAACAATATAAGAAAAAAAGAAAAGCAGCACCAAATAATAAAGAATGTGGACTTTATTGCCTGGCCGGCGTGGCAACGTTTCGGATATCAAATCAAGGATGAGAAAGGCCAGGCAATAAAGTCCACATTCTTTATTATTTGGTGCTGCTTTTCTTTTTTTCTTTATATATATATATATATATATATATATATATATATATATATATATATATATATATATATATATATATATATATATATATATATATAGAAAAAAAAGGGGAAACAGCACAGCAGACTTCCAGAAAAAAATAAGTGATGTTTATTGCCCAGAGGGCGTGGCGACGTTTTGGATACAATCCTTTCTCAAGCAATGAATATACTACAAGTGCAGAAATATATAGCTGCTCCATTTATCAATTTGATATATCAATTATTTACAAACTATTAAAAAGTATACAACATATACAAAGTATATAATTAGTGCCTAGTGCAAACACATGTGATTTTTTATAAAACATCATTATAACAATAATACATATTAAATATTGTGCACAATACAAGTAAAAAAACATAAATAATTAAATGGTTCCAGGTGTCGTATTCTAATGGGAACCGCACTCACATGTTTCAAATATCGCTGCATGCTACGTCCACAGCGTCCATATGATTCCACTGGGCATGTCTGTGATATCAGAAGTCTTCCCATAATTCCATGTGCCTACACATGCACACTGGAACCTGTGATGCTCAAATCGCCTTTTTGGAAATGGTCAAATATGCAATCTATTCCCATAACTTTAAAATCAACAGATTCAGTCATACAATTTATAAATCCGGAATATATATACAGTATTGGTTACATAGTAACGTTAGCAGTGTCACAAATGCATAACCAATAAAATGTTTCATTTTTAAGTATTTTATGTGGACAAAATTAATCAACACCGACATACCATAAGGAAGAAGAGGATGGATTTACCAGTTTCGAAACATTTCACGGAAAAACTTCACACAGAGAAACAATTGTGTTTCCGTATTATTGATGTAGTACCAGGTCTGAGGAGGGGAGGAGATCTTATTCAGAAATTAAAAAGAAAGGAACTCGAATGGATAATGAGATTAAACACGTTGAGACCGTTTGGTCTCTGTGGATCTCAAGTTGGTTCAGGTCATTTAGTGGTATATGTTACGTTATAGCCTCATCTTGACTTTTGATATTTAATATTTTGATTTTAACATAATGTTTTATCTTTTATCTTTTTCTGGTCTAGGGTTTTCATCCTTGGGTTCATCACACTCGCATGTTCTTTTTTTATTTTTTTGAATATTTTTTATTTTTACATTGAGCATGCCTGTGATTGGATATATATGTAAATAAAGTAAATTTTCCTAAGGGATAGGATGAAAGGGAAATGTGGTAATTTTTTCTAATTAAGAGATACGTGTCATACATGTATAAAGGAATAATATGGAGACTGAAGCTGAACGCTGTCATCTATTTGCGGTTTATACCTCACATTTGCATATGTTGGGGTGAAATTCCCTTTATGGATGCTGGTTACAGATTTTTTTACATACTTTATCACTAAAATTAATATTTTAATGTGGAAAAATGATATATATTTATAGGGCAGTTGGATCCTTGTTGCCATTGTGGGAAGCAGAGGGTGAGGATTACATTCCTCTCCCTTCCGCTTCCCCATTAGGGCAGTCTCACACGTCCAGATTATTCCGGTACCGGAAAAATCGGTACCGGAATTAACCATGTCCGTGTGCCGGTACGTTTCTGTGGCACATCAGTGTGGCACACGTGTGCCGCCCGTGTGCCCACTGGGTACCACACGTACCGTGCTGGAGACAGCGCTAAAGTTTAGCAGTGTCCCCTGCATCTGGTGCTGAAGCCCCATTCATATCTTCCCTGCAGCAGCATTTGCTGTAGAGAAGATATGAATAATAGTGTGTAAAATCCAGATCCAGGTCCCCCCCCCCCGCTGTGATTAAAATACTCACCCAGCTCCCAGTTCCCTCGCTGCTTCCTGTCCTGGCCACACCTTGTACTGTATGAGCGGTCACGTGGGGCCGCTCATTTACAGTAATGAATATGCGGCTCCCCCCCTATGGGAGGTGGAGCCGCATATTCATGACTGTAATCGGCGGCCCCACGTGACCGCATACAGTAGAAGGTGCGGCCAGGAGAGGAAGCAGCGACAGCCAGCGAGGGAGCTGGGGGAGTATTTTCAGAACAGCGGGGGGGGGGGAATGCACAAGGGGTGGGAGGGCGGGGGGCACATAGATCTTGATTTTACACACAATTATTCATATCTTCTCTACAGCAAACGCTGCTGCAGGGAAGATATGAATCGCGGCTTCAGCACCAGTGGGTGGGGACAGCGCTTAATGTAGCGCTGTCTCCTGCATGGCACACAGACTGCACACGGACAACGTCCGTGTGCGGTACGTGTTTTACATGGACCCATTGACTTTAATGGGTCCGTGTAATACGTGCGCTCCCACGAACACTGACATGTCTCCGTGTTTGGCACACGGAGACACGGACTGTAAAAAATCAATGACATCTGCACAGATGCATTTATTTTTATGTGTCTATGTGTGTCAGTGTCTCCGGTACATGAAGAAACTGTCACCTCACGTACTGGAGCCACTGACGTGTGAAACCGGCCTTAAGGTGTGGGATATCCTACTTAATTGTTGGGATTTTCTCCCACCTAGTGGCATGTCTGTGACTCACGCCCTGCCTATTATGGTATGGTTTATGCTATGTCTTTGTCCACATAAAATACCGTATATACTCGAGTATAAGCCGACCCCCCCTAATTTTGCCACAAAAAACTGGGAAAACTTATTGACTCGAGTATAAGCCTAGGGTAGGAAATGCAGCAGCTACCGGTGAATTTCAAAAATAAAAATAGATGCTCCATACCATTCATTATTGCCCCATAGATGCTCCATATAAAGCTGTGCCACATATAATGCTCTGCACCGTTCATTATGGCCCCATAGATGCTCCATATAAAGCTGTGCCCCATATATAATGCTCTGCACCGTTCATTATGGCCCCATAGATGCTCCATATAAAGCTGTGCCACATATAATGCTCTGCACCGTTCATTATGGCCCCATAGATGCTCCATATAAAGCTGTGCCATATAGAATGCTCTGCACCATTGATTATGGCCCTATAGATGCTCCATATAAAGCTGTGCCCCATATATATATATGCTCTGCACCGTTGATTATGGCCCCATAGATGCTCCTTATCAAGCTGTGCCATATAGAATACTGCTGCTGCAATAAAAAAAAAAATCACATACTCACCTCTCTTCGCTCAGGACGCCAGCGCTTTATATTTACCTGCTCCTCGTGTGGCTCCGTCTCCAGCTCGGATGCTCAGCAGAGGGCGCGCACTGACTACGTCACCGCGCCCTCTGAACTGAGCATCACAGCCAGAGGACGCTGGAGACGGAGCCGCACCTGAGCGAGGAGCAGGTAAATATCGTGCAGCGCTGCGCTCCCCGTATACTTACCTGCTCCCGGCGCGGTCCCTGCAGTCCCTGCTTCTCCCGGTGCTGCATCTTCTTCCTGTATTGAGCGGTCAGCGTTACCGCTCATACAGTAATGAATATGCGGCTCCACCTCTATGGGTACCATGTGACCACTCAATACAGGAAGGAGATGCAGCGCCGGGAGAAGCAGGGACTGCAGGGATCGCGCCGGGAGTAGGTAAGTAACTACACAGCCCCCGCTCCCCCTCCCCTGCCGACCCCCGGGTATGACTCGAGTATAGCCAAGAGGGGGACTTTCAGCCCAAAAAAATGGGCTGAAAATCTCAGCTTATACTCGAGTATATACGGTACTTAAAAACGAAAACCTTTATTGGTTATGCATTTGTGACACTGCAAACCTTACTATGTAACCAATGCTGTATATATATTCCGGATTTATAAATTGTATGACTGAATCTGTTGATTTTAAAGTTATGGGAATAGATTGCATATTTGACCATTTCCAAAATGGCGATTTGAGCATCACAGGTGCCAGTGCAGGCACATGGAATTATGGGAAGACTTCTGACATCACAGACATGCCCAGTGGAATCATATGGACGCTGTGGACGTAGCATGCAGCGATATTTGAAACATGTGAGTGCGGTTCCCATTAGAATACGACACCTGGAACCATTTAATTATTTATGTATTTTCACTTATATTGTGCACAATATTTAATATGTATTATTGTTATAATGATGTTTTATAAAAAATCACATGTGTTTGCACTAAGCACTAATTATATACTTTTGTATATGTTGTATACTTTTTAATAATTTGTAAATAATTGATAAATCAAATTTATGAATGAAGCAGCTATATATGTCTGCACTTGTAGTATATTCATTGCTTGAGAAAGGATTGTATCCGAAACGTCGCCACGCCATTTCGGCAATAAACATCACGTTTTTCTTTCTGGAAGTCTGCTGTGCTGTTTCCCCCTTTTTTTTTTCTATTATTGCAAGGAGCCCCTTGAGATTGCTGGCTGGGGATGTGTACACTTTAAGGTACTGTGTTTGGTGCTATTGCAATTTTTTAACATACAATATATACATATATATATATATATACATACACACACACACACACTGGTATATACATACATATATATACAGTGGGGCAAAAAAGTATTTAGTCAGTCAGCAATAGTGCAAGTTCCACCACTTAAAAAGATGAGAGGCGTCTGTAATTTACATCATAGGTAGACCTCAACTATGGGAGACAAACTGAGAAAAAAAAATCCAGAAATTCACATTGTCTTTTTTTTTAACATTTTATTTGCATATTATGGTGGAAAATAAGTATTTGGTCAGAAACAAAATTTAATCTCAATACTTTGTAATATATCCTTTGTTGGCAATGACAGAGGTCAAACATTTTCTGTAAGTCTTCACAAGGTTGCCACACACTGTTGTTGGTATGTTGGCCCATTCCTCCATGCATATCTCCTCTAGAGCAGTGACGTTTTTGGCTTTTCGCTTGGCAACACGGACTTTCAACTCCCTCCAAAGGTTTTCTATAGGGTTGAGATCTGGAGACTGGCTAGGCCACTCCAGGACCTTGAAATGCTTCTTACGAAGCCACTCCTTCGTTGCCCTGGCGGTGTGCTTTGGATCATTGTCATGTTGAAAGACCCAGCCACGTTTCATCTTCAATGCCCTTGCTGATGGAAGGAGGTTTGCACTCAAAATCTCACGATACATGGCCCCATTCATTCTTTCATGTACCCGGATCAGTCATCCTGGCCCCTTTGCAGAGAAACAGCCCGAAAGCATGATGTTTCCACCACCATGCTTTACAGTAGGTATGGTGTTTGATGGATGCAACTCAGTATTCTTTTTCCTCCAAACACGACAAGTTGTGTTTCTACCAAACAGTTCCAGTTTGGTTTCATCAGACCATAGGACATTCTCCCAAAACTCCTCTGGATCATCCAAATGCTCTCTAGCAAACTTCAGACGGGCCCGGACATGTACTGGCTTAAGCAGTGGGACACGTCTGGCACTGCAGGATCTGAGTCCATGGTGGCGTAGTGTGTTACTTATGGTAGGCCTTGTTACATTGGTCCCAGCTCTCTGCAGTTCATTCACTAGGTCCCCCCGCGTGGTTCTGGGATTTTTGCTCACCGTTCTTGTGATCATTCTGACCCCACGGGGTGGGATTTTGCGTGGAGCCCCAGATCGAGGGAGATTATCAGTGGTCTTGTATGTCTTCCATTTTCTAATTATTGCTCCCACTGTTGATTTATTTACTCCAAGCTGGTTGGCTATTGCAGATTCAGTCTTCCCAGCCTGGTGCAGGGCTACAATTTTGTTTCTGGTGTTCTTTGACAGCTCTTTGGTCTTCACCATAGTGGAGTTTGGAGTCAGACTGTTTGAAGGTGTGCACAGGTGTCTTTTTATACTGATAACAAGTTTAAACAGGTGCCATTACTACAGGTAATGAGTGGAGGAAAGAGGAGACTCTTAAAGAAGAAGTTACAGGTCTGTGAGAGCCAGAAATCTTGATTGTTTGTTTCTGACCAAATACTTATTTTCCACCATAATATGCAAATAAAATGTTAAAAAAACAGACAATGTGATTTTCTGGATTTTTTTTTCTCAGTTTGTCTCCCATAGTTGAGGTCTACCTATGATGTAAATTACAGACGCCTCTCATCTTTTTAAGTGGTGGAACTTGCACTATTGCTGACTGACTAAATACTTTTTTGCCCCACTATATATATATATATATATATATTTTTTTTTTATTTTTTTTTTCAAATCACCCCCCTTTCCCTCTATTCAAATAAAACAATAAAAAAAATCAAATATACACCTTTTGTATTGCCACGTTCAGAATTGCCCAATTTGTCAATATATAAAAAAATTAAACGGCGTAGTGAGAAAAAAATCAAAACGACAGAATTACTGTTTTTTTGGTTGCTGCAACATTGCAATAAGATGCAATAACAGGTGAACAAAAGATCATATACACACCAAAATGGAATCAATGAAAATGTCAGATTGGTGCACAAAAAATAAGCCCTCACCCGGCCCCTGATGCAAAAAAAATGAAGCAAAAATGTAAACTCAAAAATGATAATATCCCTGGTCCTTAAGGGGTTAAGTCTCTTAGCCTTCTTTTTGCGAGCTAACCATTCCCAGATCCATTAACTGTTCCTCGTAGGACATACTTTGCAGTCTGCTCACCATCATGGCAAGTCTTCTCTGAACTTGCTGCAGTTTTTCAATGTTTTTTTTTTTAAAATGTGGTGCCCAAAACTTAACTCATCTTTTTACACTTCATATAAATGACGTCTCCCAGGCTCTGGGGAGGATGCTGCCTGGAAGATAACTTCAGAGATTATTATAGATGAAGGGGGAGTTACCAGTGTGAGGCAAGGAACTAACACAGAACAGATTAAATGAAATTTGTGTTCTTGCTAACATTTTTTGCTTCTCTCTCAGCTCTGTATTGCATCAATATTACAGCCCTGTCAGCCTTTGTGCTGAAAGCTGAAGCTTTCAAGGAACTTGCAGAACTTTCAGGCTTTGTAAGGAACTTGCAGAAGTGTCAGGTTCTGCAGTATCAGGAGAGCAGAAAGTGGCCATTACATGTCACACTGGTAACTCCTCCTTATATTTAAAACAAGCTCTGGAGGCAGAATGGTCTTCCAGGCAGTGCCCGCCCCAAAGCCTGGAAGACGTCATTTATATTAAGTGATAAAAGATGATTTATCAGCAACAAGGCTTTAATCCATACAATAACTCTTTTACTCAAGAGAGATTAAAAGCAGGCTTTACATTCTTTAGCACAAAAATCTGGAGAGACCAGCTAAATCCCATTTTATGCTCCTAGTTTGGAGTCAGATTGCTCATCTAAACAAAGAGTAATTGACCTGGATTGGCAACTTCTGTGAATTTTCATTTTCTCTTTCAAAGCAAAATACAGTTTTAGAGGAAACAAATTAACTCATATTAAAGGGTAAAGACTGTGCTCCTCCTGATTGATTACCCACATTCAAATCCAGTTATCCTTCAAAATTCAGGGACAAAAACAAGTGTCAGGAGCTGAGAAAACTATCGGACTTGGAGGCTTTAGGTCAGAGGCCAAGTCAAGAGGAATGAGGTGGCAGAAAAACTTAAAAGGCTGTAGGCCAAGTCAAGCAGAGCAACATCAAACAACAGACCAGGTTAGGCATTAAGCTTGAGATAAGCATAAAGAGGATGGATATTCAGACTGATGTACTTCTACTAATGGAAATATACATCCCGAAGGCAAACCAGATTGACATTTTCACTGCATTTTCTGCTGCAGGCAGCTCAGTCTAACAAGATGTCCCATGAAAACGGCTCCCAATGCTCTTTTGTCCAATGGAGAGGAAGTCCCTGAAGAAGTAATTTTTCAAATAAATTTTGACCCATATGATGTATTTTTATGGATTTTATGTAACAAAAACATTCAAATGTCTATTTTTTCAAAATAGGTATATTTCTGAAAAAAATTGCCAAATCACAAAAGCAAAATTTTGAGGTATTAATTGGAGATAATTGTATCTTTTGAAATTCAAATTAACTGACTTTGTGAAAAAAATCATTTGCGACAAATACATTTGTGGTAATCTCAGCACTGTAAAGCTTGTAACTGCTCGGAAAAAAACATAAGGAGACAGGAAAGAGAAAGAACCCTCTGACTGTAAGAGCTAAAACTCTACAGGAGATATAGAGAGTACCATGTTGATGTTCGGGATCGGCGGGTTCGCCCGAGTTTTTTTTTTTTTAAAGTTCGTGTTTGGGGCCGGAGATGACACGAACTTGCGTCCGAACCCCGAACTTGAAAAAGCAGAAAATTAATAAGAAACATAATTATACTTACCTGTTCAATGATGCATCCTCCCGTCCCGCTGTCTCCCAGCCACATCTGCTTCTGGGCCGCTCAAACTGCTGGCAGCCTTCACTGCACTCGGCAGTCTTCGGCTTTATCAGGCAGTGTTCATTTAGTGATGTCACTGCACAAATACTGCTGTTAAAATCCAAAGACTGCCGAGTGCAGTGAATACCGGCTGAAATTAATGAGCAGCTGTGGAAGCAGATGCGGCCGGGAGACAGCAGGACGGGAGGACGCATCGCTGGACAGGTAAGTATAATTATAATGTTTAATGAAACAAAAAGAAAAAAGTGAGCAGCACAGCTACAGAATCCAAAGAGATGCTGAATGGAAACTTTCAGCAAGTGGTAATCCAATAAGTAAACGGAGGTGCTCGCGTGAAAATGATAGATCAAATCATGGTAAATCATGGCACAAACGCGGCAGCACTCACCGGTCCTGTAGTCAGAAGTTCCTTTATTCAAATATAGACAAACAGAAGGAGGAGACGATGGCTGTTTCGCGGTCCCATAGAAGCGCTGTTTCAAGCGCGAAACAGCCGTCGTCTCCTCCTGCACACTCCTCTCACTGCCCTGTTCCCCCAAGCCGTGAAAATGTTTGTCTATATTTGAATAAAGGAACTTCTGACTACGGGATCGGTGAGTGCTGCCGCGTTTGTTCTATGATTTACCATAATTATAATGTTGATTATTAATTTTCTGCATTTTTTTGGGGTTTTTTTACAGCCCGAACTGGACCTGAACTGTAACACGGGTTTTCCATGGAAACCAGTTTTCAGGACCATGTGACCAAACACTATGGGTTCGGTGCGGTTCCGAACCTTACAGTTCGGGTTCGCCCCTCCCTAGAGACTACCCCCTGCCTAGAAGAGCTTATACTCTACAGGAGAGAGAGACTTAGGGTACCGTCACACACTGCCATTTCGATCGCTACGACGGTACGATTCGTGACGTTCCAGCGATATCGTTACGATATCGCTGTGTCTGACACGCAGCAGCGATCAGGGATCCTGCTGAGAATCGTACGTCGTAGCAGATCGTTTAGAACTTTCTTTTGTCGCTGGATCTCCCGCTGGCATCGCTAGATCGGTGTGTGTGACACCGATCTAGCGATGCGATCTAGCGATGCGTTCGCTTGTAACCAGGGTAAACATCGGGTTACTAAGCGCAGGGCCGCGCTTAGTAACCCGATGTTTACCCTGGTTACAAGCGTAAAACTAAAAAAAAAAAAACAGCACATACTTACATTCTGGTGTCCATCAGGTCCCTTGCCGTCTGCTTCCCGCACTGTGACTGCCGGCCGTAAAGTGAAAGCAGAGCACAGCTCTCACGTGCTTTCACTTTCACTTTACGGCCGGCAGTCACAGTGCGGGAAGCAGACGGCAAGGGACCTGACGGACACCAGAATGTAAGTATGTGCTGTTTGTTTTTTTTTAGTTTTACGCTTGTAACCAGGGTAAACATCGGTTTACTAAGCGCGGTCCTGCGCTTAGTAACCCGATGTTTACCCTGGTTACCCGGGTACCTCGGCATCGTTGGTCGCTGGAGAGCTGTCTGTGTGACAGCTCCCCAGCGACCACACTACGATTTACCTACGATCACTGCCAGGTCATATCGCTGGTCGTGATCGTAGGCAAATCGTATAGTGTGACGGTACCCTTACACAGTGACATTGGAGATGTAAAAGGTCTCTGCCACAGAAACTGACTTCCGATGGGAACCACTGATTTGTGATAGCTCAGGTACTCGCCACCACTGTACGTGGTATGACAATCCATAGGATGTCATAGCTGCAGGGATTTATAGGGAGGACCATGCTGCAATGAAAAATGATATCAGCTAATGCATCAGAAGTGTAAGGGTACTTTCACATATCACATCATGGGTCTTGTTGAGGCATATGTCCGAACCTCGCTCTAGCAAAACGGAGTTTTGGACTTACATGCCGGCAGGGCCAAAGACTACAATAGTGATGACTGAGTCAATGTGCATCATTTTTAGGAGTGTACGCTTATAGGAGGCAGACACTCAGACAAAAGTCTACTACGTCTGAGTGTTCACCTCCTGTAGGCATACATTCCCAAAAATGATGTACATTACAACACACATTCACTCTGTCTGCAACATTATAGTCTGTGGCCCTGTCGGCGCATATATCTTAACCCCATTTTGCAGGGGGATTCGGATGTATGCCCTGACAGGACTCTTGAATGTAATGTGAAAACACCCTAAGAATTTTTTTTCAATGCGAACCACAAATCAAATTTTAAAATTTGCATGAAACCATGATTTTTATGAAATTCAGCTCAGTACAATCATCAATGGATTGATCCACTCATCGTTAGTATTAATTCCAATTTTCAAAGTATTCATATGTATTTATGACAAAGAAACACCACATACAGTACATACATTTTATGTAGCAGATTCTTTATTAAAGACTAATAAAGTGTATCTATTTCCCAAGATATTCAGATTTCTTAATGAAAGCAGCTCCAAAAGCAATCTGGTGCACCAAGACCCCTCTGTGTTTTTTTAATATAATGGTGCAGATTTATTATTGTCAAATTTTGTACAGGTTTTGCAAGCTTGGCTTAGCCGAAAATAAGATGTCGCTTAAAATGTGATATAAAAAATGTTGCAATGTAAACCAAACAGACCATGTAAAGTAAAACAAAATTGCCAAAAGCTTCACTAAACTTAACACCATGCGCCACTTTGATAATTGTGAAGTATTTTCAGAATACCTAGTCTCTGTTTGCATTGTCTGAATATAGAAAAAGATTAGTAAATATTCCCCAATGTCTGTGTATCATTATTTTATATTCCAGCCATATGCAACTAATACACAAGTATTGTAAAAGATTAAATTGTTTCCCCGATTCCTACAATCTTTTTTTTTTTTTTTCAGAGGCTTGGAAGGTAAATATCAGTAACATATTCACAGATACATTTCTTCAAAGTGCAATTAATCAAAATTCAATGTAACAATTCTGTAAGTTGAAAGTAGTGTGTTTACTAGAATATGAAGCACATCCACTCTAGGAAAACACAGTGGGAAGTGGTACTCATCTCAAAAGAGATACAAATCATTGATGAAAACTATATACCACCTGCTATCAAGATGGAGATCAGGAACAATTCTAATACAAAAATATTCCTTCGAGAAAGCTAAACTCTGCTGTTTAATAATGAAAGCATTGCTTGCATATCTAGGATTAAAGGACAACTATGGACTCATCATAACAACACATTTGTTTGCATGTATGAAGACCTTACAATAGCGCAATGAATAATAAGGCAGCACTCCAACAGATTCCATTTAAGAAAGGTGAACTTAAGTCATCTACAGTATTCATGGGTAAGTAAAGTAGACTTTTCTTAACTTGAAACTGTTTTAGTGCTGCCACATTCTGCATCAGGATATATTACAATAAGACTTTTAGATACTGCCCTGAAAGGATATTTGGCACCATATATTATAAGACTGTGCTGGTATCTTCTGTGGATTGGATTACAGATGGGAGAATTGATTTGTAAGGCTATGGTCAATCAGCCAGATGATTTATCTGTGACCTCTGGACAGGATGCTGCATATCTCCTTACTTTACGGTATTCCCTGATCTTCTTTTGAATAGTCAAGCTGATCAACCACATACTAAGTTTTGCAAGCCCAGGTAATCAAAAGAAGAACCCAGCATTTTAGGAGATAAGGAGATTTGCAGACATCTCGTACAATGGTCACAGATTACTGACCTGGCCCATAAACTGGGGGCCTGCAAATCGATTATCCTATTTCTAGCTTGGATAGCATTTACACACACATTATATTGAACCTCCTAAATTGACTGCATTGCCTCAGATAAACATTTAACAATATTTGTTTTATATCTATTGTCATTAATGTGCAGCAAGATAAATTACTCAATCCAATTAGTATTTCAAACGTTTTCTGTGATCATTTTTTCATCTCCCAAGTATCTCAGAATTCAAGACAAATCTCCTCTAGAATAAAATGTTAGTGTCACTCCACTGAATTCCATACAATTTCTTCCTCACTCTACTTTGTGTTCTAGTAGGAACAAGCAAAGCATGTTTTATATGGGCTACTGTAGGAGAACTCTCCTTTTCTAAGGCTTTGGTAGACCTAAACCTACATTAACTTTTTTGCAAACACCTAATATGCAACATTTTGCTTTATCTGTTTCTGAATTACCAGACAAGTTCATAAGGATCATATTCATGAGTCTCTTGATCTATGCTACCTAACGTTAAGCAATATTTATCATTGCTAATTTTCTAAACCCACCAGTCCTATGGCCAGTCCTTGAACACTAAGATCACTAGTTTAGTTTGTTACTGCAGTGACTTTACACAAGGCATTGGATGAGGCAAAGCATATTGCTCATGTTATAATTGTTGAAATTCCTTGGCACAATCCACTTTTTCTCCAATTATTGACGGACATCAATATTCACTATCCAGTATATGTCATTAGTTAACTCTATAAAAAAATACATAAAGTAAATGTCAAGTACAATAGCAGGTCTTCTTTAAATGCTTTCAGCTTATCATGATCTTAATGAGGAATGATCTCAATAGCATCATAGAATGTTAGAGTTGGAAGAGACCTCAAGGGTCACCGTGTCCA
The DNA here is from genome assembly GCF_032444005.1 of Ranitomeya imitator. Classification (NCBI taxonomy): domain Eukaryota; kingdom Metazoa; phylum Chordata; class Amphibia; order Anura; family Dendrobatidae; genus Ranitomeya; species Ranitomeya imitator. Next base: position 547,828,127 of record NC_091285.1, read on the forward strand.
ACCCTCTGCTCAATGCAGGATTCACTAAACCATCTCAGACCGTTGTTTGCCTTCCATTGAAGAAGAGCTGACCATCTCTCATGGCAGAAAAAGAAAGAAATGTCCAGCTTCACCGAGTCCGTAAAAAGCTTTTTCTTTATTAACAAACTCCCTTAATCAAGCCTAGTCTCCAGAAACGCGTTGAGATTCTTGCCCATATGGTTGTGCTGAAGTCTGTATCCTCCATGTTCAAAGTTTGTTAATAAAGAAAAAGCTTTTTTACGGACTCGGTGAAGCTGGACATTTCTTTCTTTTTCTGGATCTTGCACGCCTGGACACAGCGGGTCCGTGCTCCCGAGGTTTGGTTGCAGAATCACGGGTGAGCTGGTTTATGTTCCTTCTTACTAAATCTCTCATGGCAGCCTGTTCCACTCATGGATCACCCTCACTGTCAAAACATTTTTTCTAATATCTAATCTGCATCATCTCCTTGTCAGTTTAATTCCATTGATTCTCATGTTTCCATGTACAAATGAGAATAATGATGATCCCTCTACATTGTGACATCTCTTGAGATATTTGTAGACCTCTATTAAGTCTCCTCTTAGCTTTCTTTTTTGCAAGCTAAACATTCCTAGATCCTTTAACAATTCCTTGAAAGACAGTTGACAGTCCGCTCACCATCCTGGTAACATGACCTCAATCATGCCTCAGCGAAACGTGTTGGGTATGTTCTCCTTAAGGATGGGCATTTGTAATATTCCTTCGGTTAATCATTTAATATTACTTTATGAATATGATTACGCTTTCACTTTGTTGCTGCTGAGTTACCTAGCACTCAACTGGATATATCTTATTGGCTCTTAGCTAATACATCCTTATTATTATTATTATTACTCCACTACTTTTATGAATTGATATTTATATCATTTTTTGGATTTCCTCTGGAGGAAATATTATGGCTATCTTTATTATTACACACTATTATTCTTATCTACTCATGGAATATTTATCCTTGTGCACTGTGTCTGTTTGCCCTTCTTTTGACTATGTGCCTTTTTTGCCTATATTGGTACATTTAATAACAGATATGTTTTTACATGAATTTTGTGTCCGGCATCCATCCTCTTAGTTTTTTCCTTAATTATATTTGCCATTAGAATTAGTACTTGACTATGTCCTGTAGGTTTAATATTCTTTTTGTGTAAAAGTATGGTATGCAGAAAAGATGGCTGTCTTGTTATCGTTCAACATGTGTAGTGAATGTGACACCAATTCATTTTTTAATACTCGTGGGATGAATGTCATTGCAGCTAATAAAGAGAGTAATGTATTTCATGTCTACAAAAAAAATAGTTCAGTGTCTCTAGATAGAAAGACAAGCAAATATCACCTTCGACTGATTAAGGAATATTAGCTTAGGTCTTATTATCAGAGTTGTACAGAAAGAACGTTTATCTGCTGAAACCGCTAACAATCAACTGATATTGACGAAGGAAACTGTTGAAACTTGTGGATTTTCTAGCTAGCGGAAAGGTATGATAATGCATATTAAAATGAATAGCAATGGTGTATTTTATTCTCCCAGAGAAATAACTTTCTACATCAATTCTCTGTTCTGGCTGACAAAGGCAATCCCAAGCAGATCACCACTTCATGAAATATGCATACCTTATTAGTACGGAATTTGGATATTGGTTGTCCTTAGGGGAGTGTAAAGAAAACTAATGCTACATAGCGCAGATAAGATCTAGTGTTCAATAATACTGGAAAATACATGACAAAACAGTAACACATTTGCTAAAGGGCTCAGAAAGTGTCTAACATCTTCATCTGCAGCTAATGTGTATACCAACTGTAATAGAAAGTTGATAAAGATCAAGCTAATAAGTATTGAATACCTTGTATGGCCCTTGATTGAATCCACAATAGGTACTCTCCATGGTGTAGCTTCTTAACACTCGAATGTCATGCCATACCACAACGCGGGCTGTTGACGCTCTTGCCTTTTCCACTAAAAAGCTGCTGTGTGACATTGAGAATGCAGGAGCGATTTTATCAAGAATTTTGGGTAAAGTCTAAAAGAGTAATTGACAAGGAAAAAAAATCTTATTCGGAATTGTGAAATTCTTAATCTAGTTGTCATATTTGCCACAGCTAAAAAACATAACAAATATATTTACAAAACTATTGGGAGACTTACACATTACAACTAAAGCTGTAGTTTTTATGACCTCCTATTTTAAATACAAATGCATTAATACAGAGCCGTAACAGCTTCTTCCACTCTTCAGGAAAACTTTTCTACGAGATTTTTGCTTGCGTCTATTGGATTTTTTTGCCTATATACCCATGAAAGCATATTGTAAAGTCAGACACTAGTAATTTAAAAAGAGGTGTATTGTCAGCACTTAAGTGATTGCCTCAGCTGAGATTGAAATTTACCTGGGTGTAGGCCGGACACCCGACAACTGAGGGAACCGGGTGTAGAACAAAAAAATAAATCACTAATAGTCCAAAAACAGAAAAAAAGTGGCCCTCACATCCGGTAAAACATTCCTTTATTTAGTCCATAACACGGATACAGTGGGAGAGGAGCGGATGCCTTCCGTGAATGACGGCCGTTTTGCGCTAGCTGCGCTTCAACGGGTCCTATGCAGCATAGGACCCGTTGAAGGGCAGTAGTCATCCACAGAAGGTATCCGCTCCTCTCCCACTGTACCCGTACCCGTGTTGTAGACTAAACAAAGGAATGTTTTACCGGATGGTGAGTGCCACCTTTTTTTGTTTTTGGTCTAATATTGGATAAGATGGCCAGGCTCTCAATGGGCATTCTAGTTCATCAAAAAGGTGTGTGATGAGGTTGAGGGCTCTGTGCCACCTGTCAAGTTCTACCACATCAAACTTAGATTGCAATGCCTTTATAGGACTTGCTTTATGTCACTGGGGCACATCCATGTTGGAACAGAAAAAGGGCCTTCCCCAAACTGTTCTTATAAAGGTGGAAGCATACAGTTTGCCAAAATGTCTTAGTATGCTGAAGCATTAACATTTCCCTTCACTGAAACTAGGACCTTTTAAATTCTTCGTGCCTCAGCACTTGGTGATTCCATTCTGTAACTTTACATGGATGACACTATATGGCTGGGTTGCTGTGGCTCGTAAATGCTTCCATTTTTCAGTAATAATTTTTTTTCTGTGGCAACTGAGTAACAATCCTAACTCAGTGACAAAGACGGATGCCCCAAGACTACATTTAAAAATAAACAAATATTGGCTGATCAGGGAACATTTTATGCTAAAGAAATATATTTTCTATGTTTTCAGTTAGGGAACAAACCACTGGCTGATAACATTTCATGAAGGCAATTTGTTTGTATGTTTGTTTATTTCTTATTATGAGATACTCTAGTGCGCCACGGGATGACTGAAGAATAACAATTCCCACTTAACTCATCATCTATGTTTTGAACGGACATGCCCACTACTTTACATAAATTATAGAGAAATGATCTGTAAATTTGCTCATTATTCTGCTTTAGGGCTCATACAGACAGGAGCTTTATTGATTCCAATGCATTCCAACAAAACATTGGATCGTACTTAGACCAGTGTTATGTTATAGGGCCGTGTAAATGGCCAATTTTTACCTTGGACAAACCTGCGGCAAGCCCAAGTTTAATCAAATTATTAGATGGCACTTGACCATGTAAGTCAATGAGTTGGTGGAAAACATCGGACCACACTGTGATGACTGAGTGCAGTCCGATTTCTATGAACTAACAGAAAGGAGAAGATGGAGACTTTTTTTCTTCATCTTCTCAACATCTGAGAGAATTGGATCACACTGTGATGAAACTCAGATCAGCGTGTGATCAGAGTGTGATTAGCATAATCAGACCAATTCTCTCGGATGAGACAATATATGCTGCTTTGACTTTAACCTTAAAAAGATGGTCCTATAGAATAAGTATATTTTTCCATGAACTCAGAAGTCACCTAACAGTTAATGGAGCATGATTTAAAAAAAAAAAAAAAAAAAAACCTCCTTAATCTTTACATTACAGATACACTTTGGCCTGTTTAAATGTGACTTAAGGTACCTTCACACTGAGCGACGCTGCAGCGATACCGACAACGATGTCGATCGCTGCAGCGTCGCTGTTTGGTCGCTGGAGAGCTGTCACACAGAAAGCTCTCCAGCGACCAACAATGTCGGTAACCAGGGTAAACATCGGGTTACTAAGCGCAGGGCCACGCTTAGTAACCCGATGTTTACCTTGGTTACCAGCGTAAAAGTAAAAAAAACAAACTTCATACTTACATTCCGGTGTCTGTCCCCCGGCGTTGTGCTTTCCTGCACTGACTGTGAGCACAGCGGCCGGAAAGCACAGCGGTGACGTCACCGCTGTGCTTTCCGGCTGGCCAGCGCTCACAGCCAGTGAAGAGAAGCACAGCGGGGGACAGACAGCGGAAGGTAAGTATGTATTGGTTTTTTTTTTTTTTTACTTTTACGCTGGTACCCAGGGTTAACATCGGGCTACTAAGCGCGGCCCTGTGCTTAGTAACCCGATGTTTACCCTGGTTACCAGTGAAGACATCACTGAATCGGCGTCACAAACGCCGATTCAGCGATGTCTGCAGGGAGTCCAGCGACGAAATTAAGTGCTGGACTTTCTGCAGCGACCAACGACATCACAGCAGGATCCTGATCGCTGCTGCGTGTCTAACTGAACGATATCGCTAGCCAGGACGCTGCAACGTCACGGATCACTAGCAATATCGTTCAGTGTGAGGGTACCTTTATGCTAATAGATTAAGATCAATACAAACTAATTATATGAGTAACAGTTCTCACATTGTAACGATATAAACATAATCATCTCCTTAATTAAAGAGAGTCTGTCACCAGGCTTTTATCTATCCCACCTGAGAGCAGCATGATGTAGGGGCAGAGGCCGATACCAGCGATGTATCATTTACTGGGCTGCTTGATATAGTATTCACAATAATCTGAGGAGTTTTTTTTTTAACTTCAAGATTTTATAATTTTTTGGAAAAGAAACAAAACAAGGAATCGACCAAAGTGGTCGACGGGTAAACAGAAATGCACATCGACTTCAATGCATATGAAATGAAATTACAGGAAATAAAATGATGAGTACTATGTAAAGGTTGCTAATTAATATAATCTATAAATAGGAAGATTACTAGGGGAGTAGAAAAGAATAAGAGGGTAAGAAGGAGCCAAGGTGGACCTTAAGCCAATGCCTGATAAGACCAAGATGACAATGAGGAAACACAGGGCATCAATTGGCAAATGGAAAAAATTGACAATATATTGCTCTGTTAAGATGCAAAATATTAAAGAAAAAGCAATTAGTGGACAGTTTCGGCGCTGCTGAAAGTATTGAGACGTATATACCGGTAAAAGTTGAGAAGGTGGTGGTTTATTCGACGCGTTTTGAAGTAGAGTTACTTCTGCCTCAGGAATGACCACATCTATAACCTTTTCAACTTTTACTGGGATATATGACCCAAAACTTTGAGCAGTGCGGAAACTGTCCACTAATTTCTTTTTCTTTGATGTCTAATGGTCACTTGCTGACCTATGAAATCTGCTGCAGCTGACATCTAACATGACACGCCTTCCTAACGGTTTAGCCAGGTTAGTTTAATCCGAGCAAAAGCTTATTGTGTCTCTCGGATAAGATCCTTTTTTCGTGTTCATTTCTGCTACAGCTCATTTGAAGATGCAAAATAGGGACTAGTTAGGGATCATCTCAAAGTATTCTGATAGGCCGGGGAGGTGAGGAAAGCTTCCCAATGGAAACTATTTGGTAATGGTTGCAGGAATCTCTTCTCACTTTTGAGCTATCAGTTTCTCCATACTTTGAACCTCAGCAATTTCACCGCACCACATACACACACGCAGAGCAGCACATCCCGGCATCCTGCTTCCTGTCTGAGACAGGGAGTCCAGCTGGCTGATGCCATCATCCAGCGCGCTGTCTCAGACAGGAAGCTGCTGGCAAGGAAGAGGCTGCCGGGATGTGCTGCTGCTGCGGGGAGGTGAGCTGTGCTGTGTGTCTGTGTGCCTGCTTGTGTGTATGTGGTGCGGTGATGTGTGAGTGAGAGAGAGGTGGTGGGGGAGACAATGATGGAGGTGATGAGCAATGATGGTGGTGCATTATATTCTGTGGTGGGCTGCATTATACCATATGAGGGGGGCTGCATTATACCATATGAGGGTGCTACATTATATTCTATGGTGGGGACTACGTTATATCTGAGAGGGTTGCATTATATTTTGTGGGGTGCTGCATTATATTCTATGAGAGGGGGCTGCATTATATTTTATGAAGGGAGCTACATTATTTTATGAGGGGGGCTACATTATATTCTATGAGGGGGTAACATTTATATTCTATGAGGGGGCTACCCCTCTGATTCTTCCCCTGCTACATAATTAAGACGTGTACTAATTTATATTATACGCCGATATTAGCGCGTTTTACCACACAATTGGTGGTCTTGTATTTATTTCTATGTAGCTACATAGTGGGCCCCAAGAATGATTTTCTCTGATGGGCCCAAGGTGCTCCAGTCCGACACTCGATACAGGGGTCCTCATTTACTAGTGAGATCCGGGTGGGGTTCTACATCCTGATTTATGAGTGGCTAGACTTTTGGAGCCAACTCAATGGTGTCCTGTATCTTAGCCAGAACAGGAGTGACATTGATGGCTTGGTCCAGTGGCATCTGGGGTGAGCGTCCCTGGAACTGCTGTTGAGGGCATGTGAAAAACTCCTCAAAATCCCTTTGAGGGATTGGAGCTCTTGATGTAGATCGAGTCCTGATCTTTTTGGTAGTGTTTTTCCCCATATTAAGTGATGGATGTCAGTGATTATGTAAAGAAAGGCTGAGGAGTCAAAAGACATTCAGCTTTCTGTGACAATTGTACATAGGCAGAAAGCTGCCAACTAGTGATTGGGCGGAGCTATACAGAACTCATAAAAATGAGGATTAATGGCAGAAGGTTTACTAGCCCTCTACCTGTTGATAAGGCTGTGTCTTTTTCAAAACTACTGCAAGCACCCAATAAATGACACATTGCTGGAGTTAGGGTTTTTGTCTATTCATTATTCTGATTTTAGATTAGGTGCAAAAAGCTGGCGTCAGATTACCTTCAACAAAGTGAAATTCCTCATATACAAATGCATTTATAAGGAAATCTGGAAAGGTATATTGCAGAGATTCTAGTATATGAAAGAAAACAAATTTTCTACTGAAAAATGAAAATTCTACAGTACATGTTAGTTATATAGTAAAAAGTTGTTGTGTGGTATGCACTCTAAACTACCAGCCATTGTGTTTCTCGGCACAAATACCATGCTAAAGTAATTACTTAAGCATACATACCCTGTATCCAACATCCTCCAAAAGAACAGACGAATCCACTACACATCCAGCTTGCCATAAGGTCTCCTTTATGCTGCATCCATAGAAAAACACATTCTTTCTTTGCGAATGGCCATGATAATCACAGAAAACCTGCAGACAAAGATAACATTTAAATACTAAACGCACCAGCTTTTATGTGCTTTCCTAATGTTTATCATGCTTTTTTAATTGAGAACAATTGTGCAATGGAATATTTCTTTTTTTTCCTTCCTTTCAAGAAATTAATTTTTTACTCTTTTATTCAATTATAAGCTGCCTGTTTTCTCTCCTGCCAACCATAATTTAATACGCTGTTGCTAAAGGGTGAAGGGTTCCTTTGCTGAAGGCAAGAGCTGCAGGGGTGACCTGACAGGTAAGTGATGGGAGAGATCTCCCTTTTCATTAAAAGTATCAAAAACTAACAAACTATGCATAATACATAACAGAGTCATTAAAGAAGACCCATGAAGTGAATGGCGATTGCCACTAGATTAATATTTCAATTACAATCTGTGCATAAGTGTAGGTTGTCCAAGTGCTGTAACCGTTTCGATGAATTTCTTCAGAAAACAAAATCTGACAAACGAAAAGAAAGAAGTAATGCTCTAGAGAAAGCTGATTGCAAGTCAGTCTGTTCAACGTTCTGTTTGGCAATTCTCCATAAATCACAGTACGGAGAGGTGGTTTGTTTCTTAAAAATGATAGCCCAAAATAACGAAAAAGCAAATGTTCTTATAACATTATAAATATGTTGTATGAATAATACCAGAATATTGCCATGTAATAATCTTTGTAAGTGGTATATCTTATGCACCACTCCGTAACCTGTGCTACAAACTTTGTGTAGCCCCTCCACTGGGTCGTGAAAACTGCATGCAATCCAAAAATCCAATGCATCGGGTAATCTTTTCCAAAAACCTTCTATTGAAATCAGTGTACACAGGAAAAATATGTTTTGGCCACACATGGCCTCTTTCAAGCCAAGACAGAAAAAGATTAAAATCTGAGAGTCCTCAGTGGTTGATACCTTTAATGGCTAACTGAAAAGATGGTATCAAACTTTTGAGACTATTCAGGTCTCTATGCCTGATGAAGAGACCTGAGTAGTCTCAAAAGCTTTCTACTTGTTACCATCTTTTCAGATAGCCATTGAATGTATCAACCACTGAGAAAGTGCAGTCTTATGTGTTTTCATATGCAGTAAAAAAAAGGATATACTCACAGATGGCATCCCAATGGAGACCAAAAATTATTTTGGCCTTCAATAATTGAATGAAGACATTTGGATATTCTTCAGGGGCAGACATACTATTGGTACAACCCTGTACTCCAAAGCAGGTAGAGGTGTGCATAGCGATGAGATGTTAAACTGCAAGGGGCTGATATATTCTTCTGTCTGTATCCATTCCTGATATTGTTAGGAGCTTTTCCTGGCATATACCCTGTTGTAGGGGCTTAATACCTGCTGTAATTCAGATTAACCACTTAACGCAAAATTATACATATAGGTACATCATTGTTGGGATATCCCTGGTTTTGAGAGCAAAGCTCTCTCCCCATGTGGTAAATGCTGGCATCTGTGTCTCAAACATTTTATTTCAAACTTATAAATTGTTTTTCACTACTTAAATAATGAAAAAACATTTGCACGTTTGCCGCTATTGTAATTGTATTGACATTTTAACCACGGAATGAATGCTGTAGGAAAAAATCCACAGAAAAAAACATAATGGAATTACATTTTTTTTCACAATTTCATTCCATTTACAATTTTTTTTCTTGATTCCAGAACGTTGGTAAAATGAAAAGTGTGATGAAAAATTACAACTTGTCTCACAAAAAACTCAAACCCTGTACGGCTATGAAGAATTGTTGTAGCTATTGGAAGATTGGAAGGGATAATTTCAAGTGCAAAAATAAACATTGACTGTGAAGGGAAGGTCTTATTAGTACACGACTCAAAATAAAAGAGAATATTTAACCAGCATCATATAAGCCAAGTCAATTAGACTGCAGAGCTGTGTATCTGGCAAGTAAAGAAACATTAATGATTGTGAAAAGTGATGAGTGAGTGTGCTCGTTACTTGAGTTTTACAAGCATGTTCGGGGGATCTCTGAGTACTTTGGGCGTGCTCGGAGATTATGTTTGTGTCCCCGCTGCTGCATGATTTGCGGCTGCTAGACAGCCTGAATACATGTGGGGATTCCCTAACAAACAGGCATTGGAGGTATTAGATTATGTGAGGACTGCGGTTGGGTCCATCATTATACTGTTTATAGAGAGCTTTGGGGCAGTACACTGTATATAGAAGGGCTTTGATACCATCAAATGGTGCATAGATAGCTGTGGGGATATAATACTGTATATAGAGACCCTTTGGGACATTATACTGTGTCTAGGGTCTGAAGAATTATATGTTTTCCTATGCGACCTCCATCATATATTGTGTGGGCCAATATGGAGGGATATTAAAGTGACACCTTCCTTTGGAAATGATCTGTCTTATTGAGCATACGGAAAGACATTCGTGGACTTATACGCTTTGGAATGGATAACACTAAGATATCCCTAGTTCCACGAATATCCTCAATTTTTGCTCCGTTTGCCTTTTCGGAAATGTCTCTATCCCTCCCTTATTTCTTGTCTTCCCTGCCTTGTTTTTATGTATTTTCATATGTTTAATATACTATTGGTCACATACCACAAGGTTTATGCAGTGACCGCAATGCTCAGTACTGCTGTCCATAATCCGTCCAGGACTTAAGATGGTTGCCGCGCCGTGCGCCTGCGCGGTGTGTCTACAGACATGCTTGCATCGCTGAAGGCATCCCTAGGACTGGGCACGGGTATCTGACGTCACAGGAAGTGTTTTCCTTGACCCGCGCCTTGGCCCAGATGGCTGGATGTGACGTCTGGCACTGGGGGAGCACTGCGCATGCACCACACCGGGCGCGGAGCTATAGGCATTATCTTATTTAGCATAAATACTGGGCATTGTAGGGTGTAATATACGGCCCCCCGAGGAAGCCAACTACGCGAAACGCGCGTCGGGGTTTGTATACTCAGCCTGCCGTGGTCTCTCTCCCACATGGGTAAGGACATGCCATGTTTTAGCCATTGAGCAATCTTATATACTTTTTATGTGTACTAAGACCAGCAGTTGCTGGTAAGAGCTCCCTATTGATAGATAGAATGATTAGGACTGGGGGAAGCTCTCTGTTTACAATTCACACTTGCTCTAGGCCTTAACAAATATGGAGACACCCCGAGCAGCTGATTTGTTATATTTTATTGTGTTCCTGTCTGTCTCATCTTCGTCATGTTTTTTGTATTATGGCAGATAGCCATTATTTATTGTAAGTGCGCTTTGCACAATAAAGATTTTTCTATATCGGAAGCATTTGGGCTCTACCGATTACTGAATCTATACTACTGAGAGTATATACTCCTGGTTCTCTTGTAGGTTAATTATAGTTGTTTGGAATTGCGGTTTGCACTCTCATTTATAGGTCCTGGGTCCAGGATCATTACTTCTAATGTGTTTCCTACATGTCAGTGTTTGTTAACTGTGTCTAGGGTAGCAGTGGAGAAATTATACGGTGTTTAGAGAGCTTTGGGCTTATACTGTATATAAGGAATATAAGGAAGCTTTGGGCCCATCATATTGTGTATAAGAGAGCTATGTGCCCATTAAACTGTGCATAGTGAAACTGTGTGTCAATCATACTGTGTATAGGGAAGCTGAGGGGATATACTGTGTACAGGAACTGTTGGCTCATCACACGGGCAATGTGCAGGACAATGCACAAGGTCATGTGGCCAGTGTTCTCCACAGCCCACTCCATACATCTGCTACCCACTTGCGCCATTTGTTGGGAAAGAGTTTAAAAATTAAATACTAAACATCTTAAGGGTATGTTCACACGTTCCTGATTTCCATCCTTTTTTTTTCAGGACTGAAACCGCAGCTCTTGGCAGAAAACGCAGGTCCTTTTTTTGGTCCTTTTTTTGTGCTTTTTTGGTGCGTTTTTTTATGCGTTTTTTGATCCTTTTTTTATGCAGTTTTCTATGCAGAGTCTGTGTGTTTTCTAGGAAGTTTTTTAGGGTTAAAATGGCTGAAAATACCCTAACCCTACCCCTAACCCTACCTGTTTTCCATAGGGTACATTGTACTGTACCCTGCATGGAAAACAGCTGCGGAACCGCAGCGGCAAAAACGCTGCGGTTCCGCAGTAAAAAACGCACTGTGTGAACATGGCCTAAGACTTCATTCGAATTGTTAAATGTTTAAACAAAAGAACAAAAAGGTTAATTCTATTTTCATGTATTCTTTCACCGGCTTGACTACGTCCAGAACTATAATAGGTTATGCATTTCTGCCCACCAGAAATAACCTTTCCAACACAGTGGAAGCTAATTAATAACAATTACAAACAGTTTAATTTCATCCCATTGAAACATACAGTGGGGAAAATAATTATTTGATACACTGCCGGTTTTCCCACCAACAAGGAATGGAAAGGTCTGCAATTTTTATCGTAGGTACACCAACTGTAAAAGGCGGAATCTTAAAGAAAAAAATCCAGAAAATCACATTGTATAATTTTTACATAATTAGTTTGCATTTTATTGCATCTAATAAGTATTTAATACTTACTGTAAATCCTACTCCAAAACAGTGAACAAACCAGATATAAGAATTATATAAAAAATATAACTATTAAGTCATAATGTTAAAATATAAGAAACAATTAAAATCTCATGAGGATGGAGGGAAAACAAATGACAAAATATAAGGAGACCACTTGCACAAAAATATTAATGAAGGGCATAGTGACTAAATAACATAGTGTTAAGGAAAACACTTCCATACAGATAGCCAATTATATGTGAAAAATGTTAAAAACATCATTAACATTAACATAATAAAGAAGGCATAATGAAAAAGGAAGTGAAAATAGAATTGTATATACCAATAGTCAGTACCCTGTGGCTCCTGTGACTCCAACATATGTTTCGCCTAGTGGCTTTCTCAAGGAGTATGAAGGGGAAGTGAAAAGGTGGGGTTATTTATATGTTCTGCAAAACAATGAGAAAACAAGGTTCCTAGGACAAATGGTGTGATGTTAATGATTGCAACATTGCTAGAAAGAACAAAAATAATGAAAGCATGGCAAGAGTTTCTCCAAAGGAAAGTTCATAAAATGACATAAGCAAGCAATAATATTGAACAAAATGTAGAAAAAGTAGTTTGAAAGCAGTATGGCTTCCACGGTGGAGCGCACACCACCGCGAGCACCACCGGAAGAGGAAGTGATGGACACGGCCAATGCGTTCCAGCGTGGAACGCATAGGAGGAGAGGGTGCGGCTGAAAACGGAGAGACCTGCCACTACACATCGCCACCAGGTGCCTTTGAGAAGGAGTTTCTCTTGCTAGGAGTCATGTCACATGCAAGCAATGGTTCATCACTGCGTTCCACAATAGAGTGCACAGCGCTGCGGCCACCACCGTAAGTGGAAGTCTCAGACTCGGGTGATGCATTCCAGGGTGGAATGCACAGGAAGAAGAGAAGTGGCTCAGAACAAAGGTGACGTATCGTTACACATAGCTAAAAGGTAGCACTAGAAGCAGTGTCACATATAAGCAGAGATGAGCTCCACAATGGAATACAAGCTAAGAATATGCCGATGTCCTGGACCATGAATGAGCTGCTTTGTTCATCCAGAGCCACGGCACTTGCCTGGGTACTCCGGGCAGTGACACCGGCCCAGACTCCAGGACCTTGAAATGCTTCTTACACAGCCACTGTTTATTTGTCCTGGTTGTGTGTTTCAGGTCCTTGTCATACTGGAAGACCCAGCCACGACACATCTTCAATGCTATTACTGAGGAAAGAAGGTTGTTGGCTAAAATAGAGAGATATATGATCCCATTCATTCTCTCTCGAATATGGTGCAGTCGTTCTGTCCCCTTTTCAGAAAAGTACCCTCAAAATATGATGTTTCTCACAGCATGTTTCACAGTTGAGACATTGTTCTTAGGGTTATACTCATCCTTCTTCCTCCAATCAAGGCGAATGGAAATGATACCAAGAAGTTCTATTTTGGTCTTATTCTATTTTGTTCTCATCTGACCACATGACCTTCTCCATGCATCCTCTGGATCAACCAGATGGTCATTGGTGAACTTCAGATGGACATGTACTGGTGTGAGCAGGGGGACCTTATGAGCACTGAAGGATTTTAATCCTTGATGGTGTAGTGTGTTACTAATGGTAATGTTTGAGAATGTGGTCCCAGCTCTTTTTGGGTCATTGACCAGGTCCTCCCATGTAGATCTAGGCTGATTCCTGAATTTTCTCAGATTTATCCTTTCCTCACCAGGTGAGATCTTGTATGATGCCTCAGAGCAAAGAAGATTGACAGTCATCTTGTGTTTCTTCCACTTTCTAATAATTCTGCTAAAAGCTGTAGCCTTCTCAACAAGCTGCTTGCCTATTGTCCTGAAACCTTGCGCTGGTCTCCAATTTTACCCCTGGTGTCCTTAGACAGCTCTTTTATCCTGGTTACGGTGGAGAAGTTGGAGTGTGATTCATTATGTGGACAGGTGTCTTCTATACAGGTAACGAGTTCAAACAGCTGCAACTAATACAGGCAATGAGCACAGAGTAGGAGGGCTTCAGAAAGAAAATCTAATAGGTCTGTGAGAGACAGAATTCTTGCTTAGTGGTATGTGATCAAATACTTAGTTCATGCAATAACATGCAATTAATTTTTTTTAAATCCTACAATATTATTTTTATTAGATTCTGTTTCTCACAGTTGAAATGTACCTACAATAAAAATTACAGACCTCTCCATTCGGTGTAGATGGGAAAACTTGCAAAATCGGCAATGTATCAAATACTTATTTTCCAAACTGTATATGGTTTTTCATGAGATTACACACATCCAGGATGTTGGTTATCAGTAATTTACAGTAGTATTATATTTTCATGTTTAGTTGTAAAAAAGTGGAGCTATTTTTTTACAGTTTCTGTTGTAGCTACTGTTGATTGTTTTACCATTATTGCAGAACTGGTATAGACATAAAACCATTACCACTGCCAACAGCTATCTTAGCAGAATGTATAAGATATATTCTTCCATTCAGTGGATACGAAATGTGCTTGTATTCCTGGTGAGCTAAAATCAATGAGTTTTTAGAGGTGTAAGAAATCAGCGTTTCATCGTCTTGTCATACAATGGCGGACCTAAGTCAGGAAGAACAGAGATCCATACTTTTCATACTAATTTACAAATATTGACAATTTAGCATGGATTCAGGCCAGGCGCTGCAGGTGCCTAAGAACAGAAATGCCCAGAGAAGAGGTAGCGCTGGGCTCATATCACTTGAATATTTTCCTGGCACTTACTACCTACCAGGCGTTTGGAATTGCTCTCAGCTCACATATAGGGTCCATGTGATTGCTAAAATTATACTAAGTCTAATTCAATGAATGTGTTAGAGCATGCCAGGCAGCACAGCATGGAAGACTGGAGGAAAGTGCAAAACAATCGCTGAAACATACAGGCAATCAGAACGGCAGTGTTCCTGGCATAACCATGTTTTTTAAAGATGCAAAAGAAATAAAACTATTCTTCGCTGTGAAGTTTTTGTGGTTTAAAGTAATTTCAGTGTTAGGTATATAGTATAAAACTACAGTGTATACCCTTGTAATCTGCTAACTTTACAGTTATTTCTTGATAACACTAGCTAGCTGATCCCATTTACCCTCAAGAATAATGATATTCCTGGAACAATTTCTGTTACTTCGGAATTCAATAATAACCCATTAATGACTAGCAATATGACTTTACAGTGGTGGTCACTAATCGGAACCCATCACTTGATTCATACTACAGAAACCATGGACAGCATCAATCGTATCATACGACTCCAGTAAGATATATGTTTCTCTGTAATACTTTTGCGTTTCAAAGAAAATATTGGTAGAAATCCGGCCAGGAACCAATACCAGAAACTAAAGATTTTTGCCAGTGCCAAATTTTTTTCCGCACCGCTCCAGTGGATTGGCAGGACTCTATGTTTTCTCTGAAACACTCCTGCTATAATTTAATCTTACAGCGAGGTTTTGATCCCTGCTGCCCATAGTTTGGCTAGTATGAAACAAGTGACAGATTCCCATTAAGAAGCCTTATTCTACTGTGCAAATTTTTTATGCTGTAAAGTAACAGCTGCACAGAAATTTGCCAACAGAGGTAACAAAACACCTACAAGTGAAAGTAGAAGCTAGATTTTACTTTTCTTGCACCCTGGTAAGTGTGCCTACTATTGGGGGCAACTAGAACCAGCAAAGTCTCAGTAGATAATCCGTCAGTTTCTTCAAGTAATTTTGTTTTCTTCCAAAGGAACTCCTCTCTCTTGAGAAATCAGTTGTCAAAAAGCAAGGGGCCTATATACTTCTCGCCATAGGGGCTGCAAAAATGTTGTGCAATTCAGGATTGTGCAAAAATTTTGCAATTTTTCAAAGCATTTTACTTCATGTGTTGAATCACCTCCTAAATGTGTAGGTAATGACCAGGTGGCCAATGATTTTCTTTTGGATTGTTTGCAATACATTTTATGAACTGCATGAGAAACAAATAAATCTGGTCTGGGGTGGACTGTGCTCATGGAGTGAGCACCCTATCTCATCAATGCAGTCAGCTGTATCGGCATGCAGCCGGTACATTTGTACTTGCGATGACAGGCGGGTGGCCCACTGCACGCACCGGGCCATCCCCCCGCCTGCTCAGGGGTTATATAGCGGCCAGGTGGCTGTGCAGGGGGATCGAATTTTCACTTTTTGAATTGAAGAACTGAAATAAATTAACTTTTTGATGATATTCTAATTTTGTGAGAAGCACCTGTATATTTAACTACATACTGTATTAAATACTCTATTTAAAGACATACTTGATATCTACATAATAACAACACCATTCGGTGCGAGTATTTTCTTTATGTGCTGGTTTTCCCATGATTGTAGTTTATAGCTATATGAGATTATATGAGATTATATCGTACACACACACTATATTATACATTCACTGACTCTTTACAGTTTTTATTACATTTCAATGCAGAATTCCTAGGCCATGGGTACACATTGTGTATTTGGTGAGTTTTTTACCTCAGTACTTGTAAGCCAAAGCCAGAAGAAAAATATAACTGAAACACATCACCATTTCTGTATGTTGTTTCCACTCCTGTTTTTGACTTACATAGTACTGATATAAAAAACATTTAACCTGTGAATGTGGCCTAAGTAACGATATTGCTTTTACTGTGGACCCACCAGTGGCGTTCGACCAATGCTCTTCAGGTAGTATAACAGACCCTTCACGTGGTAGATAGTTGGTTGTAGGTTGCAGCTGGGGGTTAACCATTGTCTGTTTAAATCTTCACCATTCAGGGAACACCTGTGGCTAAAACAAAAAGAGGAAGATGTATTGTGTTCTAGGGTAATTTAAGGATTAATACATTTAACCCTTTAGTGACGGAGCAAATTTGCAGCATAATGACCAAGCCAATTTTTACAATTCTGACCACTGTCAATTTCTAAGGTTATAACTCTGGAACACGTTACTGGATCCTGCTGATTCTGAGAATGTTTTTTCGTGACATATTGTATTTCATGATAGTGGTACAATTTCTTTGATAACACTTGCTTTTATTTATGAAAAAAATGGAAATATGGCAAAAAAAAATAAAATTTTGCAATTTTCAAACTTTGAATTTTAATGCCCTTAAAATCAGAGAGATATGTCACAAAAAATTCATAATAAATAACATTTCCCATATGTCTACTTTACATCAGCAATATTTTGGAAACAAAATTTTTTTTTGTTAGGAAGGTGTAAGGGTTAAAAGTTAACCAGCGATTTCTCATTTATAGAACATCATTTTTTTAGGGACCACAGCACATTTTAAGTCCCTGAGGGGTGACAGAAAATACCCAAATGTGATACCATTCTAATAAATCAAAACCACATTAAAGAAGTTATTTAACAGTTTAAGTGCTTCACAGGAACTGAAGCAATGTGGAAGGAAAAAATGAACATTTAACGTTTTTTCACAAACATTATTTCACAACCAGTTTTTTTTTATTTTCACAAATGTAAAAAGAGAAAATGAAGCACAAAATTCGTTGGGCAATTTCTCCTGAATACGCAGATACCCCATATGTGGGGGCAAATAACTGTTTTGGCTCACAGCAGAGCTCAGAAAGGAAGGAGCATCGTTTAACTTTTTCAATGCAGAACTGGCTGGAATTGAGAACGGACGCTATGTCGCTTTTGTAGAGCCCCTGATGTGCCTAAACAGTAGAAAGCTCCCACCACTGACATCATTTTGGAAACTAGACCCCCCAAGGAACTTGTATAGATGTGTGGTGAGCATTTTGAACCCCAAAGTGCTTCACAGAAGTTTATAACGTAGAGCCGAGAAAATAAAAAATCATTTTTCCCACAAAAATGATATTTTCACCTCCCATTTTTTATTTTCCCAAGGGTAACTTGAGAAATTAGACCCTCAAAGTTGTTGTGCAATTTGCCCTGAATACGTCGATACCCCATATGTGGGGTAATCCACTGTTTGGGCACACGGCAGAGCTCAGAAAGAAAGGAGCACCGTTTGACTTTTTCAGCGCAGAATTGAGATCGGATGCCATGTCACGTTTGGAGAACCCATGATGTGCCTAAACACTGGATACCCCCACAAGTGACCCCATTTTGAAAACTAGACCACCCAAGAAACTTCTCTAGATGTGTGGTGATCACTTTGAACCCCCAATTGTTTCCCTAAAGTTTATAATGTAGATCCGTGAAAATAAAAAAAAATTCCCACAAAAATGATTTTTTTTGCCCTCAATTTCTTATTTTTCCAAGGGTAGAAGGAGAAATTGGACCCAAAAGTTGTTGCCCAGTTTGTGGGAGAAAACTTCTGTTTGGGCACAATTCGGGGCTCGGAAGGGAAGTAGTGACGTTTTTGAATGCACACTTTGATGGAATGGTATGCGAGCGTCATGTTGCATTTGCAGAGCCCCTGATTTGCCTAAACACTAGAAAGCTCCCACAAGTGACCCCAGTTTGGAAACTAGACCCCCAAGGAACTTATCTAGATGGGTGTTCAAAGTTCTCACAACACAACTGTTTCACTAAAGTTTATAACGCAGAGCCGTGTAAATAAAAAATATTTTTTTCCACAAAAATTATTTTTTAGCCCCCAATTTTTTATTTTCACAAGGGTCATAGGAGACATTGGACAACAAAAGTTGTTGTCCAATTTGTCCTGAGTACGCAGATACCACATTTGTGGGGGGTAAACTACTGTTTGGGAACACGACAGTTCTGAAGGGAAGGAGCACCGTTTGACTTTTTCAGCGCAGAATTGAGATCAGATGCCATGTCGTATTTGGAGAGCCGCTGATGTGCCTAAACAGTGGAAACCCCCAATTGTAACTCCAACCCTAATCCCAGCACACCCCTAACCCTAATCACAACCCTAAACATAACCCTAACCACACCCCTAACTCCAACACACCCACAATCCCAACACACCCCTAATGCTAATCCCAACCCTAACCACAACCCTAACCCCAACACACCCCTAACCATAACCCTAATCCAAACCCTAACATGAATCCCAACCCTAATCCCAAACATAGTATATAGCACAGGCCACGTAGTATTTGTCTGCTATATACTACATGGCTCCTATATACTACATGTCCTGTGCTATATACTATGTGGCTGCTATATACATACATAAATACATATTCTAGAATACCCGGTGCGTTAGAATTGGGCCACCATCTAGTCAGTATATAAATAGCTTGTACTTGGTCAAAACTTAGCCCATGTGACATGTATCTGTCATTTTAAAAACTCTGACACCTTGATAAAAAGTGATTGATACAAGGACTCTTAATAACAGGATAGAACCCGGAAGTGTGCAGTATATTTTGCATCTGTACCTCCTTTAACTAGCTTTTAAAAATAATTTTACTGTGACTACTTAATAAAAATGTACATATACTTGTCTCATTTCTTGGCATTTACTTCTCGTTATTTGAAGGGTTGTATTAGTGAAACACATTGTAAAGTATTGGGAGCTGTCATTTTTATTTGGTAGTCTGCACTTGCAGATTCCAATAAGAAAGAGACTTATTGATTAAAATGTAACAGCCATAAAGCTCTCAGAAAAATAGCAGTCATCAGATAAGTTACATGATAGGCATAATTGCACCAGTCTTTTTTAAGAAAAATAAAAAGACACTAAACAGCCCCTTTGTACGTCACATAAAACAATATTAAAAACAAAAAAACACAATAATAAAATTACTCACATATATGTATCATATTAAAGTGCTAAACAAAATAAGGGGCAAGACTAACTTTTAAGAGTTTCCTTTAAAAGTATTTAAAACTGAAAATGTCTGTTTGGTTGGTAACGTTTGAATGATTGACAGGTTACTTTATTTGTGTATATTCATGCATTACTGTATTAATGATGAAATCAGATATACTTGATTATGTTGTTTTTTAAACAAACTAATCGTAGTTTTGTTGGATTATAATCTGTAATGGATTAAAGCAACGCCATCCCAATTGTGTTTGTTTGCCCTTCACAAGTAACACTCCAGGTGACTAAGTCACATCAATATAGTTGCCATTTTTGCTTGTACACACTGGCAAGTAGACAGCCTATATACTGTGGAGCAGTGTCGACTAGGGTTTATTTAATAATTGCTGCATGCTGTGATTGGTAGCATACAGTCATGGTCAAAAGTATTGACACCCCTGCAATTCTGTCAGATAATACTCATTTTTTTTCCTGAAAATGATTGCAAACACAAATTATTTGGTATTATTATCTTCATTTAATTTGTCTTAAATGAAAAAACACAAAAGTGAATGAAGCAAAAAGCAAAAGATTGATCATTTCACACAAAACTCCAAAAATGGGCCAGACAAAAGTATTGGCACCCTCAGCCTAATAATTAGATGCACAACCTTTAGCTAAAATAACTGCGACCAACCGCTTCCGGTAACCATCAATGAGTTTCTTACAATGCTCTGCTGGAATTTTAGACCATTCTTCTTTGGCAAACTGCTCCAGGTCCCTGATATTTGAAGGGTGCCTTCTCCAAATTGCCATTTTTAGATCTCTCCACAGGTGTTTTATGGGATTCCGGTCTGGACCCATTGCTGGCCACCTTAGAAGTCTCCAGTGCTTTCTCTCAAACCATTTTCTAGTGCTTTTTGAAGTGTGTTTTGGGTCATTGTCCTGCTGGAAGACCCATGACCTCTGAGGGAGACCCAGCTTTCTCACACTGCTGCAAAACTTGTTGGTAGTCTTCAGACTTCATAATGCCATGCACACGGTCAAGCAGTCCAGTGCCAGAGGCAGCAAAGCAGCCCCAAAACATCAGGGAACCTCTGCCATGTTTGACTGTAGGGACCGTGTTCTTTTCTTTGAATGCCTCTTTTTTTCTCCTGCAAACTATGTTGATGCCTTTGCCCAAAAAGCTCTACTTTCGTCTCATCTGACCAGAGAACATTCTTCCAAAATGTTTTAGGCTTTTTTAGGTAAAAGCCTGGCTTTTTTGTGTCTCGGGGTAAGAAGTGGGGTCTTCCTTACAGTTCCTTTTCATTCAGACGCCGACGGATAGTACGGGTTGACACTGTTGTACCCTCGGACTGCAGGGCAGCTTGAACTTGTTTGGATGTTAGTCGAGGTTCTTTATCCAACATCCGCACAGTCTTGCGTGGAAATCTCTTGTCAATTTTTCTTTTCCGTCCACCTCTGGGAAGGTTAGCCACAGTGCCATGAGCTTTAAACTTCTTGATGACACTGCGCATGGTAGACACAGGAACATTCAGGTCTTTGGAGATGGACTTGTAGCCTTGAGATTGCTCATGCTTCCTCACAATTCGGTTTCTCAAGTCCTCAGACAGTTCTTTGGTCTTCTTTCTTTTCTCCATGCTCAATGTGGTACACACAAGGACACAGGACAGAGGTTGAGTCAACTTTAATCCATGTCAACTGGCTGCAAGTGTGATTTAGTTATTGCCAACACCAGTTAGATACCACAGGTAATTTACACGTGCTGTTAATTACACAAATTAGAGAAGCATCACATGATTTTTCGAACAGTGCCAATACTTTTGTCCTCCCCTTTTTTATGTTTGGTGTGGAATTATATCCAATTTGGCTTTAGGACAATTCTTTTTGTGTTTTTTTCATTTAAGACAAATTAAATGAAGATAATAATACCAAATAATTTGTGTTTGCAATCATTTTCAGGAAGAAAATGAGTATTATCTGACAGAATTGCAGTGGTGTCAATACTTTTGGCCATGACTGTATATTGGACGGAGTGCACCCTCACAAATCTATGGCCGTGTGCAAAATATCAGACTGCACTTGATGACATCCAAACTCACAGAACAGAGGTAATGAAGAAATTAAGTTGTTCATCTTCTCTGCACATATGAACCGATTCTCGCATTCAAGAGGACAGAATCACAGCTATAGGGAGTCTGTCAGGTCATTTTTGTGTAGTGTACTAATAGTATCTTGAAAAAGGGCTTGGGTAGCCCTTTCAAGATATGTGACTTATTTCTGTACATAGCCCCGATGAGTTCCTGTAACCCCTGGACAAATTTATGGTCGCGTACCGACAAGTCAAGTATATGTTAATGCCATATGAATATTCACCCCTTTCCAGCCCATATTTCCGCCCACCCCTCTGCCAATGTGAGTGATTTAGTTAGACTGATCCTCCGTCTGGCTGTTTGCTCTCCTGACCTGAGATAAAAAAAGGAGCCAAATGTGGGTCAGGCGCGCTGCTGGTAGGCAATGAAGATCCAAATGGAAGTATAATAAAGAATGCATTCCAAAGTCATTACGGAATTCTGCCTCAGGAAACAAACCTTTTTTTCCCCTCTTACCTGGTTGGAAGACCCGTGGATCTTCAGCAGCTGTTTTCACACGTATCCATGGTTGTGTGTCACATAACCTTATCAGGTTAGCATAATTTTAATTGTCATAATTATTATTCTCAGATAAGACCCTATTTGCCTTTTTTTGCTCCTAGCTTCCACTCCTGACCTGAGAGTGACCGGTACATAATATGGGATCCAGGGAGGTTATGTCAGGAGATTGGTTTGGGAGATGATCTGTACATCTCTCTTCCATGCCATCTCTAAAACTGGGAGGTGTCATAGATGTAATGTTAAATTCATCTCTTAAGAGAGGATGTGTCACAATCATATTGAAAATATTGGATTATTACATGGGAGTGAAGAAAAGCTTGTACTTCATTCAATCCCTATTGAACTAGGAGCTCCTACTGTGAATAGGTAATTAAAGTAGGATATCGGTTAGAGGCCAGTCATCAAGTTTGGGATCGGTATATTCAAGGGGCTGAGAAGTTAAAAATGTATCACCTCCAGAGGTAACCCTTCCTCTCTCCAAAGTAACATTGGACAATTACAGCAGACACACTGGCTCCGGTGTCTTGTTATAAATATTGTTTTTGTTTTTTTTGTAAAAGGCATAGGTCCAATAGCTATGAGAGACATTTTTGGGCATGGAGACAAAGTGGCAAACGTAAGACAACTACTAACACCACTGTCTGACCTCCTGAGCAGTCCCAAATTAATATTGGAAAGAGAGTTAACATTATACAGTGGGGGAAAAAAGTATTTAGTCAGTCAGCAATAGTGCAAGTTCCACCACTTAAAAAGATGAGAGGCGTCTGTAATTTACATCATAGGTAGACCTCAACTATGGGAGACAAACTGAGAAAAAAAATCCAGAAAATCACATTGTCTGTTTTTTTAACATTTTATTTGCATATTATGGTGGAAAATAAGTATTTGGTCAGAAACAAACAATCAAGATTTCTGGCTCTCACAGACCTGTAACTTCTTCTTTAAGAGTCTCCTCTTTCCTCCACTCATTACCTGTAGTAATTGCACCTGTTTAAACTTGTTATCAGTATAAAAAGACACCTGTGCACACCCTCAAACAGTTTGACTCCAAACTCCACTATGGTGAAGACCAAAGAGCTGTCAAAGGACACCAGAAACAAAATTGTAGCCCTGCACCAGGCTGGGAAGACTGAATCTGCAATAGCCAACCAGCTTGGTGTGAAGAAATCAACAGTGGGAGCAATAATTAGAAAATGGAAGACATACAAGACCACTTATAATCTCCCTCGATCTGGGGCTCCACGCAAAATCCCACCCCGTGGGGTCAGAATGATCACAAGAACGGTGAGCAAAAATCCCAGAACCACGCGGGGGGACCTAGTGAATGAACTGCAGAGAGCTGGAACCAATGTAACAAGGCCTACCATAAGTAACACACTACGCCACCATGGACTCAGATCCTGCAGTGCCAGACGTGTCCCACTGCTTAAGCCAGTACATGTCCGGGCCCGTCTGAAGTTTGCTAGAGAGCATTTGGATGATCCAGAGGAGTTTTGGGAGAATGTCCTATGGTCTGATGAAACCAAACTGGAACTGTTTGGTAGAAGCACAACTTGTCGTGTTTGGAGGAAAAAGAATACTGAGTTGCATCCATCAAACACCATACCTACTGTAAAGCATGGTGGTGGAAACATCATGCTTTGGGGCTGTTTCTCTGCAAAGGGGCCAGGACGACTGATCCGGGTACATCAAAGAATGAATGGGGCCATGTATCGTGAGATTTTGAGTGCAAACCTCCTTCCATCAGCAAGGGCATTGAAGATGAAACGTGGCTGGGTCTTTCAACATGACAATGACCCAAAGCACACCGCCAGGGCAACGAAGGAGTGGCTTCGTAAGAAGCATTTCAAGGTCCTGGAGTGGCCTAGCCAGTCTCCAGATCTCAACACTATAGAAAACCTTTGGAGGGAGTTTAAAGTCCGTGTTGCCAAGCGAAAAGCCAAAAACATCACTGCTCTAGAGGAGATCTGCATGGAGGAATGGGCCAACATACCAACAACAGTGTGTGGTAACCTTGTGAAGACTTACAGAAAACATTTGACCTCTGTCATTGCCAACAAAGGATATATTACAAAGTATTGAGATGAAATTTTGTTTCTGACCAAATACTTATTTTCCACCATAATATGCAAATAAAATGTTAAAAAAACAGACAATGTGATTTTCTGGATTTTTTTTTCTCAGTTTGTCTCCCATAGTTGAGGTCTACCTATGATGTAAATTACAGACGCCTCATCTTTTTAAGTGGTGGAACTTGCACTATTGCTGACTGACTAAATACTTTTTTGCCCCACTGTATATGTTATATTTAAAATCTATCAAAAGCTAACATCATGATAGGAAATATGGCATTAATATCTCTTGCCTGAGACCTCCAAGGCCCAAAAAATCCTGAAAGTTAGGGATCCTAATGTTTTTAACCCCATAACCCCCGGAGGTATTTTTTTTTTTTGCGTTTAATCTTTTTGCTCGCCTTCTTCCCACAGACATAACTTTTTTATTTTTTGGTCAATATGGCCATGTGAAGGGCTTGTTTTTGCAGGATGAGTTGTACTTTTGAACACCACCATTGGTTTTAACATATCATGTAATTGAAAATAGGTATAAAATTCCAATTGCAAAAAAGTTTAATCCCAAAGTTTTTTTATTTTTTTTACCATGTTCACTAAATGTTAAAACTGACCTGCCATTATGATTCTCCAGGTAATTACGAGTTCATAGACACCAAAAAATCTAAGTTCTTTTTTATCTAAGTGGTGAAAAAAATTCCAAAATTTGTTTTAAAAAAATTGAGCCATTTTCCGATATCAACAGAGTCTCCATTTTTCGTGATCTTGGGTTAGGTGAGGGCTTATTTTTGTGTGCTGAGCTATAATTTTTAATTATACCATTTTGGTGCAGATACGATCTTTTGATCACCCGTTATTGCATTTTAATGCAATGTTGCAGCAACCAAAAAAAAGGAATTCTGGCATTATGACTTTCTCGCTATGCCATTTAGTGATCAGGTTAATTTTTTTTTCTATTGATAGATCAGACGATTCTGAACGTGGCAATACCAAATGTGTGTTTGATTTTTTTTATTGTTTTATTTTGAATGCACCAAAAAGGGGGTGATTTGAACTTTTAGATTTTTTTATTTTTTTTAAAGATTTTTAAAAACATTTTTTTCTACTTTTGGCATGCTTTAATAGTATCCATGGAAGACTGGAAGCTGCCATAACCCGATCAGCTCTGCTGCATACAGATGATCAGATAGCCTATATGTAGCAGAATTGCTCACTTGTTATGAGCGCCGATCACCGGGTGGCGCTCATAGCAATCTGGCAGTGACAACCATAGAGGTCTGCTGGAGACCTCTGGTTATCATGCCAACCCATCGGTTATCAGCAATAACGTGACACGATGGATGGGATTTCCGGCGCACTTGTTGGAAGCACTTGTTAAATGCTACAGTCAGAGTTTGACAGCAGCATTTAACTAATTAGCATTCACAGTTGGATCTCGATTCCACCTGCGGCTGTTACACACAAATGTCAGCTGTTCAAAACAGCTGACATGTGCAGGAAGAGATGTGGGCTCACCGCCGGAACCCACATCAAAGGGAGCGAGTCAGACATCGGCGTTCTGTTATGCCCAATGTCTGAAAGGGGTTAAAGACTTTGCCATATCCCATGAGCTGTCCCCAAATGAGCTCACTATAAGGAGAAATATGCATATCCTTTATCGAATAAAATTAGAGTTAAAATTTTTGTCATTGTCCATTTCTAGAAGACACAGTTTGCTGTAAGCGTTCCATTTTCCTAATCAGAATGCTTATCTCCATAAAGAAGAGCCATTCCTGAGACATAAGGTTTAGTACATTTCTTTTAGAAACACCTAAGCATATCCACCAAAAAAGGGGCCATGAAGGCAACACATGTAAATAACCCAAAAGAACCAAACTTCACACAAGGCCAGTAAAACTAACCATAACCTTTATTAGAAACAATGAAATGAAACTATTAAAAAGTGGGCAAAAACAGCACAAGACACAGGTAACTAAGGTGGGCAGCCCAGGAAGTTACCCAAATAGGCAGTATGTACCATCCATATAAATAAATAATTAACATTATAAAAAAAATCTATAAATAGATGGTACTATGTGATAATTAAATACAAGTGTATACATAAACGATAATGCACATAGTTACCTACGGAGTACTCCTGGGAACCCACCACACCCGACGCGCGTTTCGCAATGAAATGCTTTTTTTGTTATAACTTTTTATTTTATATAATTTTATAAGTTATACTGTTTTGTTCCCATTTTGTAACATCGTTGTTTAGTTTTATAAACATTGCCTACTTTCCGATTAAGTACATAAAATGTGATAGCTTATTTCCTTTTGCTCTATACACTGCATCCCTGAAGCCATACGCTACCAGTAAAAGGTGTCCAGTTGGCTTGCATAAACAGTTGGTGGTGGAAGCTAATTTTTCTTTTTTTATACTCCTACTCTGAGTGCCCCAACATCCAGCCTAGTAGCGAAAGCAGCGGCGGCCTCACCCATCAATTGGCAGCCCCAGGAAGAAGTGATATATTTTGAAATGATATTTACTGAATATATGTGGGGTTTTTTTTTAATTCATGGATTTATTCTGATTATCATGTTTTAAATTCTTTACATATCGCCACCTTTTTAGGACGGAATCTTTTTTGAAAGCTGTGTTGACCTAATGGACTTTATGACAGTGGATATTGATTGCCTTGGTCATCACCAATTTAATGACAAATAAAGAATGGTAAACCGGGGAACAGCCAGTATGGGTGTAGATTATAAAGTGGATCTCCAAAATACTATTTTTTGTTATTTTAACATAGATACTCTTTATTTCTACAGGGATGGAAAAGCTCTTTAACAGCACTTGTCTTAATAACAATAAAGTGCTGGTGACTACTCTTATTTACTGTTCCTCTTATCACAACCAATACAAACAAACAGAGTTCAAGCCATTGTGAACTGCAGTCAAGGGCGAAGAAAAGAAAGATCTATTACTGATAATAAATATGAAGCAACAGGCTAGAAATGGCTTTGTCTGCAACAATTTAATGAAACTTTTTTTTATTTGCCCAAGAATTCTTTAGGTTGAAGTCACCAATGTTGCTTTAATTAAAGCTGGTATTAAGCAATAAAAAGCAGAAAATGGTAACAATTTCTTTACATGAAGCACAAACTGCAGTAAGAAAAGTAATAAAAAAAATGGGCAGATTTTAAATTGTTTTTGGATAATGAGTTCAATTATTTTCCTCCGCTCACCCATGTTTTATTACTACTTTACCCATAAACATTTTAGTAACAATCTCCAAAGTACAGTAACTAGTTCATGCAAAGACTTGCATACTATAATGTATATTTTATTATTATGAAGAAAAATCCATGCATCACACGAGATGTTTATATAAGCTAGTGGAGAAGCAGGTTAGAATACCCATGCTTATTACAGTCTAGAGCAAAAATGGAAATAATTGTATTTGAAGTATATACAGTACAGAACAAAAGTTTGGACACACCTCATTTAAAGATTTTTCTGTATTTTCATGACTATCAAAATTGTACATTCACACTGAAGGCATCAAAACTATGAATTAACACATGTGGAATTATATACTTAATAAAAAAGTGTGAAACAACTGAAATTATGTCTTATATTCTAGGTTCTTCAAAGTAGCAACCTTTTGCTTTGATGACTGCTTTGCACACTCTTGGCATTCTTTTGATGAGCTTCAAGAGGTAGTCACCTGGAATGGCTTTCACTTCACAGGTGTGCCCTGTCAGGTTTAATAAGTGAGATTTCTTGCCGTATAAATGGGGTTGAGACCATCAGTTGTGTTGTGCAGAAGTCTGGTGGATACACAGCTGATAGTCCTACTGAATAGACTGTTAGAATTTGTATTATGGCAAGAAAAAAGCAGCCAAGTAAAGAAAAACGAGTGGCCATCATTACTTTAAGAAATTAAGGTTAGTCAGTCCGAAAAATTGGGCAAAATTTGAAGTGTCCCCAAGAGCAGTGGCAAAAACCATCAAGCGCTACAAAGAAACTGGCTCACATGATCACCGCCCCAGGAAAGGAAGACCAAGAGTCACCTCTGCTTCTGAGGATAAGTTTATCAGAGTTACCAGCCTCAGAAATCGCAGGTTAACAGCAGCTACAATTAGAGATCTGATCAATGCCACACAGAGTTCTAGCAGCAGACACATCTCTACAACAACTGTTAAGAGGAGACTTTGTGCAGCAGGCCTTCATGGTAAAATAGCTGCTAGGAAACCACTGCTAAGGACAGGCAACAAGCAGAAGAGACTTGTTTGAGCTAAAGCACACAAGGAATGGACATTAGACCAGTGGAAATCTGTGCTTTGGTCTGATGAGTCCAAATTTGAGATCTTTGGTTCCAACCACCGTGTCTTTGTGCGACGCAGAAAAGGTGAATGGATGGACTCTACATGCCTGGTTCCCTCCGTGAAGCATGGAAGAGGAGGTGTGATGGTGTGGGGGTGCTTTGCTGAAGACACTGTTGGGGATTTATTCAAAATTGAAGGCATACTGAACCAGCATGGCTACCACAGCATCTTGCAGCGGCATGCTATTCCATCCGGTTTGCGTTTAGATGGACCATCATTTATTTTTCAACAGGACAATGACCCCAAACACACCTCCAGGCTGTGTAAGGGCTATCTGACCAAGGAGGAGAGTGATGGGGTGCTATGCCACATGACCTGGCCTCCACAGTCACCAGACCTGAACCCAATCGAGATGGTTTGGGGTGAGCTGGACTGCAGAGTGAAGGCAAAAGGGCCAACAAGTGCTAAGCATCTCTGGGAACTCCTTCAAGATTGTTGGAAGACCATAGTTTTGAAGACTTCAGTGTGAATGTACAATTTTCATAGTCATGAAAATACAGAAAAATCTTTAAATGAGAAGGTGTGTCCAAACTTTTGGTCTGTACTGTAATATATATATATATATATATATATATATATATATATATATATATATATATATATATATATATATATATAATTACACATACATACAGACACATACACACACATACTGTACATAGACATACTCCAACATTGAAATTACAACATTGAAATTACAACACCAAGGAAAGGTTGTGATATTGTGAAAGTCACAAGATCGACACATGTTAATATTATGCAAGTGATGAACAAAAGGGAAAGAACATTTTTTAAGCATTTCAATTTATTCAGTATTGAATATGAGTGCCACACCATAGTTCATTTGTTTTTATTTTCTGCACGTGTTGTGTTTGTCAATCATTTTGAGGTGCATATAACTTTATGCAAAGGCATATAAACAAAAGAAAAATTCCTTATTTAGAAATGGAATGGCACCCAGACAACAACCTTCACCATCAGCCCTTTTCCTTTTTAAAGCTGCTATTCCTCTGACGTGCAGTTTTCCAAAAGCAACTGGATTCTGGTGCTCCGCTTAATAAAACAGTGATAATCTCATCTATAATATAACGCTGGGAGCGTCACTCTGACCGAAGCCTTTATAGACTACGCAGGCGCAAGCGCCGGCGCAGTCTGGCCCCCAGAGAGTGACGCTCCAAGGAGATCGCGGTATGCGTAAACACTGAACGCATACCGCGATCTCCACCGGAGAGTCAGGGACCGCCAGGAGGGTAAGTATATTCACCTTTCCCCGTTCCAGCGCTGCGTGCGGCTCCGTCTCCCGGCTCCTCTGCTGTGACAGTTCAGAGGGCGCGATGACGCGCTTAATGCGCGCCGGCGCCGCCCTCTGACTTACCAGTCACAGGCAGAGGAGCCGGAGTGTGTCTTCAAGAAAATGGCGCCGGAAAGCGCGGACTGCGCAGGCGCCGATTCCTGCTGCCGGAATCGGCGCCTGCGCAGTCCGCGCTTTCCGGCGCCATTTTCTTGAAGACACACTCCGGCTCCACTGCAGGTGTGTCTTCAAGAAAATGGCGCCGGAAAGCGCGGACTGCGCAGGCGCCGATTCCTGCTGCCGGAATCTGCGCCTGCACAGTCCGCGCTTTCCGGCGCCATTTTCTTGAAGACAAACCTGCAGTGGAGCCGGACGATAGGTGAGTATGGTATTTTTTTTTTTTATATGGCAGCAGCATACGGGGGCATACACACTGGAGCGTCTTATGGGGGGCATATCATACAATGGTGGCGCAGGATGGGAGCAGCACATGACAGAACGGGGGCAGGATGGCAGCAGCACATGACAGAACGGGCGCAGGATGGCAGCAGCACATGACAGAACGGGCGCAGGATGGCAGCAGCACATGACAGAACGGGCGCAGGATGGCAGCAGCACATGACAGAACGGGCGCAGGATGGCAGCAGCACATGACAGAACGGGCGCAGGATGGCAGCAGCACATGACAGAACGGGCGCAGGATGGCAGCAGCACATGACAGAATGGGCGCAGGATGGAAGCAGCACATGACAGAACGGGCACAGGATGGGAGCAGCACATGACAGAACGGGCGCAGGATGGGAGCAGCACATGACAGAACGGGCGCAGAATGGCAGCAGCACATGACAGAACTGGCACAGGATGGCAGCAGCACATGACAGAACTGGCACAGGATGGCAGCAGCACATGACAGAACGGGCGCAGGATGGGAGCAGCACATGACAGAACGGGCGCAGGATGGGAGCAGCACATGACAGAACGGGGGCGCAGGATGGGAGCAGCACATGACAGGATGGGAGCAGCAAATGATAGAATGGAGGCGCAGGATGGGAGCCGCACATGACAGAACGGGGGCGCAGGATGGGAGCAGCACATGACAGGATGGGGATGCAGGATGGAGCAGCACATGACAGAATGGGGGCACAGGATGGAGCAGCACATGACAGGATGGGGACGCAGGAAGGAGCAGCACATGTCAGGATGGAGCAGCACATGACAGGATGGGGGCGCAGGATGGGAGCAGCACATGACAGGATGGGGACGCAGGATGGAGCAGCACATGACAGGATGGGGACGCAGGATGGAGCAGCACATACCAGGATGGAGACCATATACCAATATAAATGCTCGCCACCCGGGCATAGAACGGGTTCAATAGCTAGTTTTCCATATCATGAAGAGATGAAAGACAGCGGCACTCACCAGTTTGCTGAGATAGACGTCTTTAATATGCCTTCAGTCCATAACACGGATTATATTAGACACATAACAGGTTATTGTGAGGGAGCAGGGAGTGCAGGTGGACAACGGCCGTTTCGTGCAATTAGCACTTCTACGGTTCCAATCTCAGCACATGTACTGTATATAACAGCCAACTCTTGCTTCAAATGTCATGGCACAACTCCTGTGACTCTGCCATACATCAGATGTAACTCTGTTCCCAATTGCAGAAATTTTACTGTGATCTGGGCAGGTTAAGGATTTTATGAGGAATATTCTGAATGCACTATGGAATACATATTCTCAAGATTAGTTGCAGTCTGCACCTTTTTCAACTGCCAGCCAATGAATTCCCAGATGTGCTCCATGGGGGACGAGTCTGGATATGATGCAGGCCATGGTAGAATATCAAGGGTATGTGCACATGTTCAGGTTTTTTCGCGTTTTTTTCACGATAAAAACGCATTACAAACTGCAGACATATGCATCCAATTATTTAGAATGCATTCTGCAATTTTTGTGCACATAATGCGTTTTTTTCCGCATAAAAAATGCATTGCGGTAAAAAAAGCAGCATGTTCATTAATTTTGCGGATTTTTTGCATTTTTCCCGCTATTCTATGCATTGGGAAAAAACACACAAAAAACGCATGCGGATTTCTGGCACAAATGTCCGTTTTTTGTCAGGAAATTTCTGCTAGAAAATCCTGACGTGTGCACATACCCTTAGGCTTTCAGGCTAGTCACAATAGTATCAGACGCATGTGGCCTGGTGTTTTTTTTGTTTTTTTTACCCCTTAGCGACTGCCGATACGCCTTTTAACGGCGGCCGCTAAGGGTACTTAAACCACAGCGCCGTTAATTAACGGCGCTGTGGAAAAAGTGAATAGCGCCCCCCAGAGGCCGATTTTCTCTGGGGTCTCAGCTGCCGGGGCTAGCCGAGACCCCAGAGAACATGATTCGGGGGGTTTTTAACCCACCCCGCATTTGCGATCGCCGGTAATTAACCGTTTACCGGCGATCGCAAAAAAAACCGCGATCTCTTTTTAATTTCTCTGTCCTCCAATGTGATCGCACATTGGAGGACAGAGAAAAGGGGTCCCAGGTGGCCCCCCAATACTCACCTATCTCCCCCGATGCTCCTCGTGTCTCCCGGTGGGCGCCGCCATCTTCAAAATGGCAGGCGCATGCGCAGTGCGCCCACCGGCCGGCCCCGCGAGAATCTTTGGGGTCTCAGCTGCCGGGGGTAGCCGAGACCCCAAAGAGCATGATCGGGGTCGGTTTTACCGACCCCTGTTTTGCGATCGCCGGTAATTAACTGTTTACCGGCGACCGCAAAAAAAAAAAAAAAGTAAAAGTGTAATTCTCTGTCTTCTGATGTGATCGCACATCAGAGGACAGAGAAATAGGGGGATTCAGGGACCCTACAATACTCACCTGTGTCCCTGGATCCTCTTGCTGCTCCTCCTGGCCGCCGGCAGAAGAAAATGGCGGGCGCATGCGCAGTGCGCCCGCCATCTGTCTCCATCTGCCGGCCGGTAGGAGAACAGCAGTTGGGGCTAAAATTAGGGTTAGGGGTAGGGTTAGGGTTAGGGTTAGGGGTAGGGTTAGGGTTAGGGTTAGGGTTAGGGGTAGGGGTAGGGGTAGGGTTAGGGGTAGGGTTAGGGGTAGGGCTAGGGCTAGGGCTAGGGTTAGGGCTAGGGTTGGGGCTAAATTTAGGGTTAAGGTTGGGGCTAAATATAGGGTTAGGCTTCTTTCACACTTACGTCGGTACGGGGCCGTCGCAATGCGTTGGCCCGACATACCGACGCACGTTGTGAAAATTGTGCACAACGTGGGCAGCAGCTGTAGTTTTTCAACGCATCCGCTGCCCAATCTATGTCTTGGGGAGGAGGGGGCGGAGTTACGGCCACGCATGCGCGGTCAGAAATGGCGGATGCGACGTACAAAAAAACATTTCATTGAACTTTTTTTGTGCCGACGGTCCGCCAAAACACAACTGATCCAGTGCACGATGGACGCGACGTGTGGCCATCCGTCACAATCCGTCAGCAATACAAGTCTAAGGGGAAAAAACGCATCCTGCGGGCACATTTGCAGGATCCATTTCTTGTCCAAAACGACGGATTGCGACGGAATGCCAAACGACGCAAGTGTGAAAGTAGCCTTAGGGTTAGGGTTGGGGCTAAAGTTAGGGCTAGGGTTGGGGCTAAGGTTAGGGTTAGAGTTGGGATTAGGGTTAGGGTTTGGATTAGGGTTGGTATTAGGGTTAGGGTTGGCATTAGGGTTACGCTTGGGATTAGGGTTAGGTTTGGGATTAGGGTTAAGGTTAGGGTTGTGATTAGGGGTGTATTGGGATTAGGGTTAGGTTTGAGGTTAGGGTTGAGATTAGGATTAGGGGTGTGTTGGATTTAGGGTTTTGATTAGGGTTATGGTTAGGGTTGACATTAGGGTTGTTTTGGGGTAAGGGTTGTGATTATGGTTAGGGTTAGTGATTAGGATTATGGATCAGCTTGGGATTAGGGTTAGGGGTGTGTTGGGGTTAGGGTTGGAGCTAGAATTGGGGGGTTTCCACTGTTTAGGTACATCAGGGGGTCTCCAAACACGACAGCCAATTTTGCGCTCAAAAAGTCAAATGGTGCTCCCTCCCTTCTGAGCTCTGCCGTGCGCCCAAACAGTGGGTTACCCCCACATATGGGGCATCAGCGTACTCGGGATAAATTGGAAAACAACTTCTGGGGTCCAATTTCTCTTGTTACCCTTGTGAAAATAAAAACTTGGGGGCTACAATATCTTTTTTGTGGAAAAAAAAATATTTTTTATTTTCACGACTCTGCATTCTAAACTTCTGTGAAGCACTTGGGCATTCAAAGTTCTCACCACACATCTAGATAAGTTCCTTGGGGGGTCTAGTTTCCAAAATGGGGTCACTTGTGGAGGGTTTCTACTGGTTAGGTACATCAGGGGCTCTGCAAACGCAACATAATACCCGCAGACCATTCTATCAAAGTCTGCATTCCAAAACGGCGCTCCTTCCTTCCGAGCTCTGCCGTGCGCCCAAACAGTGGTTTACCCCCACATATGGGGTATCAGCCTACTCAGGACAAATTGAACAACAACTTTTGGGGTTCAATTTCT
Organism: Ranitomeya imitator; assembly: GCF_032444005.1. Classification (NCBI taxonomy): domain Eukaryota; kingdom Metazoa; phylum Chordata; class Amphibia; order Anura; family Dendrobatidae; genus Ranitomeya; species Ranitomeya imitator. The sequence continues at coordinate 547,862,908 of NC_091285.1, forward strand.
CTTGTTACCCTTGTGAAAATAAAAATTTGTGGGCAAAAAGATCATTTTTGTAGAAAAAATGCAATTTTTTTTTTCACGGCTCTACGTTATAAACTTCTGTGAAGCACATGGGGGTTCAAAGTGCTCGCCACACATCTAGATAAGTTCCGTAAGGGGTCTAGTTTCCAAAATGGTGTCACTTGTGGGGGGTTTCCACTGTTTAGGCACATCAGGGGCTCTCCAAACGCGACATGGCGTCCAATCTCAATTCCAGCCAATTCTACATTGAAAATGTAAAACGGCACTCCTTCTCTTCCAAGCTCTGCGGTGCGCCCTAACAGTGGTTTACCCCCACATATTGGGTATCAGCGTACTCAGGAGAAATTGCACAACAACTTTTGTGGTCTAATTTCTCCTGTTACCCTTGTGAAAATAAGAATTTGTGGGCGAAAAGATCATTTTTGTGTAAACAAAAGCGATTTTTTATTTTCACGGCTCTACGTTATAAACTTCTGTGAAGCACTTGTGTGGTGAGCACTTTGAACCCCCATCTAGATAAGTTCCTTAAGGGGTCTAGTTTCCAAAATGGTGTCACTTGTGGGGAGTTTCCACTGTTTAGGCACATCAGGGGCTCTCTAAACATGACATGGCGTCCGATCTCAATTCCAGCCAATTCTGCATTGAAAAAGTCAAACGGCGCTCCTTCACTTCTAAGTTCTGCGGTACGCCCAAAAAGTGGTTTACCCCCACATATGGGGTATTGGCGTATTCAGGAGAAATTACATAACAAAATTTATGGTTACATTTCTGTTTTTACACTTGTGAACATAAAAAAAATGGTTCTGAATTAAGATGTTTGCAAAAAAAAGTTAAATGTTCATTTTTTCCTTCCACATTGTTTCAGTTCCTGTGAAGCACGTAAAGGGTTAATAAACTTTTTGAATGTGGTTTTGAGAACCTTGAGGGGTGTAGTTTTTAGAATGGTGTCACACTTCATTATTTTCTATCATATAGACCCCTCAAAATGACTTCAAATGTGATGTGGTCCCTAAAAAAAAATGGTGTTGTAAAAATGAGAAATTGCTGGTCAACTTAACCCTTATAACTCCCTAAAAAAAAAAATTTTGTTTCCAAAATTGTGCTGATGTAAAGTAGACATGTGGGAAATGTTATTTATTAACTATTTTTCGTGACATATCTCTCTGATTTAAGGGCATAAAAATACAAAGTTTGAAAATTGCAAAATTTTTAAAATTTTCGCCATATTTCCGTTTTTTTCATAAATAATCGCAAGTAATATCGAAGAAATGTTACCACTAACATGAAGTACAATATGTCACGAAAAAACAATCTCAGAATCAGCGGGATCCGTTGAAGCGTTCCAGAGTTATAACCTCATAAAGTGACAGTGGTCAGAATTGCAAAAATTGGCCTGGTCATTAAGTACCAAATTGGCTCTGTCACTAAGGGGTTAAAGACGGCTTATGGAATACTTTAGAGAGAAGGCCGTACTTCTGGTTCCATGACTGATCCATTCTTTACTTCAAACCAAATCAGGTATCATGTACAAAGCCTAAAACACTAAACAGTGTTTAAACAGACCATCAGAAGGCATTCGCATGACATTGTGCTAAGAGTCAGAGGTCCATGGACCTCACTTCACTACTTTTAAAAGGCTCTCATGATTATAATGAAAACTGGAAATATAACAAGCACAAAAGGGTCTTATCTAGGTTAAAACTAGAAAGAAAAGCAGAGATAATGCTCACCTTCAAAGGTTGTGAAAGTTACAACCCCTATAGTAGCTGAAGAAATTAGCTGCTGCAGATCCACAGAACGAAATACGATGTTAAAATGGAGAAAAGTGGAGTTAAATCCGCAATGCCAGTAGGATAGGAAGTAGTAGGAGACTGAGGAGGTTTATGCCCTGCTTTTTTCAATGCAACACTATTCTGGTTTGTCCTGAAGAAGAAGCATGTGTGCTTCAAAACGCGTTGACAAATAAAAGCTGCATTTAAACCTCCTTGGTCTCGTACTGTGTCCTATAATGCTAGCAGCAATAATTTAACTACAGTTTTCTCCAGTTTCATGTTGCACCTCAAAGGGTATCATGGTGAAGAGCTAGACAGCAATGGAGGCTGAAATGTAGGTGTATCCTCTTCAACAATGAGTCGCATGTTTCTTTTGGACGCAGTGATAGCCAGATATTGGCCTTGAGAACACTTCAACAACTCCATGAAGAGGTGGCCTTCATGAAGGAGCATTGCATCGGTCATACTTCAGGGAGTATTGTTTGGGGTAGCATAATGTACAGTAGCCAAACTCCTCTAGCCTTCATTACAGGTATGTTAACAGTTCAATATTACATTGATTTGGTAATGGAACAGTGAGAAAGTCATTTTTACAATGTATTTCTGGAGCCATTTTTCAACACCATAATGCCATGTCTCAAGTGGCTTATACTACTGGGAGAAGCCTAAACGTGTTACCATGGTCTGTAGCTTCATTGCCTATAACTGTATACCATGGAATACCTACATTTATGCAGCATGGAAAGCCTATACCCATGTAACACAGAATGCCCATGACTAACAGGAAATGCTTACGTGTGTGTACCATGAATTGCCTACACCTATGTAGCACAGAATGCCGATATCTCTGTAGCACAGAATGCCGATATCTCTGTAGCACAGAATGTCTATGCATGTGTAGAATGTAGTACCTATTCCTGTGTAGCTCGGAATGAATATGACTATAGTATGTATTTTATATGACTGTGCTGTGTGCATAAGACCTATGAATTGCTTTACATTAAAGTCATACTTTGTACAGATATTAATATGTTTATAATCCTCGGTAATGATATCTATTGCAGAAATATTTTTATCCAATACAAACGACAGAAATATTTCATATAAATTGCCCATCTTACAGCCTCTCTCAAGACACATCTATAGGGGAATAAATAACACTAGACACAGGAAAGGCGTAAAGTAAACAGTTATAAAGAAAATTTAAGGCCGTAGCTGGAAGGATAAACTTATTTTAAAATCTCCTGTCCATTACAGTTAAATGTCGAAACAGGACCCATCATAACTTGTGACTGATGGCTGATGTGATAATGGCGCCTTGGGCACTGTAAGTCAAACTCTAAAGGGATGCAGAGAGCTTGATGATTCTAGAACATCACCGCTCACTGTGCATTGTAACAGTCACAGCAAAGATGAATATTGAGGGATATTTATATATAAAAACTAGATAGAAAATATCTCAATTTTCTTATGACATTATGAATAAGCAGCAATACACCATGATGCATTCAGAATTTTTTAAGCTGCAAAATAAAATCATGCTTCTTGTTTTTTAGCCAATTCTTAGAATTAACAATACTAAAATAAAACTAGTTACTGCATACGTTTAGTGTAGTGAAGAATTTTAGTACATTGAGTAAGAGCAGATATTCATATTGCTACTTTGCTTATTAAAAAGAATCTGGAAATGAAGGGTGTTCTACAGAAAGTGTAATAAATGCATGAGGTTTTTTTCTGGAACATACAAACAATTGTAGCTTTTAGTTTTCACCATTACATGTGGCAGCAGAATGGTATACCTATTCTTTTTTAAATCATTTATTTTCTAATTCCTTTTTTTTTTTCATCACATCAGCTACGAAGAGGGTTACGTTTAAAGGGGTTGTCTGATCGAAATTCAGATAAGTCTGAAGTCACTCTGTGTGACTTGAGACTTATGAATCCTCCAAGTGCCGTCACTGTGTGCTGCAAAGACTCTCCGGCTTCAGAGCTGGGACGGGTGGGTACGTATGCATTAGGCTGGGGTCACACTAGCATATTGCATTCGATGCGAGATCATCGGATGTGATATGCTAATGACACTCAGCTCCTGCTCGCAGCAGAGCAGGAGCTGAGTGTCATACGTCTGTGCTCTGATTCTCTCGCACAGGGAGGATCGGAGCACAGCTGCGGAGGAGGCGGAGAAATGAATTTCTCCATCTCCTCCATTGCTGGGGTCTGTTTATAGCGCACATCACTCGGATGATATCCGAGTGGTGTGCGCTGTCTCACTCGCACCCATAGGCTTATATGGGTGCGAGTGAGCCGAGAGTTTTCCTCGGTCCGAGACAATCGCAGCATGCTGCGATTGTCTCGGACCGAGGAAAACGGCCGACAAAAAGTCGGCTGGTGGGAGCGGCCCCATATGGTAACATTGGTCCGAGTGCAATGTAATTTTTTATCGCATTGCACTCGGCCATATTATGGTCTAGTGTGACCCCGGCCTTATGCATACTCCCAGCCAGAGCCCTTCTAGTGGGTTTGGCCTCTCTCCATACACTTGCATTGAGCGAGGCCATGCCCGCTAGACGGACGTGTCCACTAGATGGGCTCTACCCGTGAGTTTGCATAATGCATACATCACCACTAGGGTTGAGCGAAACGGGTCGAACATTTTCAAAAGTCGCCGACCTTTGGCGAAGTCGAGTTTCATGAAACCCGATCCGACCCCTGTGCGTTGTCGGCCATGCGGTACGCGACTTTCGCGCCAAAGTCGTGTTTCAATGACGCGAAAAGCGCCATTTCTCAGCCAATGAAGGTGAACGCAGAGTGTGGGCAGCGTGATGACATAGGTCCTGGTCCCCACCATCTTAGAGAAGGGCATTGCAGTGATTGGCTTGCTGTCTGCGGCGTCACAGGGGCTATAAAGAGGCGTTCCCGCCGACCTCCATCTTACTGCTGCTGATCAGAGCTTAGGGAGAGGTTGCTGCCGCTTCGTCAGAAGCAGGGATAGCGTTAGGCAGGGTCCATTAACCACCAAACCGCTTGTGCTGTAGCGATTTCCACTGCCCAACACCACCTTTGGTGTGCAGGGACAGTGGAAGCTACATTTTTTTTTTCCACAGCGCTGTAGCTCATTGGGCTGCCCTAGAAGGCTCCCTGATAGCTGCATTGCTGTGTGTACGCCGCTGTGCAAACCAACTGCTTTTTTCAAAGCACAAATCCTCTTGTTCCTTCCTTTCTGCACAGCTATCTTGTTTGTTTGTCCACACTTTTTATTTAATTTGTGCATCAGTCCACTCCTTATTGCTGCCTGCCATACCTGGCTGAGATTACTGCAGGGAGATAGTAATTGTTGGACACTCCCTGTTTTTTTTTTTTTTTTTTGTGGGAGATTAAGATTGGCATTTCTGCTAGAGTGCCATCCCTGTGTGTGCCATCTCTCACTCAGTGGGCCATAGAAAGCCTATTTATTTTTTTGCTTGATTTGAGTTATAAAATCTACCTGAAAAAATCACTACATCAATCAGTGGGAGAAAAATATTGGCCTCAGGGCTTGTGTGCCACTCTTGACTCCTGTGTGTGCGCCATCTCTCAGTCAGTGGGCCATAGAAAGCCTATTTATTTTTTTGCTTGATTTGGGTTCTAAAATCTACCTGAAAAAATCACTACATCAATCAGTGGGAGAAAAATATTGGCCTCAGGGATTGTGTGCCACTTCTGACTCCTGTGTGTGCCATCTCTCAGTCAGTGGGCCATAGAAAGCCTATTTATTTTTTTGCTTGATTTGGGTTATAAAATCTACCTGAAAAAAATCACTACATCAATCAGTGGGAGAAAAATATTGGCCTCAGGGCTTGTGGGCCACTCCTGACTCCTGTGTGTGCGATCTGTCACTCAGTGGGGCATAGAAAGCCTTTTTTTTTATTTTTTTTTTTATTTGATTTCTAAATTGTCATTGAAAAAATCATTTTATTTTATTTGGTTTCTAAATTATTCCTGAAAAAATCATTTTATTTTATTTTGTTTATAAAGTCTCCCTGAAAAAAAAAATAGGTGGGAGATTAATATTGCCCTTTCTGCTTGTGTGCCAGTCTTGACTCCTGGGTGTGCCAGTCTTGACTCCTGGGTGTGCCATCTCTCTCTCTCTCAAATTGTGGGCCATAGAAAGCCTATTAATTTTTTTGCTTGATTTGGGTTCTAAAATCTACCTGAAAAAAATCACTACATCAATCAGTGGGAGAAAAATATTGGCCTCAGGGCTTGTGTGCCACTCCTGACTCCTGTGTGTGCCATCTCTCACTCAGTGGGCCATAGAAAGCCTATTTATTTTTTTGCTTGATTTGGGTTATAAAATCTACCTGAAAAAAATCACTACATCAATCAGTGGGAGAAAAATATTGGCCTCAGGGCTTGTGTGCCACTCCTGACTCCTGTGTGTGCCATCTCTCACTCAGTGGGCCATAGAAAGCCTATTAATTTTTTTGCTTGATTTGGGTTCTAAAATCTACCTGAAAAAATCACTACATCAATCAGTGGGAGAAAAATATTGGCCTCAGGGCTTGTGTGCCACTCCTGACTACTGTGTGTGCCATCTCTCAGTCAGTGGGCCATAGAAAGCCTATTTATTTTTTTGCTTGATTTGGGTTATAAAATCTACCTGAAAAAATCACTACATCAATCAGTGGGAGAAAAATATTGGCCTCTGGGCTTGTGGGCCACTCCTGACTCCTGTGTGTGCCATCTGTCACTCAGTGGGGCATAGAAAGCCTTTTTTTTTTTTTTTTTTTTTATTTGGTTTCTAAATTATTCCTGAAAAAATCATTTTATTTTATTTTGTTTATAAAGTCTCCCTGAAAAAAAAAAAAAAAAAATTGGGAGATTTATATTGACATTTGTGCTTGAGTGACAGTCCTGCGTGTGTGGCATCTCTGTGATTTGGTGCCACAGAAAACAGAGTGTGTAACATTGTGCCTGATTTTCCTTGTGGTATCACCAACCTGTAAAGGGATATTGAAATCAAACAGAAGTTATAGCTCACCGTGTAAGTTGTTTGACAGCAACAAATAAAGTTACTATGATTAAGTTTATAAAACAATGAGGAAGTCTGGTGCAAGAGGTCGTGGCCGTGGGCGTTCATTGTCAGCTGGTAATGATGGTAGTGGTAGTGGAGCATCAGGTGGTCGTGGGAAAAAAAATATTCCATCTAAGTCTGGAGCTGTGGAGCCAGGTTCGTCGTCTGGCTACACAAGGCCTCGAGCGCTCTCTTTTCTGGGAGTAGGAAAACCGCTTTTAAAGCCGGAGCAGCAAGAGCAAGTTTTGGCTTACCTTGCAGACTCAGCCTCTAGCTGTTTTGCCTCCTCTTCTGAAACTGGTAAATGTAAAAGCAGCGCGTCGTTTGTGGATGTTCACGGTCAGGGACAAGTCGCTTCCTTGTCCTCTTCAGCAAAAACAACAACAAGAGAGAAGGATGCAGCAGGCAACACAACGGGTTACTCCTTGGAGCTCTTTACACATACCGTCCCTGGCTTAGAAAGTGAAACAGTTAACAGGCCATGCCCATTACAAGTAGATTCTGACATGGAGTGCACTGATGCACAGCCACAGCCAGACTACTATGCTGGTCCTTTGACTCAGACCACAACATTGCCCTCTCAGGGTACTGATCCACAATCAGACCCTGATGAGACTATGTTGCCCCATCACGAACGCTATACCACCGACCGACACGGTGACACAGACGAAGTTGCACACGAGGTAGAAGAGGAGGTAATATATGACCCTGTTGTTGACCCCGATTGGCAGCCATTGGGGGAACAGGGTGCAGGCGGCAGTAGTTCTGAAGCGGAGGAGGAGGGGCCGCAGCAGGCATCAACATCGCAACAGGTTCCTTCTGCTGGGCCCGTTTCTGGCCCAAAACGCGTGGCAAAGCAAAAAACTGTTGGAGGACAGCGTGTCCATCCGGTTAAAGCTCAGTCTGCAATTCCTGAAAAGGGATCCGATGCTAGGAAGAGTGCAGTCTGGCATTTTTTTAAACAACATCCAATTGATCAGCGCAAAGTCATCTGTCAAAAATGTTCAACTAGCTTAAGCATAGGTCAGAATCTGAAAACTCTCAATACAAGTTGCATGCATAGACATTTAACCACCATGCATTTGCAAGCCTAGACTAACTACCAAACATCCCTTAAGGTTGTAGCACCCTCGGCCAATGAATCTAGTCAGCAACGCAACATCCCTTCCGTCACTGTAAGGCCACCATTTTCCGCACCACCGGCAGTATCTGTGCAGGTTTCTTTGCCAGCCCAAAGCAGTCAGGGTCAGGGAATCACCAGTTTTGTAGGAGGAAATACTGCATCTAGGGCACCGGCGGAAACAATACCGTCTCCAACAGTCTCTCAGTCTGCCATGGCCACCGGCACACCCGCTAGTTCCACGATCTCCAGCTCTCCAGTCCAGCTCACCCTACATGAGACTCTGGTTAGAAAAAGGAAGTACTTATCCTCGCATCCGCGTACACAGGGTTTGAACGCCCACATAGCTAGACTAATCTCATTAGAGATGATGCCCTACCGGTTAGTTTAAAGCGAAGCTTTCAAAGCCCTGATGGAGTACGCTGAACTTTTTTTCCAGAAAAGCCATCCCAGCCCTGCACCAGCATGTTAAACAGCGCATCGTCCATGCACTCAGGCAATCTGTGAGTACAAAGGTGCACCTGACTACAGATGCATTGGCCAGTAGGCATGGCCAGGGACGTTACGTGTCCATCACGGCACACTGGGTGAATGTGGTGGATGCAGGGTCCACAGGGGACAGCAATTTCGGGATAGTTGTGCCTAGCCCACGGTCTAGGAAACAGTTGGCTGTAGGCGTTCGCACCCCCTCCTCCTCGTCCTCCTGCAGAAGCGAGAGCTCTTCCACAGACCGCAGTCGCCAAACCACTCCATCGTCAGCTGTCACTGTTGCACGCCAGTTGTCCCATTATGGGGCAGCTACTGGCAAGCGTCAGCAGGCTGTATTGGCTATGAAGTGTTTGGGCGACAACAGACACACCGCGGAAGTTCTGTCCGAGTTCTTGCAGGAAGAAACACAGTCGTGGCTGGGCACAGTAGATCTTGAGGCAGGCAAGGTAGTGAGTGATAATGGAAGGAATTTCATGGCTGCCATCTCCCTTTCCCAACTGAAACACATTCCTTGCCTGGCTCACACCTTAAACCTGGTGGTGCAGTGCTTATTGAAAACTTATCCTGGTTTCTCCGACCTGCTCCTCAAAGTGCGTGGACTTTGCTCACATATCCGCCGTTCACCTGTACACTCCAGCCGTATGCAGACCTATCAGCGGTCTTTGAACCTTCCCCAGCATCGCCTAATCATAGACATTGCAACAAGGTGGAACTCAACACTGCACATGCTTCAGAGACTGTGCCAACAGAGGCGGGCTATTATGTTTTTGTGGGAGGATACACATACACGGGCAGGCAGTAGGATGGCAGACATGGAGTTGTCGGGTGTGCAGTGGTCGAAGATACAAGACATGTGTCAAGTCCTTCAGTGTTTTGAGGATTGCACACGGCTGGTTAGTGCAGACAACGCCATAATAAGCATGAGCATCCCCCTAATGCGTCTGCTGATGCAAAGTTTGACGCACATAAAGGATCAGGCGTCTGCACCAGAGGAAGAGGAAAGCCTTGATGACAGTCAGCCATTGTCTGGTCAGGGCAGTGTACAGGACGAGGTAGCGGGCGAAGAGGAGGTGGAGGATGAGGAGGATGATGGGGATGAGTATATTTTTAATGAGGAAGCTTTCCCGGGGGCACTGGAAATTGGTGGCGTGGCAAGGCCGGGTTCTGGTTTTTGAAGGGACACAAGTGACGTAGATTTGCCTGCAACTGCACCTCAACCAAGCACAACCGCAGATTTGACAACTGGAACTTTGGCCCACATGGCGGATTATGCCTTGCATATCCTCAAAAGGGACACACGCATTACTAAAATGATGAACGATGACGATTACTGGTTGGCCTGCCTCCTTGATCCTCGCTATAAAGGCAAATTGCAAAATATTATGCCACATGAGAACTTGGAACTAATATTAGCAACAAAACAATCAACTCTTGTTGACCATTTGCTTCAGGCATTCCCAGCACACAGTGCCCGTGATCGTTCTCACACGAGCTCCAGGGGGCAGCAGACCAGGAGTGTTAGGGGTGCACACATCAGAAGTGGCGTTGGACAGAGGGGTTTTCTGACCAGGTTGTGGAGTGATTTTGCTATGACCGCAGACAGGACAGGTACTGCTGCATCAATTGAAAGTGACAGGAGACAACATTTGTCCAGTATGGTAAACTATTTTTCATCCCTTATCGATGTTCTCCCTCAACCGTCATTCCCATTTGATTACTGGGCATCAAAATTAGACACCTGGCCAGAGTTGGCTGAGTATGCATTGCAGGAGCTTGCTTGCCCGGCAGCTAGTGTCCTATCAGAAAGAGTATTCAGTGCTGCAGGTTCAATATTAACCGAAAAAAGGACTCGTCTGGCTACACAAAATGTTGATGGTCTAACATTCATTAAAATGAACCACAACTGGATTTCGAATTCTTTTGCCCCACCTTGCCCGGGCGACACCTAGCTTTCCTATGAAAAGCTCTTGCCTGTGGACTACTGTGAATGACTTTTCAAATGTCTTAATTTGCAGCAGCTGATTGTCCAGAATACGACATGTTTACACCTCCCTAAATGGCCAAACTCCCCACACGGGGCCGTGGTATCGCGACTTGGCGCAAGCACCCGTGAGAGTGCTGTTTGTCTGAAGAGGTGGGTGTGCCCGCTTTTGGTCAACAGCACTGCCACTGGGTCCCTCATAGTACGCTAAACTGTCTCTGGCGGTGGTGGTGCGCACCCAACGTCAGACACACTGTTGTAACATGAGGGGCCCTTGGCCTCTACCGCCGTCCACAAGAGAGTTCACCCACCCCCAGGTCAAACATTGCTCTGCCACTTCCACGATTATCTCTCACACTTCCACCAATGTTTAGACTATGCGCTGACATCCTTCCATTCCTGCCACTGACAATACCATTGTGTTGACATGTATAATGGTACTTAACATAGTCAGGGGCAGTGTCCTCTATTTACCAAAGTAAAAACTTTGCGCCAAATTAGTAGGTCAGAAACAACGCAGAGGATCCCACCCCTGTACCTAAAGTTTGCACCCTTTAGTGTTTTCGCTGGATTTTAATGTGAGACATTCACATTTATGTATTGTTTTGGACTACTAACTGGCAGACACTCATTACAATCATCCTCCGCTGACCAGGCCACTGCTGGCCGTGTTCACCTGGAACCAATTTAAAATTGCCTACAGCCATATGTTATTATGTTTGGCCTTTGATGCCTGTCTGCGGTCACTCCTTCCACTAGGCCTCCACTGACCACACCACTGCTGCCCGTGTACCCCTGGAACCAATTTAAAATTGCCTACAGCCAGCCCAATTTTTTTATGTTAGGCCTTCGAAGCCTGTCTGCGGTCCGCTCTTTCTACTACTACTACACTGACCAGGCCACTGCTGCCCGTGTTCCCCTGGAACCAATTTAAAATTGCCTACAGCCATCTGTTATGTTAGGCCTTCGATGCCTGTCTGCGGTCACTCCTTCCACTAGGCCTCCACTGACCACACCACTGCTGCCCGTGTACCCCTGGAACCAATTTAAAATTGCCTACAGCCAGCCCAATTTTTTTATGTTAGGCCTTCGAAGCCTGTCTGCGGTCCTTCCTTCCAATAGTTCTCCACTGACCAGACCAATGCTGGCCGTGTACCCCTGGAACCCAGCTGAAAGTGCATGGAGCCTCCTTTTTTTCTTTGTTTTATATTTAGAAAGCCCAGATGAACTACGCTGTACCACGGTTCAAGCTACCCAGTCGACATTTCTTTTGCGAGAAAAGCCATCCCAGCCCTCCATCGGCATGAAAAAGTCTGCATTGTCATAGCACTCAGGCAATCAAACAGTAGAAAGGTGTACCTGACAAGAGACGCATGGACCAGTAGGCATGTCCACAAAAAGTTACGTGTCCATTACGGCGCACTGGGTTAATGTGTTGGATGCATGGTCCACAGGGGACAGCCTACAAAGTCTGTCTGCAGTCCCTAATTCAAATTGTCCTCCGCTGACCACACCACTGCTGCCCGTGTACCCCTGGAACCAATTTTACAGTGTCTACAGCCTAATTTTGTTATGTTAGGCCTACTACGCCTGTCTGCGCTCCCTCCTTCCAATACTCGTCCACTGACCAGACCACTGCTGCCCGTGGACCCCTGGAACCTATTTTTAATTGCATAGAGCATCCTTATTTTAATAGTAGGCGTACAAAGTCTGTCTGCGGTCCACTATTGAAATTGTCCTCCACTGCCCAGAGAAATGCTGCCTGTGTACCCCTGTAACTTTTTTAAGCTGCAGTGAGCCACATTTTTGGTTTAAGTCCTACTACCTGTGTCTGTCTGCGCCACTCAATTCAGCTGTGTTCCTTTGAAAAAAGCTGAGCGTCAATAGTCTTGTTTTTAGCCTCTAGGAATTTTAAAACTGAATTGGGGGTACAACTTTGGTAGGGCCTACTAACGGTGTCTGCCTCCCCAAGGTGTGCCCCAGGTTTTGTCCACATTGCTTCGGTCTTCCGACTCTCGTTTAGTAGTTGTAGAAAACTACACTGCATTAGGCCTACAAATTGGGTATGGGGTGTAGAGAGATGGTGTGTTATACTCCAAGGTGTTCCCCAGGTTTCCTCTCCATTGCTTCGATCTTCATGCTCTCGTTTAGTAGTTGTTGGAAACTACACTGCATTAGGCCTACAAATTGAGTATGGGGTGTAGAGAGATGGTGTGTTACACTCCAAGGTGTTCCCCAGGTTTCCTCTCCATTGCTTCGATCTTCATGCTCTCGTTTAGTAGTTGTTGGAAACTACACTGCATTAGGCCTACAAATTGGGTATGGGGTGTAGAGAGATGGCGTGTTCCACTCCAAGGTGTTCCCCAGGTTTCCTCGCCATTGCTTCGATCTTCATGCTCTCGTTTAGTAGTTGTTGGAAACTACACTGCATTAGGCCTACAAATTGGGTATGGGGTGTAGAGAGATGGTGTGTTACACTCCAAGGTGTTCTCCAGGTTGCCTTTCCTGAGCTTCTATCTTCAGGCTCTTGTTAAATAGTGGTTAAATGGAACAACTGCATTTGGCGTACTAGTTGGTTTGGGGCCTACTAACAGTGTCTGCCGCTCCTTGCTGTTCTCCTCCACTGAACAAAGCTGTGCCGCCTGTTTACTACGGTTGCCAATTTTGAACTGCATTTCGACTACTTACTGATTTGGGCCTACTCTCTGTGTCAGCCTCTCATTCCAGTTGTCCTCCACTGCAATGCCCCCTGGTTAGTCCTGTGTTACCAATTTTGAACTGCATTTAGCCCACTTTATTCTTTGGGCCTATATCTGTGTTTCCTCCTCATCCTGCCCATTGCCCAGCCAGTGATAGATGAGTCTGCTGGTACATTGACCCATAACGCAAAATTCCCTGTGCACGCTACACAGCAAGATTGTGACCCTGCTGAAAGTCAGGTTCCTCTTCCCGCATACCATACCACCTTACACGGGGACAAAGAGGAAGGTGCAGATGAAAGTGCAGGTTCCTTCATCAGGTGGGGGGAGGAATACTAGTTGGCGACGTCACTGGCACAGGGCCTCTCATAGTACGCAAAAGTGTTGCTGCCAGTGGGAGGAGCCCCCGCCGTGCAAACACACCGCTGTACTTTGAGGGGCCCTGTGCCAGTGCCAATGCCAACTAGTGGGCCCCCCTGCTTGCTCAGGATCACAGCACTTGCAAAGTTGAAATACTTACCTCTCCCTGCTCCACTGCCGTGACGTGTTCCAGATTTCCTGGGCCCACTAATTACTTGAACCAGCCCTACCCCCCACAACTTTAGCCAAATGACCCCCAATTTCAAATGCCTTCAAATTATTATAAGCTAAATTACAATTGACAAGCTTCAGTAACAAGAATGGATGTTTTTGCCATTAAAATGGGCAGTGTAGATGTTTTCCTGGCCTCCACTCACTGCCGACTATGCTCCCCCATTGACTTGCATTGGGTTTCGTGTTTCGGGCGATACCCGACTTTTCGCGATAATCGGCCGATTCCACTCGACTCGACTTCTAAGATAGTCAGGTTTCGCGAAACACGGCTCGACTCCAAAAAGGTCAAGGTCGCTCAACCCTAATCACCACCGTTCCTGGCTCAGAAACCGGTGAATCCTTGCAGTGCACAATGCATATGCAGGGGAGATTCAGAAGTCTGTCGTTACAGAGACTGACTGTAGACTTATGAATTTAGACTGGACAACCAATTTAAGCTCTTCTAACACATGCACGCTTTGTCTGGCTGAGGAGCATGTGTACAGGGGAGGATTGGTTGGGAGAAATAAGTTTTGGCCAAGCATCCATTTGGAAACAGATGTCTAATAAATGGCCTTTCTTAGACTGACAATTTGTATGAATTGACATGTTAATGATATTTCATTTTGGGGAATAAAAACATATCTTACATAAAAAATTGATTTTATTTATTTCTGTTTTCCCCCAAAAGAAGACAATTAGGGATTGTGTATGCCATAACATTACAGATTCCGCACAGTCTGCCCTATGCTAGACTATGGACCATAGATGAGACACTTGAGCATTTAATACCCCAAAGATGGGGATTACATTAATGTTTCAATTGAGTTATATTTCCAAGAAATGTGCCTGGCTACCAGAACAGATGAACTAATTTATTGTGTCATACACTATAGGGTTAACCTCACCCAGTGCCAGCATCACCAACAGCACATCTGGGCAAGTTTCGGGGCACTAGAAAAATGGGGGGATGCCGATACAGTTGAAAACAATGATGGGAAAACAATGATGTGATTTGCTGTTTGTAGGCTTACAAGTTCCAGATACTGAGCGGTGCGGAGGCTGCATTTTATATGCAGGGGCTGCAGATAAGTGCATAGTTAAACACAATATCAGTTTGTGATAACTGTAATAGTTGTATTTGTTTTGGGAATTATCTATGTTTGTTTGTGGTTGGTTAAAGGTTCTTGCGATTGATCCATGTGATCGAGTGCCTGTGATTTAAGTGTTCTGGAAGCTTGTAGCAACTAAACCTGTGCTTTGCTGTTTGGAGGACTATAAGTTCCAGATACTCTATGCAAGGCTGCTGAGCGGTGCGAAGAGTGCATTTTAAGTTTGGGGGGCTTTAGATAAGTGCATAGTTAAACACAATACCATAGTTTAAAACAAACTGTCAACGGCGCTCAACACCTGAACCCACTACAAACAGTGGGGATAACCTCTATAACAACCCAGCTGCTGGTAGCCAAACAGAACCTGTGCCGCTTTC
Organism: Ranitomeya imitator; assembly: GCF_032444005.1. Lineage (NCBI taxonomy): Eukaryota > Metazoa > Chordata > Amphibia > Anura > Dendrobatidae > Ranitomeya > Ranitomeya imitator. The sequence continues at coordinate 547,878,102 of NC_091285.1, forward strand.
TGTAAAGGTCAAAACTATATATATACAAAACGGTACCGCGCTTGGGTTGCTACAATACCTCCCCTGATAACAGGGGCGTAATAGCCTCCTATAAGACTGGTGGACACGTGTGTCGTGCTGCAACCGCAGCCCCGGGAATCGCGCTGTGGATAGGGCGCTGCACTAATATGCGCCAGACATGCTTGATCCCAAACAAAACAATACTATGAGCCCATCAACAGGGAATGGATCTCTTACCGTAGATGATGAAAAGGAGCCCCTCCGCTGCTGATGGACTTGAATGCGGCTGAGGTACAGGACTTGCAGATAGCGGTGACTGGAGGATGGGCGTGCAGGAGCACACGTGGATGAGAGCGGTATAGAACGCCGCTGCCAGATGCAGAGCCAGGGAACGTCCCGGCTGGAGGCGTTCCTGGTTACACTGGAAAAACAAAGATGGCCGACGCTGACACGCAGCGTGTGACGTCACGGGCCTACGGAAGCACCCAAGGACCAAAAAGGTAAACCGACGCGTTTCGAAGGGAGGACGCCCTTCTTCTTCATTCATAACCCTGATGAAGAAGGGCGTCCTCCCTTCGAAACGCGTCGGTTTACCTTTTTGGTCCTTGGGTGCTTCCGTAGGCCTGTGACGTCACACGCTGCGTGTCAGCGTCGGCCATCTTTGTTTTTCCAGTGTAACCAGGAACGCCTCCGGCCGGGACGTTCCCTGGCTCTGCATCTGGCAGCGGCGTTCTATACCGCTCTCATCCACGTGTGCTCCTGCACGCCCATCCTCCAGTCACCGCTATCTGCAAGTCCTGTACCGCAGCCGCATTCAAGTCCATCAGCAGCGGAGGGGCTCCTTTTCATCATCTACGGTAAGAGATCCATTCCCTGTTGATGGGCTCATAGTATTGTTTTGTTTGGGATCAAGCATGTCTGGCGCATATTAGTGCAGCGCCCTATCCACAGCGCGATTCCCGGGGCTGCGGTTGCAGCACGACACACGTGTCCACCAGTCTTATAGGAGGCTATTACGCCCCTGTTATCAGGGGAGGTATTGTAGCAACCCAAGCGCGGTACCGTTTTGTATATATACAATACCATAGTTTAACATACAGTAAGATTACAGTATGCTTTTTATTTACGGGTTTTCCATAGTTTTTCTGCTTTTATCTGAACTGTTTATCCCCATTTACCATTTACTATCTGTTCCATGGACAATGCTACTAGGTGTGCATCTTGTGACATGTATGCATGCCTTGAACAACTGTTTGAGGGTGAATATATCTGTGCCCAATGTCAGCATGGTACATGTTTAGAAGCCCAGATAATGGATCTAAAAGGTTCAGCTTGCAACACTCGTTGCAAACCTGGAGACGAGCATGTGCTGGCTGGAGTCAGTGATATGGAGGAGGGAGGAGGTGGGGAAAATCAGGACCCTGAAGTAGGCAGCTGGGTAACAGTTACAAGATTAAGGGGAAAATTGCCAGGGGCATAGTCCTGATATGGCACAGCGTAGTAAATATGCCCACTTAGCTGATATTCCTGCAAACCCAGGACTACAATCACTACAGCAGGACATTGCTCCTAGCAACCAAGAAAACAATTGCTTTAGGAAGGAGGGAAATAGGAGTGCAGCAAATACCAGACAGATGTTGGTGGTGGGCGACTCTATAATTAGGAGGTTAGGAAGACAAGCACTGTCATCCGCTGCCAAGACTGAACGACAAACAGTATGTTGTCTACCTGGTTCTCAGGTTTGGCATACTGCAGATCAGATAGACAGATTGCTGGATGGGGCACAGGAAAACCTGGTGGTCCTGGTTCACATGAGCACTAATGACAAAGTTATAAATTATTACAGGGAAATAGGAGAGAAGCTGAAAGCCAGGACTTCCAACTTGGTGCTTTCAGAAATACTGTCAGTGCCACAAGCGTGACTAGAAAGACAACAGAAGCTTAGGGAGATAAATAAGTGGCTTAGGAATTGGTGCAGAAAGGAAGGGTTTGGGTTCATGGAGAACTGGACAAACTTCAGTCGGCTATAGGCTCTACTGTAGGGATGGGCTGCATCTTAATAGGGAGGGTGCTGCTGTGCTTGGGGAAAAAATGGTGAGATGGACGGAGGAGCTTTTATACTAGTATCACGACTCCACTGTCGGGTGACCCAGAACTCCTTCCCTGTCCCTAACACTAGGGGGCACTCTAGCTCGCCCTGCTCCCAGGGATACTTCAGATGGAAAAGATGCTGGGGCCTCTGTCCTTGCCTTACTTCTAAGTTAACCCTCCATCTGTTCTCTTCCCCCACACAAAGAAGAGTGAGTGCTACTGTGCACCGTAGTACACAAACCCAACAAACAGGGCAACACAGACAAGGGTTAACAGAAAACCAAGCATACAAACGAAGCAACAGTCACTAACAACTCCTTCAACTCTCCTCATACCAACCTCTTTCCCTCTATTAGCCATGCAGCAATAAAGCTAGCTCTAACAAGGATTAGTAACAGAGCACAGATTATAAAGGAAAAAGGAGTGAACCGAGCACAGTTGTGAGCAAAGGGATTTCCAACATGCCCAATTAACCCCTGTTCTGACAGAAGAAATAAACACATTTAAAATGATGGAGAAGTGCTTCTTCTCAGCGCCGGAGTAGGAGCAATCAGACCCTGTGGTCTTCTGGCTCCACGCTGTCTTATGTTAGCCATGACTGGGTGACAAGTGTAAAGGTTTACACTACTTTTGGAAAGGACAGGAAAAGCAGAAAAAGAGTAGAGGTGTGTATTTTCATTGATTCCTACTTAAGGCCTGTCCTCTTTGGGAGCACCTGTGACAATGTAGAGTCAGTGTGGTAAATGTACATGGGGATGGCAATAATGGAAAGATTCTAACTGGAGTTCGCTACAAGCCTCCTAATATAACAAAACAGGTCGCTGAGGAAATGCTGCAACAAATTAAAATGGCGGTAAATAATAATAATAGGGTCCTTATTATGGGGATTTTACCTATCCAGATATCAAATGAGACATAGAATCTTATGGTTGTGCTAAAAGCTACAAGTTGTTATCCGCTATGCAAGATAATCACTAGTGTTGAGCGATACCGTCCGATACTTGAAAGTATCGGTATCGGATAGTATCGGCCGATACCCGAAAAATATCGGATATCGGCGATACCGATATCCGATACCAATACAAGTCAATCAAGGGACATCAAGTATCGGAAGGTATTCTCATGGTTCCCAGGGTCTGAAGGAGAGGAAACTCTCCTTCAGGCCCTGGGATCCATAGGGATGTGTAAAATAAAGAATTAAAATAAAAAATATTGATATATTTACCTCTCCGGCGGCCCCTGAACTCAGCGCGGGTAACCGGCAGGCTTCGTTGTTCAAAATCAGCGCTTTTAGGACCTGAGAATCACGTCCCGGCTTCTGATTGGTCGCGGGCCGCCCATGTGACCGCCACGCGACCAATCACAAGCCGCTACGTCTTTGAAAGCCATTAACGCGCTCATTTTTAAAAATGAGCGCGTTAATAGCTTGCGGTGACGTCGCGGCTTGTGATTGGTCGCGTAGCGGTCACATGGGCGGCCCGCGACCAATCAGAAGCCGGGACGTGATTCTCAGGTCCTAAAAGCGCTGATTTTGAACAACGAAGCCTGCCGGTTACCCGCGCTGAGTCCAGGGGCCGCCGGAGAGGTAAATATATCAATATTTTTTATTTTAATTCTTTATTTTACACATTTCTATGTATCCGATACCGATACCCGATACCACAAAAGTATCGGATCTCGGTATCGGAATTCCGATACCGCAAGTATCGGCTGATACCCGATACTTGCGGTATCGGAATGCTCAACACTAATAATCACCTCTCAGCTGGTAGATGAAGTAACCAGGGGAGGTAATCTGCTGGATCTGGTCCTGTCAAACAGACCGGATACAATTTCAGATCTACAGGTCAGAGAGCATTTCAGATACAGTTACCATAATATGGTAAGTTTCAATGTAATTTTCAATCAAACATTCATAAGGGGAAATGCAAAAACCTGGAACTTTTGGGAAAGCCAATTTCAACAAACAAGGGAAGAGCTTAATCATGTAGACTGGGACCAAGTCATCGTAACTGGGGATTCTGAACATAAATGAGGCATGTTTAAAGATATCCTACTAGAATCCTGTAGAAAACTTATAAAGTCTGGAAACAAAATGTCCAGTATTAAAAAGAAACCATTATGGATAAATAAGACAGTACAGGAGCTAGGGGAAACTATATGCAGGTAAGGAATAGGCTAAAAGACAAGATACAAAGTCATTATAAATGGTACATTCTCTAAAATGGGATATAGCCAGCAGTGGGGTACCACAAGGATCTGTGCTGCTACCGATTCTTTTTAACCTCTTTATTAATGACCTTGTGGATTTTATTAAGAGCAAAGTGTCAGTCTTTGCTGATGATATTAAAATCTGACCTTGACTTTACAATATTGCAAAATGATCTGGATAAGATGTCTGAATAAACAAACACATGGAAAATGAGGTTTAATGTTTATAAATGTAGAGTAATGCACCTAGGATGGAGTAATACTATTGCTCCATATACATTAAAAACGTGAGAATACTTGTGACTACAGAGCAGAAGGACTTGAGTATTCTGGTTTCAAGTAAGCTGAGCAGTAGTATTCAATATCAAGCAGCAGTCGCAAAAGCAAACAAGATTTTAGGGTATACAAAAAAAGAGATAAAATCCCGTGATCCCAACTTATTGTACATCTTTATAAATCACAGGTGAGGACACATGTAGAATATGGGATCCAGTTTTGGGCTCCACATTTTAAAAAGGATAAACATAAGTTAGAGTCAGTTCAAAGGTGGGCAACTAGATTATTACAAGGGATGGAAGGCCTCTCACGTGATGAGAGGTTGAAAATGTTGGGTTTGTTTAGCTTACAAAAAAGACGCCTCAGAGGAGATCTCGTTTACATGTATAAATATATTTGTGGTTCATACAAAGGACTGGACTATGACTTTCCTTCCAAAGACCATACCCATAACAAGTGGACACTGGCTAACGGGTGGAGGAAATGCGATTCCCGCAGCTAAATACGAAAGGGTTCTTTACAGTTAGAGCATTCAGGCTGTGGAATAACCTACCACAAGACGTAGTAATGGCAGACACTAACAGCATTAAAAAGAGCTGTATTATTTCCTCACTACATATAACATTGCGGGTTATAGTTAATTTAGTGACAAAATGTACATTTGGTGGAGAAAGGTTGAACTTGATGAACCTAGGTCTGTTTCCACCCATGTAACTATGTTCACTGATGCTTCTTCTCCCATTATTTCCCCTCTGCATCTGATCTCTGTGACATCTCAGCACAGAAGACGCGATGACATCACTACAATATGCCCTCTGTGCTGAGCAGTGCAGAGAGTTAGAAGACAATGAGCAGACCAAAGTACATGTGAAATGGGGAGATATGAGTATTTGATTTTAAAGGGGCACACTGAGTCTCTTTCATCGGGGCTCACAAAAACCTGGAGCTGACCCAGACCTCATCACTTAGATGGCTGTTAGGAAATAGTATAAAGGGTTGTGCAGCCTTTGGTTTTAAGTCTACAGTCACTTAATGTTACTGCTGACTTGTGAATCCTCCAATTGTATGCACTGCACACTGAGGGCTCCACATGGCAGCGCAGGGAGCGGACAGTAAAGTGACTCTAAGTATGTGATATGCATTCTCCTAGCCACGTTCTGACTAGATGTGCCTGGTATCATGCAATACTCTTGTAATGAGCAAGGCCATAACCATCTAGTTGGCATGTGACTGCATGTATGCAAATCATGTGCTTGTGGTCATATGCCTACCTCTCTCGGCGCGCCAACACTGGAGAATTCTAACAGCATACATGATGTGAGGAAAGAGATGCAATCATAGCTGCTAGTTGAGGGAGATTAGCAAGAGCAGCCATTGCAAGGATAGAGGGTAGTAACTTTCACACAGCAGACCAGAGATAATGAAAAGAGAAGAGGAAGATTTCCTGACCAAATCCCCAGATGCCTCCATGGGCCGTGGATGCAGATAAAACTCAAAAGGAAGCTGCCCATGGAAAACTTGGTAGTCATAGTAACATAGTAACATAGTAACATAGTTAGTAAGGCCGAAAAAAGACATTTGTCCATCCAGTTCAGCCTATATTCCATCATAATAAATACCCAGATCTACGTCCTTCTACAGAACCTAATAATTGTATGATACAATATTGTTCTGCTCCAGGAAGACATCCAGGCCTCTCTTGAACCCCTCGACTGAGTTCGCCATCACCACCTCCTCAGGCAAGCAATTCCAGATTCTCACTGCCCTAACAGTAAAGAATCCTCTTCTATGTTGGTGGAAAAACCTTCTCTCCTCCAGACGCAAAGAATGCCCCCTTGTGCCCGTCACCTTCCTTGGTATAAACAGATCCTCAGCGAGATATTTGTATTGTCCCCTTATATACTTATACATGGTTATTAGATCGCCCCTCAGTCGTCTTTTTTCTAGACTAAATAATCCTAATTTCGCTAATCTATCTGGGTATTGTAGTTCTCCCATCCCCTTTATTAATTTTGTTGCCCTCCTTTGTACTCTCTCTAGTTCCATTATATCCTTCCTGAGCACCGGTGCCCAAAACTGGACACAGTACTCCATGTGCGGTCTAACTAGGGATTTGTACAGAGGCAGTATAATGCTCTCATCATGTGTATCCAGACCTCTTTTAATGCACCCCATGATCCTGTTTGCCTTGGCAGCTGCTGCCTGGCACTGGCTGCTCCAGGTAAGTTTATCATTAACTAGGATCCCCAAGTCCTTCTCCCTGTCAGATTTACCCAGTGGTTTCCCATTCAGTGTGTAATGGTGATATTGATTCCTTCTTCCCATGTGTATAACCTTACATTTATCATTGTTAAACCTCATCTGCCACCTTTCAGCCCAAGTTTCCAACTTATCCAGATCCATCTGTAGCAGAATACTATCTTCTCATGTTATACTATATATATTCCACCCAACAAGGTAACTGGGATCTGGAGGCCCACTGGAGAAGAGAAGAGATCGATAGTGTCATTATAGGACTCCAGTATGTAATATAGAGCCTAAGACCTGAATTCGAAGGAACTTACTGTCTAGCAGTCCCCGCATATTCTCAGTATGGCTGTCGCTGCTGCTGTTAACTGTCCATAAGAGATGTGCATCTGTGATAACGAGAAGTGTAACTGACAAGATTATGTGCCGCCATCTCTTGATATGAATCTGCTGCTTTAACTAAAGTTCTGACTACACTACTGCTGCCTGTCTTGATCCTCTCTACATTTTCATCATGGGGTATGCCGAATATCCAACCTCATAGAAACAGTAATTGATAGTGTTATCCCTAAAAATGTATAACTTTTTTGCCTAACACTGCATCAGTGTGCCCGCACTGGACATGGCCACCACCGGTGACACAAGGGATCAGACCAATGTTTGATGTCTGGGTTCCTGCCCATTGCATGCATACACTTATTATTTTGACCGTAGTATGATAAGCATCCTGTATTTTTAGCAGTACAGTTTGTTACTTGAATAGAAATGGGTACTACACAAACGTTTGGTCATTGATGAAATTTGTATGGTTTGTATGCATCACTGGTAATTGCAAGTAAAAAGAAGTCACAACAAGACGTCTTATTTTTCATATGTGAGTCTGTAGGGAACAACTTTTGAGTATGGGGTTTAGGTAATGATTAAGAGAGCTGTAAATTGAAATAAGAATGAGATCAGCTGGGTATCATTTTGCCACATACTGCAAAGAAAAGGTCATTTCATCTGTCCCGGCGCTCTTCTCTATATTCTTACAGATGGGAGTTTGAGGACAAACTAGTCAAAGAAAAAAAAAATATGAATTTGAAGAAAGCAGAATAAATATTCTATCAATATTAAAATTAGGTAGCTGCATGTAATAATATTCACACATATATTGTAAAATGGCTTTGTGTTTATAGGGACCCTAATAGCCAACTCAAGTCACCCGAACTTCAGGAAGCATTAATCAGACACAGACTAGTTCAGTCAGCATTAATCAGTTGTCAGCTTTCCCTTAAACAGAAAAGAGGTTTCTGGCAAAATAGACTATACAGTTGAAGATGCAAAATACAAGATGCAGTACTTTACTAAAGTGTTAATGGAGCTCCCCCGTGGGCAGTGGGGTACTCGGTACCGGGTCCTTCTGTTCTCAAGGGGGATGTCATGTTCGCTGACCCGGTCCGTGGCCCTCGGGACATCCGTTGTAAAAGGGAAAGGTCTTTACACAGGAAATGTTTGTGACGCCACCTGTGGTATTCAGTCAGGGTGACCGACGCTGCTTTAAGGGGTCCGCTGGGGTGATGTTATGGCAGCTAGATGGTATACCTTCCCACAGGTGAAGTATGTGCCCAGGGCTTCCCAGTGTGAAGATGGTTGATGGTGAATGGTGTAAGGCGTAGTGAAGAACGAGGACACAAGGTTGCAGTCTCTTTACGTTTTTACTGAAGGCTTCGGCATCCGCAGTCCAGAGCACAGATCACAGGGCAGGCAGAGTCCGGCTGTTTTGGAGGTAAATCCAGAGTCCTCTTATCCAGGTGGAAATCCGTAGCCTTCCTCTAGCACCTGGGTGTTGTAGTACCTTATTGCTGAGACTCTCATAAGGTCCTCACAACTGTTGTAGATGTTATGTCTCCCTCTGTCCCCCAGATGGATAGGACAACCCGTATGGCCAGTGGCCTGAGGCTTTTTACAGGGACTCTAGCACGCCCCGGCCTCTCATGGGTGCCACCTTGCCACCTGGGTATGGGGCGGATCAGTAACTTGCAATTAGCTGTCCTAAAGGTCTCTGCAGCAAGGCATACAGGACTATTGCTCCCTCGGTGTTCCGGCTACCGGGATCCTGCGCCTCAGAAGGAGGCAGCCTGTGCAGGGCAGAACTCCTTCTGGTTTCCACTCCTTTTGCTATGACTTCTTCTACTCTCTACAATACAGTTCTCTGTTCGTGTCCTTTCTTAGGAACTGCCGCACGTGGGGCAGGCACAGCTCCATGTCCCTCTGTCTAGGCCTCTGACAGGATCCCACCCCTGTCAGGGATCAACTACCTGAGCGGAGCTCAGCTAGCAACTGCCTAACTTCCTATCCAGGCCACCAGTTTTACCTAATTGTGAAGAGTGCCCTAATAAATAAGAGCCTAGCTCCCCCTGGTGGACTGGAGTATGAAATGTGTTGTATGTTTGTGGTACCTGGTAAAGAGATCTCCTTTATTGCCTCCAAACATAACATCACTCCCCCTAGAGGGAAATTATATTAATGCAACGACCAGGACCCTGGGGCGCTGCATTAACATGAACTAAGTCTGCTAGCTACAGCAATAAAGTAAAAAGAGAGCCTAACTCCAAAAACACATCTTGTACAGAAATGTTGTCATCTCCCAACTCCCCCTCAAAAAGGGGAACGTGAAAGCAGTAAAAAAATAATGAAGCTTATCTAAATTACAATGCTGAGAGATTGGCTATGCACGCTGTGTAAAGGATTCATCTGTGGGTGCTCAGCCAGACTAAGGATTAAACCTCTGCCTTCCAACCCCTGTAACATAAGTGGAGGCATGCAGAGTGCACAGCTGTCCTCCCCAGACGTGCCCAGATGTGCTATTTTGTCTCTGGGAGAGGATTGCAGGTTGCAGCATAGGCCTAACTTAGTTCTCATGCATAAAGGGATCCCCCACATTATTATACTTTACCCCTTAATGTATGCAACCTTATTGGATGCTTAACCCCTTTCCGACATTGGGTATAACAGTACGCTGATGCCTTGACTCCCCTCAGTGCTGGAGGATGCACCTTTCCTGGCACATGACAACTGATCCATACACCTGACAACAGCCGCTGGTGGAATATCGATCCACCTGCGGCTGTTAACTAGTTTAATACCGCTGTCAATCTCTGACAACGACATTTAACTCACGCTTACTGGAAGCGTTTTGCTAAAGCGCCCATCGGTGACCCAGTTATGTGACCGCAGGTCACCAATGGTTCGACATGACAACCAGAGGTCTCCAGCAGACCTCTATGGTTGTCATTGCAAGATTGCTATGAGCATCATCCCGTAGTTGGCACTCATAGCAAGTGAATATTTCTGGTACACACAGGTGATCTGATCATCGCCTGTGTAGTAGAGGAGATCAAAGAACTGCATATTGTTGCATGCAAAGAGTAAAAAAAAAGTTTAAAAAAAAATTAAAAAATATAAACATTCAAATCACTCCCCTTTCTCCCCATTCAAAATAAAACAATAAAAAAAGAATCAAATATACAGTGGAGGAAAAAAGTATTTAGTCAGCCACCAATTGTACAAGTTCTCCCACTTAAAAAGATGAGAGGCCTGTAATTGACATAGTAACATAGTAACATAGTAACATAGTTAGTAAGGCCGAAAAAAGACATTTGTCCATCCAGTTCAGCCTATATTCCATCATAATAAATCCCCAGATCTACGTCCTTCTACAGAACCTAATAATTGTATGATACAATATTGTTCTGCTCCAGGAAGACATCCAGGCCTCTCTTGAACCCCTCGACTGAGTTCGCCATCACCACCTCCTCAGGCAAGCAATTCCAGATTCTCACTGCCCTAACAGTAAAGAATCCTCTTCTATGTTGGTGGAAAAACCTTCTCTCCTCCAGACGCAAAGAATGCCCCCTTGTGCCCGTCACCTTCCTTGGTATAAACAGATCCTCAGCGAGGATCATAGGTAGACCTCAACTATGAGAGTCAAAATGAGAAAGAAAATCCATAAAATCATCTTGTCTGATTTGGCAAGATTTATTTTGCAAACTATGGTGGAAAATAAGTATTTGGTCATTAATAAAAGTTCCTCTCAATATTTTGTTATATATCTTTGCTGTCAATGACAGAGGTCAAACGTTTTCTTTAAGTCTTCACAAGGTTGGCACACACTGTTGGTGGTATGTTGGCCCCTTCCTCCATGCAGATCTCCTCTAGAGCAGTGATGTTTTGGGCCTGTCGCTGGGCAAAACGGACTTTCAACTCCCTCCAAAGGTTTTCTATGGGGTTGAGATCTGGAGACTAGGCTACTCCAATGGTGTTGTTCAAAAGCACAACTTGTCCCTCAAAAAACAAGCCCTTACATGGCCATTTTGACCAAAAAAATAAAAACTGAAATACTTCTGGTCATTAAGGGGTTAATACATGGCATATATTGCCATCTAATGCCCATGCAAATATATTTATCAGGCTGCACACTAGAATGTGTAAAAAATAAAAAAAAAATTTAAAAAAATTAATATTTTTTCAAAGTTAAAAATATGAAAAAATTAGAGAACAGTTTCCATATTTTCCAATTTAAGACACTAGTGGGCGAAGTGTTACATACATTTGCCAAAAAAAAAAAATCAATAGCAATGCTGACTAATGACTAGCATTATGATAGCTTCAAAGGAGGGCAAAAACTGATGGCATCAATCCTCCTCTTCCCTTTTGCTTAGCAAAGGAGTGAAGGAGGATAACATTTGGACTCACAATGCATTGTCGTTTTGTAGTTGACTGCACTGTGATACAAACATGTGCAGAGTGAATAAGAAAGACTTGCTCAGGAGCAGTGAGGACCACAACCGAAGAAGAGCATCGAGGATCAGCAAGCAGAGAGGAGCATCAAGGACCGACAAGCAAAGAGGAGTATCGATGACCGGAAAATGACGAAGAGCATCGGGGACCTGCAAGCGGAGAAGAGCATCAAGGACAAGCAAACAAAGAGGAGCATTAGGGAAAGGCAAGCGAAGATGAGCATCAAGGACCTGCAAGCAAAGAGGAGTATCGATGACCGGCAAGTGATGAAGAGCATCGAGGACCGGCAGAACAGCAAAGACTGGTGAGCAAGTTATGAGGTCCTGAGCTCCAGATCCATGGCATCAGCTGTGCACTGCACAAGACATTGAGCATATGCAATGCACAGTTGTATGGACCCAGCATAGAAGATAGGGTCGTAAACTGAAAAAATTCTCCTATCCACAGTGTGTACCATATTTGCTGTGCGTAAGTGTTATGCAGTGACACGCACAAGCACAAAAAAATGTAAACCCAAAGTGGTTGCATGAACATGAATTAAAAATAAAATTAAAGCAACACATGTTCAACTGTTTTAAATAAATAGTTAAATATACTGTTTATGGAATATAAATATAGAAATGTGACAGATTACCTTTAAGTACTGTTGCAGCTGCAGGGTCACATGCTGCTCTCTAAGACTGTGGCGTTGCCTACACTTTGGTGTTGCATATATTATTTGACCTACATTGTATCATGGGTGTGTCCGAGGCTGCAGACAGTCGCACTGCAGAAGGTCTCATCGGTTGGCGTCACAGATTCCTTCCTTGTATTTCTGACTTTACGACCCAGTGGAAACCTCCACCGGCTCTAGTTGACACACCTGGACCGGGGTGTTTATAACACTCAGCTGGCTGCTGGGAGATGCCGGTGATATTTTAATTTCCATTTCCCTGTTGAGGCTTGGAGCTATAGAAGTCGGCTATCTTCTTCCTTGGTGTTTGGAGGACGTCTCTGTTTCTCTCTGGGTCTAATCAAGTTTAGTGTTCCCCTTGTTTGTGTATCTCATCTGCCTTTTGTGGGGATTCACTAGAGCTCATCCTGTCCTTCCCTATGCAGGGCTTATCATCAGGTTCAGGCAGGGGTTAGGTATCCTGCTTGGTGATAGGTGCAGAACCTATATAGGGACACTTCATGCAGACAGGGTGATGTTAGATCTGCCTAGGGTTCTCTACTCCCCCCTCCCTAGTGTTGGGTTCCCTTCCCATTATCCATTCGTGTTTCACTTAGTCTTTCCTGCTCTCTGCATGACATGTTGACAATAATGAAATTGGGATTGTCTTTCCCATGAAATTATGATGTTGAGACTAGTGATGAGCGAGCACTAAAATGCTCGGGTGCTTGTTGCTCGGGTCGAGTAGATTGGAATACTCGGGTACTCGGCCAGAACAACGAGCCCAATGTAAGTCTATGGGAGACCTGATAATTTTACCCCCCGAGGGTCCTTTTAAGGTCTAAAAATGTCTGAAAATGATGGAAACACTGCTCAAATGTCACAGGGACATCATAGGGATCGCCCCTGGAAGCATTCCTGACTCCTAGTTCACAGATTTAATCATTTTTTTCCGAGATTCATGCCTTTTTTCCCGGTGCTACAAAAAACACATTAAAACGAAACCAAAACGGGTTTTGCTGGGAAATATGTCAAGGTACATCCTTTGCAGGTTAATGACTTGCCTGTAAGGCCAAATACTTAACCCCAGACCAAAAATTTCCTCCCCCACCAGGCTTCGTTCAGACAAAGCGTTTTTGAAGCGTTTTTTCAACTGTAACATTCCTTTCAACCACTACAAATGCATTCACTGGGAAATGTCATTGTAACATTTAACAACCCTAGCTGTCCATGTGGTGTGTGACACATAAGGAGACCCATCTTGTTTAATTTATGAAGGAGGGACTCAAAGTCACAGAGCCTATTTTTACTGCTGCATCAGGCGGCATTCATTTTCTTAAAGGGCCTTTATTAAACAGTGGGTCTATGGGAGCTTCAAAAATTGTGTGCACTGAGTGCACTATTACTAGGGGAGTGAATAGTTTGACCATATCATCATTATTCTGCAGATTTTCTAACTCCGAGCTGCATAAACTTGAATGCTCATTGGATGAAGCAGATCGGGTGATGTGTATTTGTGAAATGAGAGAGAGAGAGGGTGCGGCCTAAGGATATCAACACTCTTTATCAAGGTACGTAGAATTTTTAGGCAGCATGCTCTATCAGACAAAATGGGACAATAAAAAGATATTTAACTGATTGAAAAGTAAAAAAAATTGTCAAAAGTCTTACAGATGGATTCAGCGCCCTTGAAAGTGCTAAGATACTGGGGTGTGATCACAGAACCATCAAAAGTTTTGTCGTCAACAGGATCGCAAAAACATGTTGAGAAAAAGAATACGAACAAAAGTGAAGCGACCGGTAACCCATTATTATCCACTGCTGTCAGGTTCCAGAACTTCAAACTCCCTGGAATGTCCAGAAGTACAAGATGTTCAGTGATCAGAGACATGGCCAAGGTAAGGATGGCTGAAACCCAACCACCACTGAACAAGACATAAGCTGAACTGTCAAGACTGGGCCAAGAAATATCTGAAGACAGATTTTACAATGGTTCTATGGAAAGATGAGATGTGAGTGACTATTGACGTACCAGATGGGTGAACTACTGGCTGGATCAGTAACAGGACTAGATCTTCACTTCAACTCAGACACTAGTAAAGTGGAGGTGGTGTACTGCTAAGGGCTGGTATAAAGTTAGATTTTTGGGGGTTGAAGATGGACTCAAAATTAACTCCCAAGCCTACCAGTCTTTAGAAGACACTTTCTTCAAGTAGCGGTACAGGAAAAGTCTGAATCTATCAAGAAGCCCATGATTTTTATGCAGTACAGTGCTCCATTACATGCATCAAAGTGCTCTACTGTGTAGCTAGCCAGTAAAAGTTTAAAAGATGAAAGAATAAAGACATGGCACCTTCCCCATCAGACCTAAACCCTATTGTGGTCACTTGTTAAACTGAAGATTTACGGAAAGTGAAAACAATGACCTGTCTGGAAGGCTGTTTTTGGTGCTGAACGATACGATTAGACTCCATGGATGGAAGGCTTATGCCTGTGCTTGAAAACAAGAGGGACTACATTGGTAACTGCTAGTTTTCTTGAAAAGACAAATGTATTTTTATTCATTTTGAGGTGTTGGGGTATTATTCTAACTTTAACAGATTAAAACAAACAACTGACATGGAAAAAATTCAATTTTTCACTTAGTTACAGTATATAATTCTATACGCTAATATTTTCCAAATATTTCTGCACACATATTCTCCTAAAAAGACAAAACCTCATTTTTTACTTTCTTTTTCAGCTTTCAGGTTAATTAACAGTTTAAATTGACCAACAGCACTGCAGTTGTTCAAAATTGATGTCTATAAAGCACTGTGGAACTAAAGGAGCATATACCGTATTTTTTTGGATTATAAGACGCACTTTTTTTCCCTGAACTTTGGGGGGAAAATGGGGGTGTGTCTTATAATGCCGATATACCTTACCGGCCGCGGTGGAGCAGTGTCCCAGGGTCGCTGTTGGAGGAGGCAAGAGTAGAGTGTGGCTGCAGGCCGCAGGCTGGTTTTAGGGGGTGCTCGGATGAGTGGCATGCCACTGCGGGTGTTCGGTGCTGCGGGGGCTCTGGGCTTTCACAAAATGTTGGCACAGCCCCCGCAACACCAAACACCCACAAATCCGAACACCCCTGTGACCCTGCTTCACTGCATCTACCACCCCTGGTAAGCAATAAGATGCATGGATAATAAGACGCACCACCATTTTATTAAAAAAAAGTTTCTCCTAAAAATTTGGGGTGAGTCTTATAATCCGCAAAATACGGTAAGTAAAATAATAATAATAATCAAAAATTAAAATGGTCCAATAAATGTGCACATAGTTTTTTTAACTTCTACTCGCGCCTGATTTGTCGTAGGGGGAGTGTTTTTACATGTAGAAACCACGAAAACTCATATAAATTTATTATTTATGCTACTATACATAGAAAAGATGTTTCTAAGCTATGTTTTCCTTTAAAATTCACAGTCTCAATATATTATATGGAAATATATCTTAGTGAAATGTGGTCTATAACTCTATTTGGTGAGCAAAAGGCTTTCTTAACAAATTTCCATTATAAATTAGGTCAGAGGCAGCTAGGGAGATTTCTGCCACCATAGTATTTAGTTATGCTAAAATTTAACTTCCTCTTAAGCTTAATGTGATGCATTTCCTAAAGCAGTATGTGGATTACAGAGACTCTCCCAAATGCTCCAAGTACAGCCAAGACATCCCAAGTCATTAAGTCCATTACTGTGAACTCAACATATCTACAAGCTTCAGAAAAAAGTTCATTTTTTTTTATTGAAAAGACTAAACAAAAAGTCTAGACTTTTTGTGAAATACGTGTGGAATAATAAAGATAATTGGCTTATCAAATAAAATGGTCATAGCGTTTAGAATACAGTATCCCCTCGGGTATTTTATGTACAGTTCATTGCAAGGCCGCATAATGTAACTTATAATTGAAAAACATTTAAAGTACTTTATTTATGTACATTAAGTGAAATATAAATTTCGAGGAGAGATTTTAGCTTCATCTTTTATTGAATTTGGCAAATCTCATCAACAGTACAGTAATTTATCAACGGATCTTTTCATCTCTCGCTATACATATTTTTCTAGGTTTGTCATTTCCATATTAGAATTTTACGCCTTAGGAAAGTTCGTTCTACCTCTATAAAAGAAAATTAAATGACCAATTTTGACATCATGTAATTTTAACTTAAACTTTGATGGAAATGTAACTAAATTAACTTGCATGAAGTAAAAAAGAAAAAAAAGAAATCTGTATGTTTCCATAAAAAATCTGAGATATACAGAGGTCCGATAAAATTTAAGTAGAATTCATTTCACCTGAATATATTCACTTATCTCTTTTTCTTGACTATGTGCATGATGCTAAATAATACTTTTACTTGTAGACAGCCAGGTGCAAGTGAGATGACGTGTCATGTAAGGTTAATATAATAATAATAATAATAATATAATAATCTTTATTTAAGGTTAATAGAGAAAAATAATTTGATATACTGGTAATAATCTTTGGACCGTATTTTCTCCTTGAGTCCTTCTATTATAAATGATTCACATTGCTAAACAGTCACATGTAATAGGAGCTCGAACCCCTCAACAAAAGTTCAAACTTCATATAGTGCCACTGCAGTGAAACAATGCACAATTCTGCTAGAAGTCAACTGCTGTTGTGGAATGCATGGGCATGCCAGATTCTTCGGGGTAAGGCCGGGGTCACACTTACCGAATGGAAAATCTGTCCGAGTCTCCCTGCTGAGAGGCGCACAAGTGTTCTCCATATGGTCATCCGTTTATAATGCGTTTGCAATGCGATTTTTCTCGCAGTTATGCATACGCATGACATCCGTATGGCTTTACATTTCTTATTGATTTTCTTCCTTGAATTTAATGGCTCAATAGGCTGAAATGAGGAAAATGTGTGCGTATTTGTCACAAGTCACACGGATGGTCCATGTGGTGTCCAATTTTTTTCTCGCACCCATAGACTTGCATTGGCAAGACTCGGATGATATATGCGTACAATCGGAGCATGCTGCAATTTTACACGCACGTAGAATGCGCCTGAGATAAAATATACGATGATGTGAGCTGCCCCATAGATTAACACTGGGCCAAGTGCTATGCTATTTTTTTCTCGCATAACACTCGTCCGTATTCTATGCTAGTGTGACCCCGGCCTAATAGTAATTATTTCTATCTGCTCAGGATAACTAATACGGTATTTAAAAATGTGTATTCCGAAACATCTTAGTATAGTTATATGGGTTTTCTAATAATCACAATATAGTAGTATGCACCATGGTGGATCAGTAGTTAGCACTGTATCTTTGCAGGGCTGGAAATCCCAGCAAGGGCAACATCTTTATGAAGTTGGTATATTCTCCCCATGTTTGCATGGCTTTCCATTGAGTACCCCAGTTTCCTCCTGCAGAGTTTAGATTGTGAGTCTCAGTGTTGCTAGCAATGGTAATATCAGTAAAGCGCTGTGGAACATGACGGTGCTCTACAAGCAAGTGAAATAAATAAAATACCATTTAGCCACAGAATAAATCATACATAGATGATTTCTGAGGGTTCGTCGACTGGGACCCCACTGATCATGAGAAAGGAGGTCTCAAAGTTCCCTGTATGAATGAGTGGCAAACAACATGTACAACCATGACTCCTTCCAATGACTGTGGGAACGATGCTTGAACACCCACATTACTGCTCCATTCACAAGGACTTTTGGTCACCCTATTCTCAGGATCGTTGGTATTCCCAGTGATCGAATCTCCAATGATTTTTCTTTATTTATGATGTGGACAGTTGATAAATGTTTTGGAAGGGATGACATAGTGGATGCTTTCCTGAAACGGAAAGTACTTGCAAGCAGCATAATACAAAGAATAGCAGGTTTACCCAGAATCCTTTGCAGTAGGCAGAGCTATGCAAATCATCTCTTTCGTCCCGCTACATTTAGCCCAACTTGGGTCTCTCCCTAAGGTGGCTAGCATGTTTGGAAGGGATGACACACTTCCATTTTGAAAATACTACTTACAAATATTAGAAAATATATTTAAATATTACAGTCTATGTGTTCCCAACCTTAAGCAGATCTAAATGTAACACACGATCTGTCTCGTCCTAAACATATAAAGATGTTCTTGTGTTATTGGGATTTTAACTGTTCCTCTTGCAATGGATGATCTAGAACAGATTAGCGTGGAAGTGATTTAAGGGTTACATTTTTGGAAGTGAAAGTAGAAAACTTACGAAAAAGACTATTTCATCCCAGCGTCTTTTCTCCACTACTTTATGTGTTTTGGGAATGTATGTGACACGTGACCAGATCATTTTAAAATCCCACTGAAGACTTTGAATGTATTTTTTGTGAAGGTCAAATTATGTAGCATAATAGGATTCATGTCCCTGCTCCAAGTGTGTGGGGTCTATGCTAAATGTCAATTTTTTCTGTACTCTGTGTAAGGCTCGCATCTAATTACTCTCTGTTTTCATGTGAGAAGCCACGTCTAATAACTAGGATTGTAAAACTGAAAAGAGGGGGCAAAAGGTCTGTGCAGAAAGTCTTTTTCATTAGAAATTAGCAAAGCCTCTCCAAAATGCAAGCCAATTTATCGCTCTCTGCAGTTTAAGGCCAACAGGTCATCTCTGTATTTGTCTTCTGACTGTGCAGTTCTTGTAGATTTTTTTCTCCTCTTCCGATGTATTAAAAGGCAGCCAAGATGATAGATAACAGATGTTCTATGACAGATTGTGTCATTTATCACAGAACAGCCTCAATCCTACTAACAGGACCGTCTCCATATGTCACTGTCGCTTTCTGGACCGCCCCAATGCATCAATTTTTTTTTTTTAATACAGCAAGCTATAATTTCTAAGTTACAGCTCGTTTGAGTTTTATTAAATGCTGAGTCTTCTTTTTTTTTAATCGGTTTAAATATGTCTCACATTATCTTAACCCAGCTAGGTTAGGGGAGGATATCAGGAAGGAATTACAAGATGTTCCAGCACAGTTTTAATAGATTTAGGAATGAAATGTGACATTCTAGACACATGATTGTAGTCAATGGAAATAAATGGTGGATCAGTTAAAATAAATTGAAACTAGAACATTGGTTCTGGACCACAAAACCTATAAAGCCCAAGCACTTGTCAAGTGAAGGATAGATTACAGTAATGACAGCTGCATTAAAGTGCATACTAGTTTGTGGCTTGTGTTCGTGTCTTTGACTACATCTATTTACATGCAGTAGATATTTGTACTCCACTTGAGACAATTGTGTACAGTTATATAATGTTAATACTTACATCAATTGAAAAAGTAAAAACAGTAAAATATCATAAAATTAAAGTGGATGTAATTTGATGAAAACCCATTCCCTCTGTTGAACTGTGCATTTGTGATGTAATTTTTCACTATAGACCTAGACAGGGCCTGAATCAATGCATCTAAAAGAACAAAAAAAGCAATTACATTTTAAAAAAATAAGTGCAGAAAAAAGTTGCAATCAAAACAGATTGCCGTTGGACATTCTGGTGCACTGCGCTTTTGCATGTGGAAGCATGGATCTTAAGTGATCTATGTACAAGCTGCAGATCTTACTCTGGTGGTATTTTGTGTTAGAATTGGTAAATTATTCAAAATGATCTTTCACCAAAATGTTTCACATTGAATTGGACACATTGTAACATTGCCTGCATAGTGGAATAAAACTTTGTTGTTTTTTTTATTTTTATATTGCCGGTCTGTTTCAGATATTCGCAATCAAATATTTATCATGTAATAAGTTAAATTTAGTTAAGTGCAAGAGGGTGTTTTCGGATATTTTTTCACTGGGGGAGTGTACTTATGTCTCCTATATGTCACTAGCCAATCATAGAAGTGCAGAAAGACCTGCAATGATGTTACCATGGTCACATGATCTGAGTCCATAAGTCCTGTCAGCTGACGTGTGCAGCCTAAATAAAAACCCGAATAAATATTCCACAGCACAAACTTGTTGAGCTATTATCTCCAGATAATATTTACAGAACTTCTGTGCTTATTTAGGCTGCACACACCAGCTGTCGATAGCTATGGACTCAGGTCATCTGATCCTGATTACATCTTCACAGGTCCTTCTGCACTTCTATGCTTTTTCCTTGCTCATGATTGGTCAGTGTCATAAAAGAGGTAGAAGTCCACACCCCCAGTGAAAAATCTCTAATAACACCCACTTAAACTTAACTAAAGTTAACTCCTTAGGTACCAAATATTTGACTGCCAATATCTTCGTAATCCTGAGGCAAAATTAAAAAGAAAAAATGTATTCCACTCTGCAGCTAGTAATTTTGTGTCCAGTTTCACATAAAACAATAAGAATAACTTGATAACAATATCAAGTGCAATATGATATCATTATCTGCACATTTTTATTTCAAATACTTGTACACATAGTCCAATTCTCCAATTCAGGATCTAATTAAAGCACATAAATAGCAATAAGCAAAGAAGTTTCTTAGGCTATGTTCACACTTGCTCTGCCAACTTCCACACTTCCGTTTAGGTCCGCCTCTTCTGCATGAGTCCTGCGTACCTATCGTTAATATTGGATACGCAGGACATGCGGATGTATGCAGATGTATGCAAATGCGTTGTTTTGATGCGCCAACGACCACACAGGAGCGCAACTTGTTGCATTTTGTGCAGACGGCGAGCACATCAAAATGGCGCATCCGCATACATCAGCATGTCCTGCATACCCAATGTCAAAGATAGGCATGCAGGATGCTGACAGAAGTAGGCGGGCCTAAATAGAAGTGGGCGGAGCTTAACAGAGGAAGTACGCAGCCCTCGGCAAAGCCCCAGTATGCAAGAGTGAACCCGGCCTTAGTGGTCAAAAATATATTTTGACAGTATTTTTGTTACAGCTCTAAGTAAAGTCAATATAAGTAGCCAAAAAGAGCACGTACTTAGCTACTTTGCAAAAGTTGAAAATTGCACACCTTGCCTATATCAGCCACAAGCAGTTTGAAAGAAATATCATTGAACTGTGCTTTTGTTCTAGCAACCTAAATTAGGCTATACAATGTTCATTCTTGCCTCTTAAACAGGGTAATGTTGGAATTGGTTCTTTAAACAACCAGGTTTTTCTTTTTTAAGAAATGCTTAACTTCACACCTAGTATGAACTACCTTGTAGATTTTTCATGTTGTAGAATAGTCTTTTTATTAATTGGATGAATTTCATGTGAAGTTATTTGATGTTCCTATGGCGGTAGCCATGGGCAAGGTACTCATCTCTTATGCCCCATTACTATACATGAATTTGGGGGTTCTGGCTGGGTGTGTGTGGACTTGTCCTGTGGGAGCACTACACCCCTGCAGGCCGCATGTAATCGATGACATTGGATGGCCAGGACCAGACTTTTCACAGTTCAATGAGCAAGACCACTAGGCAAAAATATAAACTTTTTACACAAAGATAACGTGGGGAAAATTGTGTACAGTAGATAGCAGGCACATAACTTGATGAACGCTTCCTCTACAGCAATTTCCCACACACCATTTCAATTCTTTTCTTCTTACTTGCTTATCCTCTATCTTCAATGTTCCTTTCACATTCACCGCAGCCCAGCTCAGTACTACAGTCCAGTTAGCAAGAGACCTCGGTTCTGTCTCTTTCCCCTCAAGAGAACCATGTTGCTAGTATAGCTGGTACTCATCTTCTCTGTCCCTGGAGCAGTGGAACTGCCGCTTGGGGCACTCTTCGTCCTTCACAGTCTGTCCCATCTAGGCCTGTTAGCTTCCGGAGTTATAAACTGAGCTGTTCTATTAGGCGTCCTCTTCTAGGACCCATCTACAGTTGATCTCCCTGTTCTGTTGCTCACTTCTCTCCCCTGTTCTCCACTACGATCTTGCTATCCTCTCTCTTTCTCCTCTCTCGATAAGGACACCCACCATCATGTTGAACCGCTCAAAACAGACCTTAGACTTCTTTCTATGCACACTGGGCCCTTTCTGACTGGAAACTGTACCTGTCTCTCTAGCCTAGACCCTTCTACTCTGGGATAATTTAAAACATTAACTCTCACTTTCCCTAATGTGAAACAACACAAATCAATAACACCATTAACGTATAGTACAATTCACATTACACATTATAACATATTTGTTCTTCAAAGGGTAAAAGTGAGCAATATGCCCATCTGCTTACATTGGTATTGAGCTTTAAAGTATGTTGTGGGCAGTGGGTGTGTGAGCAGGGTAGGTAAAGCCTGTGACAGAGCATAGCTAATCAAAGGTTGCATTTGCACATCTATGAGACACGTCATGCAATGATTGAATGCAAGGATTAGTTACAAGCCTCCTCACTCGGGATCCAAGAAGTATTGTTTCACCTTGCGGAGAGTGACATGTTAGGCATGTTGAGGTGAGGAGACTTAAAGCCGCAATGCATTTCTGGGAAATATGCAAATTGTCTCTTCAGAGAGGAAAAGGACTAGAACTCTAGTGCCACCTATTGTAAGTAGCAACCCTAACAGTCAATGTCGACCCTTTAACGAGCCTTGCACATGACAAGGCTCGTTAAAGGGTTAGCATTGACTGTTAGGATTGCTACTTACATTAGGTGGCACTAGAGTTCTAGTCCTTTTCCTCTCTGAGGAGACAATTTGCAAGCTTCCAGTCCTCACTAAAACTCAACAATCTCAGACATATATGAAGCTGCTAAGTTTGGCTTAGGAGACCTACAGCTGATTATGCATCACAGTTCATACTGTGACAAGGACTCCTTTATGTGTGGATCTGGCTTAAAAGTTCTCTTGTCAAATAGTAAGGCAACTTGAGACCAGTTCTGGACTGCTGTAAGGATAAAGCCTGCTTAGAGAGAGTTTATGGTCCCTGTAGAATTAGCAAACAATCCCCTATGGCTATCTCTCCTCTCCTTGCTGTACTTCATAAGTTGCTTAGTGTACTTCACTGACAACATCATACATGGCCATATAAGGTTGAATTAGACACATTTGGTGTTTGATTCGCCATCTGTCTTTAACTTTGTCTCAATCCAGTTGCTTCAGCAGCAAAAATCTTGGAGAACTCCTGTGGTTTCTGCATCTCTTATATACTGCTCCTCAGAATCCCTGATTAACCCATTATTTGCTGTGTGAATTACAGACTTATTTAAAAACTGTTCACATTACATCACATTTCATCTTTTTCAATTCCTATGGTTTCTTCAAACTATCTACACTCTAGTTCAGACCTCCATTTAACCCTTCATCTGCTCTTCTGTGTTTGTATAGACTCCGGGCTGTGTCATCCAATGTGTCCTGTTCCACTGGCATAGCCTATTGTCCAGATCCCTGCTACTGTGCCATTGCCCTCTGTTTTTCTGTTTACCCTGTCTTGGAAGTCAGTTGAACCATCTCACAGGTGATCTCTAAGGCCACTTTCACACATCAGTTTTATGCTATCAGTCGCAATCTGTCGAATTTTGAAAAAATGAATCCGGTGACTGATGCCGCCAGATCTGTTTTTTTCTCATAGACTTGTATTAGCAATGGATTGCGACGGATGGCCTCACATTTCATCCATTGTTCGCGCTATCCATTGAAACATTTTTTGTCTGGCGGCCAGAGACGACGGACAAAGTAACTTTTTTGTGTACATCGAAAATTTGGACAGCGACTGATCCGCCGCCGTCCGTTTGCTCAAATGGAAGCCTATGGGCGCCGCATCCATCAAATGACTGAGCATGCTCTGATTTATTTAGGATCCAATTAGTCAGATCCGCTAGTCGGATCCGTCGCATTAGTTTTTCGCAATCTCCGTCTATCCGTCGAGCCAACGGATTGTGACTGATGGCAAAAAACTGATGTGTGAAAGGGGCCTGCCAGTCAGTTGCCACACAATTCTCATGCTGGATATTGAAGGGACTTCTACTTTCTGAACTGTTCACAAGCATTGTTCATGCTACTAAGCAATCATTATTAAAAAAAATCTACTTATAATTAGGGACTCACATAAAATAGAGGAGTCTAGAGAATAGTTCAAATATTAGATTGGCATCATCTCATTTTCCCTTCCACAATATGAATCTCAAAAGAGTGACGGCTTTGTAAGTTCTAAAAGTAGAGCCTCTTTCTGGCTCTCATAGACTTGCATTGAGAGCTTGTGAAGTCACTTTTGACTCTTGGCCAGGCCAAAGCTACAGTCACAAGATGACGCTGTGGGACCGGACTATTAGTAGCAACAGGGACCTTAGGTTTAACCTCTTCATGAATGCGCCGTACTAGTACTGTGCATGTCATGTCTCCCGCTTTGATGTGGGCTCCGGGGTACAAGCCCTCATCTTTCCTGGCACATGTCAGCTCTTTTGAACAGCTGACATGTGCCCGGAACAGAGGTGGTAAGAAGCTTTTGCACTCAGTTCAATGAGTGGAGGTGCCCAGAAGGAAATACAATATACAGTAATAGAAAACCCCTCCGGCACTCAAAAAAAAAGGATAATTCTTGAGAATATTCTGTGTAACAAGAGAATCTTTATTTACAGCAGCTATATGATAAGACAAAATTTCCGACGTTTCGGCTCTCAGGCCTTTATCAAGGATGTCGGTCACAAGATGAATCGGCATGCATGGCATGCTTGCAGATTCATCTTGTGACAGACATCTCTGATAAAGGCCTGAGAGCCGAAACGTCGGAAATTTTGTCTTGTCATATATTGGCCGTAAATAAAGATTCTCTTGTTACACAGAATATTCTCAAGAATTATCCCTTATTTTGAGTGCCGTAGGTGTTTTCTACTAATGTGCCCGGAACAGCTGCGGGTAAAATCATGATCCACCCGTGGCTATTAACCTGTTAAATGCCGCTGTTAAATACGGACAGCGGCATTTCATATGCGCTTCCAACAATCGTGCCGGAAATCTGTCCATCAGTGACCCCTGTCACGTGATTGCGGGTCACCAATGGGCTGGCATGACCACTAGAGGTCTCCTGGATACCTCTATGGTTGTCACTTCTGGCTTGCTGTGAGCGCCGCCCTGTGGTCGGCACTCATAGCATGTCAGCCATCCTGCTACATACAGGTGATCTGATTATTGCTTGTATGTAGCAGAGCCAATCGGGTTATGGCAGCTTTTAGTCTACCATGGAGACCATTGAAGCATGCCAAAAGTAAAAAAAAAAAAAGTTTTTAAAAATGTAAGAAAAAATAAAAAGTGTATAAAAATCTCAAACTTATGCATATTTGGTAACGCTGCATTCAGAATCGCCGGATCAATAAAAAAAAAAACAAGAGTTAATTCGATCACTAAAAGGTGTAATGAGAAAAAAAAGTCAAAACACCAGAATTACGTTTTTTTGGTCACCACAACATTGCATTAAAATTCAATAACGGATGATCAAAAGATTGTATCTGCACTAAAATGGTATAATTAAAAATGTTAGTGTTGCGCCCAAAAAATAAGCCCTCACCCAACCCAAGATCATGAAAAATGGAGACGCTATGGGTCTCGGAAAATGCTGCAATTTTTTTTTTTTTAAACAAACTTTAGATATTTTTTCACCACTTAGATAAACAAAGAATCTAGACATGTTTGGGGTCTATGAACTCATTATGACCCAGAGAATCATAATGGCAGGTCATTTTTAGCATTTGGTGAAAATGGTAAAAAGAAAAAAGTCCAAAAACCGTTGTGGAATTGTACTTTTTATTGCAATTTCACTGCACTTTTTTGAGTACATGATATGGTAAAACCAAAGGTGTTGTTCAAAAGTACAACTTGTCCCGCAAAAAACAATAATTCTGTATAACACCATCCTTAATTACATAGCTTCCTCTTTTATTATGTATAACATCGTCCCTTATTACAGACCAATCTCTCTAGTTATATATGGTGCAGTCCCTTATTATATAGCTTCCGCTGCTGTTATGTACGGTCTCTTACATAGTGTATTCTTGTTATTCAAAGTGCACTCTAATTTCATAGTCCCCTCTCTTTTTAGATATAAAATTACTTATGATGGAGGAGTCGGTGACCAGACGACCAGTCCATCAGCTCCTCCTTCAAAATAAGTTTTTCCATGCTCCCTCAGCCATCATTGCATCATATGTCTAACAAGAGAGGATGATATGTAATAAAAACAGGGCTCAATATAATCCAATATGTAAGGGACAGAACTGTACATAACAAGAGAGGGCACTGTATAATAATCTTTTTTGCAATAAAAGGAGGGGGGCCAGACATTTCTTGCATAAGGGCCCCAAGCTGTCAGTGTCTGCCCCTGCTCAGGGATCAATTGTACTCACATCTTACAGAAGCGAGTACAATTAAGGCTTGGACTGCTAGGTCAGAGCGACGTGAAAAGCATGATCAGATCATGTAATCATGCTGCTGACATCACTCACTTGTGCTGCAGAGGCGAACACTGGTTGTAAGTGCTCCAGTGGAAGTGATGACACCAAAGATTAAGTGCACGGGGAGACAATTTGAGTTGGGATGAAGGGGTTAATTATGTGTGGGGAGAATTGGAGTGGGGATGGGGGGGAATTATTGTGTGCAGGGTGATTTAGAGTGAAGATGGGGTTATTTATTGTGTGTGGGGAGATTTGTAGTGGGGGAGATTTGATGACACAAAATGAAGAGCAAAGGGGAGATGGGGGGCATATTTGAGAAAACAGTAAGAGGGAATGGGAGGCATGTAGACATGTGTGAGGAATCAGTATGGGGGAATGATGGCATGTATGAGGAAACAGTACTGGGGAATGGGGGGCATATGCGAGGAAACAGTATGGGGCAGACAGTATGGGGAGAGAACGGGAGAATGTATGCGGACACAGAATGAGTAGCGATGTGAAAAATGTATGTGGACAGAGTAGGGGAGTGAGGGTGATGGGATGTGTACAGACACAGTATGGGAAGTCAGGTGAGCAGGCAGTATAGAAAGTGAGGGGGTAAATATATGTGGAGACCATATGGTGAACAAGGGGGGGATGTGAGAGGAGCAGTATGAGGATAGAGGGGAATAGTGTGAGGAGACAGTATGGGGGGAGAAAAGTGAGTTGGCACAGAATAGAAACGGAGTAGTGGGGGCATAGCATGGAGGAACAGTGTAAGGGCACAACCAGGCGGGGGCAGTATGCTAAGGAGGGGGAGTGTGATGAGAGAGTACAGTATAAATACTAGGCCCTATAGGGTGGACACAGTGTGGGAGGACAGTGTGAAGAGGGGGACTGGTATGGAAAGGAGAAGTCAGTGTGAAGAGCATGTACCATAAGAGGGACAATGTGGGGGTCATATTTTGTGCAGACAATATAGTGAGGGGCAATTTTTTTATTCAAGAGCATTATAATGACACTTCTATCTTTAAGGGCACCATGTGGAGATTTTTTGGGGAGAAGTTGGAAGTCCGCAGAGATGAGCTGTGGATGAGAAAACTCATCCTGGGGTTTGGACAAAATGAAGAGAAGAACGGCTCCAGAGATGACTATATCTATAAGGTACCTGGATGTAAGTGTTATTTGTGATACTAACTACCGTATATACTCGAGTATAAGCCGACCCGAGTATAAGCCGACCCCTCTAATTTTGCCACAAAAAACTGGGAAAACTTATTGACTCGAGTATAAGCCTAGGGTGGAAATGTAGCATTTACCGGTGAATTTCAATAATAAAAATAGATCATTATTTCCCCATAGCTGTGCCATATAGTGCTCTGCATTTCCCCATAGCTGTGCCATGTAGTGCTCTGCACCGTTCATTATTTCCCCATAGCTGTGCCATATAGTGCTCTGCACTGTTCATTATTTCCCCATAGCTGTGCCATATAGTGCTCTGCACTGTTCATTATTGCCCCATATAGTGCTCTGCACTGTTCATTATTTCCCCATAGCTGTGCCATATAGTGCTCTGCACCATTCATTATTGCCCTATAGCTGTGCCCCATATAGTGCTCTGCGCCGTTCATTATTGCCCTATAGCTGTGCCCCATATAGTGCTCTGCGCCGTTCATTATTGCCCTATAGCTGTGCCCCATATAGTGCTCTGCACCGTTCATATTTCCCCATAGAAAGCTGTGCCATTGTCGCTGCTGGTGCAGTAAAAAAAAAAAAAACATACTCACCTCTCTTGCTTGCAGCTCCCGGCGTCCGGTCCCGACGTCTCGTCCCAGCGTCTCTGCACTGACTGATCAGGCAGAGGGCGCCGCGCACACTATATGCATCATCGTGCCCTCTGACCTGAACAGTCAGAGCGCAGAGACACCGGGAAGATGGAGCGGCGCCTGGCGGCTGGAACGTGGACAGGTGACTATGCGATACTTACCTGGTCCTGGCATCCGGCTCCTTCTCCCGGACAGCTGTCTTCGGTGCCGCAGCTTCTTCCTCTATCAGCATTCACCTGTTATGACCTGATGGTCAGGACAATAATGGACCTGGTGGTTAAGAGCACACGGAATGACCTGATAGTTACTGATAATAAAGGACGAGCTCTGGGACGTGGGAACTCTGCTGACCGCAATCCCCAATCCTATCAAATACACTAGAAATAGCCGTGGATTGCGCCTAACGCTCCCTATGCAACTCGGCACAGCCTAAGGAACTAACTAGCCCTAAAGATAGAAAAATAAAGCCTACCTTGCCTCAGAGAAATTCCCCAAAGGAAAAGGCAGCCCCCACATATAATGACTGTGAGTAAAGATGAAAATACAAACACAGAGATGAAATAGATTTAGCAAAGTGAGGCCCGACTTACTGAACAGACCGAGGATAGGAAAGGTTACTTTGCGGTCAGCACAAAAACCTACAAAAAGACCACACAGAGGGCGCAATAAGACCCTCCGCACCGACTCACGGTGCGGAGGCGCTCCCTCTGCGTCCCAGAGCTTCCAGCAAGCAAGACAATAAAAAATGGACAAAAGGCAGGGAGCCAGCACACCGAGGAAATGCAGGAAGCACGGATCTCCGTCCTGACGTGACGTAAAGAATATCCAAAAAACGAAAAGATGATCCAGCTTCCAAATAAAATATAAAAGTTTAATCCAACATATTAAAATGAGGAGACAACTCCTGGGACGGCATCATACACATAGTAAGGCAAGCGACGCGTTTCGACCAAGCGGTCTTTATCACAGCTGATCTGCTAAATGACATATCCGGTATATACACAATATAGCACCAATCAAATGCTAGAAAAATGTCATGTGATACATAGGTAAAAAAAAAAGAAATGAAAAAAAAATTTCAAATGTACCCAATAAATTCAAAACATTAATGTGCAGAAGGATATATACAATAGATAATGAACAATAAACAATGCACAATGAATAAAAATAAAGACATAAAGAAAATAAAGAAATACAAAGGAAGGGACATTGCTAGTAATGAAACATTAGTTCATTTCGTTTGTTCAGACCACCTGGAAACCTTGTACCTAGATTAAAGATCCAGAACGCTTCTCTGGTAAGTAACGCTCTGTGAATATCCCCACCGCGCGGAGGTTTTTTAATTTTCTCAATACCTATTACCTTTAAAGAAGCTGTATTGCGGGAATGAAATTCAATAAAATGCCTCGCCACCGAGGAAACGGTGCGACTATTATTTGTAGTGCATTTGATGTCATACAAGTGTTCCGATATGCGGTTTTTTAATTTCCGAGTAGTACATCCGATATATGATTTGTCACAAATCGTACAATCAATTTTGTAGACTACAAATCGTGTATTACAGTTTATAAATGTTTGAATTTTGTATTGATTTTTATTTCCTCCGGTACCAAAAAACTTGACGGTGGTAAAATGTCTGCACGTAGTGCAATTAGTTACATTACATTTATAACAACCTATACAATGCAACCAAGTATTAGTTGAATGCTCAGAAGAAAAGTGATTGGGAGATATTATGTTGCCTAAGGTGGGCGCTTTTCTGGCTACTATATTGCATCCCTTAGACAGAATCTGAGCAAGAGTGGGATCTTCAAATAAAATGGGCAAAGCTTTATTAATAATAGTTTTGATTTTATTGAACTGTGGACTAAATTGTAGACACACGTATGGTTTATTGCCTATATTAGTTCTATTTATAATTTTCTTTTTTTTATTTTTTTTGTTTTTATTATTATCGCTTGTTCCACTGTCTATCTCTGAGGGGATAAGACTTGATTGCTCTTTCTGATTTACTATATGTGCTGCTCTGTCTAGCATCCAATGCGGATATCCACGTTTTAAAAATTTGTTTCGTGATTGGATTAGATCTTTAAATAAATCATTATTATTGTTACAGTTTCGCTTCAATCTCGTGAATTCACCTACAGGAATTGCCTTAACTGTGTGCCTGGGATGACTGCTTTTAGCGTGAAGTAAACCATTACCTGCCATTGGTTTTATAAAAGTTCGTGTGGAAATAAGTTCATTAGGAACACCTGTCAACTCCAGATCTAAAAAGGAAATCTTGGACACAGCCTGAACATATGTGAATTTTAAATTAAAATTGTTGTCGTTAATATAATTTACAAAGTCCTGTATGGCAGATACATCGCCACGCCAAATAAACAGCGTATCATCGATGTATCTGCCATACCAATGAATACATGCAGAAAACGGATTGGAAACTGCAAAGAGGTGTGAATACTCCCAATAAGACATGACCAGATTTGCTAGGGAAGGTGAAAATTTAGCCCCCATGGCCACACCTGTGCATTGTAAAAAATATTCAGAATCAAAAGAAAAGAAATTATGCGTCAAAAGAAAATAAGTTACCTGTAAAATAAAATTAATCAGATCACTTGAATATGAACTATACTTGTTCAGATGGAATTGTAACGCTTGTATTGCAACATTGTGAGGGATACAAGTATATAAAGAAACAACATCGCAACTTAGCCAAGTATACTCCAATTTCCATTTCTTTTCTGTTATGATACCCAGTATATCTTTGGTATCCTTAATGTATCCTGGGGTCCTGGATACCAATGGCTGTAGTAAAGAATCAAGCCACTGGCCAAGAAATTCATTTAGAGATCCTACGCTGGAGACTATGGGTCTCATAGGTGGAAAAGCGGCTTGTTTATGAATTTTAGGGAGCCCATATAAAATGGGCATCACTGGATGAGAAACTCGTAAAAAATCAGCCTGTTTAATGGTCAGGACCCCCAAAGATATTCCTTCTTCAATAATTTTATCAATTTCATATTTAAATGAGGGGGTAGGATCAGAAGTCAATTTTTTGTAAATATTAGTGTCCGCTAAAGATCTTAAAATTTCATTTTTATAGTCAGAGGAATTCATGATGACAATTATGCCTCCTTTATCACTAGTTTTTATAACTATGTCATTCATATCTTTTATCTCCTGAATAGCTCGTTTCTGGTTTATAGATAAATTGTGTTTAACTAAAACCCTTTGATTCTGCAGGGTTTTAAGATCTCGCTCCACTATTTCTTGAAATTTGTTCATACATTCAGCCCGAGACTGCAAAGGATAAAAAAAGGGGTTTTTTGTTACCAAATCTAGAGATTGATTGACCAATTTATTGGATTCAGTATCCTGATCCTGCAAATCCTGCAGAATCAAAAGGGACATTTGTTCATGAAAATCCAAAGAGTGAAAAACATTTATTGTCCCATAATTTTCCTCAGACAAATATTCTTGTTGTTCAGCTGAAAAAAAATGTTTTTTAATTGTAAGATTCCGAATGAATTTATTGATGTCCAAGATTGTTGCAAAAAGATTAAAGTCTTGATCTGGCGCAAAATTTAAACCAAAAGACAATACTTCCAATTGGTCTTGTGTAAAAGATCTAGATGATAAGTTTATAACATTATTATTCATCTCATTGCACCCTTCCTGCGGCGGGTCTGCACACCATATAGACTTTCTGTGCTTCCTCCCACCGCGCCTTTTGCGTTTTTTGGCTTATTCACATGTCTAATGGGACTGGTATCTGTGAGCTCATTGAGGGAGGCATCCGATGTGCTGCAGCCATTATCGACAGAATCCCCCTCTCTTGAGCTAAAGCTTACAAACCGCTTGTTCTGTTTTTTGCGGCGATTGGAAAACCGCATAATGGATCTGGGTGTTTTAGAGGAGTCTATGCCTTCATTCCAGTTGAACACTTTATTGGTTGCATAGTCGTCCAAATCTCGTTGAAATTTGCGTTTTTTTCGTTGTATAATTTCATCCTCTAATATTGTGACGTCTTCCTGAATTTTCTTGTATGAGACGTTATTTTCTAGAATGATGTCCATACTCTGCAGATTTGCTTTAGATGCATCAATTTCTTTTTGTATGTCATTAAGTTTTTTATCCTCATATTTTACAATTAAACGCATGAGATTAAGTGAACAGGTGCTTAATATTTCGTTCCACTCCTCAGAGAATGAAGTGCCCAAATCAGTAGTGGCTTTTTTCTTAATTCGCAAGCCTCTTGGCACCATACTTTTGGATATGTAATTCTGAAGTGTGGTTAAATCCCACCAAGTTTTGGTTTCTTGTGTATGATGCCGTCCCAGGAGTTGTCTCCTCATTTTAATATGTTGGATTAAACTTTTATATTTTATTTGGAAGCTGGATCATCTTTTCGTTTTTTGGATATTCTTCACGTCACGTCAGGACGGAGATCCGTGCTTCCTGCATTTCCTCGGTGTGCTGGCTCCCTGCCTTTTGTCCATATTTCGCTGACTACCGTGCACCCGAGATTTAACTCCTTATTTTCGGGACTGGCTACATATCATCACAAGTAAGTGCTTTCTCTGCTTTTATTATATATATATATATATATATATATATATATATATATATATATATATATATATATATTTTTTTTTTTTTTTTTGGGACATTGCACCATGTCGGACACCACTACAAACCGCATGCAAAAAGCAGCTAAGGTTTTTTCTGGTACATTTGAAGGAAATGTTGCTACGACTGAAATTTCTAACTCATGGTCTGTACTGAAAAAACTCATGATCCAAGAAACCAAAACTTGGTGGGATTTAACCACACTTCAGAATTACATATCCAAAAGTATGGTGCCAAGAGGCTTGCGAATTAAGAAAAAAGCCACTACTGATTTGGGCACTTCATTCTCTGAGGAGTGGAACGAAATATTAAGCACCTGTTCACTTAATCTCATGCGTTTAATTGTAAAATATGAGGATAAAAAACTTAATGACATACAAAAAGAAATTGATGCATCTAAAGCAAATCTGCAGAGTATGGACATCATTCTAGAAAATAACGTCTCATACAAGAAAATTCAGGAAGACGTCACAATATTAGAGGATGAAATTATACAACGAAAAAAACGCAAATTTCAACGAAATTTGGACGACTATGCAACCAATAAAGTGTTCAACTGGAATGAAGGCATAGACTCCTCTAAAACACCCAGATCCATTCTGCGGTTTTCCAATCGCCGCAAAAAACAGAACAAGCGGTTTGTAAGCTTTAGCTCAAGAGAGGGGGATTCTGATGATAATGGCTGCAGCACATCGGATGCCTCCCTCAATGAGCTCACAGATACCAGTCCCATTAGACATGTGAATAAGCCAAAAAACGCAAAAGGCGCGGTGGGAGGAAGCACAGAAAGTCTATATGGTGTGCAGATCCGCCGCAGGAAGGGTGCAATGAGATGAATAATAATGTTATAAACTTATCATCTAGATCTTTTACACAAGACCAATTGGAAGTATTGTCTTTTGGTTTAAATTTTGCGCCAGATCAAGACTTTAATCTTTTTGCAACAATCTTGGACATCAATAAATTCATTCGGAATCTTACAATTAAAAAACATTTTTTTTCAGCTGAACAACAAGAATATTTGTCTGAGGAAAATTATGGGACAATAAATGTTTTTCACTCTTTGGATTTTCATGAACAAATGTCCCTTTTGATTCTGCAGGATTTGCAGGATCAGGATACTGAATCCAATAAATTGGTCAATCAATCTCTAGATTTGGTAACAAAAAACCCCTTTTTTTATCCTTTGCAGTCTCGGGCTGAATGTATGAACAAATTTCAAGAAATAGTGGAGCGAGATCTTAAAACCCTGCAGATTCAAAGGGTTTTAGTTAAACACAATTTATCTATAAACCAGAAACGAGCTATTCAGGAGATAAAAGATATGAATGACATAGTTATAAAAACTAGTGATAAAGGAGGCGTAATTGTCATCATGAATTCCTCTGACTATAAAAATGAAATTTTAAGATCTTTAGCGGACACTAATATTTACAAAAAAATGACTTCTGATCCTACCCCCTCATTTAAATCTGAAATTGATAAAATTATTGAAGAGGGAATATCTTTGGGGGTCCTGACCATTAAACAGGCTGATTTTTTACGAGTTTCTCATCCAGTGATGCCCATTTTATATGGGCTCCCTAAAATTCATAAACAAGCCGCTTTTCCACCTATGAGACCCATAGTCTCCAGCGTAGGATCTCTAAATGAATTTCTTGGCCAGTGGCTTGATTCTTTACTACAGCCATTGGTATCCAGGACCCCAGGATACATTAAGGATACCAAAGATATACTGGGTATCATAACAAAAAAGAAATGGAAATTGGAATATACTTGGCTAAGTTGCGATGTTGTTTCTTTATATACTTGTATCCCCCACAATGTTGCAATACAAGCGTTACAATTCCATCTGAACAATTATAGTTCATATTCAAGTGATCTGATTAATTTTATTTTACAGGTAACTTATTTTCTTTTGACGCATAATTTCTTTTCTTTTGATTCTGAATATTTTTTACAATGCACAGGTGTGGCCATGGGGGCTAAATTTTCACCTTCCCTAGCAAATCTGGTCATGTCCTATTGGGAGTATTCACACCTCTTTGCAGTTTCCAATCCGTTTTCTGCATGTATTCATTGGTATGGCAGATACATCGATGATACGCTGTTTATTTGGCGTGGCGATGTATCTGCCATACAGGACTTTGTAAATTATATTAACGACAACAATTTCAATTTAAAATTCACATATGTTCAGGCTGTGTCCAAGATTTCCTTTTTGGATCTGGAGTTGACAGGTGTTCCTAATGAACTTATTTCCACACGAACTTTTATAAAACCAATGGCAGGTAATGGTTTACTTCACGCTAAAAGCAGTCATCCCAGGCACACAGTTAAGGCAATTCCTGTAGGTGAATTCACGAGATTGAAGCGAAACTGTAACAATAATAATGATCTATTTAAAGATCTAATTCAATCACGAAACAAATTTTTAAAACGTGCATATCCGCATTGGATGCTAGACAGAGCAGCACATATAGTAAATCAGAAAGAGCAATCAAGTCTTATCCCCTCAGAGATAGACAGTGGAACAAGCGATAATAAAAATAAAAAAAAGAAAATTATAAATAGAACTAATATAGGCAATAAACCATATGTGTGTCTACAATTTAGTCCACAGTTCAATAAAATCAAAACTATTATTAATAAAGCTTTGCCCATTTTATTTGAAGATCCCACTCTTGCTCAGATTCTGTCTAAGGGATGCAATATAGTAGCCAGAAAAGCGCCCACCTTAGGCAACATAATATCTCCCAATCACTTTTCTTCTGAGCATTCAACTAATACTTGGTTGCATTGTATAGGTTGTTATAAATGTAATGTAACTAATTGCACTACGTGCAGACATCTTACCACCGTCAAGTTTTTTGGTACCGGAGGAAATAAAAATCAATACAAAATTCAAACATTTATAAACTGTAATACACGATTTGTAGTCTACAAAATTGATTGTACGATTTGTGACAAATCATATATCGGGTGTACTACTCGGAAATTAAAAAACCGCATATCGGAAC
Source organism: Ranitomeya imitator (assembly GCF_032444005.1). Classification (NCBI taxonomy): domain Eukaryota; kingdom Metazoa; phylum Chordata; class Amphibia; order Anura; family Dendrobatidae; genus Ranitomeya; species Ranitomeya imitator. The sequence continues at coordinate 547,914,177 of NC_091285.1, forward strand.
ACTTGTATGACATAAAAAGCACTACAAATAATAGTCGCACCATTTCCTCGGTGGCGAGGCATTTTATTGAATTTCATTCCCGCAATACAGCTTCTTTAAAGGTAATAGGTATTGAGAAAATTAAAAAACCTCCGCGCGGTGGGGATATTCACAGAGCGTTACTTACCAGAGAAGCGTTCTGGATCTTTAATCTAGGTACAAGGTTTCCAGGTGGTCTGAACAAACGCAATGAACTAATGTTTCATTACTAGCAATGTCCCTTCCTTTGTATTTCTTTATTTTCTTTATGTCTTTATTTTTATTCATTGTGCATTGTTTATTGTTCATTATCTATTGTATATATCCTTCTGCACATTATTGTTTTGAATTTATTGGGTACATTTGAAATTTTTTTTCTTTTCTTTTTTTTACCTATGTATCACATGACATTTTTCTAGCATTTGATTGGTGCTATATTGTGTATATACCGGATATGTCATTTAGCAGATCAGCTGTGATAAAGACCGCTTGGTCGAAACGCGTCGCTCGCCTTACTATGTGTATGATGCCGTCCCAGGAGTTGTCTCCTCATTTTAATATGTTGGATTAAACTTTTATATTTTATTTGGAAGCTGGATCATCTTTTCGTTTTTTGAACAATAAAAAATAGCAAGCTGGACAGAAAAATAGCAAACCAAAAAAATACAAGCTGGAACTTAGCTTCTGCTGGGAAGACAGGTCACAAGAACGATCCAGGAGTGAACTAGACCAATACTGGAACATTGACAGGTGGCATGGAGCAAAGATCTAAGTGGAGTTAAATAGAGCAGCCAGCTAACGAATTAAACTCGTCACCTGTGGAAGGAAACTCAGAAACACCCACCAGAGGAAGTCCATGGACAGAACCAGCCGAAGTACCATTCATGACCACAGGAGGGAGCAAGACAACAGAATTCACAACAGTCACCGTTACCACTGATTAGAGAAATGAATAGGCGGCTCCACCCCTATGGGAGGTGGAGCCGCCTATTCATTTCTCTAATGAGCGGTCACACGTGACCGCTGATAGAGGAAGAACTGCAGCACCGAAGACCGTGGGACGGCAGGGGGAGTGTCAGGACCGCTGGAAGCAGGTAAGTATGCCTCAGCGCCCTCACCCGCCGACCCTGCCACCCACCTTGACTCGAGTATAAGCCGAGAGGGGCACTTTCAGCCCAAAAATTTGGGCTGAAAATCTCGGCTTATACTCGAGTGTATATGGATTCTCATGTTTTTATTTATATTAGGAGCATTAAAGGGATTTTCCAGGTTTGTACTGAGTCTGCTGTCATTGTTTGTGACTGAAGACTTCTGAATTCTCACAGTGCGCACAGCATGCTGTCAGGATTCTCTCGTGCTGGCGATTTACATACATGCTGTCATGTGCTGACTAAACATGTGTGGCCTCAATGAGAATGAACTGAGCGATGTCAGACACGCCTAGTCGGAACGTGGTCAGAAGTATACAAATCACATGCTTGTGCTGACATGAGTGTCCACCGGCAAGGGAGAATCCTAAAAGTGTGCAGTGCATTCGTTGTGAGAATTCAGAAGCTGCGATGTCAGGATTCAGCTCTGCAGGTTCCAGTAGTCATCACACGGACACTTCTCTCATATGTGATTTTCATACTTGTGGTCCTGTGACGATGAGCTGCTCTTCTGCTTCTCTCAGTTTTGCACTGAACATTGAGAGCATTAGGGAGAGGAGCTTGTCGGTACATGACTAAGTGTGCAAATCGCACATGTCCTTGGGGGGGCGCCAAACTGAATTCTTGCCCCGGGTGACAGAAAACCTAGATACACCTTTGATGTTAGAGGTCCCCCGCTGGTGGCTGCACCATCTGACATCTTTAGATGCCATTATATACAACTAAGGCAGTTAAGCAAAAGTTATTTCAACGTTGAGGAATCATATGCACCACCAGTGGATTTCTGTACTTGCTACAATTCAGCTTCTCACCATGCCAATGAGAGAATTGTATTCCAAGACTGAGGCACCAACATATTATTTCTTTAGGAAAAACAATTTCTATTTTATTCTTAAAATGCTTAAAATACAGCTGTATTTGATTTCTTCTTTCATATTGGTTTGAAAAAGGCTGGATACTCCCAAAACGTTACTATGCATTTTTAAAGATGAAAACCAATCTATTTTTTCGTAAAGAAATAAGATTCTGGTGCTTGAGATTTTGGGAATATAATTATCTTTTCTGAATACTGAATGAGATAGGAGTAGGTGAAGGATAGGTGAAAAGCTGCCTGTATCATCTTTAAACCCCGTTTCAAGCATGGACTATGTTGAATTTTTTTTGCATTAGACTAGAGTGAAGTAGATTTTCTGGTGATTTAATACTATACTGCATAAACATAAGGGTTTCTGCAAATAAAAGATATCAGAGTCTCACTGTAATCAGATGCTCGGTATGACATTCCATTGCTAAATCTACAATTCATCTGCAACGGAATCAGAAAACGACTTCCAGAAAATTAGTCAATAAACTTTTATGATACCATATCTTTACACTATTATTAATATGGAACATCTTAAACCATTTTTTACTAAGTAAAGATTTCCTGACAAAAGTTAAGAGTTATATGTCTAGAAAAATGAAGTACTGAGATAGATAAACTCAACAAATATTCTTAGCATTGATTTTGCAATGATATGCATTTTATCTGTTGTTCTACCTAGATAGGAGCAAAAGCCGTTTTAAATTACAACATTCCCAATTCATCTCTCATTGGTATAATTTCATTTACTTTATACAATATCAGAAAATAGTCTTGAGTAATGCAATATCCTATTCCCATACTGCATAAATGCACATTGATAGGTCTTGTACGGAGGAAAAAAAATTCTACCCCTGTGAAAAAGCAGCTATAAAATACAATAGAAGATAAATTATAAAACATGTCTAGTCTGAAACTCTAAATATAAAATATAAAACATACAGTTGGAGGGGGGGGAGAGAGAGAGAACACTGTTGGCAAGCATTTTGTTACATCATGTTTAAATTATTAATGAATTTAAATAAAGATATTATTTATGGCTAATACACTCCTTGGGTTTTTTAATCCCTTTTATTTAGTCCAATATTATTTTATAGTTTGCCAGATTCTAATTTTTCTTATCGATGGGTGTTTAGTGTATATATCATTATATATAGTGTATGTAAACTTCTGGTTTCAACTGTATCTAGGGCCCAAAAGCAGCAGCAGCGCACCCAATTTTTCAATGTATTTTTATCCTGTTTTGGTCATTTTCACCTGTCAGATTTTTTCCCCATCCATAGTGTCTTCATACATTTACTTAAAGGGAAGGTGCCGCATTTTATTTTTGTATTAAAAATGATTGTTTATATAAACAATTATTTTTAATACAAATTTACATTTTTTAACTTTAACATTTTTTTTATTAATTATTTTTTCAGCCACTGGGCGCCGCGATTTTGCTTTGCGGGAGTGTAAGTGTAGCTGCATGACACTTACACTCTGCAAATACGGCAGCCCTGGGCATAGAGATCTACGGTTGGCATCCAACCCTATACTTTGCATTGAGCTGCTCCCTGCTGTGATCTGGCCATGCCCCCTGGGCCGTCCACATCACAGCAGAGGCAGGAGATCGGCGCAATCTTTCTGGAGCTCACAGTGCATCTGTGAGCTCCACTTGAGAACCCTGCATGATGCTGTCTGCTGAGCCATGTATCCAATCCTCTCCTGTGGGATACGGTGTTCTGAGCCGTGTATCTAATCCTATTCTGTGTGTTATTGTATGCTGAGCCATGTATCTAATCCTCTCCTGTGTGATACTTTGCTGAGACGTGTATCTAATCCTATCCTGTGTGATACTGACTGAGCTGTGTATCTAATACTATCCAGTGTGAAACTGACTGCTGAGCAGTGTATCTAATCCTCCTATGTGTGATACTAACTCTGCTGGGCCGTGTATCTAATCCTTTCCTATGCACTCCTCTCCCCCTGTTATGTGCGAAGTATATGGCGGTGTTATGTGTGATCTATATGGCGGTATTGTGAGAACACTGGTGGTATGTGAGATCTATTTGGCATCGTTATGTGTGAAGTATATGGCGGTATTACTGTATGTGTGAAGTATATGGCAGTATTATGTGTGAACACTATGGCGTCATTATTTGCGATCTATATGATGGTATTATGTGAGAACTATAGGACAGAGCACTATGGCAGTATTATCTTCAGAAAGGGGACCCATTCTAGGGTGGTTCTGGCTGAGCACCTGCACACGGGTCTCGGGTAATAGAGGGGGCAGCATGACCTACAGTTAGGTGCCATCAGGGGAAGGCTGGTGAGGCAGCTGAAGAGAGGGGTCTCATTTTTATCATTACTATATGGCTACACTTCCCCCCAGCGTCACCCCGACTGTGCCTGTGACCTCGCTTTCACACATCACCAGGACAGGATCTGAGGAGGAGAATGGGGTCTTTGCATACAAAGTCTGGATCAGAACAGGCCATCAATTCGCAGAAATGGTTCCTGGATTTTTGTGGAGCAGACAAGCAGACGGTCCATCCATGTGTATAAAAGACAGCACTCTATGTACAATCCCTGGCTGCTCCGCTCACTGAACATGGTGCCCCCCATAGACCAGCATACTGCTCTCCTGAAATACTGTGCTGCTGTCACCCTGCTCCCTCCACCACATATCTCCCAGAATCCTTGCTACCTGCCATCCTCGGTGACCGTCTACTTGTCAGTATAACTTTGCAGTCACCAACAAAATGGCTTCTCACTGTGTTCACAGTTGTCAGCAGACTCCGCCCATAATTACTGCAGTGCAGTAATGTGAGCTAGTTGTACACTTGGTTTTTGTCAAATTTCATTAGCTGCTCCCCCTAGTGTTTAAAAGTGGAAATGCCAAACCTTTTAAAATTATTTTTCATTTTTTACTAAAATATAAACAAATTATAATATTTTTAAAGAAAATGTAAACATTAATTCATTTTTTTCAATCGCTGAAAATTTTTTTTTGATGGCACCTTCCCTTTAAGTGAGAAAAACTATTGCTAATACTATCTCTTATACCCTTTTTTACCCTATTGTGCACTATTCCCTTCACAGTCGCCGTTTCCTTAACCTCACGTTAGACACATACAATAATTGGCACCACTTATTCAGTAGGCATATGGTGTCATGAATTTATGGGTCAAAATAAAGGATGATGGGGTGCCTCCTTTACTCGACCACCAAAAGCAACATTTAAAAGGTTGCTGTTAGCCCAGTTTCTAAGATTAACTGGTCTTCAGACTGTCCTTAATCTCAAAAGTAAGTGTTAAGAAACCAGCAATATAAACATCAAAAAAATGTCCATATTTTCAAAATAAGTAGCTTAATGCATTCTCATTTACATTGACTTTAAAAATATAGCCTCTGGACCCCTTTTTAAGTTTATCAGCAGCATTATTGAGAGTCAATCTCTCATCGATCAAACACAGATGGCATATTCTAAGGATAGGACATTGATGTTTTATTCTAAGAAGCCTTATAATTCTCATTACATTTTCACATGCTTGTTCATAATATCAGTTTCTCCAGGTAATGTTTGTGACTCTTGAAAGCTCTTTCTAAAAAAAAAAAAATTTCTGAAAAAGGTTTGCAACTATTTTCTAGGCAATTTACGCCAAATTTGTTGCAGTTTCTATGGTACTTTGTGGCAGAATATACTGTCCTTTTGTCTTTTTTATCCAACGCTACAAGTTATGTTGATATCTATATGTCTTTCCTGAACCATTACAGTATAGCATGACGAGGAATGGTATATAGTTCCAGTTGGATACACCTACATAGAATTAACTATCCATATTTCAAAATGTCAGATTGAAACCTTTAAAAGCGGTTAACCTTGATGGATATGATTGCTATGAAGAATAAAATAAAATGTCCTGCTCATCTTATGAAGGCGTGACGTGGCAGATATGCCTTTTCTGTGTATTTTGTTTTTACACCGTAGCTATAAATTTGCAGATATGTTCCCTAGAAGAAGAGCATTTTAATTCTTACGAGAGTCTGAATAGCAGCATAAAACTTGAAATGTCACCAAGAACTCCAGGGATACCCAGCTTCTAAAGTGATAGCAGAGTTCTCTGGTTTATGATATGCAGTAACATATTGATATATGACCCAAGACAATAGCCTTCGTTCTAATGCCATTTCAATTTTATGAATAGTGAATATTGTTATAAACTGCTTCTGAAAATGCTTTGTGAGCAAATGGAATAGAATGGGCTTTTTATTTTCTTCGATATCTGAAAGGTTTTCAGCTCAGTAGGTTGTAGTGTAAGACTTTTATTCCTTCCTTTTTTCTTTCAAAATGGATTCTTAGCTTACCTGATTGAGCACTGTTAGTCAAAGGTGAGCTGTGAAAATTTGACATAATGATGAAATATTCAATTGCTAGATTTTCAATCATCATATAAACTTTATAAACTTGTCTGTAATGCTCAACCATTTTTACAAGTCAACATTGGCTACTATTTACTTTTGTTTTACACAATTACATAACTTTGTACTTAAGGTCTATACATGCTCTAGCAGCACACGGAGTACGTTTTGGTCCCTTTTATGGAACCATTGACACTTTACCAACATTTCAAGAGGAATATCCTTATTTTACAGTACAGTATTGGCAGAACCATCCAGAAAGATATATGTGACCAGAAGGAGCCCAATTTGCAGTATGGACCAATCGATTTTGTTGGGTGTTAAACTATAGATCCGTACAGGTGGCCATATCCTTGACCTCAAAGAGGACCTGTCTCCAGATCAAAAGTGGCCAGATTTTGCTCTTATTTTTATCCCACTACACTGATTCTGAGTATGCCTTTTTTTTGTTTGTTTTGGTTTTTCAATCCATCATACAGCTGCAGAAATAAGTAGTTTTTTAATTTGGAAATTTGGACCACTATTCTTCTGCAAACTTCCCCAGATCTCATATGTAAAAGGTGCATCTCCCAACAGCAATTTTAGGATAAATTCACAGGTGTTTAATAAAATTTAGATCCGTATTCATTGCTGACTACTTCAGAACTCTCCATCCATTTCTGGGTGCTTCTTGAAGAATGTTTGGGGTCATTCTCTTGCTGGAAGACCCATGACCTAGAATGCAACCCACCTTTCTGACACTGGTCACTAGATTGTGACCCAAAATCCTTTTGTAATAGTGAGATTTCATGATGCTTTGCACAGTGAAGGCACCCAGTGCCAGAGGCAGGAAAACAACCCCAAAACTTATTTGAACCTCCACCACATTTAACTGTAGGTACTGAGTGCTTTTCTTTCTAGATCTCATTTCTTTTTTTGTTAAACAGCTTTTTGATAAAGCACATCATTCTACTATCTTGATCTCGTCTGTCCACAAGACACTTCCCTAGAAGGATTTTGGCTTACTCATGTAAGTTCTGGCAAATTGCAGTCTAGCTTTTTGATGTAGTAATGCTGATGATCAGCGCTGACAATGTTTGTAGAGTGCTTGTAGCAGTGCAACATGGCACACATATCCCACATGGATTCACACTCGGAGAGAAAAAAGACTAGGGGCCCACCAGAGTGCAGTAGCAGCCAACTTAATGGCTAGGGGCTGGTCTTGATGCTTTTGCACCCTGCTCCTTCATTTACTGTAAAGCTGTGGCAGCATGACCACCTCCTCTTCCTTCGAACTGCTCACATCACTCGGGTGGTATTGACTCCACGTGGGATCTAGGACCTAGCCAACTCTTATTGCATCCTTACACCTCTCCAGCCTGTCTGTTATTCTGCTGTCCTATTAATCCACATATGTCCTCGCTACTCCTCTCCTTCTCCCTTTGTCTCCCAACTCCACAATGAATTGGTTAGGAATACCTTCCATGGACACAATTGTCCCATTTTCAGGCTGCTCTACCGGTCAGTCCACGCTGGGGTGGAGCTAGTATGTAATTGGGTGCTGCAACTACACAAGTTGATGCCTCTTGTGTGGAAGTGGTGAGTGATGTGGGAACACAGGATGCTGTGCTTCCCACTAGTTTGGTGGCCCGGGAGACAGATGATGCTGTGCCTCCCAGTTGCCAGGTAACTCAGGATGCTGCCTTGCCTGGTTTTAGTCAATGGTGTACACCTTTCTGTTCAGGTGAGTAGGAAGTGGCTCCCTGGACATGGCTGGGAGAAATGCATCACTTGATTATTACCCTTGGTTTGGAGCTGGCTTTATAAGGCCTGTTTCTAATTCAGCTCAGTAATTTTTATTCAATTCCTTTGTGTATGTGTATGATGATCACTTCCTGGTCAGGCTCTGCTGGCTTCTCAGTAGTTGCTAATAGTTGTCATTGGTTTTTCTTTATGAGATATTGTCCCAGGATTTCCCTTTGGTTTTATTTTATTTTTTTTTTTAAGCTTTGTGTTTAGTCTAGTACTTGACTCCACTTTGGGCGCATCACTAGACACCAGCAACCCTTTGACAGCAGTCTGGGAAGGGCTCTGTAAAGCACCCCTCCCCTTTGGGAGTGAGTGAAAAATATCCTGGCCCTTAAGGACTTGCTTAGCAGGGGTGACTTGTGCAAAGCGTCTGTGACTGCTTTTGCTGGTCCAATGCAAGTCACTACAGAGAAGCTATTCCTGCGCATAACCCTATCCATTTCAAGCTCCTAATAATGACCTACAATGCTGTCCATAATCTGTCTCGTCCCTATATCTCACACCATGTAATTTCTGGTCCTCCCAGGACCTCTCCTGTCCACAATCGCACATTCCTTATCCTATCGCCTGCAAAACTTCTCCCGAGTATCATCCTTCATGTAGAATTCTGTAGCCCAACACATTTTCCCCAACATTCCAAAATTACAAGCAGATCTTGAAAACCTCAGAACAGCTTACTGCCTGCAATGACCTTGCTGCCACCTCACCAACACCAGAGCTGCTTCAGCCATCAAACCTTCTGTCTCATTCCCCATTATCCTGTAGAATGTAAGGCAGCAAGGGTAAGGTCCTAATCCCTCTGAACCTGTGTGTCACTATTAGTTTGTTCATTGTAATTTTTATTTGCGGTTTTTATGTAACCTCTCATGTACAGCACCATGGAATCAGTGGTGCTCTAAAATAAAATAATAATCCTCTGCATTGTGTTCCACCAAGTCCTCACCCCTGCCCTCATTGCCGAAAGTAGCATCAGTTAGCACATGTGTTTCTTCATAATCAGATGTGCTGTGGTGGTCCGCTGACTGTTTGTACTACCCCTCCCATGTACTCAAACTTTAACATAAGTGGTTGGGTATCATTGAACTCAGTTTCTTCCAATTGTTGGCAGGGCCTGGTCCACAGAACAACAGCTGGAAGAGTAATCAAAAAACAGGAGTGACTGCTACATGACTTGGGGCTCAGACTGCTTGCATGATTTGCAAGGGGGTGAGGTGGAAGACCAATGCCCAAGGGCCACAGGTGCAAAATCTGCGCTTTCAGCAGGGGACTGGAAGACAAAGCAAAGAAACTAAAGACACTTTCAGCTAACCAATCAAAAAATACCTCTACTAATCCTTGATTCACCATTCATCTAGCAGTACTCATCCAGCGCCTACAAAATTACACAAAATGTCTTGTCGCCTGTGTGCACCAGAGGAAAGTGTTTCATTTTATTGTGTAGCAAGCACAGATCAAGCACGTGCTCTCTCTACCTCCAGCAGATGTACCTCCATCAGCAGCAACACGGCCACATCACCCATTTGATGCTGTTCTCATTATTTTCAACCCAAAAAAGTAAAGAATATCACACAGCCTGTATACAGAGAGGCAGTGGCCAGCAGCTTACTACACTGCCTTTTTTCAGAGTACTCCCAGCACCAAAAAAAATAAAATATGATCAAATACAAAACCAGTGTTGGCTACCTTTTCCTCCTACAACTTCACCTCTTTTTTATCTAAGGAAAACAAATCGTCTAATAATTATGAACAACCATGATAAATGGGGTTGTATCCTTAGACCGCACCCTCCCACATCACACAAATACACATCACCTGATCTTCCAATAAGCATTCAAGTTTATACAGCTCGGAATTGGAAAATCTGCATAAAAATGATAAAATGGTCAAAATACTTACTTGCCGAATAATAGTGTTACACAGTGACTTAGGGACTATGGGCGCTATCCAGGTCCTTAGAATTAGGAGCGCCCTAGTCTATCAGTGTCCCCTGGATCACACCCCAAGGTGGATACACCAGGTGCACATGCCTTCCTATGCTCTTATATCAACCCTTATCTGTCCCCTCCCCTACCCAAGGTAGTGGGAAGCAGCAGTGTGTAGGAACACACTAATCAGACTATCAAGGGAAGATGGAAATGGATGAATGAAAATACAAATCACACAAAAAGGACTAATCAAAGAACAGAGTGGGGCACAGGGAAATTAAAGGAAGGAATAAACTAAATAGGAGAGGATGTGCACAGAAAAACTCCAAGCAACAATCTCTTAAACAACTCTCCAAATGACAACTCCTACGCTGAACTACACCTCCAATGCCTGAAACCTCCAGGCAACAAGAACTAACACTGACAATCCCCAAATGTCAGAGAGGAGCATATACAGTGGGTACGAAAAGTTTTCAGACCCCTTTAAATTTTTCATTCTGTTTCTTAGCAGCTATTTGGTAAATTCAAAAAAGTTCATTTTTTTCTCGATAATGTACACTCTGTACTCCATCTTGACTGAAAAAAAACAGGAATGTAGTCATTTTTGCAAATGTATTAAAAAAGAAAAACTGAAATATCACCTGTCATAAGTATTCATACCCTTTGCTCAATATTGAGTAGAAGCACCCTTTTGAGCTAGTACAGCCATGAGTCTTCTTGGGAATGATGCAACAAGTTTTTCACACCAGGATTTGGGAATCATTTGCCATTCTTCCTTGCAGATCCTCTCCAGTTACATCAGGTTAGATGGTGAATGTTGGTGGACAGCCATTTTCAGGCCTCTCCAGAGATGCTCAATTGGGTTTAGGTCAGGGCTCTGGCTGAGCCAGTCAAGAATGGTCACAGAGTTGTTCTGAAGCCACTCCGTTGTTATTTTAGCTGCGTGCTTAGGGTCATTGTCTTGTTGGAAGGTGAACCTTCGGCCAAGTCTGAGGTCCTGAGCACTCTGGAAGAGGTTTTCATCCAGGATATCTCTGCACCTGGCCACATTCATGTTTCCTTCAATGACAACCAGTTGTCCTGTCACTGCAGCTGGAAAACACCCCATAGAATCAGCTGCCACTACCATGATTTATATGTCTTGCACTGAAGAGAGGCTTCGGTTGGGCCACTCTGCCATAAAGGCCCGACTCGTGGAGGGCTGCAGTGATAGTTGACTTTGTGGGACTTTCTCCCATCCCCCTTATGCATCTCTGGAGCTCAGCCACAGTGATCTTGGGGTTCTTCTTTACCACTCTCACCAAGGCTCTTCTCCCACGATTGCTCAGTTTGGCTGGACTGCCAGGTCTAGGAAGACTTCTTATGGTCCCAAACTTCTTCCATTTAAGGATTATGGAGGCCACTGTGCTGTTAGGAACTTGGAGTACTGCAGAAGTTCTTTTGTAACCTTTCCCAGATTTGTACCTTGCCGCAATTCTGTCTCTGAGCTCCTTGGCCAGGTCCTTTGACCTCGTGACTCTCATTTGGTCTGACATGCACTGTGAGCTGTGAGGCATTATATATACAGTCATGGCCAAAAGTTTTGAGAATGACACCAAAATTATATTTTCACATGATCTGCTGCCCTCTGGTTTTTATTAGTGTTTGTCTGATGTTTATATTACATACAGAAATATAATTGCAATCATATTATGAGTACCAATAGGTTATATTGACAGTTAGAATGAGTTAATGCAGCAAGTCAATATTTGCAGTGTTGACCCTTCTTCTTCAAGACCTCTGCAATTCTCCCTGGTATGCTCTCAATCAACTTCTGGACCAAATCCTGACTGATAGCAGTCCATTCTTGCATAATCAATGCTTGCATTTTGCCAGAATTTGTTGGTTTTTGTTTGTCCACCCGTCTCTTGATGATTGACCACAAATTCTCAATGGGATTAAGATCTGGGGAGTTTCCAGGCCATGGACCCAAAATCTCCATGTTTTGTTCCATGAGCTATTTAGTTATCACCTTTGCTTTATGGCAAGGTGCTCCATCATGCTGCAAAAGGCATTGTTGGGCGCCAAACTGCTCTTGGACGGTTGGGAGAAGTTGCTCTTGGAGGACATTCTGGTACCATTCTTTATTCATGGCTGTGTTTTTAGGCAAGACTGTGAGTGAGCCGATTCCCTTGGCTGAGAAGCAACCCCACACAGGAATGGTTTCAGGATGCTTTACAGTTGGCATGAGACAAGACTGGTGGTAGCGCTCACCTCTTCTTCTCTGAATAAGCTGTTTTCCAGATGTCCCAAACAATCGAAAAGGGGATTCATCAGAGAAAATGACTTTGCCCCAGTCCTCAGCAGTCCACTCCCTGTACCTTTTGCAGAATATCAGTCGGTCCCTGATGTTTTTTCTGGAGAGAAGTGGCTTCTTTGCTGCCCTCCTTGAAACCAGGCCTTGCTCAAAGAGTCTCCGCCTCACAGTGAGTGCAGAAGCACTCACACCAGCCTGCTGCCATTCCTGAGCAAGCTCGGCACTGCTGGTAGTCCGATCCCGCAGCTGAAACAGTTTTAAGATACGGTCCTGGCGCTTGCTGGTCTTTCTTGGGCGCCCTGTAGCCTTTTTGACAACAATGGAAGCTCTCTCCTTGAAGTTCTTGATGATGCGATAGATTGTTGACTGAGGTGCAATCTTTGTAGCTGCGATACTCTTCCCTGTTAGGCCATTTTTGTGCAGTGCAATGATGGCTGCACGTGTTTCTTTAGAGATAACCATGGTTAACTGAAGAGAAACAATGATACCAAGCACCAGCCTCCTTTTAAAGTGTCCAGTGATGTCATTCTTACTTAATCATGACTGATTGATCGCCAGCCCTGTCAACACCCACACCTGTGTTAATGGATCAGTCACTAAAACGATGTTAGCTGCTCCTAATAAGGCAGGACTGCAATGATGTTGAAATGTGTTTTGGGGGTTAAAGTTCATTTTCTGGGCAAATATTGACTTTGCAAGTACAGTAATTGCTGTTAAGCTTATCACTCTGACATTCAGGAGTATATGCAAATTGCCATTAGAAAAAATGAAGCAGTAGACTTTGGAAAAATTAATATTTGTCTCATTCTCAAAATTTTTGTCCATGACTGTACAGGTGTGTGCCTTTCCAAATCAAGTTCTATCATTTTATTTAAATACAGCTAGACTCCATTGAAGGAGTAGAACCATCTCAAGGAGGATCACAAGGAAATGGACAGAATGTGACTTAAATGTGTGTCTGAGCAAAGGATCTGAATACTTATGACCATGTGATTTTTCAGTTTTTCTTTTTTAATAAATTTGCAAAAAATTCTACATTTCTGTTTTTTTCAGTCAAGATGATGTGCAGGGTGTACATTAATGAGAAAAAAATAACTTTTTTGAATTTACCAAGTGTCTGCAATGAAACAAAGAGTGAAAAATGTAAAGGGGTCTGAATACTTTCCGTACCCACTGTATGATCACAGCTTCAAGTCCCTAACGGGACTGACAAGTACAGTAAATAGCGAAAAAAAATGTTTTAAAGATAAAACAAAAAAAATACAAAAGTTTTTAGCCTATTAAAAATAAAACAATTTTAAAAAATTAACATATTTAGCATTGCCGCTTTGAGAAAAGTCTATCAAAGTCAAATAAATAATGTTATTTATAAATGGTGTAACAAGAAAAGATTTGAAATACTAAAATTACGGGGGGGTTTTGGTCACCGCAACAAAGGAATAAAATGCAAGAAGAGGCGATAAAACAACATATCTATCCCAAAATGGTATCAGTAAAAACATTGGCTCAGGGTGCAAAAAATATGCTCTTACACAGTCACATATCACTAAAATTTAAAAAACTTAACAGGTCTCGGACAATGGGTAAGTAAAATTCTAATTGCAATTTTTTGCAATTTCAACACTTGGCACTTTTTACCCACTTTCTAGTTCATCAAATGATGACATTAATGGTATTACTCAAAATTACAACTCGTCTCACAATAAACAAGCCTACCTGGATGGAACATAAAAAGTTATGGCTTCTTGGAAAAAGAAAATAGCCTTGTCGTGAAGGCTAATCCTGCATTTATCAATATTCTGTAGATTGTAGGGCAGTTTGGGTGCTCTATAGCTTCTTAACCACAAATACACCAGTCATTACACTCAAACCATCTACTTTATATTGTGTAGATTCAGCCATCGCACCCTTATAGCAAGAACTAAAAAAAAAAGCTCTGAAGGTGTCCCATGATACTTTGCTTGATAAGATGATAGCAGAACTTGCAGTAACTAAACCTTTGATACATATTACTGTAAGAATTTTAAAATTGTAACGACAAAATTATTTTATCAAAGACTTAGTTACTTTTTTTCCATCCTGTAAGGTGGCTCTGTGGCTAAACTCCACTACAATGCAGCCCTAGAGTCCTGGGTTCAAAGTCATGTAGGAGGCTGGATCAGGGCAGTCGTCATGGCCGCACACTCAGTCACCTCTGTGCCCTGGATTCCTCTTACATGAAAATAACTGCCATTGACCCGCATACCTGTGTCTTCTCCCTCTGTGCCAACAGGGATATCTCCGTGGGGCTGGAGCTGATCTGTAATCGGTTCCACAAAAATTGAGACACAGTCCAGTTCAAATGCAACTTGAGAATCTTTACTTAAAAGGGAAGGTGCCATCAAAAAAAAAATGTTTTCAGAAATTGTAAAAATGTAAAGAATTAATTATTACATTTTCTAAAAAAATATTATCATTTGTTTATAATTTAGTAAAATATGAAAAATAATTTGAAAAGTTTTGGAATTTCCACTTTTAAACACTAGGGGGAGCAGGTGCTGAAATTTCAGAAAAACCTAGTGTACATTACAGCACACATCACATTACAGCTCACATTACAGCACTGCAGTAATTATGGGCGGAGTCTGCTGACGTGTGTGATGTCTCCTCTCCTCCCCTTCTGGGTGTTTGCTAAGGGATTAGAGAGGATGATATTCAGGAACCCAGTGAGCAGCCATTTTGTTGGTGACTGCAGAGTATGGTCAGTATTTTACATCAGTATTTGTAAGCCAAAACCAGGAGTGGAACAAATAGAGGAAAAGTATAATAGAAACATATGCACTTCTGCATTTATCACCCACTCCTGGTTTTGGCTTACAAATACTGAGGTAAAATATTGACCAAATACTGCTAGTGTGAAGGCAGCCTCATACTGACAAGTAGACAGTCACCGAGGATGGCAGGCAGCAAGGATTCTGGGAGATATGTGGTGGAGGGAGCAGGGTGACAGCAGCACAGAGTATTTCAGGAGAGCAGTGTGCTGGTCTATGGGGGCCCCCTGTTCGGTGTGCGGAGCAGCCAGGGATTGTACATAGAGCGCTGTCTTTTATACACATGGATGGACCGTCTGCTCCACAGAAATCCAGGAAACATTTCTGCGGATTGATGGCCTGGTCTGATCCAGACTTTGCATACAGACCCCATTCCCCTCCTCAGATCCTGTCTTCCCCATCCTGTCCTGGCAATGTGTGAAAGCGAGGCGACAGGCGCAGTCTGGGTGACGCTGGGAAGGAAATGTAGCCATATAGTAACGATAAAAATGAGACCCCTCTCTTCAGCTGCCTCACCAGCCTTCCCCTGACTACTCGTAACTGGAGGTCATGCTGTCCCCTCTATTACCCCAGACCCGCGTGCAGGTGCTCAGCCAGAACCACCATAGAATGGGTACGCTTTCTGAAGATAATACTGCCATAGTGTTCTCACATAATACCGCCATATAGATCACACACAATACTATCAAATAGATCACACAATACTGTCATACAGTTCTCACATACCGCCATATAGATCACACATAATACCGCCAGTGTTCTCACATACCACCATATGCTTCTCACATAATACCGCCATATACAGTTAGGGCCAGAAATATTTGGACAGTGACACAATTTTCGCGAGTTGGGCTCTGCATGCCACCACATTGGATTTGAAATGAAACCTCTACAACAGAATTCAAGTGCAGATTGTAACGTTTAATTTGAAGGATTGAACAAAAATATCTGATAGAAAATGTAGGAATTGTACACATTTCTTTACAAACACTCCACATTTTAGGAGGTCAAAAGTAATTGGACAAATAAACATAACCCAAACAAAATATTTTTATTTTCAATATTTTGTTGCAAATCCTTTGGAGGCAATCACTGCCTTAAGTCTGGAACCCATGGACATCACCAAACGCTGGGTTTCCTCCTTCTAAATGCTTTGCCAGGCCTTTACAGCCGCAGCCTTCAGGTCTTGCTTGTTTGTGGGTCTTTCCGTCTTAAGTCTGGATTTGAGCAAGTGAAATGCATGCTCAATTGGGTTTAGATCTGGAGATTGACTTGGCCATTGCAGAATGTTCCACTTTTTGGCACTCATGAGCTCCTGGGTAGCTTTGGCTGTATGCTTGTGGTCATTGTCCATCTGTACTATGAAGCGCCGTCCAATCAACTTTGCAGCATTTGGCTGAATCTGGGCTGAAAGTATATCCTGGTACACTTCAGAATTCATCCGGCTACTCTTGTCTGCTCTTATGTCATCAATAAACACAAGTGACCCAGTGCCATTGAAAGCCATGCATGCCCATGCCATCACGTTGCCTCCACCATGTTTTACAGAGGATGTGGTGTGCCTTGGATCATGTGCCGTTCCCTTTCTTCTCCAAACTTTTTTCTTCCCATCATTCTGGTACAGGTTGATCTTTGTCTCATCTGTCCATAGAATACTTTTCCAGAACTGAGCTGGCTTCTTGAGGTGTTTTTCTGCAAATTTAACTCTGGCCTGTCTATTTTTGGTATTGATGAATGGTTTGCATCTAGATGTGAACCCTTTGTATTTACTGTAATGGAGTCTTCTCTTTACTGTTGACTTAGAGACAGATACACCTACTTCACTGAGAGTGTTCTGGACTTGAGTTGATGTTGTGAACGGGTTCTTCTTCACCAAATTAAGTATGCGGCGATCATCCACCACTGTTGTCATCCGTGGACGCCCAGGCCTTTTTGAGTTCCCAAGCTCACCAGTCAATTCCTTTTTTCTCAGAATGTACCCAACTGTTGATTTTGCTACTCCAAGCATGTCTGCTATCTCTCTGATGGATTTTTTCTTTTTTTTCAGCCTCAGGATGTTCTGCTTCACCTCAATTGAGAGTTCCTTTGACCGCATGTTGTCTGCTCACAGCAACAGCTTCCAAATGCAAAACCACACACCTGGAATCCACCCCTGACCTTTTAACTACTTCATTGATTACAGGTTAACGAGGGAGACGCCTTCAGAGTTAATTGCAGCCCTTAGAGTCCATTGTCCAATTACTTTTGGTCCTTTGAAAAAGAGGACGCTATGCATTACAGAGCTATGATTCCTAAACCCTTTCTCCGATTTGGATGTGGAAACTATCATATTGCAGCTGGGAGTGTGCACTTTCAGCCCATATTATATATATAATTGTATTTCTGAACATGTTTTTGTAAACAGCTAAAATAACAAAACTTGTGTCACTGTCCAAATATTTCTGGCCCTAACTGTAGATCACCCATAATGCCTCCACATAGATCTCACATGTATTGGAAATACTCGGCCAGAATAAAGTCCTTTATTAATCTTTTTTAAACCATACCGAACGCATAATCCTCGACTCCCTCATCTCCCACAACAAAAATAAACCACAATGGGGAAAGACACGCAAGGGGGAGAGGAGTGCATAGGAGAGGATTAGATACTGACTGCTGCGCCGTGTATCTAATCCTATCTTGTGTGATACTGTACACAGGACAGGATTAGCTACACAGGACTAGATTAGCTACACAGGACAGAGGTAGCAGTGGTAAATGGTATATAGAGGCAGGCAGCAGTGGTAGATGGTATATAGAGGCAGGCAGCAGTGGTAGATGGTATATAGAGGCAGGCAGCAGTGGTAGATGGTATATAGAGGCAGGTAGCAGTGGTATATAGGGGCAGGTAGCAGTGGTATATAGGGGCAGGTAGCAGTGGTATATAGGGGCTGGTAGCAGTGCACTCAGTTCCGCGTCCTGAAATACTTTCCGGGGTAGTAGCACCTTAGGCGATACCGCAATGTCCTCCCTGTTTAGACTATTGTGCTTGGGGATTCTCTAGTCAGTTTTGCCCTGGTCCTAAGAGAATCCTACCACGTAAAGATCCGTCACATGCTGAACAATCTGCGCTCCGTACTATTCCGGACTGCTTCCTTTCTCCAGCTGTGTGTATGTATGTATGTATGTATGTATGTATGTATGTATGTATGTATGTATGTATGTATGTGTATATATATATATATATATATATATATACACACACACACACACACACACACACATATATACATATATACACACATATACAGTAGAGAGCAAAATTTTGGACACATTCTCATTTAAAGATTTTTCTGTATTTTTATGACTGTGAAAATTGTACATTCACACTGAAGACTTCAAAACTATGAATTAGCACATGTGGGATTATATACTTAATTTCAGTTGTTTCACACTTTTCTGTTAGGTGTTATATTCTAGGTTCTTCAAAGTAGCCACCTTTTGCTTTGATGACTGCTTTGCACACTCTTGGCATTCTCTTGATGAGCTTCAAGAGGTAGTCACCGGGAATAGTTTTCACTTCACAGGTGTGCCCTGTCAGGTTTAATAAGTGAGATTTCTTGCCTTATAAATGGGGTTGGGACCATCAGTTGTGTTGTGCAGAAGTCTGGTGGATACACAGTTGATAGTCCTACTGAATAGACTGTTAGAATTTGTATTATGGCAAGAAAAAAGCAGCTAAGTAAAGAAAAACGAGTGGCCATCATTACTTTAAGAAATGAAGGTCAGTCAGAAAAATTTGGAAAACTTTGAAGTGTCCCCAAGTGCAGTGGCAAAAACCATCAAGCGCTACAAAGAAACTGGCTCACATGAGAACTGCCCAGAAAAGGAAGACCAAGAGTCACCTCTGCTTCTGAGGATAAGTTTATCCGAGTCACCAGCCTCAGAAATCGCAGGTTAACAGCAGCTCAGATTAGAGACCAGGTCAATGCCACGCAGAGTTCTAGCAGCAGACACATCTCTACAGCAACTGTTAAGAGGAGACTTTGTGCAGCAGGCCTTCATGGTAAAATAGCTGCTAGGAAACCACTGCTAAGGACAGGCAGAAGAGACTTGTTTGGGCTAAAGAACACAAGGAATGGACATAAGACCAGTGGAAATCTGTGCTTTCATCTGATGAGTCCAAATTTGAGATCTTTGGTTCCAACCACCGTGTCTTTGTGCAACACAGAAAAGGTGAACGGATGGACTCTACATGCCTGGTTCCCACCATGAAGCATGGAGGAGGAGGTGTGATGTGTGGGGGTGCTTTGCTGGTGATATTGTTGCGGATTTATTCAAAATTGATGGCATACTGAACCAGCATGGCTACCACAGCATCTTGCAGCGGCATGGTATTCCATCCGGTTATCATTTAGCTGGACCATCATTTATTTTTCAACAGGACAATGACCCCAAACACACCTCCAGACTGTGTAAGGGCTATTTGACCCAAAAGGAGAGTGATGGGGTGCTACGCCAGATGGCCTGGTCTCCACAGTCACCAGATCTGAACCCAATCGAGATGGCTTGGGGTGAGCTAGAGCGCAGAGTGAAGGCAAAAGGGCCAACAAGTGCCAAGCATCTCTGGGAACTCCTTCAAGATTGTTGGAAGACCATTCCCGGGGACTACCTCTTGAAGCTCATCAAGAGAATGCCAAGAGTGTGCAAAGCAGTCATCAAGCAAAAGGTGGCTAGTTTTAAGAACCTAGAAAATAAGACATAATTTCAGTTGTTTCATACTTTTTTGTTAAGTATATAATTCCACATGTGTTAATTCATAGTTTTGTGTGTTTATAGTCAGTGTGAATGTACAATTTTCATAGTCATGAAAATACAGAAAAATCTTTAAATGAGAAGATGTGTAAAAAACTCTTGGTCTGTACTGTATATATGTATACATATACACACACACACACACCTTATAACATACGATACCGGGACGAAAAGAGAAAGGTAGAGGCATAATCAAACAATCTATCACATCCCCTACAGTCATATTGAGGTTTTACGTTCTCTGCATGTCTGCTGTTGTGAATTCTGTGGCTGAATTCACTCCTGTGGTCACAAGTGGTACTGCAGCTTCTGAGCTTCCTCCCTCAGGTGTTCTGGTGAGCTCGTTAACTGCTTCATTACTTAACTCCGCCTGATTCTGCTATCCTTGCTCCTTGTCAATGTTTCAGTGTTGGATCTGAGCTTCTCCTGATTGTTCCTGTGACCTGCTGCTCTGTATAGCTAAGTGCTTTTTGCTTTTTTGTTGCTTTTTTTCTGTCCAGCTTGTCTTTTGTTTTTGCTGGAAGCTCTGAGACGCAAAGGGTGTACCGCCGTGCCGTTAGTTCGGCACGGTGGTTTTTTTTTTGCCCCCTTTGCGTGGTTTTGCTTTAGGGTTTTTTGTAGACTGCAAAGTTCGCTTTACTGTCCTCGCTCTGTCCTAGAATATCGGGCCCCACTTTGCTGAATCTATTTCATCCCTACGTTTTGTCTTTTCATCTTACTCACAGTCATTATATGTGGGGGGCTGCCTTTTCCTTTGGGGAATTTCTCTGGGGCAAGTCAGGCCTATTTTTCTATCTTCAGGCTAGCTAGTTTCTTAGGCTGTGCCGAGTTGCCTAGGTAGTTGTTAGGCGCAATCCACAGCCGCTTTTAGTTGTGTTTAGGATAGGATCAGGTGTGCAGTCTACAGAGTTTCCACGTCTCAGAGCTCGTTCTTGTATTTTTGGGTATTTGTCAGATCACTGTGTGCGCTCTGATCGCTAAGCACACTGTGTTTCTGGATTGCCTTCATAACACCTGTCATTAGCAAACATAACAGTCTGCACGAGTTTCATTACACATTTCAAAGACATATTGATAGGGATTCCAGATTGAGCTGTGATTTTAGATGTAAATCCAATGGGGATGACATGTAATGCACTTCAGAATATGTTGGTGCTATATAAGTAAGCTTAATAAATAAGTTTAGAGGTGGTCACTAGGGTTGAGCGAAACGGGTCGAACATTTTCAAAAGTCGCCGACTTTTGGCTAAGTCGGGGTTTCATGAAACCCGATCCGACCCCTGTGCGGGGTCGGCCATGCGGTACGCGACTTTCGCGCCAAAGTCGCGTTTCAATGACGCGAAAAGCGCCATTTCTCAGCCAATGAAGGTAAACGCAGAGTGTGGGCAGCGTGATGACATAGGTCCTGGTCCCCACCATCTTAGAGAAGGGCATTGCAGTGATTGGCTTGCTGTCTGCGACGTCACAGGGGCTATAAAGAGGCGTTCCCGCCGACCGCCATCTTACTGCTGCTGATCTGAGCTTAGGGAGAGGTTGCTGCCGCTTTGTCAGAAGCAGGGATAGCGTTAGGCAGGGTCCATTAACCACAAAACCGCTTGTGCTGCAGCGATTTGCACTGTCCAACACCACCCTCGGTGTGCAGGGACAGTGGAATTTTTTTTTTTTTTTTTTTTCCCCTCAGCGCTGTAGCTCATTGGGCTGCCCTAGAAGGCTCCCTGATAGCTGCATTGCTGTGTGTACGCCGCTGTGCAAACCAACTGCTTTTTTCAAAGCACAAATCCTCTTGTTCCTTCCTTTCTGCACAGCTATCTTTTTTGTTTGTCCACACTTTTTATTTCATTTGTGCATCAGTCCACTCCTTATTGCTGCCTGCCATACCTGGCTGAGATTACTGCAGGCAGGGAGATAGTAGCTGCCTGCCATACCTGGCTGAGATTACTGCAGGCAGGGAGATAGTAATTGTAGGACATTCCCTGTTTTTTTTTTTTTTTTTTTTTTTGGTGGGAGATTAAGATTGGCAATTTGGCATTTCTGCTAGAGTGCCATCCCTGTGTGTGCCATCTCTCTCACATAGTGGGCCATAGAAAGCCTTTTCATTTTTCTGTATTTTTTTTTGTGGGGTGTATAAATTCTCCCTGATAAAAATACAGTGGGAGATTAATATTGGCCTTTGGGCTTGTGTGCCAGTCCTGAGTGTGCCATCTCTCTCACAAATAGTGGGCCATAGAAAGCCTATTTTATTTTTTTTTGGGTTTTATAAATTCTCCCTGAAAAAAAGGGAGATTAATATTGGCCTCTGGGCTTCTGTGCCAGTCCTGAGCGTGCCATCTGTGCCAGTCCTGAGCGTCCCATCTCTCTCACAAATAGTGGGCCATAGAAAGCCTATTTAATTTTTTTTTTGGTTTTATAAATTTTCCCTGAAAAAAGGGAGATTAATATTGGCCTCTGGGCTTGTGTGCCAGTTGTGAGCGTGCCATCTGTGCCAGTCCTGAGCGTGCCATCTCTCTCACAAATAGTGGGCCATAGAAAGCCTATTTAATTTTTTTTTTGGTTTTATAAATTTTCCCTGAAAAAAGGGAGATTAATATTGGCCTCTGGGCTTGTGTGCCAGTTGTGAGCGTGCCATCTGTGCCAGTCCTGAGCGTGCCATCTCTCTCACAAATAGTGGGCCATAGAAAGCCTATTTAAATATTTTTTTGGTTTTATAAATTCTCCCAGAAAAAAAGGGAGATTAATATTGGCCTCTGGGCTTCTGTGCCAGTTGTGAGCGTGCCATCTGTGCCAGTCCTGAGCGTGCCATCTCTCTCACAAATAGTGGGCCATAGAAAGCCTATTTAAATATTTTTTTGGTTTTATAAATTCTCCCAGAAAAAAAGGGAGATTAATATTGGCCTCTGGGCTTCTGTGCCAGTCCTGAGCGTGCCATCTGTGCCAGTCCTGAGCGTCCCATCTCTCTCACAAATAGTGGGCCATAGAAAGCCTATTTTATTTTTTTTTTGGGTTTCAGAAATTCTCCCTGGAAAAAAAAAGGGAGATTAATATTGCCCTTTGGGCTTGTGTGCCAGTACTAAGCGTTCCATCTCTCTCTCTCTCTCAGTCAGTGGGCCATAGAACGCATATTTTTGGTTTTATTTGTTTTCTAAATTCTCCCTGAAAAAATCATTTTATTTTATTTGGTTTCTAAATTCTTCCTGATAAAATCATATTTTTTTTATTATTTTTATTTCTAAAGTCTCCCTGAAAAAAAAAAAAAAAAAAAACAACCAAAAAAACAGTGGGAGATTAATATTGGCCTTTCTGCTTGTGTGCCAGTCTTGACTCCTGGGTGTGCCATCTCTCTCTCTCTCTCTCTCTCTCTCTCTCTCTCTCTCTCTCTCTCCAATTGTGGTCCATAGAAAGCCTATATTTTTTTTCCTTGATTTGGGTTCTAAAATCTACCAGAGAAAATAACTACATCAATCATTGGTAGAAAAATATTGGCCTCTGGGTTTGTGTGCCACTCCTGACTCCTGTGTGCGTCATCTCTCAGTCAGTGGGCCATAGAACGCCTATTTTTGGTTTTATTTGTTTTCTAAATTCTCCCTGAAAAAATTATTTTATTTTATTTGGTTTCTAAATTCTTCCTGATAAAATCATATTTTTTTTATTATTTTTTTTTCTAAAGTCTCCCTGAAAAAAAAAAAAAAAAACAGTGGGAGATTAATATTGGCCTTTCTGCTTGTGTGCCAGTCTTGACTCCTGGGTGCGTCATCTCTCAGTCAGTGGGCCATAGAACGCCTATTTTTGGTTTTATTTGTTTTATAAATTCTCCCTGAAAAAATCATTTTATTTTATTTGGTTTCTAAATTCTTCCTGATAAAATCATATTTTTTTTATTATTTTTTTTTCTAAAGTCTCCCTGAAAAAAAAAAAAAAAAAACAACCAAAAAAAACAGTGGGAGATTAATATTGGCCTTTCTGCTTGTGTGCCAGTCTTGACTCCTGGGTGCGTCATCTCTCAGTCAGTGGGCCATAGAACGCCTATTTTTGGTTTTATTTGTTTTCTAAATTCTCCCTGAAAAAATCATTTTATTTTATTTGGTTTCTAAATTCTTCCTGATAAAATCATATTTTTTTTATTATTTTTTTTTCTAAAGTCTCCCTGAAAAAAAAAAAAAAAAAAACAACCAAAAAAAACAGTGGGAGATTAATATTGGCCTTTCTGCTTGTGTGCCAGTCTTGACTCCTGGGTGTGCCATCTCTCTCTCTCTCTCTCTCCAATTGTGGTCCATAGAAAGCCTACATTTTTTTTCCTTGATTTGGGTTCCAAAATCTACCAGAGAAAATAACTCCATCAATCATTGGTAGAAAAATATTGGCCTCTGGGCTTGTGTGCCACTCCTGATTCCTGTGTGCGTCATCTCTCACTCAGTGGCCCATAGAAAGCATATAGTTTGTTACATTTGTTTTCTAAATTCTCCCTGCAAAAATCTATTTTTTTTTTTTTGGGGGGTTTCTAAAGTGTTCCTGAAAAAAATAAAAATAAAAAAAAAATAATAGTGTGACATTAATATTAACATTTGTGCTTCAGTGACAGTCCTGCGTGTGGGGCATCTCTCTAATTTGCAGCCACCAAAAAAAGAGTGTGTAACATTGGGCCTGATTTTCGCTGTGGTCTCACCAACCTGTAAAGGGGTAGCTAAATCATACTGAAGTTATAGCTCACCGTGTAAGTTGTGTGACTGCAACAAATAACGTTAGTTTGGTTACGTTTTTAAAACAATGAGGAAGTCTAGTGGAAGAGGTCGTGGCCGGGGGCGTTCATTGTCAGCTGGTAATGAGGGTAGTGGTAGTGGTGGAGCATCAGGTGGTCGTGGGGGAAAAAATATTGCACCTAAGTCTGGAGCTGTGGAGCCAGGTTCGTCGTCCGGCTACACAAGGCCTCGAACGCTCCCTTTTCTGGGATTAGGAAAACCGCTTTTAAAGCCGGAGCAGCAAGAGCAAGTTTTGGCTTATCTTGCTGACTCAGCCTCTAGCTCTTTTGCCTCATCTCGTGAAACTGGTAAAAGTAAAAGCAGCGCGTCGTTAGTGGATGTTCACGGTCAGGGACAAGTCACTTCCTTGTCCTCTTCAGCAAAAACAACAACAGAGAAGAATGCAGCAGGCGACACAACGGGTTACTCCATGGAGCTCTTTACACATACCGTCCCTGGCTTAGAAAGTGAAGCAGTTAACAGTCCATGCCCATTACAAATTGAATCTGACATGGAGTGCACTGACGCACAGCCACAGCCAGACTACTATGCTGGTCCTTTGACTCAGACCACAACATTGCCCTCGCAGGGTGCTGATCAAGAATCAGACCCTGATGAGACTATGTTGCCCCATCACGAACGCTATACCACCGAACGACACGGTGACACAGACGAAGTTGCGCAGGAGGTACAAGAAGAGTTATTAGATGACCCAGTTCTTGACCCCGATTGGCAGCCATTGGGGGAACAGGGTGCAGGCGGCAGCAGTTCTGAAGCAGAGGAGGAGGAGGGGCCGCAGCAGGCATCAACATCGCCACAGGTTCCATCTGCCGGGCCCGTATCTTGCCCAAAACGCGTGGCAAAGCCAAAACCTGGTGGAGGACAGCGTGGCCATCCGGTTAAAGCTCAGTCTGCAATGCCTGAAAAGGTATCCGATGCTAGAAAGAGTGCAGTCTGGCATTTTTTTAAACAACATCCAATTGATCAGCGCAAAGTCATCTGTCAAAAATGTTCTACTTCCTTAAGCAGAGGTCAGAATCTGAAAAGTCTCAATACTAGTTGCATGCATAGACATTTAACCACCATGCATTTGAAAGCTTGGACTAACTACCAAACGTCCCTTAAGGTTGTTGCACCCTCGGCCAATGAAGCTAGTCATCAACGCAACATCCCTTCCGGCAGTGTAGGACCACCATTTAGCGCACCACCTGCTGTATCTGTGCAGGTATCTTTGCCAGGCCAAAGCAGTCAGGGTCAGGGAATCACCAGTTTCGTAGTAGGAAACACTGCATCTAGGGCACCGGCGGCAACAATACCATCTCCCACCGTCTCTCAGTCTGCCATGTCCACCGGCACCCCCGCTAGTTCCACGATCTCCAGCTCTCCAGTCCAGCTCACCCTACATGAGACTATGGTTAGAAAAAGGAAATACTTAGCCTCGCATCCGCGTACACAGGGTTTGAACGCCCACATAGCTAGACTAATCTCGTTAGAGATGATGCCCTACCGGTTAGTTGAAAGCGAAGCTTTCAAAGACCTGATGGACTACGCTGTACCACGCTACGAGCTACCCAGTCGACACTTTTTTTCCAGAAAAGCCATCCCAGCCCTCCACCAGCATGTTAAAGAGCGCATCGTCCATGCACTCAGGCAATCTGTGAGCACAAAGGTGCACCTGACAACAGATGCATGGACCAGTAGGCATGGCCAGGGACGTTACGTGTCCATCACGGCACACTGGGTAAATGTGGTGGATTCAGGGTCCACAGGGGACAGCAAGTTTGGGACAGTTCTGCCTAGCCCACGGTCTAGTAAACAGTTGTCTGTAGCCGTTCGCACCCCCTCCTCCTCCTCCTCCTCGTCCTCCTGCAGAAGCAAGAGCTCGTCCACAGACCGCAGTCGCACAAACACTCCATCCGCACCTGCCACTGTTGCACACCAGGTCTCCCATTATGGGGCAGCTACTGGCATACGTCAGCAGGCTGTATTGGCTATGAAGTGTTTGGGCGACAATAGACACACCGCGGAAGTTCTGTCCGAGTTCTTGCAGCAAGAAACGCAGTCGTGGCTGGGCACTGTAGATCTTGAGGCAGGCAAGGTAGTGAGTGATAACGGAAGGAATTTCATGGCTGCCATCTCCCTTTCCCAACTGAAACACATTCCTTGCCTGGCTCACACCTTAAACCTGGTGGTGCAGTGCTTCCTGAAAAGTTATCCGGGGTTATCCGACCTGCTCCTCAAAGTGCGTGGACTTTGCGCACATATCCGCCGTTCGCCTGTACACTCCAGCCGTATGCAGACCTATCAGCGTTCTTTGAACCTTCCCCAGCATCGCCTAATCATAGACGTTGCAACAAGGTGGAACTCAACACTGCACATGCTTCAGAGACTGTGCGAACAGAGGCGGGCTGTTATGTTTTTGTGGGAGGATACACATACACGGGCAGGCAGTAGGATGGCAGACATGGAGTTGTCAGGTGTGCAGTGGTCGAAGATTCAAGACATGTGTCAAGTCCTTCAGTGTTTTGAGGAATGCACACGGCTGGTTAGTGCAGACAACGCCATAATAAGCATGAGCATCCCCCTAATGCGTCTGCTGATGCAAAGTTTGACGCACATAAAGGATCAGGCGTCTGCACCAGAGGAAGAGGAAAGCCTTGATGACAGTCAGCGATTGTCTGGTCAGGGCAGTGTACATGACGAGGTACCGGGCGAAGAGGAGGTGGAGGATGAGGAGGATGATGGGGATGAGTATATTTTTAATGAGGAAGCTTTCCCGGGGGCACGGGAAATTGGTGGCGTGGCAAGGCCGGGTTCTGGTTTTTTGAGGGACACAAGTGACGTAGATTTGCCTGCAACTGCCCCTCAACCAAGCACAACCGCAGATTTGACAACGGGAACTTTGGCCCACATGGCGGATTATGCCTTGCGTATCCTCAAAAGGGACACACGCATTACAAAAATGATGAACGATGACGATTACTGGTTGGCCTGCCTCCTTGATCCTCGCTATAAAGGCAAATTGCAAAATATTATGCCACATGAGAACTTGGAACTAATATTAGCAACAAAACAATCAACTCTTGTTGACCGTTTGCTTCTGGCATTCCCTGCACACAGCGCCCGTGATCGTTCTCACACGAGCTCCAGGGGCCAGCAGACCAGAGGTGTTAGAGGGGCAGAAATCAGAAGTGGCGTTGGACAGAGGGGTTTTCTGACCAGGTTGTGGAGTGATTTTTCTATGACCGCAGACAGGACAGGTACTGCAGCATCAATTCAAAGTGACAGGAGACAACATTTGTCCAGTATGGTTACAAACTATTTTTCATCCCTTATCGACGTTCTCCCTCAACCGTCATTCCCATTTGATTACTGGGCATCCAAATTAGACACCTGGCCAGAATTGGCAGAATATGCATTGCAGGAGCTTGCTTGCCCGGCAGCTAGTGTCCTATCAGAAAGAGTATTCAGTGCTGCAGGTTCAATACTAACAGAAAAAAGGACTCGTCTGGCTACCCAAAATGTAGATGATCTAACCTTCATTAAAATGAACCACAACTGGATTTCAAAATCTTTTGCCCCACCCTGCCCGGCTGACACCTAGCTTTCCTATGAAAAGGTCTTGCCTGTGGACTATTCTGAATGACTTTTCCAATCTCGTAATTTTCTTCACCTGATTGTCCAGCATACGACATGTTTCCACCTCACGAAATGGCCAAACTCCCCACACGGGGCCGTGCTATCGCCACTTTGCGCTTGGACCCTTGAGAGTGCTGTTTGTCTGAAGAGGTGGGTGTGGCCGCTTTTGGTCGACGGCACTGCCACTGGGTCCCTCATAGTACAATAAAGTGTCTCTGGCGGTGGTGGTGCGCACCCAACGTCAGACACACCGTTGTAATATGAGGGGCCCTGTGCCTGTACCGCCGGCCACAAGACAGTTCCCCCCCCCAGCTCAAACAGTGCTCTACCACTAGCAAAATTATCTCTCACAGCTTCACCAATGTGTAGTCTAGCCGCTGACATCCTTCAATGCCTGGCACTGACAATACCATTGTTTTGACATTTTTGTTATGTTAGGCCTTCGAAGCCTGTCTGCGGTCCCTTCTTTCTACAACTACTACACTGACCAGGCCACTGCTGGCCGTGTTACCCTGGAACCAATTTAAAAGTGCCTACAGTCAGCCCAATTTTGTTATGTTAGGCCTTCGAAGACTGTCTGCCGTCACTCCTTCCACTAGACTTCCACTGACCATACACTGCTGCCCATGTACCCCTGGAACCAATTTAAAGTGCCTACAGCCAGCCCAATTTTGTTATGTTAGGCCTTCGAAGCCTGTCTGCGGTCACTCCTTCCACTAGACTTCCACTGACCAGACCACTGCTGCCCGTGTACCCCTGGAACCAATTTAAAAGTGCCTACAGCCATGTGTTATTATTTTAGGCCTTCGATGCCTGTCTGCGGTCACTCCTTCCACTAGGCCTCCACTGACCACACCACTGCTGCCCGTGTACCCCTGGAACCAATTTAAAATTGCCTACAGCCAGCCCAATTTTTTTATTTTAGGCCTTCGATGCCTGTCTGCGGTCCATTCTTTCAACTACTACTACACTGACCAGGTCACTGCTGCCCGTGTACCCCTGGAACCAATTTAAAATTGCCTACAGCCAGCCCAATTTTTTTATTTTAGGCCTTCGATGCCTGTCTGCGGTCCATTCTTTCAACTACTACTACACTGACCAGGTCACTGCTGCCCGTGTACCCCTGGAACCAATTTAAAATTGCCTACAGCCAGCCCAATTTTTTTATTTTAGGCCTTCGATGCCTGTCTGCGGTCCATTCTTTCAACTACTACTACACTGACCAGGTCACTGCTGCCCGTGTACCCCTGGAACCAATTTAAAATTGCCTACAGCCAGCCCAATTTTTTTATTTTAGGCCTTCGATGCCTGTCTGCGGTCCATTCTTTCAACTACTACTACACTGACCAGGTCACTGCTGCCCGTGTACCCCTGGAACCAATTTAAAATTGCCTACAGCCATGTGTTATTATTTTAGGCCTTCGATGCCTGTCTGCGGTCACTCCTTCCACTAGGCCTCCACTGACCACACCACTGCTGTCCGTGTACCCCTGGAACCAATTTAAAATTGCCTACAGCCATGTGTTATTATTTTAGGCCTTCGATGCCTGTCTGCGGTCACTCCTTCCACTAGACTTCCACTGACCAGACCACTGCTGCCCGTGTACCCCTGGAACCAATTTAAAAGTGCCTACAGCCAGCCCAAGTTTGTTATGTTAGGCCTTCGATGCCTGTCTGCGGTCCATTCTTTCAACTACTACTACACTGACCAGGTCACTGCTGCCCGTGTACCCCTGGAACCAATTTAAAATTGCCTACAGCCAGCCCAATTTTTTTATTTTAGGCCTTCGATGCCTGTCTGCGGTCCATTCTTTCAACTACTACTACACTGACCAGGTCACTGCTGCCCGTGTACCCCTGGAACCAATTTAAAATTGCCTACAGCCATGTGTTATTATTTTAGGCCTTCGATGCCTGTCTGCGGTCACTCCTTCCACTAGGCCTCCACTGACCACACCACTGCTGCCCGTGTACCCCTGGAACCAATTTAAAATTGCCTACAGCCAGCCCAATTTTTTTATTTTAGGCCTTCGATGCCTGTCTGCGGTCCATTCTTTCAACTACTACTACACTGACCAGGTCACTGCTGCCCGTGTACCCCTGGAACCAATTTAAAATTGCCTACAGCCATGTGTTATTATTTTAGGCCTTCGATGCCTGTCTGCGGTCACTCCTTCCACTAGGCCTCCACTGACCACACCACTGCTGCCCGTGTACCCCTGGAACCAATTTAAAATTGCCTACAGCCAGCCCAATTTTTTTATTTTAGGCCTTCGATGCCTGTCTGCGGTCCATTCTTTCAACTACTACTACACTGACCAGGTCACTGCTGCCCGTGTACCCCTGGAACCAATTTAAAATTGCCTACAGCCAGCCCAATTTTTTTATTTTAGGCCTTCGATGCCTGTCTGCGGTCCATTCTTTCAACTACTACTACACTGACCAGGTCACTGCTGCCCGTGTACCCCTGGAACCAATTTAAAATTGCCTACAGCCATGTGTTATTATTTTAGGCCTTCGATGCCTGTCTGCGGTCACTCCTTCCACTAGGCCTCCACTGACCACACCACTGCTGTCCGTGTACCCCTGGAACCAATTTAAAATTGCCTACAGCCATGTGTTATTATTTTAGGCCTTCGATGCCTGTCTGCGGTCACTCCTTCCACTAGGCCTCCACTGACCACACCACTGCTGTCCGTGTACCCCTGGAACCAATTTAAAATTGCCTACAGCCATGTGTTATTATTTTAGGCCTTCGATGCCTGTCTGCGGTCACTCCTTCCACTAGACTTCCACTGACCAGACCACTGCTGCCCGTGTACCCCTGGAACCAATTTAAAAGTGCCTACAGCCAGCCCAAGTTTGTTATGTTAGGCCTTCGATGCCTGTCTGCGGTCACTCCTTCCACTAGGCCTCCACTGACCACACCACTGCTGCCCGTGTACCCCTGGAACCAATTTAAAATTGCCTACAGCCAGCCCAATTTTTTTATTTTAGGCCTTCGATGCCTGTCTGCGGTCCATTCTTTCAACTACTACTACACTGACCAGGTCACTGCTGCCCGTGTACCCCTGGAACCAATTTAAAATTGCCTACAGCCATGTGTTATTATTTTAGGCCTTCGATGCCTGTCTGCGGTCACTCCTTCCACTAGGCCTCCACTGACCACACCACTGCTGCCCGTGTACCCCTGGAACCAATTTAAAATTGCCTACAGCCAGCCCAATTTTTTTATTTTAGGCCTTCGATGCCTGTCTGCGGTCCATTCTTTCAACTACTACTACACTGACCAGGTCACTGCTGCCCGTGTACCCCTGGAACCAATTTAAAATTGCCTACAGCCATGTGTTATTATTTTAGGCCTTCGATGCCTGTCTGCGGTCACTCCTTCCACTAGGCCTCCACTGACCACACCACTCCTGCCCGTGTACCCCTGGAACCAATTTAAAATTGCCTACAGCCAGCCCAATTTTTTTATTTTAGGCCTTCGATGCCTGTCTGCGGTCCATTCTTTCAACTACTACTACACTGACCAGGTCACTGCTGCCCGTGTACCCCTGGAACCAATTTAAAATTGCCTACAGCCAGCCCAATTTTTTTATTTTAGGCCTTCGATGCCTGTCTGCGGTCCATTCTTTCAACTACTACTACACTGACCAGGTCACTGCTGCCCGTGTACCCCTGGAACCAATTTAAAATTGCCTACAGCCATGTGTTATTATTTTAGGCCTTCGATGCCTGTCTGCGGTCACTCCTTCCACTAGGCCTCCACTGACCACACCACTGCTGTCCGTGTACCCCTGGAACCAATTTAAAATTGCCTACAGCCATGTGTTATTATTTTAGGCCTTCGATGCCTGTCTGCGGTCACTCCTTCCACTAGGCCTCCACTGACCACACCACTGCTGTCCGTGTACCCCTGGAACCAATTTAAAATTGCCTACAGCCATGTGTTATTATTTTAGGCCTTCGATGCCTGTCTGCGGTCACTCCTTCCACTAGACTTCCACTGACCAGACCACTGCTGCCCGTGTACCCCTGGAACCAATTTAAAAGTGCCTACAGCCAGCCCAAGTTTGTTATGTTAGGCCTTCGATGCCTGTCTGCGGTCACTCCTTCCACTAGGCCTCCACTGACCACACCACTGCTGCCCGTGTACCCCTGGAACCAATTTAAAATTGCCTACAGCCAGCCCAATTTTTTTATTTTAGGCCTTCGATGCCTGTCTGCGGTCCATTCTTTCAACTACTACTACACTGACCAGGTCACTGCTGCCCGTGTACCCCTGGAACCAATTTAAAATTGCCTACAGCCATGTGTTATTATTTTAGGCCTTCGATGCCTGTCTGCGGTCACTCCTTCCACTAGGCCTCCACTGACCACACCACTGCTGCCCGTGTACCCCTGGAACCAATTTAAAATTGCCTACAGCCAGCCCAATTTTTTTATTTTAGGCCTTCGATGCCTGTCTGCGGTCCATTCTTTCAACTACTACTACACTGACCAGGTCACTGCTGCCCGTGTACCCCTGGAACCAATTTAAAATTGCCTACAGCCATGTGTTATTATTTTAGGCCTTCGATGCCTGTCTGCGGTCACTCCTTCCACTAGGCCTCCACTGACCACACCACTCCTGCCCGTGTACCCCTGGAACCAATTTAAAATTGCCTACAGCCAGCCCAATTTTTTTATTTTAGGCCTTCGATGCCTGTCTGCGGTCCATTCTTTCAACTACTACTACACTGACCAGGTCACTGCTGCCCGTGTACCCCTGGAACCAATTTAAAATTGCCTACAGCCAGCCCAATTTTTTTATTTTAGGCCTTCGATGCCTGTCTGCGGTCCATTCTTTCAACTACTACTACACTGACCAGGTCACTGCTGCCCGTGTACCCCTGGAACCAATTTAAAATTGCCTACAGCCATGTGTTATTATTTTAGGCCTTCGATGCCTGTCTGCGGTCACTCCTTCCACTAGGCCTCCACTGACCACACCACTGCTGTCCGTGTACCCCTGGAACCAATTTAAAATTGCCTACAGCCATGTGTTATTATTTTAGGCCTTCGATGCCTGTCTGCGGTCACTCCTTCCACTAGGCCTCCACTGACCACACCACTGCTGTCCGTGTACCCCTGGAACCAATTTAAAATTGCCTACAGCCATGTGTTATTATTTTAGGCCTTCGATGCCTGTCTGCGGTCACTCCTTCCACTAGACTTCCACTGACCAGACCACTGCTGCCCGTGTACCCCTGGAACCAATTTAAAAGTGCCTACAGCCAGCCCAAGTTTGTTATGTTAGGCCTTCGATGCCTGTCTGCGGTCACTCCTTCCACTAGGCCTCCACTGACCACACCACTGCTGCCCGTGTACCCCTGGAACCAATTTAAAATTGCCTACAGCCAGCCCAATTTTTTTATTTTAGGCCTTCGATGCCTGTCTGCGGTCCATTCTTTCAACTACTACTACACTGACCAGGTCACTGCTGCCCGTGTACCCCTGGAACCAATTTAAAATTGCCTACAGCCAGCCCAATTTTTTTATTTTAGGCCTTCGATGCCTGTCTGCGGTCCATTCTTTCAACTACTACTACACTGACCAGGTCACTGCTGCCCGTGTACCCCTGGAACCAATTTAAAATTGCCTACAGCCATGTGTTATTATTTTAGGCCTTCGATGCCTGTCTGCGGTCACTCCTTCCACTAGGCCTCCACTGACCACACCACTGCTGTCCGTGTACCCCTGGAACCAATTTAAAATTGCCTACAGCCATGTGTTATTATTTTAGGCCTTCGATGCCTGTCTGCGGTCACTCCTTCCACTAGGCCTCCACTGACCACACCACTGCTGTCCGTGTACCCCTGGAACCAATTTAAAATTGCCTACAGCCATGTGTTATTATTTTAGGCCTTCGATGCCTGTCTGCGGTCACTCCTTCCACTAGACTTCCACTGACCAGACCACTGCTGCCCGTGTACCCCTGGAACCAATTTAAAAGTGCCTACAGCCAGCCCAAGTTTGTTATGTTAGGCCTTCGATGCCTGTCTGCGGTCACTCCTTCCACTAGGCCTCCACTGACCACACCACTGCTGCCCGTGTACCCCTGGAACCAATTTAAAATTGCCTACAGCCAGCCCAATTTTTTTATTTTAGGCCTTCGATGCCTGTCTGCGGTCCATTCTTTCAACTACTACTACACTGACCAGGTCACTGCTGCCCGTGTACCCCTGGAACCAATTTAAAATTGCCTACAGCCAGCCCAATTTTTTTATTTTAGGCCTTCGATGCCTGTCTGCGGTCCATTCTTTCAACTACTACTACACTGACCAGGTCACTGCTGCCCGTGTACCCCTGGAACCAATTTAAAATTGCCTACAGCCATGTGTTATTATTTTAGGCCTTCGATGCCTGTCTGCGGTCACTCCTTCCACTAGGCCTCCACTGACCACACCACTGCTGTCCGTGTACCCCTGGAACCAATTTAAAATTGCCTACAGCCATGTGTTATTATTTTAGGCCTTCGATGCCTGTCTGCGGTCACTCCTTCCACTAGGCCTCCACTGACCACACCACTGCTGTCCGTGTACCCCTGGAACCAATTTAAAATTGCCTACAGCCATGTGTTATTATTTTAGGCCTTCGATGCCTGTCTGCGGTCACTCCTTCCACTAGACTTCCACTGACCAGACCACTGCTGCCCGTGTACCCCTGGAACCAATTTAAAAGTGCCTACAGCCAGCCCAAGTTTGTTATGTTAGGCCTTCGATGCCTGTCTGCGGTCACTCCTTCCACTAGGCCTCCACTGACCACACCACTGCTGCCCGTGTACCCCTGGAACCAATTTAAAATTGCCTACAGCCAGCCCAATTTTTTTATTTTAGGCCTTCGATGCCTGTCTGCGGTCCATTCTTTCAACTACTACTACACTGACCAGGTCACTGCTGCCCGTGTACCCCTGGAACCAATTTAAAATTGCCTACAGCCAGCCCAATTTTTTTATTTTAGGCCTTCGATGCCTGTCTGCGGTCCATTCTTTCAACTACTACTACACTGACCAGGTCACTGCTGCCCGTGTACCCCTGGAACCAATTTAAAATTGCCTACAGCCATGTGTTATTATTTTAGGCCTTCGATGCCTGTCTGCGGTCACTCCTTCCACTAGGCCTCCACTGACCACACCACTGCTGTCCGTGTACCCCTGGAACCAATTTAAAATTGCCTACAGCCATGTGTTATTATTTTAGGCCTTCGATGCCTGTCTGCGGTCACTCCTTCCACTAGGCCTCCACTGACCACACCACTGCTGTCCGTGTACCCCTGGAACCAATTTAAAATTGCCTACAGCCATGTGTTATTATTTTAGGCCTTCGATGCCTGTCTGCGGTCACTCCTTCCACTAGACTTCCACTGACCAGACCACTGCTGCCCGTGTACCCCTGGAACCAATTTAAAAGTGCCTACAGCCAGCCCAAGTTTGTTATGTTAGGCCTTCGATGCCTGTCTGCGGTCACTCCTTCCACTAGGCCTCCACTGACCACACCACTGCTGCCCGTGTACCCCTGGAACCAATTTAAAATTGCCTACAGCCAGCCCAATTTTTTTATTTTAGGCCTTCGATGCCTGTCTGCGGTCCATTCTTTCAA
The DNA here is from genome assembly GCF_032444005.1 of Ranitomeya imitator. Lineage (NCBI taxonomy): Eukaryota > Metazoa > Chordata > Amphibia > Anura > Dendrobatidae > Ranitomeya > Ranitomeya imitator. Next base: position 547,950,240 of record NC_091285.1, read on the forward strand.
CTACTACTACACTGACCAGGTCACTGCTGCCCGTGTACCCCTGGAACCAATTTAAAATTGCCTACAGCCAGCCCAATTTTTTTATTTTAGGCCTTCGATGCCTGTCTGCGGTCCATTCTTTCAACTACTACTACACTGACCAGGTCACTGCTGCCCGTGTACCCCTGGAACCAATTTAAAATTGCCTACAGCCATGTGTTATTATTTTAGGCCTTCGATGCCTGTCTGCGGTCACTCCTTCCACTAGGCCTCCACTGACCACACCACTGCTGTCCGTGTACCCCTGGAACCAATTTAAAATTGCCTACAGCCATGTGTTATTATTTTAGGCCTTCGATGCCTGTCTGCGGTCACTCCTTCCACTAGGCCTCCACTGACCACACCACTGCTGTCCGTGTACCCCTGGAACCAATTTAAAATTGCCTACAGCCATGTGTTATTATTTTAGGCCTTCGATGCCTGTCTGCGGTCCATTCTTTCAACTACTACTACACTGACCAGGGCACTGCTGGCCGTGTACCCCTGGAACCAACATCAGAAAATATAAAAATAAGTATTTTGCTTATAAAAAAGAAAATACTGGTGAGATATCAAATGCAGACATTTTAACATTAAAAACAAACACACAACTCTAATCTGGTACAGTACTAAAAATGGCCACCAGCTACAATTACTTTCTCCTGCAAGTAGTTAACTGAAAGTTTTTTTAAATTGAAAACACACATATGGCATCCACCGAGTGTTGTCCTGTCGCGTCTTCTTTATATTATTGCCGAGAAGATGCAAAATAATGAAAATAATAAAATCATTAATTACCAAAATAATAGAGAAAGTCAACACCACATTGCAAATAAACATTCATTCCAAATAAAGAAGCAGGGCGCGTCCGAGGGTGAGTATATACCTAATAAGAATATAATCACCCTCGGACGCGCAATGCTTATTTCCAACAGCCTTCCTTCCTAAGAATCAGCCCTTCCGTCGTGTAGAGAGACGTTGTGTTACACTCCAAGGTGTTCCCCAGGTTGCCTTTCCTGAGCTTCGATCTTCCGGCTCTCGTTTAGTAGTTCTTGGAAACTACTCTGCATTAGGCCTTCAAATTGGGTATGGGGTGTAGAGAGATGGTGTGTTCCACTCCAAGGTGTTCCCCAGGTTGCCTTTCCTGAGCTTCGATCTTCCGGCTCTCGTTTAGTAGTTGTTGGAAACTACGCTGCATTAGGCCTTCAAATTGGGTATGGGGTGTAGCGAGAGGGTGTGTTACACTCCAAGGTGTTCCCCAGGTTGCCTTTCCTGAGCTTCGATCTTCCGGCTCTCGTTTAGTAGTTCTTGGAAACTACACTGCATTAGGCCTTCAAATTGGGTATGGGGTGTAGAGAGAGGGTGTGTTACACTCCAAGGTGTTCCCCAGGTTGCCTTTCCTGAGCTTCGATCTTCCGGCTCTCGTTTAGTAGTTGTTGGAAACTACGCTGCATTAGGCCTTCAAATTGGGTATGGGGTGTAGCGAGAGGGTGTGTTACACTCCAAGGTGTTCCCCAGGTTGCCTTTCCTGAGCTTCGATCTTCCGGCTCTCGTTTAGTAGTTCTTGGAAACTACACTGCATTAGGCCTTCAAATTGGGTATGGGGTGTAGAGAGAGGGTGTGTTACACTCTAAGGTGTTCCCCAGGTTTCCTTGCCATTGCTTCGGTCTTCCGACTCTCGTTTAGTAGTTGTAGAAAAGTACACTGCATTAGGCCATACAAAATGGGTATGGGGTGGAGAGAGATGGTGTGTTACACTCCAAGGTGTTCCCCAGGTTGCCTTTCCTGAGCTTCTATCTTCAGGCTCTCATTAAATTGTGGTTAAATGGAACAACTGCATTTGGCGTACTAGTTGGTTTGGGGCCTACTATCGGTGTCTGCCACTCCTTGCTGTTCTCCTCCACTGAACAAAGCTGTGCCGCCTGTTTACTACGGTTGCCAATTTTGAACTGCATTTCGACTACTTACTGATTTGGCCCTACTCTCTGTGTCAGCCTCTCATTCCAGTTGTCCTCCACTGCAATGCCCCCTGGTTATTCCTGTGTTACCAATTTTGAACTGCATTTAGCCCACTTTCTTCTTTGGGCCTATATCTGTGTTTCCACTTCATCGTGCCCATTGCCCAGCCAGTGATAGATGAGTCTGCTGGTACATTGACCCATAACGCAACATTCCCCGTGCACGCTACACAACAACATTGTGACCCTGCTGAAAGTCAGGTTGCTCTTCCCGCATACCATACCACCTTACACGGGGACAAAGAGGAAGGTGCAGATGAAAGTGCAGGTTCCTTCATCAGGTGGGGGGAGGAATACTAGTTGGCGACGTCACTGGCACAGGGCCTCTCATAGTACGCAAAAGTGTTGCTGCCGGTGGGAGGCGCCCCCGCCGTGCAAACACACCGCTGTACTTTGAGGGGCCCTGTGCCAGTGCCAATGCCAACGAGTGGGCCCCCCCTGCTTGCTCAGGTTCACAGCACTTGCAAAGTTGAAATACTTACCTCTCCCTGCTCCACTGCCGTGACGTGGTCCAGATTTCCTGGGCCCACTAATTACTTGAACCAGCCCTACCCCCCACAACTTTAGCCAAATGACCCCCAATTTCAAATGCCTTCCAATTATTATAAGGTAAATTACGCTTGACAAGCTTCATTAAGAAGAATGGATGGTTTTGACATTAAAATGGCCACTCTAGGTGTTTTCCTGGCCCCCACTCACTGCCGACTATGCTGCCCCATTGACTTGCATTGGGTTTCGTGTTTCGGTCGATCCCGACTTTACGTCATAATCGGCCGATTTCACTCGACCCGACTTTGGACATAGTCGGGTTTCGCAAAACCCGGCTCGACTCTAAAAAGGTCAAGGTCGCTCAACTCTAGTGGTCACTCCTTTGATAAGACCTTTTTTCCAATATTCTGCTCCGATGCATGAATACCTTGAGATCAGATCTTAGAAAGCACCCAAAAGAATTCTTTGTTATGTTCGTTAAACCAATCCTGACCAATTTTTGCAGTGTGGCAGGGCAGATTGTCTTGCTGAAAGACCACAGCAATTAGCAAAAATATAATTGCCGTGATAAGGAGGTGTATTTGGTCAGTAAAAAGTGATTATGTAGCTACGTGTGAAAGGAACACCCATGAAAATGTCTGTAATTTAGTTTGTCCAGCAGAACATTGCCAAGAGTATCATGCTGCCTCAGTCGGCTTGCCTTGGTGTAATCTCTTCTCCAGGGAAACAATGCACAGTCATCTAGTCATTCACAAGATGTAAAATACAAAACTCACACTTGATACATTAGACAATGTCACCTTTTTCCTGCTCTGTGGTCCATTTGAGCCATTGTATGCGCTTCTGGCAATAGACAGCGTTCAGCATATACTCTTTGATGCACTGCGTTTTTTTTACACCTGTCATATCCAGTGGATTTAACGGAATTGAATTCAAGTCAACACAGTGGCGCAGTTGTTAGCACTGGAGCCTTGCAGCGCTGGGGTCCTGGGTTCTAATCCCACCCAGTACAACATCTGCAAAGAGTTTCTATGCTCTCTACGTGTTTGCGTGGGTTTCCTCCGGGCACTCCTGTTTCCTCCCACATTCCAAATGGATAGGGATTCTAGATTGTGAGCCCCAACGGGGACAGCGATGATAATTTGTGCAAAAACCGTAAAGCGCTGCAGAATATGTTAGCGCTATATAAAAATAAAGATTATTATTATTATTATGTCCAATTTCTAAAAATCTGCATGTCTCAAAGAATTTGAAAAATGTTTGAATTTATTGGAGCAAATTGATCATAAACTGAATCACCATATTACACACACTATATTATTATATCGCTCAGGGAAGGACTTTGTTGGCTACCCCAAAACACTGCTCAATTAGACAATATCTTTCTTTCGTTACCTACTGCTAAACTCTCTCTGCCTGGTTTTGCGATCGCTGTTGCTGAACACCTGACAAGCATTAGGTATTGCTGCTCAGATCGCTCAGCAAAGGTCACATTTGAGTAACAACTGAAGCAAATGGATCATATGTTGATATAGATTTGTATAGCTGAAGACCAAGGAAAGCATTGATGAGTGAACAGCAGTTTCTCAATACAAAAACCTTGTAGCTGATGCATGAAATAAGGCCAGATCCGGTTTTAACATTTTTTTAAAGACATACCTATATTTGCACTCCATCTAAGAGAATACATTGGAATGTTGGTAAAACAAACATTTAGGAGCGTTCACTAAGACTATTCTGATTTTATCAGCAAAAAAAAAAAAAACCTAACCTCTAAAATTTTTGTAAAAGTACGATACTTGGGATGTATCCTGTGACTCTTTACACCTTATAACAGATATTATAACAGATATTATAACACTCACTTGGAAAGCATTTCCTTCTACCAACAGCTAAAGACATATTGAGACTTAGAAAATACAGAAAATAACAGATTAAAAATCCAAGGAGAGCGTACAAGAGGTACAGCCAATAACCCCAGGATGATCAAGATTTTTATCAACAGAATCTTGGCTTTTTATGGAATAAAAAAAGTGAATTAATAATTTTTTATCTACTGGCTAACATGATACAAAGATACATTTTTCCTGTATCGAAACTCTAAAGGGAACTTTCTCCTACTAAGCAAGGTACAAAATGGTACGAAAATTCCTGTGTTGCTGTCATCCTACAAGATCCATGTCCATGAGAGGACTGGAAACTAAGAAATTCCAAATCAGGTCTTAGAACGAAAGCTCAGAAATACTGAAAGCACCAAAAGTTCTACGAACGTTAGACTGCTTAAGTCAGAAAACTTTGCTGATAAGGCAGAGTAACAGTATAAAACCTTACTCCAATTGGTAAGCTTACAAAAACTGAACGTCTCCGACAACCAACAGTCTATCCCTTTTAAGTGACAAATATTTCATGGACATGGGTTAAAAAACAAAACAAATTAACTTATAATAGTTGGCCCGGGGGCGCAGGCAATTTCAGAAAAATCAAGCTGCTCAAAAGTTATTATTATTATTATTATTATTTATATTGCACCATTGATTCCATGGCGCTGTACATGAGAATGGGTTGCATACAAATTACAGATATCACTTACAGTAAGCAAACTAACAATGACAGACTGATACAGAGGGGCGAGAATCCTGCCCTTGTGGGCTTACATTCTACAGGATGGTGAGGAAGGAAACAATAGGTTGACGGTTGCAAGAGCTCCGGTGTTCATGTATTTAATGAGATAATGAACACAGAGAGGTATTTATATATGTAGATTGGTAATACAATAAATTGGGTTGATAAGTAGAGGCTAAAAAATGTCTTGAGGTTGTGGTGCCACCTGCACATTATTGGGTTCTTCTGCAGATTTCTGAAAATGAATGTTTAAACTGTATATATTGATCAAATCGTGAATGTGTGGTTTGTTTGTGTCTTTTCTTGCTGAAGGGGGCAAGTTTACCTTTCAAATGGTTTATTATTTGTGTGTGTGGGGCAAAGTAATCACCGAAAAAGCAGTGCATGTTTAGAAATGTTTGCACATGTGACTCCCCTGCAGTGAAGAAGTGTGCAATCCTCGAATTTGCCTGAAATAGGCTGGGCAAGCACTTCAGCAAGCTGGAAAGACCCCAAAGCAAATGCCTCCTGCAGGTAATTTGACCTTTTAAATGGTGTATCATTTGTGTGTGTCAGTGGAGGATAAAAGGAGCAGTGTGCAATTGCATAGGCAGTGAATGTTTACAAATGTGTTTACATATGTAAGTGCAGTGAAGTGTGCAATCCTCCAATGTGCCTGAACGTGGATGGGCAAGGAGTTAGGGTACCGTCACACAGTGGCATTTTGATCGCTACGACGGTATGATTCGTGACGTTCCAGCGATATCCTTATGATCTCGCTGTGTCTGACACGCTCCTGCGATCAGGGACCCCGCTGAGAATCGTACGTCGTAGCAGATCGTTTGAAACTTTCTTTCGTCGCTGGATCTCCCGCTGACATCGCTGAATCGGCGTGTGTGACACCGATTCAGCGATGTCTTCACTGGTAACCAGGGTAAATATCGGGTTACTAAGCTCAGGGCCGCGCTTATTAACCCGATGTTTACCCTGGTTACCAGCATAAACGTAAAAAAAACAAACAGTACATACTTACCTTCAGCTGTGTCCCCGGCGCTCTGCTTCTCTGCACTCCTCCTGCATCCTGTGTCAGCGCCGGCCAGCCGGAAAGCACAGCGGTGACGTCACCGCTCTGCTTTCCGGCTGCTGTGCTCACAGTCAGTGCAGGAAAGCAGAGCGCCGGGGACAGACAGCGGTAGGTAAGTATGTACTGTTTGTTTTTTTTACTTTTACGATGGTAACCAGGGTAAACATCGGGTTACTAAGCGCAGCCCTGCGCTTAGTAACCCGATGTTTACCCTGGTTACCAGGGGACTTCGGGATCGTTGGTCGCTGGAGAGCTGTCTGTGTGACAGCTCTCCAGCGACCAAACAGCGACGCTACAGCGATCAACATCGTTGTCGTATCGCTGCAGCGTCGTTTCAGTGTGACGGTACCCTTAGGCAAGCTGGAAAGCCCCCAAGGCAAATGTTAGGATTTGTTTGTGATGTCTGTAAGCAGCTTTGTGTTAGTGTGCATTGGGGTAGTGTGGTGCCACCTGCAGGTCATTTTTCCTTACTGCAGGTTTATGAAAATTAATGTTTAAACTGTATTTTGTGATAACATCGTGTATGTGTGGTTTGTTTGCCTATTTTCTTGCTGAAGGGGGCAAGTTTACCTTTCAAATAGTGTATCATTTGTGTATGAGGGTGCTGTATGAACGGAGATGCAAAGTGTTCACGAAAAAAGAGTGTTTAGAAAGAATATAGAAGGATTGAAGGTTGTAGATTGGTTGGGTCCCACCTTGTTGTCTCATTGTGCCACATCAAATTGCTTGTATTCTTTATGATCCAGGAACAAAAACCTTTGTCGTAAGCTCAGACAAGGCATGAAGCTAAGCCAAAAAACATGAAGCATTGTCCCAGAGACTTGAGGCAGTTGGACCAGCCCAGAAGAATTAGCTGAGGCAAGAGACATGAGATACACATGTGGTCAAAATTGTTGGTACCCTTCGTTTAATGACAGAAAAACCCACAATGGTCACAGAAATAACTTTAATCTGACAAAAGTAATAACTAAAAAATTCTATGATAATGAAAAAATGAAAGTCAGATATTGCTCGACCACCAAGCTTCCACAGAATTTTTTAAAAAAAATAAAACTCATGACTTTCATTTGTTCATTATCATAGATTAGTTAGTTATTATTATTTTTGCCAGATTCAAGTTATTTCTGTGACCATTGTGGGTATTTTTGTCATTTAACAAGGGGTACCAACAATTTTGACCACGTGTGTTTGAGAAAACAGGTAAAACCAAGCCATGAGACATGAATGGGAAACCATTGTAGAAAAAAGTGAGTGTTTTTATTTATTTATTTTTTTTCTTGTTCTAGGTTCTCTCCATCTGTGGCATGGGAACCTCTCACTCTCTGTTGCTTTCATGGGTGAAGTAAAAATACTACACAATCGAAATGTTTGCATAAGGTAAAGTCAGCCATAATATCTGAAAAGTTACCTGTAATATATGTGTCTATGGCTTCACCCTGATCATGGAAGCAGGTGCTCAAAGAAAATACTTAAAGAAGAAAAAAGACCATGAACTATCACTATTCCTATGACAAACAGCGGATTTCAAGCAAGGTTTTAATCAAGCATCTCATGTCTGCAGAAATGTAATCAGAACAAAATGTTTAATTAGTATAAGTATCTTCTAGCAGCTACAGAATTAAAAATCTACATTTGCTTTTAGTATTTAAGATAAACTTACAGCATTTTACCAAGAAGCTTGAATATTACATTATTCTGCATTTCTTTTAATTTAGAGAAGAAATCTTTTCCTGAAATGTAACCACAGGATAAGTCTGGACTTAATCTTACACTTTGAAAGAAAAAAAATATATATATGCAATCACCCATTGCAGCATTAGGTGGAGTCTGCAGGGAGTGTTACTGGACTAGTCTCATCTCTGGCTATGGTATTTGGATCTTCTAACTATAGTTTGTCTGATGTACACATTTAAACATATTCATGGCTGGAATCATGAGAGAAGCTGCACCCAAATCCTTCTGAGTCCTGTATAGACTACACAATCCCAAGCCACCCAACTAAACAACCCCTTGGACCTGGCTTCCTAAAAGACAGTTGAGGGTTTTTTGTACCTCCTGAGGAACCAGAGGGGAGACCATTGAGCACAGCTAACCAGGAGAGGGAAAGTGTGCAGAGGAATCCAAGGACCCAGGGTGAAGAACTTTCAAGCACGTACATGAATGAAACAATGAGAACTAAGGAGAATAATAAATGAAAAAAAAATCTTCCACCAAACTAACTGAGAAGAAAGAAAAGGTGTGAAGGCAGACGAACAAAACACACAGCAGAAATAAGTATGGTGTTTGCCTAGCTGGGAAAATACCTTCGTTGAAGAGCTGGAACTCCTTAAAACTAATCCAAGTATAGCCAGCAAGGAAGTGTAATGAAGGGAGAATGTATATTACCAAATCCACAATGTGATAGGGCATACAAATGGGACAATGGCAAACACTTGTAGAGAAGCAAACTCAAAAAGTAAAATATAAAAGCCATAGGAATCATCAGAATAAGAACAGAAAACAAAAGAGCAATTGCTCGGCAGACAGTAGAATAGATCATGGAGCCAGAGGTTACTGGATCAAATCCCCAAACCAAGCAATGACAGCATCAATCAGCTGAATGGTTTCCTTTAACCCCTTCCCGACTTTTGACGCAGCGTATGCGTCATGAAAACTTGTGCCAATCTGACCTGTGACGCAGCATATGCGTCATGATCGGATCGCACTCCTGCAGGCCAGGTGAAAGGGTTAACTGTAATTTCACCCGACCTGCAGGGACAGGAGGAGTGGTATTTGAGCCCAGGGGGGAAGGCTTCGCTGTTATGTTTGCTAATGACAGGTGTTATGAAGGCAATCCAGAAACACAGTGTGCTTAGCGATCAGAGCGCACACAGTGATCTGACAAATACCCAAAAATACAAGAACGAGCTCTGAGACGTGGAAACTCTGTAGACTGCACACCTGATCCTATCCTAAACACAACTAAAAGCGGCTGTGGATTGCGCCTAACAACTACCTAGGCAACTCAGCACAGCCTAAAAAACTAGCTAGCCTGAAGATAGAAAAATAGGCCTGACTTGCCCCAGAGAAATTCCCCAAAGGAAAAGGCAGCCCCCCACATATAATGACTGTGAGTAAGATGAAAAGACAAAACGTAGGGATGAAATAGATTCAGCAAAGTGGGGCCCGATATTCTAGGACAGAGCGAGGACAGTAAAGCGAACTTTGCAGTCTACAAAAAAACCCTAAAGCAAAACCACGCAAAGGGGGCAAAAAAACCCACCGTGCCGAACTAACGGCACGGCGGTACACCCTTTGCGTCTCAGAGCTTCCAGCAAAACAAAAGACAAGCTGGACAGAAAAAAAGCAACAAAAAAAGCAAAAAGCACTTAGCTATACAGAGCAGCAGGTCACAGGAACAATCAGGAGAAGCTCAGATCCAACACTGAAACATTGACAAGGAGCAAGGATAGCAGTATCAGGCGGAGTTAAGTAATGAAGCAGTTAGCGAGCTCACCAGAACACCTGAGGGAGGAAGCTCAGAAGCTGCAGTACCACTTGTGACCACAGGAGTGAATTCAGCCACAGAATTCACAACAGTACCCCCCCCTTGAGGAGGGGTCACCGAACCCTCACCAGAGCCCCCAGGCCGACCAGGATGAGCCGCATGAAAGGCACGAACAAGATCGGAAGCATGAACATCAGAGGCAAAAACCCAGGAATTATCTTCCTGAGCATAACCCTTCCATTTAACCAGATACTGGAGTTTCCGTCTAGAAACACGAGAATCCAAAATCTTCTCCACAATATACTCCAATTCCCCCTCCACCAAAACCGGGGCAGGAGGCTCAACAGATGGAACCATGGGTGCCACGTATCTCCGCAACAACGACCTATGGAATACATTATGTATGGAAAAGGAGTCTGGGAGGGTCAAACGAAAAGACACAGGATTGAGAACCTCAGAAATCCTATACGGACCAATAAAACGAGGTTTAAATTTAGGAGAGGAAACCTTCATAGGAATATGACGAGAAGATAACCAAACCAGATCCCCAACACGAAGTCGGGGACCCACACGGCGTCTGCGATTAGCGAAAAGTTGAGCTTTCTCCTGGGACAAGATCAAATTGTCCACTACCTGAGTCCAGATCTGCTGCAACCTATCCACCACAGAATCCACACCAGGACAGTCCGAAGACTCAACCTGTCCTGAAGAGAAACGAGGATGGAACCCAGAATTGCAAAAAAATGGAGAAACCAAGGTAGCCGAGCTGGCCCGATTATTAAGGGCGAACTCAGCCAACGGCAAAAAGGACACCCAATCATCCTGGTCTGCAGAAACAAAACATCTCAGATATGTTTCCAAGGTCTGATTGGTTCGTTCGGTCTGGCCATTAGTCTGAGGATGGAAAGCCGAGGAAAAGGATAGGTCAATGCCCATCCTACCACAAAAGGCTCGCCAAAACCTTGAAACAAACTGGGAACCTCTGTCAGAAACAATATTCTCAGGAATGCCATGCAACCGAACCACATGCTGAAAGAACAAAGGTACCAAATCAGAGGAGGAAGGCAATTTAGCCAAGGGCACCAGATGGACCATTTTAGAAAAGCGATCACAGACCACCCAAATGACTGACATCTTTTGAGAAACGGGAAGGTCAGAAATGAAATCCATCGAAATATGTGTCCAAGGCCTCTTTGGGACCGGCAAGGGCAAAAGCAACCCACTGGCACGAGAACAGCAGGGCTTAGCCCTAGCACAAATCCCACAGGACTGCACAAAAGTACGTACATCCCGTGACAGAGATGGCCACCAGAAGGATCTAGCCACTAACTCTCTGGTACCAAAGATTCCAGGATGACCAGCCAACACCGAACAATGAAGTTCAGAGATAAGTTTATTAGTCCACCTATCAGGGACGAACAGTTTCTCTGCTGGACAACGATCAGGTTTATTCGCCTGAAATTTTTGCAGCACCCGCCTCAAATCAGGGGAGATGGCAGACACAATGACTCCTTCCTTGAGGATACCCGCTGGCTCAGATAAACCCGGAGAGTCGGGCACAAAACTCCTAGACAGAGCATCCGCCTTCACATTTTTAGAGCCCGGAAGGTACGAAATCACAAAGTCGAAGCGGACAAAAAATAACGACCAACGGGCCTGTCTAGGATTCAAGCGCTTGGCAGACTCGAGATAAGTCAAGTTCTTATGATCAGTCAATACCACCACGCGATGCTTAGCTCCTTCAAGCCAATGACGCCACTCCTCGAATGCCCACTTCATGGCCAGCAACTCTCGATTGCCCACATCATAATTACGCTCAGCGGGCGAAAACTTCCTGGAAAAGAAAGCACATGGTTTCATCACTGAGCAATCAGAACCTCTCTGTGACAAAACCGCCCCTGCTCCAATCTCAGAAGCATCAATCTCGACCTGGAACGGAAGAGAAACATCTGGCTGACACAACACAGGGGCAGAACAAAAATGACGCTTCAACTCCTGAAAAGCTTCCACAGCAGCAGAAGACCAATTAACCAAATCAGCACCCTTCTTGGTCAAATCGGTCAATGGTTTGGCAATGCTAGAAAAATTACAGATGAAGCGACGATAAAAATTAGCAAAGCCCAGGAACTTTTGCAGACTTTTCAGAGATGTCGGCTGAATCCAATCCTGGATGGCTTGGACCTTAACTGGATCCATCTCGATAGTAGAAGGGGTAAAGATGAACCCCAAAAATGAAACTTTCTGCACACCGAAGAGACACTTTGATCCCTTCACAAACAAAGAGTTAGCACGCAGGACCTGAAAAACCATTCTGACCTGCTTCACATGAGACTCCCAATCATCTGAGAAGATCAAAATGTCATCCAAGTAAACAATCAGGAATTTATCCAGATACTCACGGAAGATGTCATGCATAAAAGACTGAAACACAGATGGAGCATTGGCAAGTCCGAACGGCATCACTAGATACTCAAAATGACCCTCGGGCGTATTGAATGCAGTTTTCCATTCATCTCCTTGCCTGATTCTCACCAGATTATACGCACCACGAAGATCTATCTTAGTGAACCAACTAGCCCCCTTAATCCGAGCAAACGAGTCAGATAACAATGGCAAGGGATACTGAAATTTAACAGTGATCTTATTAAGAAGGCGGTAATCAATACACGGTCTCAGCGAACCATCCTTCTTGGCTACAAAGAAGAACCCTGCTCCCAGTGGTGATGACGATGGGCGAATATGTCCCTTCTCCAGGGATTCCTTCACATAACTGCGCATAGCGGCGTGTTCGGGCACGGATAAATTAAATAATCGACCTTTAGGGAATTTACTACCAGGAATCAAATTGATAGCACAATCACAATCCCTATGCGGAGGTAGAGCATCGGACTTGGGCTCTTCAAATACATCCTGATAATCAGACAAGAACTCTGGGACCTCAGAAGGGGTGGATGACGAAATCGACAAAAATGGAACATCACCATGTACCCCCTGACAACCCCAGCTGGATACCGACATGGAATTCCAATCCAATACTGGATTATGGGTTTGTAGCCATGGCAACCCCAACACGACCACATAATGCAGATTATGCAACACCAGAAAGCGAATAACTTCCTGATGTGCAGGAGCCATGCACATGGTCAGCTGGGCCCAGTATTGAGGTTTATTCTTGGCCAAAGGTGTAGCATCAATTCCTCTCAATGGAATAGGACACCGCAAAGGTTCCAAGAAAAACCCACAACGTTTAGCATAATCCAAATCCATTAGATTCAGGGCAGCGCCCGAATCCACAAACGCCATGACAGAAAACGACGACAAAGAGCATATCAAGGTAATGGACAGAAGGAATTTGGACTGTACAGTACCAATGACGGCAGACCTAGCGGACCGCTTAGTGCGCTTAGGACAATCAGAAATAGCATGAGTGGAATCACCACAATAGAAACACAGACCATTCAGACGTCTGTATTCCTGCCGTTCAACTCTAGTCATAGTCCTATCGCACTGCATAGGCTCAGGTTTAACCTCAGGCAGTACCGCCAAATGGTGCACAGATTTACGCTCGCGCAAGCGTCGACCGATCTGAATGGCCAAAGACAAAGACTCATTCAAACCAGCAGGCATAGGAAATCCCACCATAACATCCTTAAGAGCCTCAGAGAGACCCTTTCTGAACAAAGCTGCCAGCGCAGATTCATTCCACTGAGTGAGTACTGACCATTTCCTAAATTTCTGACAATATACTTCTATATCATCCTGACCCTGGCACAAAGCCAGCAAATTTTTCTCAGCCTGATCCACTGAATTAGGCTCATCGTACAGCAATCCGAGCGCCAGGAAAAACGCATCGACACTACTCAATGCAGGGTCTCCTGGCGCAAGAGAAAATGCCCAGTCTTGAGGGTCGCCGCGCAAAAAAGAAATAATAATCAAAACCTGTTGAATAGGATTACCAGAAGAATGAGGTTTCAAGGTCAGAAATAGCTTACAATTATTTTTGAAACTTAGTTCTATCTCCAAAAAACAAATCAGGAATAGGAATTCTTGGTTCTAACATAGATTTCTGATCAATAGTATCTTGAATTCTTTGTACATTTATAACGAGATTATCCATTGAAGAGCACAGACCCTGAATATCCATGTCCACACCTGTGTCCAGAATCACCCAAATGTCTAGGGGAAAAAAAAAAATGAACACAGAGCAGAAAAAAAAAAAAAAAATGTCAGAACTTTTTCTTTCCCTCTATTGAGAATCATTAGTTAGGCTCCTTGTACTGTTATGTTTGCTAATGACAGGTGTTATGAAGGCAATCCAGAAACACAGTGTGCTTAGCGATCAGAGCGCACACAGTGATCTGACAAATACCCAAAAATACAAGAACGAGCTCTGAGACGTGGAAACTCTGTAGACTGCACACCTGATCCTATCCTAAACACAACTAAAAGCGGCTGTGGATTGCGCCTAACAACTACCTAGGCAACTCGGCACAGCCTAAAAAACTAGCTAGCCTGAAGATAGAAAAATAGGCCTGACTTGCCCCAGAGAAATTCCCCAAAGGAAGAGGCAGCCCCCCACATATAATGACTGTGAGTAAGATGAAAAGACAAAACGTAGGGATGAAATAGATTCAGCAAAGTGGGGCCCGATATTCTAGGACAGAGCGAGGACAGTAAAGCGAACTTTGCAGTCTACAAAAAACCCTAAAGCAAAACCACGCAAAGGGGGCAAAAAAACCCACCGTGCCGAACTAACGGCACGGCGGTACACCCTTTGCGTCTCAGAGCTTCCAGCAAAACAAAAGACAAGCTGGACAGAAAAAAAGCAACAAAAAAAGCAAAAAGCACTTAGCTATACAGGGCAGCAGGTCACAGGAACAATCAGGAGAAGCTCAGATCCAACACTGAAACATTGACAAGGAGCAAGGATAGCAGCATCAGGCGGAGTTAAGTAATGAAGCAGTTAACGAGCTCACCAGAACACCTGAGGGAGGAAGCTCAGAAGCTGCAGTACCACTTGTGACCACAGGAGTGAATTCAGCCACAGAATTCACAACACTTCGCCCCACGGTGGCTATGATCGCTCTGATTGAAAGTGAAACGTCACTTTTAACAGCCAATCAGAGCGATAGTAATATTTCACCAATGAAAATTGGTGAAATATTACAATCCAGCCATGGCCAATGCTGCAATATTATAAGCTATGGCTGGAGATCACGATCTGCCACCCCCCCGCCACCGATCTCCTCCCCTCCGTCCTGTCATCTGCTTTCCTTCGCTCCCCTCCGTCCTCCTGTCTGCTTCTCCCGCAGTCCAATCTCCCCCCCGCTGTCCGATCCTCCCCCTCATACTTACCGACCTCCGGTGTCCCTCCCGGTGTCCGTCCGTCTGCTCCATGGGCGCCGCCATCTTCCAAAATGGTGGGCGCATGCATAGTGCGGCCGCCGAATCTGCCGGCCGTCAGATTCATTCCAGGTACATTTTGATCGCTGTGATAGGTTCTATCACAGCGATCAAAATAAATATAATAAATCCGCAGGTGAAATTCGCACAAAAAACACTGGAAATCTGTGGTAAATCTGCAGGTAAATTGCAATGCGCTTTACCTGCGGATTTTTCAAAAACTGTGCGGAAAACTCCTCACATGAATCCGCAACGTGGGCACATAGACTTAGGATAAGGGTTGGAATTAGAGTTAGGGTTGGAAATAGGGTTTAGATTAGGGCTCAGGGTGTATTGGGGTTAGGGTTAGGCATGTGGTTAGGGTTATGGTTAGGGGTGTGTTGGGGCTAGTGTTGGAGTTAGAATTGAGGGGTTTCCACTGTTTAGGCACATCAGGGGTCTCCAAACGCAACATGGCGCCACCATTGATTCCAGCCAATCTCGTATTCAAAAAGTCAAATGGTGCTCCCTCCCTTCCGAGCCCCAACGTGTGCCCAAACAGTGGTTTACCCAAACATAAGGGTTATCAGCGTACTCAGGAAAAATGCACAACAACTTTGGGGGTCTAATTTCTCCTGTTACCCTAGGGAAAATTAAAAAATGGGAGCTAAAATCTTATTTTTGTGGAAAAAAAAAAGATTTTTTATTTTCACGGCTATGCGCTATAAATTTCTGTGAAGCACTTGGGGGTTCAAAGTGCTCACCTCACATCTAGTTAAGTTCCTTGGGGGGTCTAGTTTATAAGATGGGGTCACTTGTGGGGGGTTTCTACTGTTTAGGCACATCAGGGGTTCTGCAAACGCAACGTGACGCCCGCAGACCATTCCATCAAAGTCTGCATTCCAAAACATCACTACTTCCCTTCCGAGCCCTGATGTGTGCCCAAACAGTGGTTTACCCCCACATATGGGGTATCAGCATACTCAGGACAAACTGGACAACAACTTTTCGGGTCCAATTTCTCCTGTTACCCTTGTGAAAATAAAAAATTGCGGGCTAAAAAATAATTTTTGAGGAAAGAAAAATAATTTTTTATTTTCATGGCTCTGCCTTATAAACTTCTGTAAAGCACTTGGGGGTTCAATGTGCTCCTTGCACATCCAGATTAGTTCCGTTGGAGGTCTAGTTTCCAAAATGGGGTCACTTGTGGGAGAGCTCTAATGTTTAGGCACACAGGGGCTCTCTAAACGCGACATGGTGTCCGCTAACGATTGGAGCTAATCTTCCATTCAAAAAGTCAAATGGTGCTCCTTTCCTTCCGAGCCTTGCCGTGCGCCCAAACAGTGGTTTCTGACCACATATGAGGTATCGGTGTACTCTGGAGAAATTGCCTAACAAATTTTAAGATCCATTTTATCCTGTTGCCCATGTGAAAATGAAAAAATTGAGGCTAAAATAATTTTGTGAAAAAAGTACTTTTTCATTTTTACAGATCAATTTGTGAAGCACCTGGAGGTTCAAAGTGCTCACTATGCATCTAGGTAAGTTCCTTGGGGGGTCTAGTTTCCAAAATGGGGTCACTTGGGGGGATATCCAATGTTTAGGCACACATGCTCTCCAAATGCGACATGGTGTCCTCTAAAGATTGGAGTCAATTTTTCAGTCAAAAAGTCAAATGGCGCTCCTTCCCTTCCGACCCCTGTCGTGCACCCAAACAGGGGTTCCCCCCTCCCCCCACATATGGGGTATCGGAGTACTCAGGACAAATTGTACAATAACTTTTGGGGTCCAGTTTCTCCTTTTACCCTTGGGGAAATGAAAAAATTGTTGCTAAAAGATCATTTTTGTGATTAAAAAAAATTAAATGTTCATTTTTTCCTTCCATGTTGCTTCTGCTGCTGTGAAGCACTTGAAGGGTTAATAAACTTCGTGAATGTGGTTTTGAGCACCTTGAGGGGTGCAGTTTTTAGAATAGTGTCACTTTTGAGTATTTTCAGCCAGATAGACCCCTCAAACTAACTTCAAAAGGGAGGTGGTCCCTTAAAAAAAATGGTTTTGTAAATTTTGTTGTAAAAATGAGAAATCGCTGGTCAAATTTTAACCCTTATAACTTCTTAGCAAAAAAAAATTTTGTTTCCAAAATTGTGCTAATGTAAAGTAGACATGTGGGTAATGTTATTTATTAACTATTTTGTGTCACATAACTCTCTCATTTAACAAAATAAAAAAATTTGTGAAATTTTCAAAATTTTCGCCAAATTTCCGATTTTTTTCACAAATAAATGTAAAAATTATTGACCTAAATTTACTACTAACATGAAGCCCAATATGTCACGAAAAAAAAACAATCTGAGAATCGCTAGGATCCATTGAAGCGTTCCAGAGTTATTACCTCATAAAGGGACACTGGTCAGAATTGTAAAAAAAGGCCAGGTCATTAAGGTCAAAATATGAGAGCAAACACCGTGTGCACTGCTATATTCTGGTGCAGAGACTAGGTACCCAAACCGTATAGTAAAATATGAGAAAGTCTCGCACTCAACTTAAGTATTTATATTTGTACATTTATTTGATACTAGAGGTAGCACTGGAAACGTTTCAGCCCAACCGGACTTTCATCAGTCACGTGCTGTGCCAACTAGTGTATGGCGACAGTTCCTATATTCGGATGCAGACAATGCGTGGTGCAGGTAGTAACCGCCTGATATAGGAGTGGGGTAGTAGATGAGAGGAGTATACGTGAACTTAGAGAAATTTATATAAGGCTCGAGGTAATGACCTCTGACTGCCAGAAGTGGGACAGGGGCTGGAGGGAAGCCGCTGTGCTATGTGTGAGGTCCTCTCAGACACGGAGTCCACCGCTAGAAATAAGCAGATCAAAAAATCTCCAAAAGGGCTGTGTGCCGCATCCAGAAAAGAGAGCAAAGAGCAAAAAGTCAAAACTAAGGTGTAACAATTACCTGTAAGGTACCTGAAGCTCTGTGGTGCCACCATCCCCAACGCGTGTTGCGGTGCTGTGCCTTCTTCCAGGGAAACTTTTTGACTGCGATCTCCAAAGTCATATTAGTTTAAACACTGCCAGAGTGTGGAGAGGCCTGGTTGTGAAGTATAGAGGTGGGGGCATTCTCTCTGCACTGTTGTAACATGTCTCATTAAGGGACAGGTTGAGGGTGCAGTTGGAGGCCCTAGATGATGTGGAGGAGGCAGAAGCAATGGTGGAAATGTTAGATACAGGAGGTTTTTTCCCACAAATTTTGGGGATTCCAAGATTTGGTGTCAAGTGGTTTAGTTCACCATCCCTTGGTATGTAGTGGTTTAGTTATCAAATCAACAAGTGAAACCATTTAATGTTTATTTAGCGAGCAGATGCTGGCAAATATATATTCCCATCAGCTACTGCTTGGTGTCAGACCAGCCGTAATGATTTTACCGCCTATCAGAAGCAGTGTTTGCCACGCTGTCAGGCATGCAACTGTTCTCCTGTGCAGCCACAAGTGTCAAGTTCTAAAAGACAAGTGCTACATGTTCCCCAGTCTGGTGCATTTTTAAAGAAAGTGCAGATGATAAAAACTGTCATTTGCATACCATTGCATGTCATCTTTCCATACCAAGATGAGCAGAGGCCAGACCACTACCAGCCAGACAACCACCAGCATGCTCAGGTACATGTCATCAAAGCACCCGACTATATGGGTCAAGCAATCAGTGTCTGAATGACACCACTGCCTTTTCCCCAGTGCCAAGTGCTTGCCAATCCCCTGTTCAGGATGCTGGAGCAGACACCTCCCGCCATGCACCTGCTGTTGTATATTCGCAAGCACCATCAGCAACCACGTCCAATTCCTTGGCCCAGCACTGCCTTCAGCTGTCCCTACCCGAGACCTTGGAAAGCAAGAAAAAAATACACAGGCACCCACCCCACAGGCGCAAACACTAAACAGGCACATTGCCAGACTGCTTGCCCTAGAAATGTTACTATTTAGGCTTGTGGATGCTGAGGTTTTCTGCAAACTCATGGTTGCAGCTATCCCCCAGTACTTGAACACCAGCCACCACTTATGCTCCTGCTGCGCCATCCCTGCCTTACAACAGCATGTGTCCCATAACATCACCTACATCCTGACCAACGCAGTTACTGGGAAGGGCTCCTTAACCACCGACATGTGGACAAGTGCTTGTGGCCAAGGACACAATATTTCCCAGCTGGCACACTGGGTGGACCTCTTGGAGTCCAGGACAGAGTCAGATCCTGGGACGGCACACGTGCTACAGATGACTAGAATTGTGGGCGCTAATTATGTTAGGGTTTCCTCCACCAGTTCCTGCAGCCCTTTCTCTTCTTCATCCTCCTACCTATTGTCATCTAAGAGCACGTTGTCAACATCAGTAGCAAGCTGGAAGCACTGCAGCATTGCTTTGGTGAAGTGGCAACAGCTTGTGCTTAAACTAGTTTGTCTAGGTGACAAAACGCACACCACCACAAAGTTGTGGAAAGGTATAACTGACCAGCCTGATGTGCAGCTCTCACCTCTGAGCCTACAACCAGGCATGGCAGTGTGTGATAATGGCCGTAACCTGTTGGAGGCTCTGAAGATGGCAACCTCGCACACGTACCATGGCTTTCCCACTGGTTTAACTTAGTGGTTTGACGGATTTCTGAAAACTTACCCAGATTTGCCTTAGCTACTTGTGAACATTCGCCTAATGTGTGCCCATTTACTGAAGTCAGCTACAGCTGCCACCTGTCTGACAGTGCTGCAGCAGCACTTGCAAGTACCAGCTCATAGATTGGTGTGCAATGTGACCACACAGTACATATGCTGGCAAGGGTTTGTGAGCAGCAGAGGGCAATAGTTGGAAACCTGCTACAACATGTATATCGATATTCCAGTCAGTCTACGTATATAACAACTGATGATTTGGCATGGATGTCTGACATTTGTGAGGTTCTACAAAATTTGGAGAATCAACCAAGATGGTGAACCATGATGACACCATAACCATCCTGCCTCTATTTCTACTTAGTAAAATTTAAATTCACCGCACTCTCTTAGGATAATGATGAAAAAGGTTGTGCCAATTTATTAGAGTATATTTAGGAGCGTAACAGAATATTACAGTATATGTGATTAACAACGTTTCGGCTCCACCAGAGCCTTTGTCACGTATTCGCTGTGGAAAAAAATATGCAAAACACAAAATAAAATAAATAACATGGATAAAATAAATAAAACAACAAAATAATACATAATACATTATAAATGCGATTGGTAGTCCTAGACGTCAAGCAGAAGGAGGGAGATGCCCACCAACACAAACGTATAAGGACGTCCATAGAAATGTTGACCAGGGAATCATATGTCTGGGTAAGTTGTGTATCCTGTGGGTAGGGATGATATAATCAGTGCCAACATAGAAAGATATAGACATGGTTGGAGAGAGGTAGTGCGTACCAGGATACCACATGAGAAAACATTACATGAGGTCAAGTCTATCTCACAATATAATAAATGATTACCTTATTTCAGGCACAAGATAGTGTAAAGATGGGGAAAAAAAAGGAGGAATCACAGCAGTGAGCTGCAGGGAACAGTGATATAGAGTTAGCTGGTATAAAGTAAGAAACTAAAGAAATAGCACTCCTAGGAACTAATAAAATACCTTGGATATTCCACTCAGTACTCTAAAAGAGGCTCCCTTTAGGTAATGTGGACCTGATAGAAGCAAGTAGCATGTATGTAATATATGCGGATGTCTGATATACGCCCAGAGAAACAAAAACCTGTTGTAGAATGTTTACCTGCAGTATCAGTGTTCAGAGCGGCGCTCCGGCGCTGTGCTCAGTAGCAGCGTGTGTCAGGTCTATGGCAGGGACGGCGTGTGTTAGTTAAGACACCGCCGAACCGGAAGTGGGTAGCGCAAATCCGGAAGTGACATATCGCATTTATAATGTATTATGTATTATTTTGTTGTTTTATTTATTTTATCCATGTTATTTATTTTATTTTATTTTGTGTTTTGCATATTCTTTTTTCCACAGCGAATACGTGACAAAGGCTCTGGTGGAGCCGAAACGTTGTTAATCGCATATACTGCAATATTCTGTTACGCTCCTAAATATACCCTAATAAATTGGCACAACCTTTTTCATCATTATCCTAAGAGAGTGCGGTGAATTTAAATTTTACTATATAGGGGCCTCTGGTCCATTACACCAGCACCTCGCTCTATTCAGGCTGAGTGCACGCCAAAAACCTCCTTCTATTTCTACTTAAACGCTCGCTGCTCACAATTAAAGAGAAAGCTTTACATGTGGAGATGGAAGAAGAAAGTACAAATTGTACACATTAATGGGAGAAGGGAAGTAGAGGGATATCTTCATTGACATCCGGTCTGTCCATAATGTTATAGTCTCTGAGCAGGCTGTGGATCCCTCCTGTGGCAGTCCTGGATGGACATTTCTCCCAGTTCATGGCCAGGCATGTTCTGGCTAGCCACAAAGAGTCCTTAACACAGTTCAGAAGGTGCTAAGCCTCCTGAATAGCCCGTATAGTATGATTCCGGGGAAATAGTCCGTAAGGCACCAAAGTTTGCTTAACATTGCTCCTGGTGACAGACTCTGAGGTCATTTTCCAAGGCATCCAACAGGGCTTGCATGAACAGCACTGCCAGAAGACATACAAGGGTGTTTCTTCAGCAGAAAGGCATCTCGGGCAGATCCTAGTGTTCCACAGTCCATAGTTGCAAATACTAGGAATTCATCAACTCACCCAACCAGACGTATTAGGATCCAATTCTAAATAGACATGTGCAGAGCAAGCGTTCAAAAAGGTCTTTTAGTCTACTTCAGTAGGTTCCATAATCATGGGGAAGACTGCTGACTTGACAGATGTCCTAAGGCAGTCACTGACACACTCCACAAGGAGGGGGAGCCACAAAAGGTCATTGCTAAAGAAGCTGGCTGCTCACAGACTGCTGTATCCAAGTATATTAATGAAAAGTTGAGTGGAAGTGTAACGAGAAAGATAAGAGATTGAGTAACTTTAAGCGAACACCACCATCTGCTAAACCAAACTGAAAGTGAAAGTAAAAAAAGAAAGAATTGCGGTAGCAGGAACCGAATTGTGCCTGGAGATTTACAGGGGGAGTGAATTAACCTGCTGTTCTTGATCAGGTGACACACAGGAAAAACTTCTTATATATAAAGAAGGCCTTGCCCGCCTGAAAAGGGGAGTTGGCGCCAGAACACACACCAGGGCAGGTTGTATGCCTCCAAGGTAGGTTTGCAGCCACTGTCAGCACAGCAGAGTCCGAGAGTGGTCAGATGCTGTAGAAGGCATAAGTTGTGAAGAATATCCATGCCCTGCTCCAGTGGAAGACTGATCAGAACTGGGCCAGGCCCAAGAGACGAGTTACTGGGACATGCTTGGAGAGCGAGACAGGCATGACATTATGAGTCAGTGAGCAAGATTCGGATTACTCCAGTCGAGACATGGGCTCCAGACTACACTGGTCAAGTACTGAAGACCAGAGCAAAGCCAGTCAAGACCTGGAACCCAAATGACATCATTTAAGAGTCAAGGACCAGCTACCCCACTATATCAGACCGAGGAGGCACCTGTCGGTGGACAGACACCGAAGAAAACATGACCAGAGACTCTCACCTCAGTTGGTGATCGAAGGACGAGAGTGAGCAGGGCCATTGCTTTCAGTACAGACTCACAGTATCGCGTGTGGGCAGGGGGAAGCTGCAGATAAAAGGGGGCCTGGCTGACGATAAAGAGCCCCAGAAAGTGTTATTAGGCTTTATCAAGGCCTGGAAAGCTGCAAGGGTGCACTAGAGACTGTTCCTGCTTGATACAACGTTTGCCTCCTTCCCGGTTAGACCAAGTTTGGACTGTAGACCCTGAGCCTATCTCAAGGACATATCTCTTGTAATGTACTAACCAATTTCTCTCTATACATATAATTGCCTGTTTCTTGTAAATGATACTGTGAAGATTGTTCTTGTGCATTTATCTGTGATAATAATCTTTATCGCATTTAACCCTGTTAAGTGAATAAAGTAGAAGTAGATTGTTGATGCCGCCTGTTGTCTCCGCTGTTGCATTCAGATCACTTGCATTAGTGAAGGAAAAAATTTGGTAGAAAAAGATGCACAAGTAGCTGGGATAACGCATCCTTGAAAGGATTGTTAAGAAAAGGCAATTCCAATGTTTGGGGGAGATTTACAAGGAAAGGACTGCTGCTGGAGTCATTGCTTTAAGAGCCAGCAGACAGAGGTATCCAGGACATGGGCTACAAGTGTCGCATTCCTTATATCAAGCCACTCATGACCAAAGGACAATGCCAGAAGCGTCTAACCTGGGCCAAGGACAAAAAGAACTGGACTGTTGCTCAGTGGTCCAAGTTTGTTTTCAGATGAAAGTACATTTTTCATTTAATTTGGAAATCAAGGTCTCAGAGTCTGGAAGAAGAGTGGAGAGGCGCACAATTCAAGCTGCTTGAGGTCTAGTGTGAAGTTTCCACAATCAGTGATGGTTTGGGGAGCCATGTCATTTGCTGGTGTAGGTCCACTGTGTTTTATCAAGACCAAAGTCAGTGCAGCCGTCTACCAGGAAATTTTAGCACCCTTCATGCTTCCCACTGCTTACAAGCTTTTTGGAGATGGAAATTTCACAATGCCAAAAGTACCAATACCTGGTTTAAAAACAACAGTATCACTGTGCTTGATTGACCAGCAAACTCGGAAAAACCTACACAAAAGAAGTCCTCCAAAAAATGTCATCCACTATATAATTTTCTAAGGGTCACTTAGTTATCTAAAAAACTAATTAAAGCTGCCAAAAAGGAAACAGAGAAGCACATTGCTAAGGAGAGTAAAACTAATCCCAAACTGTTCTTCAACTATATCAATAGTAAAAGAATAAAAACTGAAAATGTAGGCCCCTTAAAAAATGGTGAGGAAAGAATGGTTGTAGATGACGAGGAAAAAGCTAACATATTAAACACCTTCTTCTCCACGGTATTCACGGTGGAAAATGAAATGCTAGGTGAAATCCCAAGAAACAATGAAAACCCTATATTAAGGGTCACCAATCTAACCCAAGAAGAGGTGCGAAACCGGCTAAATAAGATTAAAATAGATAAATCTCCGGGTCCGGATGGCATACACCCACGAGTACTAAGAGAACTAAGTAATGTAATAGATAAACCATTATTTCTTATTTTTAGTGACTCTATAGCGACAGGGTCTGTTCCGCAGGACTGGCGCATAGCAAATGTGGTGCCAATATTCAAAAAGGGCTCTAAAAGTGAACCTGGAAATTATAGGCCAGTAAGTCTAACCTCTATTGTTGGTAAAATATTTGAAGGGTTTCTGAGGGATGTTATTCTGGATTATCTCAATGAGAATAACTGTTTAACTCCATATCAGCATGGGTTTATGAGAAATCGCTCCTGTCAAACCAATCTAATCAGTTTTTATGAAGAGGTAAGCTATAGACTGGACCACGGTGAGTCATTGGACGTGGTATATCTCGATTTTTCCAAAGCGTTTGATACCGTGCCGCACAAGAGGTTGGTACACAAAATGAGAATGCTTGGTCTGGGGGAAAATGTGTGTAAATGGGTTAGTAACTGGCTTAGTGATAGAAAGCAGAGGGTGGTTATAAATGGTATAGTCTCTAACTGGGTCGCTGTGACCAGTGGGGTACCGCAGGGGTCAGTATTGGGACCTGTTCTCTTCAACATATTCATTAATGATCTGGTAGAAGGTTTACACAGTAAAATATCGATATTTGCAGATGATACAAAACTATGTAAAGCAGTTAATACAAGAGAAGATAGTATTCTGCTACAGATGGATCTGGATAAGTTGGAAACTTGGGCTGAAAGGTGGCAGATGAGGTTTAACAATGATAAATGTAAGGTTATACACATGGGAAGAGGGAATCAATATCACCATTACACACTGAACGGGAAACCACTGGGTAAATCTGACAGGGAGAAGGACTTGGGGATCCTAGTTAATGATAAACTTACCTGGAGCAGCCAGTGCCAGGCAGCAGCTGCCAAGGCAAACAGGATCATGGGGTGCATTAAAAGAGGTCTGGATACACATGATGAGAGCATTATACTGCCTCTGTACAAATCCCTAGTTAGACCGCACATGGAGTACTGTGTCCAGTTTTGGGCACCGGTGCTCAGGAAGGATATAATGGAACTAGAGAGAGTACAAAGGAGGGCAACAAAATTAATAAAGGGGATGGGAGAACTACAATACCCAGATAGATTAGCGAAATTAGGATTATTTAGTCTAGAAAAAAGACGACTGAGGGGCGATCTAATAACCATGTATAAGTATATAAGGGGACAATACAAATATCTCGCTGAGGATCTGTTTATACCAAGGAAGGTGACGGGCACAAGGGGGCATTCTTTGCGTCTGGAGGAGAGAAGGTTTTTCCACCAACATAGAAGAGGATTCTTTACTGTTAGGGCAGTGAGAATCTGGAATTGCTTGCCTGAGGAGGTGGTGATGGCGAACTCAGTCGAGGGGTTCAAGAGAGGCCTGGATGTCTTCCTGGAGCAGAACAATATTGTATCATACAATTATTAGGTTCTGTAGAAGGACGTAGATCTGGGGATTTATTATGATGGAATATAGGCTGAACTGGATGGACAAATGTCTTTTTTCGGCCTTACTAACTATGTTACTATGTTACTATGTTACTTCTGTCTGTCTGCTTGTGACGGGCACAGTCCAGTCATGAATTGCCCCCCCCCCTCCTCCCCTGCAGTCAGTGCCCCCTCCCTACTCCCCCCCAGTCAGCGCCCACATAGCGTTAACCGGACTGTTTTACACCGTGGCATAACGTGGTGTAAGGCAGTCTGTTAACGCTGCCATTAACTCTCTGTGTGACCAACTTTTTCCTATTGATGCTGCCTATGCAGCATCAATAGTAAAAACATATAATGTTAAAAATAGTAAAAAAATAAAAAAAATCATTATATACTCACCCTCCGACGGCCCCCGGATCCAGCTCAGGCCTTTCCCACTCCTCGCGCGCCGCTCTGGTCCCCAGAATGCATTGTGGCAATGACCGGAGATGATGTAGCGGCTACATCATCACGTGTTATTGCTGCTTGGGACTGGAGCGGCGCGCGAGGAGCAGGGAAGGCCTGGATCTGGGGGCCATCTGAGGGTGAGTATATAACTATTTTTTATTTTAATTCTTTCTTTTTTTTTTTTTTAACAGGGATATGGTGCCCACATTGCTATATACTGCTTGGGCTGTGTTATATACTACATCAGCTGTGCAATATAATACGTTGCTGTGCTATATACTACATGGGTTGTGTAATACACTACGGGGCTGTGCTATATACTACATGGGCTGTGCTATATACTGCGTGGGCTGTGCTATATACTGCGTGGGCTGTGCTATATACTGCGTGGGCTGTGCTATATGCTGCGTGGGCTGTGCTATATACTGCGTGGGCTGTGCTATATACTGCGTGGGCTCTGCAATATACTATGTAGCTGTGCTATATACTACATGGGCTGTGCTACATACTGCATGGCCTGTGTTCTATACTACCTTGCTGTGCTATATACTACGTGGGCTGTGCAATATACCAGGGGTGTCAAACTGCATTCCTCGAGGGCTGCAAACAGGTCATGTTTTCAGGATTTCCTTGTACTGCACAGGTGATAATTTAATCACCTACACAAATAATGAGTTGGTGATTAAATTAATCACCTGTGCAGTACAAGGAAATCCTGAAAACATGACCTGTTTGCAGCCCTCGAGAAATGCAGTTTGACACCCCTGCAATATACTACGTGGCTGTAATATACTGCGTGGGCTGTGCTATATACTGCGTGGGCTGTGCTATATACTGCGTGGGCTGTGCTATATACAATGTGGACTGTGCTATATACTACATGGACTGTTGTGAATTCTGTGGCAGAGCTCCCTCCTGTGGTCACCAGTGGTACTTCGGCTGATTCTCTCTGTGAGCTTCTGTTGGTGGAGGGAAGTGGTACTGCGGCTTCTGAGTTTCCTCCCTCAGGTGATCTGGTGAGGTCGTTAGGTGCTTCTCTACTTAACTCCACCTAATGCTTTGATCCTGGCTTCCTGTCAATGTTCCAGTGTTGGACTTGCTTTTCCCTGGATCATTCCTGTGGCCTGCTGCTCTGCATAGCTAAGTTCTTCTTTGCTATTTGTTTGCTATTTTTTCTGTCCAGCTTGTCTAATTTGTTGCTGGAAGCTCTGGGACGCAAAGGGTGTACCTCCGTGCCGTTAGTTCGGTACGGAGGGTCTTTTTGCCCCCTTTGCGTGGTTTTCTTTAGGGTTTTGTGTAGACCGCAAAGTTACCTTTTCTATCCTCGATCTGTTAAGAAAGTCGGGCCTCACTTTGCTGAATCTATTTCATCTCTACGTTTGTCTTTTCATCTTAACTCACAGTCATTATATGTGGGGGCTGCCTTTTCCTTTGGGGTATTTCTCTGAGGCAAGGTAGGCTTATTTTCTATCTTCAGGCTAGTTAGTTTCTCAGGCTGTGCCGAGTTGCATAGGCAGAGTTAGGCGCAATCCACGGCTGCCTCTAGTGTTGTTTGGAGAGGATTAGGGATTGCGGTCTGCAGAGTTCCCACGTCTCAGAGCTCGTTCTATGATTTTGGGTTATTGTCAGATCACTGTATGTGCTCTGACCGCTATGTCCATTGTAGTACTGAATTGCCTTTCATAACAATGGACTGTGCAATATACTACGTGGACTGTGTAATATACTATGTGAGACTATGTGGCTGTGTAATATACTGCGTCGCTGTGCTATACACTATGTGGGCTGTGGCTATGTATTTTACTATGTGGCTGTGCAATATACTACGTTGCTGTGCTTGAACAAGAAATCATGAAGCATAAACGTAGTATATCAGTATCCAGACACACAGGGTCACCAGGACAACTCCAACAATCATATACTACAGCAAAGAAACGGAGTATAAAAATCCCAAGGATCATAATAGAAAAGACAACTTTATTGGTACAAAAATACATAGCAAGAAGATATGATCTATTAAAATAATGCACCGAAACAGGTAGTAAATAGAGAGAAACTCTAGGTATACTGGTGTAAATGGGAGACACTACATATATCCGGGGGTAAGTATGCTGCTAGCAATGCGGCTACTACAATATCCTATCATTATAGGGTGGTTCCTACGAAATCTCCAGGTGTCAGAGACAATACCCCATGAGAAACATACCTAGCAAATAAATAGCCTATGCATGCTTACCCATAGTATGGCCGGACAGCTCACCCACTGTGAACCAGGAGCCCCTTGACGCACGTTTCGCCGCCAAGCTTTTTCAAAAGGGGAAAAAGCTTGGCGGCGAAACGTGCGTCAAGGGGCTAGCATGCATAGGCTATTTATTTGCTAGGTATGTTCCTCATGGGGTATTGTCTCTGACACCTGGAGATTTCGTAGGAACCACCCTATAATGATAGGATATTGTAGTAGCCGCATTGCTAGCAGCATACTTACCCCTGGATATATGTAGTGTCTCCCATTTACACCAGTATACCTAGAGTTTCTCTATTTACTACCTGTTTCGGTGCATTATTTTAATAGATCATATCTTCTTGCAATGTATTTTTGTAGCAATAAAGTTGTCTTTTCTATTATGATCCTTGGGATTTTTATACTCCGTTTCTTTGCTGTAGTATACGTTGCTGTGCTATATACTACGTGGGCTGTGCAATATACTATGTGGCTGTGCATAGTATATTGCACAGCCAACATAGTATATTTCACAGCCACGTAGTATATTGATACTATGTGGCTGTGCAATATACTATGTGGCTGTGCAATATACTACGTGGGCTGTGTTATACACTACGTGGGCTGTGTTATACACTACGTGGGCTGTGTAATACACTACATGGCTGTGTTATATGCTATGTGGGCTGTTATATACTACGTGAGTTGTGTTACATACTACGTGGACTGTGTTATACACTACGTGGGCTGTGTTATACACTATGTGGGCTGTGTTATACACTGTGTGGGCTGTGGAATACACTACATGGCTGTGTTATATGCTATGTGGGCTGTTATATACTACGTGAGTTGTGTTACATACTACGTGGACTGTGTTATACACTACGTGGGCTGTGTTATACACTATGTGGGCTGTGTTATACACTGTGTGGGCTGTGGAATACACTACATGGCTGTGTTATATGCTATGTGGGCTGTTATATACTACGTGAGCTGTGTTACATACTACGTGGCTGTGTTATATGCTATGTGGGCTGCTATATATTACGTGGCTGTGCTAAATACTACGTGGCCGGCCGCAAACAATTAGCAACAGACGCACTCCGGCTGCGAATTGGCGCTGGATTTGAACCACGCTTCCCTAATTGGTCGCGCCCAGCCAGCCGAATTCTGTGTATTCATTGTATTATTCTAAAATCTTCATAAATAAACTGCATATATTCTAGAATACCTGATGCATTACAATCGGGCCACCATCTAGTAAAAATATAAATTTTATTGAACCATGTTTAAAACAGAATTAAAAAGGGATGACATCATACAGAAAAGGATGAATAAACAAGCAAACATTGGGCAGAGGTATGAATTAGGTCCAACAATAATGATAACTGCATAAATGGCACCAATGGTGTCCCATCATAAATAAATCAATAATAGTACAGTGCTTAAAGTGAATCAAGTGCAAAAGTGCATATACATGTGGACCAAAAACATCCTGCAGGACTGGGTACAATTATTTCAGTAATATTATGCAATGCATAACAAGAAAAGTTACTCTGAAGCCTTATAAAGGAGAAATATTTATCTGCACATCATAGACAGACATGGAGATAAAAATGAGAAGAGTTCACATTAAATACTGGCTAGAAAGTACCCAAGGTCCAGGCTGCCACAACGTACCCCCTGATGCGCGTTTTGAGAATCTCTTCCTCAGAAGGGGAGCCACCTCCCTGCGCAATGCTTCCCTATGCCACCGGAATGCTGCGATCATTTTTGATCGGTGTATGTTGGGGTTAATGTGCCGGGAGCAGTCCGTGACCGCTCCTGGCACATAGTGCTGGATGTCAGCAGTAATAATAAGCTGACACCTGGCGGCGATCGGCTGTGCTACCCCGTGAACGCAGCTGATCGCCCATGACGTACTATTCCGTCCCTGGGAATTAAGTCCCAGGTCACCTCGACGGGATAGTACATCATATGGCAGAAAGGGGTTAAAGTGTCGGGAGCAGTCTGTGACTGCTCCTGGCACTTAGTGTTGGGTGTCAGCTGTCAGAATCAGCTGACACCCGGCGGCGATCACTCGCACACCACTCATGTGCATGGGCGATCTTGTAGATGTAATAATCCATCCCTGGTTAGATAGACGCAAGTCACCTGGACGGATTACTACAGTACATGTAATGAAAGAAAGGAGTTAGAGGAAATCCGGCAGCATATTTTTGCTATGTAATCTGATAATATTCTAATAATGTAGGAGCAGAAAGCTTTCAATACAATCAGCACTTTCTCAGCAGCTGATTTTCACTACATGACAACTTGGTCCATGCATAATAGTCTAAACCCACCCATAGCACTGATTAGCAGCTCTGTCACTACACAGAAAGCTGTGCTGTGTATAACCCAACTACACATCACCAACTGAACTCTGCTAGGTCTGCAGCATAGAAACCTGGAACTCGATCATAACTGCTGCACCCACTAAACTTAATGATTAATCACTGGAATCGGGGTCTCTGTCCGAGTCATGATACTATCTGATTACACAGCAAAACCTGCTGACAGATTCCCTTTAAATTCTGGTTATATTCAGTAACCAATAGGGGGAGTTAGCTGCACGAGGATTTCAAGAGTTACTGTTGAAGCTGTATAAATCTATATTTAAGCTCTCTAGTGGCAACTCAAGGAAGTGTTGATAATAGTAACCAAGTAGTTAAGTTCTCAGTGCTATCTCACCACAAACCCATGGTAGTTGCCTGCGACTCGTCATGCGCACCTCGTTTTAAACATGTTGCTCATATGTAGGTTTACCCTAAGGCACAAATCATATTTGGAATTTTGAAAGCATCAAAAATCATAGTCGATTAGAGAAATGTCTCCTGGGTTTTTTGCCACCATTGGCCTGCGGGGCAGAGATGTAGCTTGAAGTTTCAGAGCGCCAGAATACACAGATGATGTTCTGCAGAAGTAGGATAAATGCTATTTTTTGTTGCCAACAAGGAAATATTGACAGTGGAAATATGAAACTAAACTCATAT
The DNA here is from genome assembly GCF_032444005.1 of Ranitomeya imitator. Lineage (NCBI taxonomy): Eukaryota > Metazoa > Chordata > Amphibia > Anura > Dendrobatidae > Ranitomeya > Ranitomeya imitator. The sequence continues at coordinate 547,981,645 of NC_091285.1, forward strand.
AAGAGACTGTTTTGAAGTATAGCTAATAAATAATGAAGGGATATCATTCAGCGGCTGCATTTATGGTCCTCGCACACTAGGTGGGGAGCGCCTGGTTATTAGCATCTGTGGATATAGCGCTAGATAGAAGGATGGGCAGCAGGAGAGAAAACATTTGCTATCTAGACACAGAAATAGACTTCCACCCCGTAACATTGAAATTACAACATCAAGAAGGAAAAGATGTGGATTTATGGAAAATCACACCGAGAATATAGTCATATTAATGATGCAAATGATAAAAAAATGTGAACAACTTTCTCTTCCGTGAGCTGTTGTCCTGGATGCAGTGATAGCTATAGACACGATGATACAGTGGGGCAAAAAAGTATTTAGTCAGTCAGCAATAGTGCAAGTTCCACAACTTAAAAAGATGAGAGGTGTCTGTAATTTACATCATAGGTAGACCTCAACTATGGGAGACAAACTGAGAAAAAAAAATCCAGAAAATCACATTGTTTTTTTAACAATTTATTTGCATATTATGGTGGAAAATAAGTATTTGGTCAGAAACAAACAAGCAAGATTTCTGGCTCTCACAGACCTGTAACTTCTTCTTTAAGAGTCTCCTCTTTCCTCCACTCATTACCTGTAGTAATGGCACCTGTTTAAACTTGTTATCAGTATAAAAAGATACCTGTGCACACCCTCAAACAGTCTGACTTCAAACTCCACTATGGTGAAGACCAAAGAGCTGTCAAAGGACACCAGAAACAAAATTGTAGCCCTGCACCAGGCTGGGAAGACTGAATCTGCAATAGCCAACCAGCTTGGAGTGAAGAAATCAACAGTGGGAGCAATAATTAGAAAATGGAAGAGATACAAGACCACTGATAATCTCCCTCGATCTGGGGCTCCACGCAAAATCCCACCCCGTGGGGTCAGAATGATCACAAGAACGGTGAGCAAAAATCCCAGAACCACGCGGGGGGACCTAGTGAATGAACTGCAGAGAGCTGGGACCAATGTAACAAGGCCTACCATAAGTAACACACTACGCCACCATGGACTCAGATCCTGCAGTGCCAGACGTGTCCCACTGCTTAAACCAGTACATGTCCGGGCCCATCTGAAGTTTGCTAGAGAGCATTTGGATGGTCCAGAGGAGTTTTGGGAGAATGTCCTATGGTCTGATGAAACCAAACTGGAACTGTTTGGGAGAAACACAACTTGTCGTGTTTGGAGGAAAAAGAATACTGAGTTGCATCCATCAAACACCATACCTACTGTAAAGCATGGGGGTGGAAACATCATGCTTTGGGGCTGTTTCTCTGCAAAGGGGCCAGGACGACTGATCCGGGTACATGAAAGAATGAATGGGGCCATGTATCGTGAGATTTTGAGTGCAAACCTCCTTCCATCAGCAAGGGCACTGAAGATGAAACGTGGCTGGGTCTTTCAACATGACAATGATCCAAAGCACACCGCCAGGGCAACGAAGGAGTGGCTTCGTAAGAAGCATTTCAAGGTCCTGGAGTGGCCTAGCCAGTCTCCAGATCTCAACCCTATAGAAAACCTTTGGAGGGAGTTGAAAGTCCGTGTTGCCAAGCGAAAAGCCAAAAACATCACTGCTCTAGAGGAGATCTGCATGGAGGAATGGGCCAACATACCAACAACAGTGTGTGGCAACCTTGTGAAGACTTACAGAAAACGTTTGACCTCTGTCATTGCCAACAAAGGATATATTACAAAGTATTGAGATGAAATTTTGTTTCTGACCAAATACTTATTTTCCACCATAATATGCAAATAAATTGTTAAAAAAACAGACAATGTGATTTTCTGGATTTTTTTTTCTCAGTTTGTCTCCCATAGTTGAGGTCTACCTATGATGTAAATTACAGACGCCTCTCATCTTTTTAAGTGGTGGAACTTGCACTATTGCTGACTGACTAAATACTTTTTTGCCCCACTGTATATCACTACAGGAGTTACCGTGGTCATACTATAAAGTTCTCAAATAGAAGATTGTTTTCTACTATTGTCTTCTCACGCCCTGCATTCAAAAAATTCAATTCCTAATGTCACCCATCTGCCCTGCCGCTCGACTGAACCAGGCAAAGATAGCAAAGCTCTGTTCTGCGCTTGGCGATCTTCAGCATCATAGGCTTGAAATGAACTCTATGGCGCATGCGCTTCATTCAACTGCAAGAATACCAAGTAATAACCAGGGAAAAAAAAAAAACAATGGATGCAAGTTTGCGATTGTGTGATTGGTGGGAGTCTTAGGGCTCCTTCTCACTTACGAGAAATACATCCGAGTCTCGCAGGTTAAAACCCTGCTCTGGCCCCAGCTCTCCAGAGCGGAGCGTGCAGCTCCATGTATTGCTGTGCGGCCGCACGCTCCGCTCTGGGGTGCCGGCGACAGAGCAGGGTTTTAGCATGGGAGACTCGGACGTATTTCTCGCAAGTGAGAAGGAGCCTTTACCCTGATTATACAGATATCACCCATAGGTAATATTGTACTTAGGCTGGAAAATGACTTCAAGTTTTAACACTTTGTAGTATCTAAATAGGATCGGTATTGTGCAGAGAAAATGTTAAAGGGATCTCAACCCCTTTGCTTGTGATTGATGGGAATCCTATAGTTGTAAACCCAAGAGCAGTCACTGAATAGGGTTGAGATTGGAACGCAGTCCATGCACTGGCCGGAAGCTCTCCTGACCCAAGACAGCAGTATAGAAATACATGAACCGGTTTACACAGCCATCTGACTGCACCCTAAATAGATTTGTAAAAAATGGCTGGATTAATGCCACTTGGAGGACTATTCTCCTGCTCTCCTTGACTGATGGGTTTCTCCAGACACAAGTACAGGAAATTAAGGGTCAGTCTAGGAGTGCAGGAAGAGGAGAAGTCACCAGCAAGTCGGCCCTTGAACTAGTCATTCTACTGACATCACCAACCAGATATTAAAAGTAGGTTTTCTCACAAATAGCACAGGCCTTCAGAGTAAGACCTGTCTGTCTGCACGAATGGAGCTGGTCTCCGATTCATGCTGCCTCTGGTTGTAGCAGCAGGAGTCAGCTGTCAGGTTCCCTTTAAAAATTCTTTTTTTTTACCGTTCTACTACACAGTTTGGCAATCCTGTCATTCAATTACCAGCGTGATTTTCTATCTGACTTTTTTGTATGAGTAAGTAATGAATGACCTTTAAAAGACCTCATCTGAAACTCACAGCACTACTCAAATGCCACCTTCTCATCTGTTTCAATTTGTCACATAATTACAGCCATGCATAAAATGAATGCACGACCACTTCAGATAAAATCATTTATTTTCTAAAAAAAAAAAAAAAGCGTTGAAGTGGGGAACATTTCAAGCACTGCCCTGAGTACAATCACAGGATTTAACATTGCCGAATCTTTTTTTAATGTGATGCATCTGGGAAAGGAACACTTAAAATATGTCTTCCTCTGGCAGAAGATTCATATCGTTACAGAGCATCAATTATTGATGTTTATAGGAAGAGAAATCCAGGTTTATACGTGTTTAATTAATAGCCCAAATTCAAGACATAGAAATTGATACAAGGCTGCTTGTGTTTCCAGAAGGTAATGCTGAAAGATCAAACTGTCTCTTACACAGGGATCAATTAAAGAGAGGAGCTGAATTTCTAATGTCTTCTCCACAGGAGAAACTATCATTGTTCAACTGGTGTCAGCCCAAAAGTAAATTCCCTTTGTAATTTATACCGCGCTTCCTGCTGTATATTACACAAGGCTGGGAGGAAGCAAAGTGACGGTACGTTGTGTTCTTCTCACCATGTTCACGGTGATAATTCTGCTTAAAATGTAGATAAATAAAGGTAACGTAATAATATTTTATACAGCTAGAAAATTACTACTATATTTTATGTTACAGGAACTTCTTGTTTGCTAAAAGGGTCTATTCACAAACTTTTCTTGATGAAAGGGTACGCCGGAGTCAGAGGCTCCTAAAGGTACCATCACACTGAGCAACTTTTGAATGAGAACGATAGCGATCCGTGACGCTGCAGCGTCCTGGATAGCGATCTCGTTGTGTTTGACTGCTGTGACATCGCTGGTCGGAGCTAGAAGGCCAGAACTTTATTTCGTCGCTGGATCGGCGTGTCATCGCTGGATCGGCGTGTGTGACGCCGATCCAGCAATTTGTTCACTTGTAACCATGGTAAACATCGGGTTACTAAGTGCAGGGCCGCGCTTAGTAATCAGATATTTACCCTGGTTACCATTGTAAATGTTAAAAAAAAAAAAACACACAACATACTCACATTCCGGTGTCTGTCACGTCTCCCGCCATCAGCTTCCCGCACTGGCTGTGAGCGCCGGCCGTAAAGCACAGCGGTGACGTCACATTTACAATGGTAACCAGGGTAAACATCGGGTTACTAAGCGCGGCCCTGCACTTAGTAACCCGATGTTTACCCTGGTTACCCGTGGACTTCGGCATCGTTGGTCGCTGGAGAGCTGTCTGTGTGACAGCTCTCCAGCGACCACACAACGACTTACCAACGATCACGGCCAGGTCGTATCGCTGGTCGTGATCGTTGGTAAATCGTTTAGTGTAACGGTACCTTAAATCATTAAGAGATGCGTGGCTGTTCATGAATCTGGAGCATCTGACGAGTGGTGTGTGGCTCCAAGCACCACAGTAGAAATCTTACTTTAGTCTCTGACTGGAGTAAAAATTTTGGTGTAAGCTCGGCATGAATTAGACGAGATTTCATAAATCTCATACACACTCGTTTTTTTCCTGAATGAATTTGAGATGAGACTGGCAGTGTTTTTTTTTAAATTTGCAGCATTTTGCTTGTTTCAACTTTTTTCATCCATAGAAAATATTGAGAATGTACAAAAGCACTGCAAAATGCAGCAAACAGGTTTTAATGAGTAAAACTAACTTTATTAAACATGTAATGTAGACAGGTAACACAGGTAGTCCGTACCCCCTCACCCAAAAAAAAAACAAAAAAAAAACAACCGATGGTTTCACTCCTGGTTTTGGCTTACAAATAGTGATGTAAAATACTGACCAAATACTGCTAGTGTGACCGTGGCTTTAGAAGACATAAAAAAAAAAATTCTGGAAATACAGACATTTTACTGAAGCATCTTCTGCTTCAAAAATAATGCTGGTATGCCGATGTCTAAAAGACACCGTGTGTAAAAACTCTTAGGGTATGTTTCCACGTGCAGGAAACGCTGCGTGTCTGACGCTGCATAAAGCCGCAGCGTCAGACACGCAGCATCCAGATGTTACAGCATAGTGGAGGGGATTGAATAAAATCCCGTCTCCACTATGCGTGGTAACACGCACGCGGCGGCCCTGCGACTCCGGACATGCTGCGCGTCTTTTCAGATTGCAGCATGTCCGTATATCTTGCGGCAACTGCAAGATATAGCACAGGACCCTATGCGATGGGTGCGATGATGCCGGATGTGTGCTGTGAACACATCCGGCATCATCGCGTCCCAGAAGGGGGCGGGGCTTACCGCAGAGCGGCAAAGCCGCTCCGACGATACCGCCGGCCATCCTGAAAGTGGACACATATCCTTAGGCCACGCGCCCATGATCAATCGTAGCGTTTAGGAAGCAGCATATTTTCGCTATGTTCACAACGCTGCTTTCCAATTTACTGCACATGCGGATTTACCGCACGTAATGACATTCTATTGCTGAAAATACGCATAAATTCACATGCTGCGGCTCGTAAACTTGCATCCTGGATGAGTTTACGCAGCGTTAAAGAGAAGCACAGTGGGCATGGGATTTCTATAAAGCTCATCCACTGTTTGCAATGTAAAAAGCAGCATAAATACACTGTGTCTAAAACGCTGCCATTTCTGATCACGTAATAACACTTCCAGAGATCTTGGATCTCTGTCCATGATGGTCGATAGTCAATTGTCCTTTTAAAATAGTCAAAATGTATTTACTAACAACAACAATATAAAAAGGTTAAAAAAATAATAAGCAATATAAGGTAGATTTCTCTGCAAGCAACCCAGAGAATAGGAAGCAAAAATGTATACATCATACTTAGTAGTTCAAAAGCATATAGTAAGGCAGTAATTAATATTTAATATCCCCATGATTATTTAATATAGAAAAAAGTGCAAGTAGCGCTGAGAAACTTTCAGATTTTAGTATGTATAGGATTGTAGTAAATAAAAATGCAAGGTGCAATTTGGTGATTGCAGATCTGGATGGGTCCTGCGTTCTGTAGTGGTTGTAGGTAAGTACCTTTAAGTGCACGGAGCCCCATATAAGGATCACTCTCATGTAGTTGGTATATGGCTTTGACAAGTACAGAAATGGGAAATAATATGGTGTATAATTGATACTCAGTATAGCTTACTGCAAAGGTAAAGGACTCCTGTATGCTTGAGCTGCCACCCCAATGACACAATTTCACCTTAGCTTTTTCCAGAGGGGGTGTTGGATAAACGGTGTGAGGGATGCTTCTTAAATATAGCACTATTTGGGGCTGATTGGCTGGTGAAAGTGGTGGTCATGTGTGTTGACGCATGTGGTCATTATAGAACCAGAAACACATGGGCTACTTGCACATTGAACAAGTCTGTAGGAACCTGTTCACACACCATCAAGAAACTTGAAGACACAAAAGAGCACCCTGCTTATACAGGTACTATACAGATGATCAGGTTTTTAAATACATCATATAGGGATTATATACATTAGTTAGGACTGCTTTATATGAGTATACCTTGACAATTGGTGGAGCAGCTTAGAATACATTTTTTTGCAAAAAAACATATCAACTAAATACCCTGTTTTTTTTCCATCTTTTGACTAGCACTTGCTTATTACTGTGATTTTTTTTTACAACAGAGTATTTTTGGCCTCACTGTGCTCTTTTGTGTCTGCATGTGGTCATTATGTTACCTCCCGCAAGAAATTTGACTTCCTGTTCCCGAGCTGGAATGCATTGCACCTGCGTTGTCCTTGCGTCGTTTCAGCATTGCAAGGACATGCTGTGTTCTTAAAAGACGCGCTGCATGTCAATATCTGCGGGTCTGCCGCATGCGTCTTTTAATGCATAGTGGAGATGGGATGTCATGAAATCCCCTCCACTATGCTGTAACATCTGGAAGCTGCGTGCTTGACGCTGCGGCTCTACGCAGCATCAAACATGCAGCGTTTCCTGAACGTGGAAACATACCCTAAGAGGAAAAGTTTAAGGGTTCACGCACACTGGCATGTAAAATGAATGAGTGCAATCCAATTAAAAAAAAAAAAAAAAATCGGATTGAACTCGGGCCAATGTTATTCAATGAGGCAATCCAGGTCTGCAGATTTTTTATCAGCTGTATATGGCCTGAAAAATAAATTGCAGCATATTGTGATTTCACTCCAAAATCAAAGTGCGAAAAAAAATTAATTGCATGTCATAAGACTCTTCAGTATGGCATCAAATTTATTCGGATATATTACAATTCTGTAGAATAGGAAACCGTAAATGGTCCTGTAAAAGATTAATAGCTGCTGAGTAAAAAAAACAGAATTCATACAGACAACACACGGAGGACAAGTGAGAAAAGAATCGGCACGCTCTCCTGGATGAGAATGGGACCGATTATTTATATGCAAGCGTGAGTGAACCCTAATAGAAACTTGTCACCACTTCTGTATTTTTCACCCGCTCCTGGTTTTGACTTACAAATGCTGAGGTAAAAAACTGAGCAAATCCTGAACATGTGACCATGGTCCACCATGCTGCAGATATCAACACGCACCACAAGACACTTTACGCTGAGTAAAAAAAGCAGAGAAGGCATGAGATTTCTATAAATCCCATCCACATTGCTGGAACTGTAAGACACCGCAAAAATATGCAGAATCAAAAATGCACCAAAAGTTCATTGTGGGAATGTAGTCTAAGGATATGTTCACACGCTGTCTTTTTCCTGCAGTAAAAAATGTTCATTTTTCAAGTGGAAAAAGCTTCAGGAATAGCTCTTTTTTGCTGGTGTTTTCATGGTGTTTTCTAATCCTGAACATTTTTGCTCATTTCCTGAAGTGTTTTGTTGACTTTTTTTTAAACTTATTTTTTTTAAAATCCGTTTAGCAATTATAATCTCTGTAGGGGAAGCATGGTGTGCAGACACTGAGGTAACTAGGAAGGGCCTTACCGACCTGCTTTTTTTTTTAATCCTTGGGCACCTCCTTTTATGTATCTGATCTTACTTCATTATGATGTTGCTTGTCCAAAATTGTGTCTTTTTGTATATAAATAAAATTGAGATTTTTTGTAGCTTTGACTCATCTTCTCCTGCATTTTATGCTTAGTTTTTTTTAGTCTACTCTACTCCATTTTTTCTTGGGCCCTATTGGCATACAAATGCATTACTTTGAGTCATGTTTAGTTGGAGACTTTTTGCATGTTTGGTGCCTATGAACTAGTAGTGACCTGAAGAATCATAATGGCAGGTCAGTTTTAGCATTTGGCGAACACGGTGAAAAAAAAATGGAATTGCACTTTTTTTTTGCAATTTCACCGCACTTGGAATTTTTTTCCCGTTTTCCAGTACACGAAATGTCAAAACCAATGGTGTCGTTTAAAAGTACATCTTGTCCTGCAAAAAACAAGCCCTCACATGGCTATTTTGACCAAAAAATTTAAAAAAGTTATGGCTCTGGGAAAATGGGGAGCAAAAAAAAACGAAAACACAAAAACGGAAAATGGCCGAGGGTTAAGGGGTCATATGGGTGTTACACAATGAATAAAACATTTGTGTTTTTTGAGGCCATAACATTTACAAAATGCTCAAAAAGATGCCACTGGGTGTTTTGGCTTCTTTTTAGCCTTCATATTAGCTTCTATTGAATAATATTAATTGACTTCCTACCAGAAATCCTGCATGTTCTTGTTATGCAAATGGTCTCTTCAGAGATAGAGGACTTGACCCCTCTTGCCCAGGAGTGACCATACCTCTCAGGGTCTATAGTCACTCCTAAATCTCAGATGAGGGTGCGCGTAACTGTCCTTCAATCTACCTGCCGGCAGCTTACAAATGAATACAATAAAATACATTTTTCAGTGGAAGGTGATCATTTTCTGCTTTCACTACTTGATGTTAATAGATAGAAATATAGTAGATCTAATTGAGTTGTTTTATTAGAGGATGAATTCAGAGATGTAATACATAAAGGATAACACACAGATCATATACAAGAACATATCGAAACTTTCTCCTTACTTTCCATTGATGACGCCATCTGGGTTCAGCATTGGAACAATCTTGAAAATGAACATTTCTCTGAGGATCTGTGCAATAGGGTCACTGCTGGTAAGAAACTCCAATGTCCCCTTCATCACCCAGCTGGCATTGCTCTCCCCTGGGTGTACCCGAGCAGTAAGCACCATGCACTGCCGACTACCTGCAACAAGCACAATACACACGAGTCATACATACAATCACAGTCTGCAATATGACGTTTTATAGCTCGATTGAGACACTCTGACGAAAGCTCATGAAATAAATGCCACACACACCATGAGCAGGCTTCATTCTGAAGAAAAGAAAAACCTCAAAAAATAAAAGGAGTAAAAGCGCCTGACAGATTATCACTGTCCGTAGTGCACTTGATATCTCCGTTTCAGCTAATATACGGCTGCAGTCTTTTTTGCAAACACCATGAAGAACCAAACAAAAAAACTGCTACAAATAAAACCACCCTAATGTAAGGGCACATATGGTTACTGACACAATATGCGCATGTTTTTCTGCAAGTCCTTATCAAACAAATTATATAATCGCTGAAATATCTACACCTGTATTAGATGTATAAGAACGCCTTCAGTTTTTACAGAGGGTTTTTTTGTCTATAAAAACACTTTCTTTAAACAATCATAAAAATAACACCAAAAGAAAACTCAAGTGCAGAAAAATTGTAATGGACTAACTAATAATATAAAGAATGCATTTAATGTATGACTGCTCCGATATGTCAAATACTTTATACAGTCAAACATATGTTCCAAAAGAGGCACTGTATTATCTCCTCCTCCCTACCGTAGGCCTGCGAAAGGCAGGGGGACAAAAAGGCCTACATAAACTCTATTAGGCCGGGATCACACATGCAAGAAACGTCCGAGTCTCGCATGTGAAATCCAAGCTCTGACGCCGGCGCTCCAGAGCGGAGCGTGCGGCTCCATGTGTTGCTATGCGGCCGCACGCTCCGCTCCACAGTGCCGGCACCAGAGCTTGGATTTCACATGCGAGACACGGACGTGTTTCTAGCATGTGTGATCCCGGCCTTATAGAAAAAATCCCAGGTACAACCACACATGGCCCAGGAAACCCTACATGTCCAATGTCATCCCTACCTGCAGGGTGGAGCTTGGTGTCCTAATAAGCAATGTTTGGCGCTCCCGCTCCACCATGGCTGTCCCTCAGTTACCCTGCAGGCCCTGTGCTTAATTAGATGCAGGGAACCTAGGCCAGACAATGAACAACTAGGCTAAAGGTGGGGACTGGAAGCTGGGTTACACGAGGTAAACAAAGATAAAAGTTACTTATCATGCTGACATGGATAGATATCAGATGCTTCTATGCCTCTGCGTGTTTCTCTTGGATGGTTTATCAGGAGGCTGGTATATTCATGCGAGGTATATTTGCTTATAAGGTGATTAGAGACCATTGATATCCATATCTATCCGCATCAGTAGAGGAGCACTGAAGATGGTTCGTGGCTGGGTCTTCAAGCATTACAATGATCTGAGACACAAAGCCAGGGCAACTAAGTGTACGTTCACATTAGCGTTACGCTAATGTGCGTCGCTGTTGCGTCGGCGACGCAGCGGCGACGCGCCCCTATGTTTAACATAGGGGACGCGTGCGTTTTTTTGGTCGCGTTTTTCAACACGTGCATCGTTTCCGACGCTAGCGTCGGACGCAAGAAAATGCAACAAGTTGCATTTTTCGTGCGTCCGATTTTCGTCAAAAAACGACGCACGCGTCGCAAAACGCAGCGTTTTTGCGCGCGTTTTGCGCGTGTTTTTTGTGCGTCGTGCGTTGCGTCGCCGACGCACCGCCGCGCAACGCAAATGTGAACGTAGCCTAAGTAGTGGCCAAGCCAGTCTTCACACCTGAACCCAATAGAAAATCATTGAGTTTCATCTCCCTCCAAAGTTGACCAGCAACAGCCCCAAAACCTGAAAGATCTGGAGAAGGTCTGTACGGAAGAGTGGGACAAAATCCCTGCTGCAGTTTGTGCAAACTTGTTTTCTTCTATTGAATCAAATACTTATTTTGTGTAATAAAATCATAATTATCAAATTAATTATGTAAAAGTCATAAAATGTGGTTTTCTGGAGTTTTTTTTTTTTCAGATTTTGTCACACAGTTGATGTGTATCTACGATAAAAATTACCGACTGCTCCATTCTTTATAGGTGGGAAAAATCGACAGTGTATCAAATACTTATTTTCCCCACTGTAATGCATTACCAGCCAAGTAGATAAGCTCTCAATAGGCTGATTCAGGCAAGCATACAGTAGTATATGGGCACGTGCCGTCCATATGCACAAAGGACTGCCCGTGCATCCATTATAGCCAGTATTCCAAGACACACAACCAATTTTCAACATGTACTAATGATCTGTGTAGGGAAAAATGCAGCAGGTGCTTCTTTTTTCTTTATGAACCAAATTAGTATATATACACATTCCAAGCAGCCACTGCACACATCCAATATTGGGACAAGCATGTGGTGCCAATCACGTCCAATATTTGCTAATTTTGCAACATTATAATGAAACAAGCAACTTTTTGGAAGATGAAAAAAGTTTAAAGATAAAAACAAAGAACATTTATTATTTTGCGCACAATTCATGGACTGCGTGCACTGCTTTCAAGACTCATCTATTCAGTGCATTCCCTTCATGCACTGAACGAATCTCTTTCATGATGTATTCACAATAAGGTCGGGGTCACACTTGCGAGTGCAATGTGAGAAACGCGCGCCTCAATCCCCGCCACTGCCGCCAGCACTTGGGACTGGAACATGCGGCAGCAAGTACTTCTATGCAGGCGGTCTCGAGTGCCGGGTATTGAGGCGCGAGTTTCTCGCATTATACTCGCGAGTGTGACCCCGGCCTAAGTTTGCTTATAGTCTCTTCTGAAAAAAAAGCGGACTTTATCTGTGGCACCACCTATTCGATGTAGAAATCCTAAAAGCCACTATAGACACTTTAATGAGCTCTGCTTTCTGACTTAGGCCATGTTCATGGTCATGTGGAGTATTTGGTCAGTATTTTACTTCAGTATTTGTAAGCCAAAACCAGGAGTGGAACAATCAGAGGAAAAATATAATAGAGACACGTCCCCACTTCTGTATTTATCACCCACTCCTGGTCTTGACTTACAAATACTGATGTGAAATACTGACCAAATACTTTAAGTGTGAACATGGCCTTAGGATGAGAGTCCAAACCAGAAACTCCTTTTTGCAGACACGAGCTTTGATACCTTGGCATCAAGTGTGACCCAGAAAGCATTTGACCTCTTGTGCTGGTTGTTGACCCGGCAGCACAGTTTGGAGTATAACACAAAGTGAGTGAATGGAGCAGGTGTATGTGCTTTGGCTATGAATATCTCATAGGGAATGTAAATTGAATATTGCTCAGGAGGGCCAGACACTTAGTTGCATGTATAGCAAGCTAATAGCAGAATGTGTACAAAGCTAATTGTGCTTATTATGGAACAGTTCTGCGACATTAGATGTATAGAGATCATTAATTACCATGCAATTAGCTACTTAGCTGTTTTATCATCTACTTAGTCCACATACGGAAACTGGATAATGCCTGAACCTCTTTGTGAGGCTGACATGTTGAAGATGGACTGTGTCTTGTATACATATCACTTTTTCTTTTATGGGTTCAAAAAGTAAATGTCTTAATAAATGTCAGGGTTTGTGTAGAAACTGGAGATGGAAAAACATTTATCCACTTTCATAACTGCTTGTGATAAAGGCATATTCATATTAAGAAAATTTCTCATGCACATAACTAGGACATGTAGAGCAATTAATTATTACACACCAAAAAAATACGGACATGCGTAACATCCATGTCATTACCCATCCCCTCTGTTTCTGTTTTGATCGCTAGGTGGCGCTGCTCAATTGTTGTAGGCAACATAAGGGTATGTGCACACGTTGCAGATTCCATTGCGGATTTTTCCTCGCGGATTCTGCAGAATCCACAGGTAAAATGACCTGGGTTTTCTGCAGATTTTGTGCGGAGCTAGCCTGCATTTTTACATCTGCAGATTCCTATAATGGAAGAAGTGTAAAAACGCTGCTGATTCCGCACAAAGAATTGACATGCTTCAGAAAATAAACTGTTGCATTTCTGCGCTGATATTTCCGCAGCATGTGCACAGCGGACTTGGTTTTCCATAGGTTTACATGGTACTGTACACTGCATGGAAAACTGCTGATCTGCAGCCAAATCTGCAACGTGTGCACATACCCTGACAGTTCTGTTTAGTTCTCTTTGGCAGGACTGTTCAATATACCAACCCCTGTCTTCTACTGCCAGTTTTAAGCTTGTCTTTATGGAGCGCCCCCGTGGGGCATTGGGGTACTCGGAGCCATGCCCTATGGTTCTTTAAGGGGATGTTACGGTGGCTAACCCAGTCCGTGGCCCTAGGAATGTCCGTTGTAAATGGGGGAAAGGTCTTTAAAGGGATAATGTTCGTGACGCCACCTGTGGTATTCGGTCAGGGTGACTGACGCTGCTTAGGGGTCCGCTGGGGTGATGTTATGGTATACCTTCCCACAGGTCAAGTATGTCCCCAGGACTTCCCAGTGTGTGGATGGTGAAAGTCGCAGTGAAGAACGAGGACACAAGGTTGCAGTCTCTTTACCTTTACTGAAGGCTTTAGCGTCCACAGTCCAGGGTAGGGACCACAGGGTAGGCAGAGTCCGGCCGGTCAGAAGGCAAATCCAGAGTCCCCTTATCCAGGTGGAAATCAGTAGCCTTCCTCTAGCGCCTGGATGTTGTAGTACCTCCCTGCTGTGCGTCTCGGTAAGGTCCTCACAACTGTTGTGGATGTTATGTCTATCTCTCTCTGTCCCCCTGATGGTAAGGATAGGACAAACCCGTATGACTGATGGCCTGAGGCTTTTTACAGGGACTCTAGCATGCCCCGGCCCCCACAATTGCCACCGTGCCTCCTGGGTATAAGGTCGGGCAACTAATATGGAATTAGCTGTTCTGCTGGACTCTGGAGCCAGGGTTGGGGACGATGACTCCCTCGGTGTTCCAGCTACCGGCTTCTGCGCCTCAGAAGGAGGCAGCCTTTTACAGGGCAGAACTCCTTCTGGTTTCCTCTCCCTTTGCTATGACCTCGTTTCTCACTCTCTGCAACACAATTCTACTTCAATGTCTCTTTCTTAGGATGCTGCCACATCGGTAGGCAGGCGCAGCTCCGTCTCCTTCTGTCTAGGCCTCTGACAGGATCCCACCCCTGTCAGGGACCCACTACCTGAGTTGAGCTCAGATAGCTAACTGAGTGAAGCCAAGTCAGCGTCCGCCAGACTGGTGCTGCCTGGGTGAAGCCCAGTCAGCTTCTGACTAACTTTCTATCCAGACCACCAGTTTTACCTTATTGTGAAGAGTGCCCTACTAAAGAGGAGCATAGCTCCCCCTGGTGGACTGGAGTGTGTAGTGTGGTGTGTGGTATGTGATTCCTGGTAAAGCGATCTCCTATATTGCCTTCAGACGTAACATCACTCCCCCTGGTGGAAGAATGACATTACTGCAACAACCAGGACCCTGGGGTGCTGCACTTATCTGGTCCACACACCTACATGTGACATCTGGTGTTCTAGTGATTATTTGTGATTTAGGCTGCCGTCACACTAGCAGTATTTGGTCAGTATTTTACATCAGTAATTGTAAGCCAAAACCAGGAGTGGAACAAATAGAGGAAAAGTATAATAGAAACATATGCACCACTTCTGTATTATCACCCACTCCTGGCTTTGGCTTACAAATACTGATGTAAAATACTGACCAAATACTGCTAGTGTGACGGCTGCCTTAGATTGTGGCTCATTTTCTGATTTTTCTTCTTTCTTACAATTTTGTCCTTATCCGTATTGACCCAGCTATCTGACCACTCCTGCCAGCTTGCTCCACAGGCCAGCTGCAACTCCTTGTACTCAACTCAGGCCTCCTGAATAAATCAACTTCCCTGAACAAGGATTAAAGGGTAAGGCCGGCGTCATATTGGCGTTTTAAACGGCCGAGTGCAGTGCGATAAAAAAAAAAAATCGCATTGCCCTCGGACCAATGTTCAGCTATGGGGCAGCTCCCAGCAGCCGACTTTTTTTCGGCCATATTCCTTGGTCAGAGACCATCGCAGCATGCTGCGATGGTCTCGGACCGAGGAAAACTCTCGGCTCACTTGCACCCATATAAGCCTATGGGTGCAAGTGAGACAGCGCACACCACTCGGATATCATCGAAGTGCTGTGCGTTATAAGCGGCCCCCAGCAATGGAGGAGATGGAGAAATTCATTTCTCCGCCTCCTCCGCAGCTGTGCTCCGATCCTCCCTATGCGAGGGAATCAGAGCACAGATGCATGACACTCGTCTCCAGCTCTGCTGCGAGCAGGAGCCGAGTGTCATTACCATATCGCATCCGATGATCTCGCATCGGATGCAATACGCCAGTGTGATGTCGGCCTAAAAGCTATGGTTTCCACTGGAACTAGCTAGGCAGAGAAAGGGCGGTTTCACACGTCAGTGCCTCCGGTACATGTAGTGACAGTTTTGTCACGTACCGTAGATACTGACACATGTAGACCCATTCAAGAGAATGGGTCTGTGCATATGTCAGCGGACCCTGTGTTCGTGTGCAAAACGGATAGACATGTCTGCTTTTTACTAGCAGCACGTACCGCAATACGTCCCGCACACGAAGAACAGTGTACACTGTATTCAGAAACTTTCCCACGCTTAAGAGTTAATTTGAGTTCATGCCGCCAGGGGGCGCAGCTTCGGTGACTTCACCGCTAGTCACTGAAGCTCCGCCCCCTGCATTTCATTAATTCCCCAGTCGTTTACAGCCGGGAGCGGTCACATTAGCAGCACTCCTGGTTGTAAAATGTAAATGCCCCCAGATATGGATTACTGCGTGGGACTTGACAGGTATGGGATATTGTTGCTATTTTATTTTGGAATTTTTTACCGGAGAACGAGGGCTTCACTTGGATTGAGCATGCAATAAAGATATTAATGACCTGTGTATTTCATTATTTCATTAAAATACTTTTTTTCTTACTGTGTCTTTTATTAACTCTTTAAGAACTGTGGGATTGACACCTCTCCATTACTAAGCTGGCTTAATGTCAGCTTACAACAGCAGTGTGCAATATTACCCCATATGCCAATGCTACAGGGCAGTGGAAAGAATCGGGCAAATCTCCAGAATTGGTGCATCTAATAGATGCGCCTTTTCTAGGCAGTTGCGGGCTGCTTTTTTAAGGCTGGGTAGAGCCATATCCATGGCCCCTTACCAGCCTGAGAAAAGCAGCCCGCACCTGTGACTTTTGCCGAGTTAGTTGGAAAATATAGGGGGACCCCACATCGGGTTTTCTTTCATTCATTTTTCCCTGCTCGCGCTGCTGCCGGCAGAGCAGGGGACAATGGATGAAAGCCGCGTTCAGCACCACACGCAGGGGACAGCTGCTTCCCGGCTGCCGTCTGTGTCGTCCTGATGCAGCACACGGCTGGACGTGTGAAACCGCCCTAACTAGAGCAAAGCCTGCCCATGGAAATCCTAGCTAAGGCTGAAAGACAACAACAGAGTCACTTTACACCATGTCTATTAGATATTTGCAGCATTTTACTGAAGGGTTAGTCCTACAGGGAGAGGTCTTATAGACTGTAATTGAGAGATTGGGTGCATGTTATGTAACCCCATTCCGCGATTCCCGCAAGTATTTTTCAATCCAGTGTCCGCAAAGAAAAAAAAAGCGGAGACCTGTTCAACTTGTTTCAATTTAAAGGGACACTGTCATCTGAATTTGGAGGGAACAATCTTCAGCCATGGAGGCGGGGTTTTTGGGTGTTTGATTCACCCTTTCCTTACCCACTGGCTGCATGCTGGCTGCAATATTGGATTGAAGTTCATTCTCTGTCCTCCATAGTACACGCCTGCGCAACATGATATGAGACATGGTTTACATACAGTAAACCATCTCATATCCCCATTTTTTTTGCATATTCCACACTACTAATGTTAGTAGTGTGCATGTGCAAAATTTGGGCGCTCTAGCTATTAAATTAAAGGGTTAAATGGCGGAAAAAATTAGCGTAATTATGACACCTATCCATTATTAATCCAATAGTCTGAAATGGTTAAAAAAAAACACAAACACATTATTACAAAGTCTTTTAATGAAATAAAAACACAGGTTGTTGGAATATTTTATTATCCTGGTAATCCACCTGAAGACCCTCGCTCTGTATCAAAGGAAAAAAAAAACAACAATATCTCATACCTTCCGATGATCTGTCACGTCCCACGATGTAAATCCATCTGAAGGGGTTACAAATTTTTACAGGCAGGGGCTTTGCTATAATGCAGCTGTTCTCCTGCCTGTAAAACCCCAGCGAATGAATGTAAAGTAGGTCAATGACCTGTAGTTACCTTCATTCGCGGTGATGCGCCCTCTACTGGATGTCCTTCGAGCGTGGGAAAAAAAAAAATCAGAAAAGTTCCCAGGCTCGAGTTCATATGAGGACAACCAGCAGAGGGCGCATCACCGCGACTGAAGGTAACTACAGGTCATTGACCTACTTTACATTCATTCGCTGGGGTTTTACAGCCAGGAGCAAAGTGCATTAGCAGAGCTCCTGCCTGTAAAAAAATTTAACCCCTTCAGATGGATTTACATCGTGGGACGTGACAGATCATCGGAAGGTATGAGATATTGTTGTTTCTTTATTTTTCCTTTGTTACAGAGCGAGGGTCTTCAGGTGGATTACCAGGATAATAAAATATTCCAACAATCTGTGTTTTTATTTCATTAAAAGACTTTGTAATAATGTGTTTGTGTTTTTTTAACCATTTCAGACTATTGGATTAATAATGGATAGGTGTCATAATTGATGCCTCTCCATTATTAATCTGGCTTAATGTCACCTTACAATAGCAAGGTGACATTAACCCTTCATTACCCCATATCCCACCGCTACACGGGAATGGGAAGAGAGTGGCCAAGTGCCAGAATAGGCGCATCTTCCAGATGTGCCTTTTCTGGGGTGGCTGGGGGCAGATGTTTTTAGCCATGGGGGCCAATAACCGTGGACCCTCTTCAGGCTATTAATATCTGCCCTCAGTCACTGGCTTTACTACTCTGGCGTAGAAAATTGCGTGGGAGCCAATTTTTTCCGCCATTTAACCCTTTAATTTAATAGCTAGAGTGCCCAAATTTTGCACATACACACTACTAACAGTAGTGTGAAATATGCAAAAAAAATGGGGGTATCAGATGGTTTACTGTATGTAAACCATGTCTCATATCATGTCGGATTTAGGAAGGAGAAATGAAAAGCCGGTAATTGAATTACCGGCTTTAAAGCTATTTTGCGCTGTATGAAATATTAATATATATACATATATGTGTCTCACTAATATATATATATATATATACTAGATTGTTGCCCGATTCTAACGCATCGGGTATTCTAGAATATGCATGTCACTGTAATATATGGACAATGATGATTCCATAATTCGCGGCAGACTGTGCCCGTTGCTGATTGGTCGAGGCAACCTTTATGACATCATCGTCGCCATGGCAACCATTATGACATCATCGTCGCTGTGCCCGTTGCTGATTGGTCGAGGCCTGGCGGCCTCGACCAATCAGAGAGCCGGGATTTCCAGGACAGACAGACAGACAGACAGACAGACGGAAAAACCCTTAGACAATTATATATATAGATATATATATATATATATATATATATATATATATATATATATATATATATATATATATATATATATATATATATATATACTAGATTGTGGCCCGATTCTAACGCATCGGGTATTCTAGAATATGCATGTCCCCGTAGTATATGGACAATGATAATTCCAGAATTCGCGGCAGACTTTGACCGTCGCTGATTGGTCGAGGCAACCTTTATGACATCATCGTCGCCATGGCAACCATTATGACATCATCATCGCTGTGCCCGTTGCTGATTGGTCGAGGCCTGGCGGCCTCGACCAATCAGACGCGGGATTTCTACGTCCTTTATGACATCATCGTCGCTGTGCCCGTTGCTGATTGGTCGAGGCCTGGCGGCCTCGACCAATCAGAGACGCGGGATTTCTACGTCGATGCTGTGCCGGTCTCTGATTGGTCGAGGCCTGGCGGCCTCGACCAATCAGAGAGCCGGGATTTCCAGGACAGACAGACAGACAGACAGACGGAAAAACCCTTAGGCAATTATATATATAGATATACCTATTCTATGTGTACACATTTATTCTACCTATTCTAATGTAAGCTGTCAGTGTGATTTTACTGTACACCGCACTGAATTGCCGGCTTTTCTCTCTAACACCGCTGCGTATTTCTTGCAAGTCACACTGCTGGTCCGTGTGTAATCTGTATTTTTCTGGCCCCCATAGACTTTCATTGGCGTATTTTTTGCGCAATACGGTGACAAACGCAGCATGCTGCGATTTTCTACGGCCGTAGAAAGCTGTATAATGCGGATCAGTAAAATACGGCTGATAGGAGCTGGGGCATAGAGAAGCATTGTACTGTATGCAATCCGTAATTTCAGCACCTCTCTTACGTCCATAAAACACGGTAGTGTGACGCCGGCCTTAGAAGTACCAACATCTTTGAGGATAGAAAAAAAAATACATGTTGCCAAAAATGCATCACTCAACCACACTGGTTAGATAAATGTCCTGACACTGCAAATGACAAAGCTAGTATCTTTCATCTGATTCTACTAATAAAAGAACCCTACTGTGTCTACATCTGTGATACAAATCCTGCACTTTTCCTCTTACCACAGACTGTATTATCAGGCTGCATTTATATTGCATGATCCTTCTGAACACTTGACATAAGCGCTAGATAGATGTTTTCTGGGCCCCAGACTGATAAACTGGTACATTAGGCACATTTTATGCTGTGTTCACATGTGACACAGAGCCTACATTGCAGATTCTGTCATTTATGGTGGTACAAAGATCGCTAAGTATTTGTCAAGATAAAATTACAGACGCTTCTGCTTCTCAATCTCAAATATTTCTGGAGAGGAGTCATCGGAGAGATGGCGGTGAACTGCATGGCTTACTCTAGTCACCTGTAGAGGAGTTTGGAAAGTCAGAAAGCTTGGCAACATTAATAACAATGTTCTAAACTCCCACGGAAATGAATGGAGAGAACCACATATGTGCGGCCAGCTTTCCGTTCCAGTGTGGCCCATTCTCAAAAATAGAAGTGGATCTCCGTGGTCTATTACAGATTTATAACAAACTTTGGATGTGCTAAAAATGTGCAAAAAGGGGGCAACTCCTTTTTTAAAGGGATTCTAACTAGTGATGAGCGAATATACTCATTACTCGAGATTTCTCTAGCATGCTCTGGGGTCCTCCGAGTATTTTTTAGTGCTTGGAGATTTTTTTTTTTCTGCCGCAGCTGAATGATTTACATCTATTAGCCAGCATAAGTACATGTGGGGGTTCCCTAGCAACCAGGCAACCCCCACATGTACTTATGCTGGCTAATAGATGTAAATCATTCAGCTGCGGCAAAAAAAGCAAAATTTCCGAGAACTAAAAAATACTCGGAGGACCCCAGAGCATGCTAGAGAAATCTTTAGTAACGAGTATATTCGCTCATCACTAATTCTAACACAAAAATAGCTCTACAGTAGGGAATGTTACAAAAATAAAAAATACATTTTGTTACCCCTTGAATTATTTCATTGTCACAGCTCCGGTGGTCCATGCTTGTACTACATTGATGATATCCCATCCATCATTCATGTAACCAGTGCAGCCAATCACTGGCATTGGCAGTCGAGTTCTATACAGGCAAACATCACAGGTAAAGCCACTGACTGGCAGCAGTGGTCCTGTGACTAATACCAGGATGCCATCACTCCAGGTATCCAGATAGGTAGCATTGGAGCAGCGGGAGATTCAATAGGTATGGCCGGGGACACACACAACGTATAAAAAAACGGTCCGTTTTTGACGGACGAGAATCGCACAAATGTTACCAAAACAGTGATCCGAGTGCAGTGCGAGGATGCGATTTTCTCGCATCAAATGATCCGTTTGACATCCGTGTGACATCCGTATGGCTTCCGTATGGCGAGAATTTCTCGCAGGCTTGCAAAATGGACATATAACGGTTTTTCCACCTGAAAAAATTTAAATCATCACCAAGAACATTATTTAATGGCCCTAAACACAGGTGCCACCCACCAATCTATGCAGTAGAGTCCCTGCTTGTGTTGGTGCACTTCGGATTGATGAGCAACATGTCTGATCGACTGACTTTCAACACCACAGAGCGTGTGCTTTTCAACTGGGTACTTTCCCAACGTTTTGGCCAGCCATACCCAGTTATTGTAGATCCGAGGAGGCGGAGACGGATGTGGGTACATCCACTTATCAAACAACGTATCAATAAAGGCCATTTCAGCCGTCTGTATGCTGCTCTGAGGACTAATCCGGACAAGTTCTTCAACTATTATCGGATGAGGATTCAAACCTTTGACATTTTGTTGGAGATTTTGCGTCCAGGGATCACGAAGAAGGACACCAGGATGCGCAAATCTATTTCAGCTGAGGAGCGCCTTATCCTTACCTTGCGGTATGCCTTAATACTAATTGACCCAATATGTTACTCATTTTTTTGTCGATACCCCTTCTTCAAATTATATACTTAAATGGTTAAGTAACTTCAACATAATTTTTACTTATTTTCTTAATGTAATTTTTTAAAAAGATCAAAGCCATAGCTTTTTTTTTTTTTTAAATTAATTTGATTGCCCCATATCACCCTGTATTGTGTTAATTTTATCTTTGATAAAAATATTATTTTGTCTTTTAGCTTCCTTGCCACTGGCCTATCATATGCGGCCCTGCATTTAGAGTTTTTATTGGGCAAATCTACAATTTCTGGGATTGTGCGGGATACATGCACGGAAATCTGGAGAAGACTCCATCAAGAGGTGATGCCTGAACCAAAAATTGCAGACTGGTTACGTATTGCTCAAGGATTTCAGGACACATGCCAGTTTCCGCACTGTATTGGGGCTCTTGACGGAAAGCACATCCGTGTGCGTAAGCCGCCAGGCTCAGGGACCCAATTCTATAATTATAAACAGTTTTTCTCTGTAGTGCTGTTGGCCCTAGTCGACAGCAACTACAGGTTTATAATTGTAGATATTGGGGCCTATGGGAGAACTGGAGACTCTAGAGTCTTCAGTTCTTCCATTATGGGTCGGCGGCTGCGCAACAATGAATTGGATCTCCCACCCCCAAGTCACATACCAGGTGCTAATTTGGATGCGGTGCCTTACATGATGGTAGCAGATGAGGCCTTTCAATTATCAAGGAACGTCATGAGACCCTATCCACGGAGAGGCCTGGACTACCGGCGCAGAATCTTTAATTTGCGTCTTTCCCGTGCCCGCCGTCTGGTCGAGTGTTCATTTGGCATTCTCAGTGCAAAATGGCGGGTCCTTCAGTCTGCAATCCAACTGAGTGAAGGCAATGTAAATGGTGTGATAAAAGCATGTGTTGTTCTTCACAACTTTACAAGAGACCATGATTGCCCATCATCTGCTGCAGATGACATTGATTATGCAAATACTGTCTTGACAACTACACGTGTTCGTCCTTCACGTCGTCAGCCCTCTGGCCTAAAAGTTCGTGATGTTTTAACCAATTTTTTTGTGTCACCAGAGGGATCTACGGTTTGGCAAGACAATGCTGTTTTGCCTTAATTTTTGTTTAGATTCTAAGTTAATAAATCACATAATTTCCTTCAGAAATTTGTGTAATATGTATCTGATGATGAAAAGATGTAAGTGTGTAAAGCTGACAAATCATGTATGTAGCTGGACCAAGACATAAGACTCTGTTTTCAGAACAAATTTTTACTGCTCTGCGCATATATATATGCATTCCAAAAACATATTACAATTTTCATATGTAATTTAAACAAAACAAACAACACAGCTTTACATGCCATGGTCACAAAAAACTAAGGCCAACAAAAGGCCAAAATGACAGGCAAAATCTAACATCCAAAACATTACAGGTTATGGTAGGTTGGGGGTGGTGATGGTGATGGCGGGTGTCCAGCATGTGCGGAACTTGGCCTGGGTGGTTGACCAACCACTCTGTCTACCTGTGTTATTGCAGATAGAAATTGCGGGTGTTGCTGCAAGCTGCGATCATGTGTATGACCTAACACTTGATGTGGAGGGTAGAAGGGCATCAAGTCCTGGCTACTGGCTTGACCCATTTGTTCCGAACCCCCAATATGACCATGTCGTGCAGACACATGTTGGGACCAGCCTCCAAACATGTGTCTGTTCAAGTGGTCAGATTGGGGATGTGCTGCAAAATCATAAATACCCCTGTTTTGGCCTTGTTGTGTGGTTTGTGCAGGCTGTGGAGCTATAGGTTGCGGGGGTGGTGCTGACACAGTTTGTGATTGGTCCTGTGGAAGGTCTTGCACCGCCAGAAGGTTGGTAGATGACATTTGCCACCGTTCAAGATAATTAAAGATATTAGTTGGGTTGTTTGGGGGTGTTGCCGCATCTAGCAAAATTTGGATGCAACCTCTGGTCCGCAGCCTGAGCGAGCGGGGAATGGGACGTAAATAGCGGGCAAGACTGCGGAAGTAAGCTTCCTCCCCATCATCGTTGGCAGCTCGGGACAAATAGTCCAACACCCCGGTATCAACTTGCCTCCTGGTGCCAATGTTCAAAGCCACCCTTCTGCGACGACCACGGTTTGGTCTGGTAGTAGGCTGTGGAGATGTATCCAGAGCCAATGTTGGACTGCTGCTCTGGCCTCCTTCATCAACCACAGGATTTGCCTCCTGTGGAGCGGTAGACGCTGCTACTGGTTGTGGTGGTGGGGGAGGGTGGTTGCTGCCTGTTGCTTGCCCAGATGGTCCAGCCAATTCTGCATCTTCAGCAACAGGGTCAATCAGCAACTCAGAGTCAGATCCAGTCTCTCTTTCAGTCAGATTTGACTCTGTTCTGTATTTCACAAAACATTATTTATATTAAAAAATACATACATATTCACATCATAAAATGTGTTAAATATTTGTACACATGCATGCACTTACGGTCGTAGCTCCATCACCGGGGCAAGAAAATTTAGGCGGTCATAATAAAGGTATTTCCTTTTTTTGGGGGCTGCATCACCACTCCGCCCATGAACTTGACGCTCACGCCGGTATTGGTCCCGGCAACTCTGCCAGCATCTATTTACATCATTGACTGCAAATATACAAAACATTTGAGATAAATATCACACACAAACAGTTACAGGCTTTGCAAAAACACATGGGCTAGGGGGACATAAAATTCCTTTGGCCCTATATTAACGGACTATAGCTAAATTAATTTAAAGCCATATTTGTGTCTCTTGGGAATGTTTTGGCATCTTCAACCAAGAGCATGGATGATTTACTAACATCATAAGCAAAACACATATGATGCTTTCAGGCTTACATGAAAAAAAAAAAATTTGAAGAATGGTACTTACATATTTCTTGCTGAACCTCTTGAGGTCGCTCATCAAAATCGGGGAACATGTGGCGACATATTGCCCTCCATGCTGCGTCTTTACGTGCACGGTCTGCATAATGTGCGTCGCGTTGGTCCCATAATTCGGACCAGATCATGGACCAGAGCAATGAGCATCTCCACATTAATATGCCTGGCCATGCTGCTACTACAGAACACTCCGTGGAGGCGTGCTTCCTGGTTTGCAATCCAGCGTGGGCCTGAAATTAGCATTCCAAAGCTTCCTGATAATGGATGATTCAATTTCCTGTCACCTGGAGAAGTCTTCCGTATTTCTCGCAATGCACACGCATGGTCCGTATGTAATCCGATGTTTTCTCGCACCCATAGACTTTCATTGGCGAGTCTCGCCCGAGATACGCTGACAATCGCAGCATGCTGCGATTTCACTCGGATCCTGAATACGGCCGAGAAAATATCGGATGATGGGAGCTGCCCCATAGATTAACATTGGGGCGAGTGCTATGCGATTTTTTATCGCATTGCACTAGTCCGTATTACGGTCTAGTGTGACCCCGGCCTAAGTTCTATTATTTTTTTACCTTTCCTAGATAAAGACCAATTTTATAAAGTCCCTTTAAGTCAGTGGCACATTGAGTGCCAATAATGTAGGTGGTGCAAACTATCAAAAGAAAGATGTGTGATGTGGCTGCACATAATGAACTACTAACGATAAAATAGTCCAAAAATACAAGAAATTTGATAATTCAGCACATTTAGCCCAGAAGTTGCTGAATTATTGAAACTGTTCCGTATCTAATTTCTTGGAACTTCCATTGTCTTGTATAAATTGTTCATGTCTTGGGATTGTGAGCTTTCCAGTTCCATGAGATTTTACGAGTTTTGTGTGTTGTTGGCTGGTGCAAATTCTTTCCATTTCCTTCCGCACCAATAATGGGGATTTAACGCTGTTTAGCTGCCACACACCAGGCTAAATGCATCAGACCGTACAGCTGCAGCCCTGAATGGGGCTCACGAGGACCCCTAATTGACAACAGCTGCACATGGTAGAAAGCAAAGTTGATGCGTTTTATATTTTATAATCGATTTTCACATCTTTAACTGGCTTTATCTATATTGAGAAAAGGAGAGCTGGGTGTATTGATCACGAGGTTACATTACAGATGGATTTTATGTGTTTTTTCTCATTGAAAACCTGAGAAATCCATAGCAGCAGGAGAGAACAATAGGAAAAGGTAAAGCAAGATGTTCGACTTGGATACTTTTTTCATTATCTAGAAACATGGCACTGACAACCTTCTAATGCTCATAGTGCTATCTATGGTGACCTCTTCATATTAAGACACACATTCACTACGTGCAGCCTACCAGTGTCCAGCCGCCGAAACTGCCGGGAGTAACTGGAGAAATCTCTTATCCTATGTGCAGGCTGCCAAAGAGCAAATATGAAAGTACATTGAAAATGCTATAGAGTAAATTAAAATTACCCGGCATGTATAACACACATTATAAGGGCTCACTCACCCTGCACTCACATTCACCATTAGAGAAGAATGCTGCAAGTGCAATTGATAATTGGCTCATACGCACCCATACAAGTCTACGGCTGCGTGTGAAAACATTAGGGCTCCTTTTCACTTGTGTGAAATATGGCCGAGTCTCGCAGGTGAAAACCCTGCTCTGCCGCCGGCACTCCAGAGCGGAGTGTGCGGCCGCACAACAATACATGGAGCTGCACGCTCCGCTCTGGAGTGCCGGCGGCAGAGCAGGGTTTTCACCTGCGAGACTTGGCCATATTTCACGCAAGTGAAAATGAGCCCTAAGGGTATGTGCACACGTAGAAAGGAGCTCTGCGGATTTACTGCTGTTTTTATGCGGATTATGCGCAGATTCCACCTGCAGTTTTACACCTGCGGATTCCTATTGAGGAGCAGGTGTAAACCGCAGCGGAATCCGCACAAAGAATTGACATGCTGCGAAATGTAACCCGCAACATGGGCACTGCGGATTGTGTTTTCCATAGGTTTACATTGTACTGAAAACGCATGGAAAGCTGCTGCGGTCCCGCAGCTGCACATCCACAGCAAAATCCGCAACGTGTGCACATAGTCTTAAGCTGGTTTCACATTTGCGTTTAAAAATGCAGCGTTTTAAACGCAAACGCATTTGGTTAAAAAAAGTGTTTAAACGCTGTGTTTTTTAGGCGCATGCGTTTTTGCATGTTTTAACACAAACACGGCGTTTTGACGCATTTACATGCGTTTTTTCCTGCGTTTGCGTTTTTGAAACGCATGATGAGAAGTGTGTGACAGCTGCCAATCATCAAAATCAACTAGAAAACCCACTATAAACAGAAATACCTAGGGTTAGGGTTCGGATCCCTAGTTACCCTAGGGATCCGAACCCTAACCCTAAAACACAAACTCTAACCCTAACCCTAAAACACAAACTCTAACCCTAACCCAAACTATAACCCTAACCCTAAAACACAAACTCTAACACAAACTCTAACCCTAACCCTAACACAAACTCTAACCCTAACCCTAACACAAACCCTAACCCTAACACAAACTCTAACACAAACTCTAACCCAAACTCTAACACTAGCCCTAACCCTAACACAAACCCTAACCCTAACCCTAACACAAACTCTAACACAAACTCTAACCCTAACCCAAACTCAAACCCTAACCCTAACACAAACCCTAACACAAACCCTAACCCTAACACAAACTCTAACCCTAACCCTAACCCTAACCATAAAACATAAACTCTAACCCTAACACAAACTCTAACCCTAACCCTAATATAAACACAAACTCTAACACAATCTCTAACCCTAACCATAACCCAAACTCTAACCCTAACCCTAACACAAACCCTAACCCTAACACAAACTCTAACACAAACACTAACACAGACGCTAGGGGTACCTAACACTCCCTAGACCCCTCGGCACTGCCTAAGATCTAACTACCCCTAAAGACAGAAACAGGAAACCTATCTTGCCTCAGAGAAAATCCCCAAAGGATAGATAGCCCCCCACAAATATTGACTGTGAGAGGAGAGGGAAAAAACATACGCAGATATGAAATCAGATTTTAGCATAGGAGGCCATACTAGCTAAAAAGAAAGAATAGAACAGAGTACTATGCGGTCAGTATAAAAACACTAGAAAATATCCACCGCAGAAAATACGGATCACCACATCTGACTAAAGACATGGGGGGTATATCTGCATCTCCAGAGAAATAGCTTGGCTGCAAAAAATCCTTCACAGACCAAGCTGGAAAAAACATGAAAATGCACAAAACTATAAGGTCCACTGCAGGTGGACAGCAAAAACAAAGCCATTACTTATCTTTGTAGAAAAACACAGCAAACTGGAGAGACCAGCAGGGAAGTGAATCCTTCAAGAACAATGGTCAACTGGCACTGACTAAAGGATCCTGCAAAGCTATATACCCCAGTCAGTCCTGCAATTAGTAGATACACATGTCCACTCATGCAATCCAGGAACAACTGCATTACCCTCTACAACCACCGGAGGGAGCCCAAAAGCTGAATTCACAACAGTACCCCCCCTTGAGGAGGGGTCACTGAACCCTCTCCTGAGCCCCCAGGCCGATCAGGATGAGCCCAATGAAAGGCACGAACCAAATCAACGGCATGGACATCAGAGGCAGAAACCCAAGAATTATCCTCCTGGCCATAACCCTTCCACTTGACAAGGTACTGAAGCTTCCGCCTCGAAAAACGAGAATCCAAAATCTTCTCAACAACATATTCCAACTCCCCATCGACCAATACAGGGGCCGGAGGATCAACAGAGGGAACAATGGGCTCCACATATTTCCGCAACAAAGATTTATGGAAGACATTATGAATAGCAAACGAGGCCGGAAGCGCCAGGCGAAAGGACACCGGATTAATAATCTCAGAAATCCTATAAGGACCAATAAATCGAGGCTTAAACTTAGGGGAAGAAACCTTCATAGGAACATGACGGGAAGATAACCAAACCAGATCTCCAATCCGAAGTCGGGAACCAACACACCGACGACGATTAGCAAAACGTTGAGCCTCCTCCTGAGACAGCACCAAATTGTCCACCACATAAGCCCAAATCTGCTGCAACCTGTCGACCACAGAATCCACACCAGGAAGGTCAGAAGGCTCAACCTGCCCAGAAGAAAAACGAGGATGAAAGCCAAAATTACAAAAAAAAGGCGAAACCAAAGTAGCCGAACTAGCCCGATTAATAAGGGCAAACTCGGCCAATGGCAAAAAAGCCACCCAATCATCCTGATCAGCAGACACAAAGCATCTCAAATAGGTCTCCAAGGTCTGATTAGTTCGCTCAGTCTGGCCATTTGTCTGAGGATGAAATGCAGAAGAAAAAGACAAATCAATGCCCAGCTTGGCACAAAAGGCCCGCCAAAACCTAGAAACAAATTGAGAACCTCTGTCGGACACAATATTCTCCGAAATACCATGCAAACGCACCACATGCTGAAAAAACAATGGAACCAAATCAGAAGAAGAAGGCAATTTAGGCAAAGGCACCAAATGAACCATCTTAGAAAATCGGTCACCGACAACCCAGATAACCGACATTCTTTGGGAAACAGGAAGATCGGAAATAAAATCCATAGAAATATGTGTCCAGGGCCTCTCGGGGACCGGTAATGGCTGGAAAAAGCAACCCACTAGCGCGGGAACAGCAACGCTTAGCCCGCGCACAAATCCCACAGGACTGCACAAAAGAACGCACATCCCGCGACAAAGAAGGCCACCAAAAGGACCTACTAACCAAATCTCTGGTACCAAAAATCCCAGGATGGCCAGCCAACACAGAACAATGAACCTCAGAAATCACTTTAGTAGTCCATCTATCAGGAACAAACAGTTTCCCCACAGGACAGCGGTCAGGCTTATCAGCCTGAAATTCCTGAAGAACCCGTTGCAAATCAGGGGAGATGGCAGAAAGAATCACCCCTTCCTTCAAAATACCAACCGGCTCAAGAACCCCAGGGGAATCAGGAAAAAAACTCCTAGAGAGGGCATCCGCCTTAACATTCTTAGTACCAGGAATGTACGAGACCACAAAATCAAAACGGGAGAAAAACAGGGACCATCGAGCCTGTCTAGGATTCAGCCGTTTGGCAGACTCGAGGTAAATCAGATTCTTATGATCGGTCAGGACCACAATACGGTGCTTCGCCCCCTCAAGCCAATGTCGCCACTCCTCAAATGCCCACTTCATAGCCAACAACTCCCGATTGCCGA
Source organism: Ranitomeya imitator (assembly GCF_032444005.1). Lineage (NCBI taxonomy): Eukaryota > Metazoa > Chordata > Amphibia > Anura > Dendrobatidae > Ranitomeya > Ranitomeya imitator. The sequence continues at coordinate 548,011,784 of NC_091285.1, forward strand.
CATCATAATTGCGTTCCGCAGGCGAAAACTTCCGAGAAAAGAAGGCACACGGATTCATCAAGTAACCATCAGAATTCCTCTGAGACAAAACGGCCCCTGCCCCAATCTCAGACGCGTCAACCTCAACCTGAAATGGAAGAGAAACATCTGGCTGACGCAACACAGGGGCAAAAGTAAATCGGCGTTTAAGCTCCTGAAAGGCAGAAACAGCCGCGGAGGACCAATTCGTCACATCAGCGCCTTTTTTGGTCAAATCGGTCAGAGGTTTAACCACACTGGAGAAGTTGGCAATGAAACGACGATAAAAATTAGCAAAGCCCAAGAATTTCTGAAGGCTCTTCACAGATGTGGGCTGAATCCAATCATGAATGGCCTGAACCTTAACCAGATCCATTTCTATAAATGAGGGAGAAAAAATGAAACCCAAAAAAGAAACCTTCTGCACTCCAAAGAGGCACTTTGACCCCTTCACAAATAAAGCATTATTACGGAGGATCTGAAATACCATCCTGACCTGTTTCACATGAGACTCCCAATCACTGGAAAAAATCAAAATATCATCCAAATATACAACCATGAATTTATCAAGATAACTCCGAAAGATATCATGCATGAAGGATTGGAACACAGATGGGGCATTAGAGAGTCCGAATGGCATCACAAGGTATTCAAAATGGCCTTCAGGCGTATTAAATGCAGTTTTCCATTCATCACCCTGCTTGATACGAATAAGATTATATGCCCCTCGAAGGTCAATCTTAGTAAACCAGCTAGCCCCCTTAATCCTAGCAAACAAATCAGTAAGCAAAGGCAAGGGGTATTGAAATTTGACCGTGATCTTATTCAAGAGGCGATAATCAATACAGGGTCTCAAGGATCCATCCTTCTTGGCAACAAAAAAGAACCCCGCTCCCAACGATGAAGAAGATGGCCGAATATGCCCTTTCTCCAAAGACTCCTTAATATAGCTCCGCATGGCGGCATGTTCAGGCACAGAAAGGCTGGAAAGTCGACCCTTAGGGAACTTACAACCTGGAATCAAGTCAATAGCACAATCACAGTCCCTATGCGGTGGAAGGGAACTGGATTTGGGCTCATCGAATACATCCTGAAAGTCTGACAAAAACTCAGGAACTTCAGAAGAAGGGGAAGAGGAGATTGTTATCAAAGGAACCTGATCATGAACCCCCTGACAACCCCAACTAGTCACAGACATGGATTTCCAATCTAACACCGGATTATGTAGCTGCAACCATGGAAAACCCAGCACAATATCATCATGCAAATTATGCAACACCAGAAAACGACAATCTTCCTGATGGGCTGGCGCCATGCGCATGGTCAGCTGTGTCCAAAACTGAGGTTTATTTTTAGCCAACGGTGTAGCATCAATGCCCCTCAAAGGAATAGGGTTCTGCAAAGGCTGCAAGGGAAAACCACAACGTCTGGCAAATTCTAAGTCCATTAAGTTCAGAGCGGCGCCTGAATCCACAAATGCCATTACAGAAAATGATGATAATGAGCAGATCAAGGTCACAGATAACAGAAATTTAGGTTGTATAGTACTGATGGCAACAGAACTAGCGATTCTCTTAGTACGCTTAAGGCAATCAGAAATAACATGAGCAGAATCGCCGCAGTAAAAACACAACCTATTCTGACGCCTGAATGTTTGACGTTCAGCTCTAGACAAACTCCTATCACATTGCATAGGCTCAGAAATTTGCTCTGAGGATAACGCCACAGCGCCCACAGTTCTGCGCTCCCGCAAGTGCCGATCAATCTGAATGGCCAGAGACATAGAATCTCTCAGACCAGCAGGCGTGGGGAACCCCACCATAACATCTTTAACGGATTCAGAAAGACCCTTTCTGAAAATTGCCGCCAAGGCATCCTCATTCCATTTAGTCAGTACAGACCATTTTCTAAATTTCTGGCAATACGATTCTGCCACTTCTTGACCTTGACACAGGGCTAACAAGATTTTCTCAGCCTGATCCACAGAATTAGGCTCATCATACAACAACCCCAATGCCTGAAAGAACGAATCAACATTAAGCAAAGCAGGATTGCCAGATTCCAGGGAAAATGCCCAATCCTGTGGGTCACCACGCAGCAGAGATATGATGATTTTAACCTGCTGAATAGGATCACCAGAAGACAGGGGTCTTAATGCAAAAAACAGTTTACAGTTTACAAAAATTTGGATCTGTCACCAAAGAATAAATCAGGAGTGGGAATCTTAGGTTCTAAGGCAGGATTCTGAACAATGAAATCTGAAATCCCCTGTACCCTAGCAGCAAGCTGATCCACCCGAGAAACTAACTCCTGAACATTCATGTTAATACTAGACTCCATAGCCACCCAGAGGTAAAGAGGGAGGAACAGACCAAACAGGCTAAGGAAAAAAAAATGGCTCAAAATCTTTCCACCCTTCTTCTGAGATGCAATTAACTCATTGTTGGCCAGTTGTACTGTTATGATCTGGTGGCTTTGGAGCAGCATGAGACGTACTCTGGAGAAGGTGGTCCCTGTACTGACCGCAACCCTGAACCTAGCAGCGCAAATAGAAGTAGCCGTGGGGGGTACCTAACACTCCCTAGACCCCTCGGCACAGCCTAAGATCTAACTACCCCTAAGACAGAAACAGGAAACCTATCTTGCCTCAGAGAAAATCCCCAAAGGATAGATAGCCCCCCACAAATATTGACTGTGAGAGGAGAGGGAAAAAACATACGCAGATATGAAATCAGATTTTAGCATAGGAGGCCATACTAGCTAAAAAGAAAGAATAGAACAGAGTACTATGCGGTCAGTATAAAAACACTAGAAAATATCCACCGCAGAAAATGCGGATCACCACATCTGACTAAAGACATGGGGGGTATATCTGCATCTCCAGAGAAACAGCTAGGCTGCAAAAAATCCTTCACAGACCAAGCTGGAAAAAACATGAAAATGCACAAAACTATAAGGTCCACTGCAGGTGGACAGCAAAAACAAAGCCAGGACTTATCTTTGTAGAAAAACACAGCAAACTGGAGAGACCAGCAGGGAAGTGAATCCTTCAAGAACAATGGTCAACTGGCACTGACTAAAGGATCCTGCAAAGCTATATACCCCAGTCAGTCCTGCAATTAGATACACATGTCCACTCGTGCAATCCAGGCACAACTGCATTACCCTCTACAACCACCGGAGGGAGCCCAAAAGCTGAATTCACAACATATCGCTAGCGCACGCCCACAATGGGCGTGCGCTAGCCATGTGCCGTCATTGAGTGACGGACCCTGAGACGCAGGCTGTAGCATTTCCGGGTCCGTCACTGCTAGCGCAGATAGAGCTAGCAGATGCTCTATCTGCGCTAGCACACTGCATATACCGGCACTTGCGTTGACAGCAGCCCAATAGCGTATGTTGAACGGGCTGCTGTTTAACGCAGTGTGAACCCGGCCTAATACATGAAGTGACTATTTAAGGGTATGTGCACACGTTGCGGATTCTCTGTGGATCCGCAGCATTTTTTGCGGTGCAGAAACACTGCAGATCCGCAATTGATTTACAGTACAATGTAAATCAATGAGAAAAAAAAATGCTGTGCTAATGGTGTTGAAAATCTGCTGCGGAAACGCTGCGGTTTAAAAGAAGTAGCATGTCACTTCTTTTTTGTGAATCTGCAGCGTTTTTGTACCCATTCCATTAAAGAAAACCGCACGGGTAAAAAACGCAGCAAAGCCGCATGAAAACTGCAGCAAAAACGTACAAAAAACGCTGCGGAACCGGAAAAAAAAACGCAACAAATCTGCAGGTGCGTTTTCTGCCAAGAGAGGCAGAATCTGCACCAGACATTCCTAAGCCTAATCCGCAATGTGTGCACATAGCCTAAAGGGAATCTGACACCAAAATTTTGATACCTCATCTGACTGCACCATGATGTAGGAGCAGAGACCATGATGTAGGAGCAGAGTCAGGTGCAACAGTTGTGATAAAATCACAGTTTTTACTGCTGTATTTGTGAATGTTGAGCTTTATAGAACCTCACACCACTGATTTACAGCTTCCTGTGTACACTGCACATTGGCAGAAGGCTGCTAATCAGTAGGAAGGTCGGAGTAAGGGAATGTGGCCACGCTGCGGATTTTCCTGCGGATTTTTCCGCAGCGGATTTGGAAAATCCGCAGTGCAAAACCACTGCGGTTTTCACTGCGGATTATCTTGCGGTTTCTTCTGCGGTTTTTCACCAGCACTTTCCTATTGGTGCTGGTTGTAAACCGCTGCGGAATCCGCACAAACAATTGACATGCTGCGGAAAATAATCCGCAGCGTTTCCGCGCGGCTTTTTCCGCAGCATGTGCACAGCGGTTTTTTTTTCCCATAGGTTTACATGGTACTGTAAACTTTGGGAAAACTGCTGCGGATCCGCAGCGGTCAAATCCGCTGCGCATCCGCAGCAAAATCCGCAGCGTGTGCACACAGCCTTACACAAAGCAGGGGGACCACATAGGATGAGACACCTACTCCTGTAATGATGATTTCCTGCTGCTAAAATCCTCATTTTGTTATACAGCCTTGTAAAGCGTAAACTTACTTGTTTTGGGTTTTTGAAGTCTGCAACATGTCAATTTTTCTTGCTTGTATGCTGTGTTTTAGGCCGGCGTCACACAAGGTGTGGAAAATTGGTCCGAGTCTCCCTCCTGAGAGTCGCATGAGTTTTCTCTCTATGGTCATCTGTGTTTAATGCGCTTGCAATGTGGTGATGCGATTTTCTCGCACCGTATGACATCCGTATAGCTTTACATTTCTCACTGCTTTTCCTCATTGAATTTAATGGCTCAATGGGCTAAAATGAGGAAAATTTGTGAGTATTTGTCGCAAGCTAGACAGATGCTCCATGTGGTGTCCTGAGTTTTTCTCGCACCCATAGACTTGCATTGGCGAGTCTCAGACAATATGCACCTGAGAAAAAATCCGGTGATGTGAGCTGCCTCATAGATTAACACTGGTCTGAGTGCTATGGTGTTTCCTCGCATAGCACTCATCCATATTCTATGGTACTGTGACCCCAGCCTTAGGCCGGTTTCACACATCAGTGGCTCCGGTACATGAGGTGACAGTTTCCTCACGTACCGGAGACACTGACTCACGTAGACACATTGAAATCAATGTGTCTCTGCACATATCAGCATGTTTTCACGGACCGTGTGTCCGTGTGCAAAACACGGAGACATGTCAGTGTTCGTGGGAGCGCACGGATTACACGGACCCATTAAAGTCAATGGGTCCGTGTAAAACACGTACCGCACATGGAAGCTGTCCGTGTGCAGTCCGTGTGCCGTGCAGGAGACAGTGCTACTGTAAGCGCTGTCCCCCCCACGTGGTGCTGAAGCCACCATTCATATCTTCTCTCCAGCAGCGTTCGCTGGAAAGATATGAAAAATCCTTTTTTTTTGTTTTTTCTTGTTTTAAATAAAGATCCATGTCCCCACCCCCCTTTCACCCCTTGTGTGCCCGCCCGCTGGTAATAAAATACTCACCCGGCTCCCTCGCAGCGTCCTCTCAGCGCCAGCTTCTCCTGTATGAGCGGTCACGTGGTGCCGCCGATTACAGTCATGAATATCCAGCTCCACCTCCCATAGGGGTGGAGACGCATATTCATGACTGTAATGGGCAGCACCACGTAACCACTCATACAGGAGAAGGTGCGGCGAGGACAGGATGCAGCGGGCGGGCGCACAGGGTGTGGGAGGGGGATGGGGACATGGATCTTTATTTAAAACAAGATAAAAAAAATAAGTTTTTTTCATATCTTCTTTCCAGTGAACGCTGCTGGAGAGAAGATATGAATGGCGGCTTCAGCACCAGATGCAGGGAACAACGCTTATCTCTAGTGCTGTCTCCTGCACGCTCCATGTGGTACCCAGTCGGCACACGGGCGGCACATGTGTGCCGCACGTGTGCCACACGGATGGCCTACGTGAGCTCACGGACACACGGACATGGATAACTCCGGTACCAATTTTTTCGGTACCGGAATTATCTGGACGTGTGAGACTGGCCTTACGTGCAGGTTTTCCCCAATGACTTGTTTTCAAAAATTACTTTTTAGGGTATTTCTGCTGTGGAAAACCACTACAAACACATATAAACCAGACATGACTGGTCAATAAAACATTGTCAAAACCAAATATCATGAAGAATCAAAAAAAAAGAAGCTAAATTTAAAACATTACTTTCCAAAAAGAGACAAAAGCCGCAGTGTCACAAATGTGGTAAAAAACATAAGTCAAAAAGCAGAATTCAAATACCACCAGTAACCTAATTTAAAGAGGTGCGAAAAATCTGCAACATCAAAAACTGACCAAATTCCCACTGTGAGCACTTAGCCTAGGAGCAAATTCACACACTTCAATTTTTCCGCATTTTTTTTTTGCCTTGTTTCTTTCATGACCAGAGACCGATCGTAATGGCCCCCAGACCCTCCAGCCTCCAACTCCAGCCTCCCTGTGCAGCAAACCGTGGGAGGCAGCAGGGGAATGACTCAGCTGATTGGGTGACCCAGGAAGGAAAAGGCTTCTACATAGGTGACTATAATGTACTGTGTGCATCTATCCTTCCGTCCCTCATCCATCCCTACACACACACATCCACGCCCACACACATCCACGCCCACACACATCCACGCCCACACACACACCCCCCACACACACACACACACATCCACACATCCATCCATACACACATTCATCCACACACCCATTCATCCATCCACTTCCATCCATCCATCCATCCACATCCATCCACATACCCATTCTTCCACACACCCATTCATCCATCCACAGATCCATCCACGCACACACACCCATCCACACACAGATATCTGTTACGCTCACGCCCTGACTGGTGGGCGTGAGCCAGGGGGTTTGTGGCTACTCTGTGTCACGAACCAGACTACCCTGGAAGGGGCATGACTGACAGCTGCCTTGGTCTTCTCTGGAGCCTCTGATGGCGAGGTCAGACTTGTGCGGCAGGCAGCTGCTACTCCAGGGTGGTGTCTGGCTGTGGCTGATGATCCCACTTGGAGAACAGGAACACTAGGACAGGTGTGGGCATCATGCTGGACTAGCAGAAGAGCACGGCTGAAACTCAGATGGGCTGACAGGAACGGCAGAGACACAGGGCTGGCTGGAACGGCAGTGACACAGGGCTGGCAGGAATGGCAGAGACACAGGGCTGGCAGTAACGGCAGAGACACAGGGCTGGCAGGAACGGCAGAGACACAGGGCTGGCAGGAACGGCAGAGACACAGGGCTGGCAGGAACGGCAGAGACACAGGGCTGGCAGGAACGGCAGAGACACAGGGCTGGCAGGAACGGCAGAGACACAGGGCTGGCAGGAACGGCAGAGACACAGTCCTGGCAGGAACGGCAGAGACACAGGGCTGGCAGGAACGGCAGAGACACAGGGCTGGCAGGAATGGCAGAGACACAGGGCTGGCAGGAACGGCAGAGACACAGGGCAGGTTGGTGTGGTGTATGAAGGAACAGGTTGGGACCTGTTCACACAGGAGATGCAGGTACAGAAACAAGCCAGAAGGAAAGGAGTATGAAGGAACATGTTGGGGCCTGTTCACACAGGAAGAGAACCGCAAGGCTGTGGATAGGAGTGGTAGAGCAGCAAGAGATAGCGCAGCAACAAAAGCTAAGCCAGGAATGCGGAGAGGAGCTGCAGTGTTATGATCCGGTGACCTTGGAGCTGCATGAGAACTTTCACTGGAGAAAGTGGCCACTATACTGACTGCAACCCTGAACTTAACACCGCAACTAGAAGTAGCCGTGGAGTGTACGTAACACACCTAGACACCTCGACACAGCCGGAGGACTAAATACCCCTAAAGATGGAAATCGGAATACTATCTTGCCTCAGAGAAAATCCCCAAAGGATAGACAGCCCCCCACAAATATTGGCAGTGAGTCGGAGAGGAAAAAACATACACAGGCAGAAAAAACAGGATTTAGCACAGGAGGCCACTCTAGCTAGATAGGACAGAATAGGACAGAGTTCTGTGCGGTCGGTATTAAAACCCTTCAAAAAATCCACAGCAGAATATACAAAAAACTTCCTACATCTAACTAAAGATGTAGAAGCGTATATCTGCAACTCCAGTGAAACCAACCAGACTGAGAAAACACAGACACAGTCTAATCTGGGCAAAAGAAAAACAAACGAACAGTACTGAAAATAAGCACACTGCATGTGTGCCACAGGAAAAGAAACAGACACTTATCTTTGCTGAACTGGCAGATAAGCAGGAGAGGCCAGGCAGAGATCCAACACTTCCAAAGAAACATTGACAACAGGCAAGGGCTAAAGGATCCTGCACACCTAAATATCCCAGTCAGAATTGTAATTATCCGATACACCTGGCCAGGACTGCGAGTCAGAGACAACTGCATTCCCACCAACAACCACTGGAGGGAACCCAAGAGCAGAATTCACAACACTGCAGCAAGAAATTTCTGCAGAAGCTAAACAGAGCGGAACCGCAAGGAATGCGGAGAGGAGCTGCAGCAAGAGATTTCTGCAGAAGCTAAGCAGAGGGGAAGCGCAAGGAATGCGGAGAGGAGCTGCAGCAAGAGATTCCTGCAGCAACAGGAGTGGCGCAGAGTAGAACGGAGCAGAACCGCAGGATTGCAGAGCAGAGGTAAAGCTGCAAGAGAGCGGAGCACAGGCAAAGTCACAAGAGATGCAAGAGTGCGGAGCATAAGCAAACTGAAAGGACGCAAGGAATGACACAGCAGGGAAAGAAGCCACAGACAAGGAGACAGAGGTAAGACAAAGTTCAGACAAGGTAATGGAACAAGACAAGGTACAAGAACAAAGACACAGGGTCCAGGATATTCTGCCTCCTGAAGGGCAGACAACAAGATCAAGGCAAGGCTAGAACAGAAACACTGAGACCCGGATACACAGCCTCCTGGAGGGCAGACAGATAAGATCAAGGCAAAGTTAGGAGTAGAACCTCCAGAGAAGGAGGCACACAGAGCAAGGCTTGACTGCTCAGAAGCAAAACACTAACTGAGTTAATACATTGCACAGGCCCAGTCCACAGGGTGGAGCTGCCCTAAATACTGGAGGCCTCTTGGTAATTGGTCAGGAACACATTAGACATGTGCACCCTGATTCTATAAGAACCAGAGAGTTCTTGTGCCGCCCCCCTATGCACACAGCCAGGAAGCATGCAGAGACCAGGCAGAAAGCAAGAGACACAGAGCATGGAGCCGGCAGCAGACAGAGACCACAACATGACCAGGAGCAGTGGGTAAAATGGTGTGTGAGAGATAATAGGCCATGCCGTGATGCCAGCAGAGTTGTTACAATATCCATCCATGTATCGACACACTCATCCATCCATCCACACACATCCATCCATACACACACACACACCCATCCATCCACACACATTCATCCATCCATCCACACACACAGATATCCATCTATGTATACACACACATGCATCCATCCATCCATACACATTCATCCATCCATCCATCACACACCCATCCATTCACACAGATATCCATCCACACACATTCATCCATCCATCCACACACACAGATATCCATCTATGTATACACACACATTCATCCATCCATCCATCCATCACACACACATCCATCCATCCATACACACCCATCCATTCACACAGATATCCATCCACACACAGATATCCATCCATCCATATATCCACACACATCCATCCATCCATACATCCATCCATCCACACACACACACATCCATCCATCTCCATCCATCCACACACACACACAGAGATATCCATCCATGCATCCACACTCATTCATCCATCCATTCATCCACACACATCCATCTATCCATCCACACACACACACATCCATCCATCCATACACACACAGATATCCATCCATCCATCCACACACACAGATATCCATCCATGTATCCACACACATTCATCCATCCATTCATCCACACACATCCATCTATCCATCCACACATATCCATCCATCCATACACATCCATCCATTCACACAGATATCCATCCATACACACACAGATATCCATCCATGTATCCACACACATTCATCCATCTATCCATCCACACACATTCATCCATCCATCCACACATCCATTAATCCAGACATGCATCCATCCATCCGTTCATCCAGACATGCATCCATTCATCCATCCATTCATCCATCCATTCGTCCACACACACATCCATCCATTCATTCAGACAAGCATCCATCCATCCGTCCATTCATCCAGACACACATCTATTCCTCCAACCATCCATCCATTCGTCCACACACACATCCATCCATCCATTATACTGTATGTAGATATGCATCACTATAGACTGAGGTTTTGCAGCAGCTAAACCTTATTATGTGGTATATCTGTAGATATACACACATCACTTCAGACCCTTCACCTCACAGTAGTTGTATGTCAGGGGTAATGTGGAAACATGTGGAGCTCTGTCACCACTGTGGATGTGATGTGGGGACGTGACGCTTTGTCACCACTGTGGATGTGATATGGAGTGTAGTGATTGTGCTGCTTTCCACAGACACAGGACACTGATCTGTTATTTCCGATACTGCAGTGATGACAGAGGTCAGCTAAGGCCTCTTTCACACTTCCGTCTGCTGTCGAGCGTCTTAATGCATTATAATGTATCGACAGACGTCGGGAAAAACGATGCGCAACGCATCCAGCGTTTTGATGAGAGAGAGACAAAATCCTTCCAGGCATGCTCAGAATGGAAAAACGGCCTACGTCACTGGATTCCAGTGTTTGATGGTCAGTGACGGATCCTGCGCCCATAGGCTTTCATTATAGCCGCCGATGGGCAGCGCAGGACCCGTCGTTAAGCGATTTTCCGACGTGCAGAAAAAAGGTTCCTCTGAACGTTTTCTCCGCCCAATGGACAGTTATTATCCGACGGATCCAGTGCACGACAGATGAAACGGATGGCTATCCGTCGCTAATACAAGTCTATGGGAAAAAACAGGATCCTGCATAAAAATTTGCATGATCCTGTTTTCTCAAAACTCAACGGATTGTGACGGGGCATGAAATACGGAAGTGTGAAAGAGGCCTTAGGGGCAGGTTACTGACAGCCAGTGAGTGTGCAGAGGGCGGTGCTGGGCACAGACCTGGCAGTGCCAGCTCGGGTTGTGAGGTTAGATAGTAAAGCACAGGGCGCTGTCATTTTTGGTAGAGCCGCAGGTAAACAAAGTGGCGCAGAGAATGAAGTTAAATTCAGGAGGAAGGAAAAGCGAAAACAAAAAAACAAAATGTACACAAATTAGCTTAAAATAATTGGATTTCGAGGTTTTACAACCTCTTTAATGAATTTGGCACATCTTATCAGTGGTTGGCACCTCCATGCACCTTGCCAAAAATGTTACTATAGTTGGGGACGGGAGTAAAATTTTTAGAGTAAGAAACACCATTACTTTTGAAGAATTTGACAGATGGATGTTGCCACTTCTCAGACCGCACTGGCTCTACCAACGTTGGCAGAGCTGTTCAACAGTGGCACAAAAAAGCCAAAAGTCGCACTCGACTTTGTGTAAATTCTGATGTAAACACTTTGAATCAAGGCATAAGTCTTTGCTCATATAACAGGCTTTACAAATTTATGTAAAAAATGGGACATTTCGTATGTTTTTTCTTCACCATCACTATGTAATAATTTTTCTGTTTTTGTGTCATTTAACATGGGAACAAATGCCTAACATTAAATCCTAGACGTGATGCAGTTATACTTTCAAGTTTTAAAAGGTCCTGTACGGCAGAGTTTCTATTATTTTGATATTTTGATAGATACTGGCTGTACAAAGCTATTCTTTCATCCTCTAGATCTCTTTTAAGTTATGCACAGAATCAACAGGTAATTTCCAGGCAAAAGCTCAGCACAGCTTTTACAGCGTTTTATTATTCCCTATGTATCCTCTTTTGATGCTGCGGAGATGATAATAGGAGTGTATGGTATCCTGCACCACGTCCCGTTGTGTTTTTCCAGACCTATGGTTGCTCAGCAAATACTTTTTAAGTGCATAATTGGAAATCATTCCCTTTCAAATGATAGATGTTCATAGACTGAACAGACTAATACTAGGCAGCAAATCCATCAACTCTGCATAGTAGGCTGTATCCTAAATGTGATAAAAGCTCAGTAATCTACAGATTTCAGTTTTTATATTTTATAAATGCATTATATATTCGGTGACAAATCAATGTAACTTGACAACAATGGTAAATGACAAAGATGCTTGTCAGTGGCCTCTTTTGACAATGCTCTAGTCTACTATTGGAACGCAGCATTGCTGATGCAATGGATTTATTAGCAGTCACTAGCATGTCCATCACATGGGAAAGCTATATCATACTATACTCAGCAAACCTGAAAGACTCTCCCATCTGTTTCACACATGTGAGTAATAAGTCTGCATAGAGTTGTCTGCTCAATGCATCCCCTAAGTGCAGCATTTAAGTGTACTGCAATGAATTAGACCAGAATTGAACCAGAAGGGAACTGAAGTTAACTGGATACACAGTCCCAGTAAAGAAGGTTCCTATTTGATTTCCCTCTCACCTCATAGTCTTTTACTTCATACTAAACTCCTTAATCTTAACACCTAGTAATAAACTGATCATATCTCCCTCCATCCTCCCCATACATCTCACTACCTCCTCAGAACTGTTCCATAACAAACAATCCTGTGTCTCCAAACACAGACGACCGCCTCATGACCTCTCCTGCACCCACATACTAACACTTTTTCTACTCCTCCTCACTGCTGGTGATATCTCTGCAAATCCTGGTCCTCCTCACCATATTGCCACACTCACTTCTTTCTTCCATATATGATCTATCGGAAATTTCTGCAATCTTTCCAACCTTATACCCATTAAACCAGCCCTGCTCCCCCAGTCCCTTTAACAGGAGCTCTGTGTAATGCTCTTTCTGTAACAAACTTTCATACATTGATGATGTTTTCATTACTAACAATCTCTCCTTCTTTGACATCACTGTAACTTGGATAGCCCCCTCTGACACGTTCTCTCCAGATGCACTTTCTTATCGCAGATTCCATCTCTCATACCTCCCACCCCAGCAACAAGCATGGTGGAGGAGTTGGGTTTTCTCCTGGCAGATAAATGCTTCTTCACCCTAATTCCACTACAACCCTTCATTACTCTCTCTTCTTTTGAGGTGCACTCTGTGCGCATCTACTCCAACTGGCTGTCACATACCGCCCTCCAGGGTCATCCACCACTTTTTTTACCACTTCACCACCTGGCTACTTCATTTCCTTTCTGCTGACATCCTCATTATCATCTTGGTTAACTGCAAAATCCCCATTGACACTTCCCATTCAACTGTCTCTCTAAGCTTTTATCCCTCACTTCCTCCATCGGCATTGAACTGTTCTCCCATCTGTCTTTCTGCTCCCTCTTTCACTGTTTACAATCTGGTTTCCGACCTCATCCTTCCACTTAAACTGACCTAACTAAAGTCAACAATGACCTACTAACCACCAATTCCAAGTGTCAATACTCTGTCTTCCTCCTCCGGGACCTGTCCTCTGCCTTCGACATGGTGGACCATTTCTTCTTGCTACAGACTCTCTCATCTCTTGACATCATAGACTTGGCCCTATCTTGGATCTCCTCATACTTAAGACAGGACATTACAAGTTTCCCACTCGTACACCACCTCCTCATTTCACCATCTATCTGTCAGTGTCCCCATGGTTCAGTTTTAGAACCCCTGCTCTTCTCCATCTAAATCTTTAGCCTGGAACAGCTCATGGAGTCCCACAGAGTTCAGTATCATCTTTATGCTGATGACAAACAGCTCTACCTCTTTCGACGCAATATAACCAGAATCCCACTATGTCTGCCCACTATCTCATCCTTCTTCTTTGCTAGATTTCTAAAACTTTTCATGGACAAAACAGAATTTGTCATTTTTTACCCCATCTCACTCAACTCGCCCCCCCAATAGACCATGTCAATGATTGCTCACTCTCCCCAGTCCTGCAAGCTCACTGCCTTGGAGTAATCCTTAACTCTGATTTCTCCTTCAAACCATATATCCAAGCCTCCTCCACGTCCTACCCACTCCAAATCAAAAACATTTCCCGGATCTGCACATTTTTTAACCAAGAATCTGCAAAACACTAGTGCATATCCTCATAATCTCCCGCCTTGACTACTGCAACCTCCTGCTCTGTGGCCTCCCTTCTAGCACTCTTGCACCCCTCCAATATACCCTAAACTCTGCTGCAAAACTTATCCACCTTTCCCCCAGCTCTTCTCCAGCCTCTCCTCTGTCAACCCCTTCACTGGCTTTCCATTGCCAAGAGGCTCTAGTTCAAAACCCTAACCATTGCATACCAAGCCATCCACAACCTGTCTCCTTGATACATCTTTGACATAGTCTCCCAGTACTTGCCTGCACGTAACCTCCAATCCTCACAAGATCTCCTTCTCTACTCCTCTCTTATCTCCTCTTCTCAAAATCACATAAAAGATTTTTCCTGTGCATCCCCCACTATTCTGGGACTCTCTCTACCCCAACATATCAGACCTTCGCCTACCTTAGAAACGTTTAAAAGGAACCTGAAGACCCACCTTTTCCGACAAGCGTACAACCTGCAGTAACTCTCATTTGACCATACCGCTGCATGACCAGTTCTACCCTCACCTACTGTATCCTCACCCATCCCTTGTAGACTGTGAGCCCTCGTGGGCAGCGTCCTCTTTCCTCCTGTGCCAGTCAATGACTTGTTTTGTTCAAGATTATTATACTTGCTTTTTATTATGTATACCCCTTTTCGCGTGTAAATTGTCATGGAATAAATGGCGCTATAATAATAATAATCTTTATTTTTATATAGCGCTAACATATTCCGCAGCGCTTTACAGTTTTTGCACACATTATCATCACTGTCCCCGTTGGAGCTCACAATCTAGAACCCCTATCAGTATGTCTTTGGAATGTGGGAGGAAACCAGAGTGCCCGGAGGAAACACACACAAACATGGAGAGAACATACAAACTCTTTGCAGATGTTGTCCTGGGTGGGATTAGAACCCAGGACCCCAGAGCTGCAAGGCTAATAATAGATAATAATAATAGACAGGAGATCTGTAAATTAGACAGGTAACATCATACTTCCTAATGACTTGCTATCATGCAACCTTTTCTCACCTTTGAAACTGCAAAAATTCTCAGGCTAGGTTCACACATTGCTGCTTTGTTATGCACATTTTACTCTGTGTTACAGTACCAGCAAATGCTATGAGATTTCAGAAATCTCACGCACACTGTTTTTTTTCTGACTGAATTAGATAACTGCTGAGTTTTTGAGAGTAACAGCATGTCCCTTCTTTCAGTGTTTTTTGCAGCATTTTTTCACCCATAGAAACCAATGGGTAAGAGCAAAAATGCAGCAAAAAACACAGGTATCAGGTTTTGCTGCGGTTATGGTGCAAAAACCGAAGGAAGTTGCATCATGTTTTTTGAAGGGGCGCTAAACTTCATCACCATGCACAAGAGACCACACAAACTCAGTAAACCCTGCTTTTTGTAAGCAGCAGCTTTACTGCCAAGAGAGCAGGTTTTGCCTGCAGAAAAATGCAGCAAAAATGCAATGTGTGAACAAAGACTTACTGACTCTCTTTTTTATTCATCCTCATCTAGACTATTGCAACTCTCTGATGTTTGGTGTCCCTCATACCAAATTTTCTTCTCTCCAATCCATCCTAAATGTGGTAGCCAGGGTCCTATTTCTGTCCAGCTGCTACACAGATAACAGATGCCTCCAGTCATTGCACTGTAGCTTACACAGATGCTTTATATAGACTCATTGTTTTCACCCACAAAGCTCTCCACACTGCATCACCACCCAACTCCTCCCTCATGTCTGTCTATGACCCTATTGGCAATCTCCATTCTGCAACTGATATAAAACTAACATTCTCCATAGTCCAAACCTCCCAATTCTGTATCCAAGACTCCTCTCTTGCTGCGCCAGTTTTCTGGAATGTACTACTCCTGAAGATCTGATTCATTTCTAGCCCCCTCCTTTTTAGATGTGTTTTAAACGGAACCTGTCACCCCCAAAATCGAAGATGAGCTAAGCCCACCAGTATCAGGGGCTTATCTACAGCATTCTGTAATGCTGTAGATAAGCCCCCGATGTATCCTGAAAGACGAGAAAAAGAGGTTAGATTATACTCACCCGGGGGGCGGTCTGGTCTGATGGGTGTCACGGTCCGGTCCGGGGTCTCTCATCTTCATAGGATGACGTCCTCTTCTTGTCTTCACGCTGCTGCTCAGGCGCAGGTGTACTTTGTCTGCCCTGTTGAAGGTAGAGCAAAGTACTGCAGTGCACAGGCGCTGGGCCTCTCTGACCTTTCCCGGCACCTGCGCACTGCAGTACTTTGCTCTGCCCTCAACAGGGCAGACAAAGTACGCCTGTGCCAGAGCCGCAGTGTGAATTCAAGAAGAGGACATCATCGTAAGATGATGGAAGGCGCCAGACCCAGACCGCGACACCCATCGGACATGTCCGCAGCAAGACCGCCCCTGGGTGAGTATAGTCTAACCACTTTTTCTCATCTTTCAGGTTACTTCGGGGGCTTATCTACAGCATTCCAGAATTAGCTTAGCTCATCTTCGATTTTGGAGGTGACAGGTTCCCTTTAAATACACATTTCTTTAGACAGGCCTATCACCTCACTTCACTAATCTAACTCTGCCCTGTTCCACCTTCTTGTCTTTCCTAGAAATCTGCTCCTTCTTATTCATCTGTCGCCACATTCTCGATGCATCGAATAGCACTTAGCAACTGTACGCAGACAAATACTGGCTTGTGACCGGATCATGCAGCTTTTTATCTAAACTCCTCTTTATTGTAATAATTGCTGGCCCATACATGACAAGCAGGTTCTACCTATTTTATCCTTACCCCCCCACGTCCATTATAGATGGTAAGCTTGAGAGCAGGGCCCTCACTCCTCTGTGTTACGGTAACGTCTTTATTGTCTGTACATGTCTCCGCTCAATTGTAAAGTGCTGCCAAATTTGTTGATCCTATATAAAATGATTTATTAAATCAGCCAAGTCACTTGCCAGT
The DNA here is from genome assembly GCF_032444005.1 of Ranitomeya imitator. Classification (NCBI taxonomy): domain Eukaryota; kingdom Metazoa; phylum Chordata; class Amphibia; order Anura; family Dendrobatidae; genus Ranitomeya; species Ranitomeya imitator. Next base: position 548,028,978 of record NC_091285.1, read on the forward strand.
TGCTTAACACGTGCTATGGTAAGTGTCGCAGTAGGTCGCAACACCAAAGGAAATCATTGCATCCAATGTTGCAGTGTGTCACTCGGATTTTAGTGTTGCACGTCAGTCACCATTTTCACTTGGCCTAATTAAAAATCCAGCAGTGAGATCCTTTTGCCAGTAAATTTATGAGACTTTTCTTTTTTTTCTTTTTTTTTTAATCGGTCATTTCTTGAGCTCCTGATTTATGACCACAAACCATATCAAAATTAAGTTGAACTTTCATGTCGTCATAAAACAGTTGAAAGGAGCTAAAAAAACCAGACAAATAGAAGTACCCACTCCCCAGTCAGGAGCTGACTAAAATGAATTCTCAATTAACCCCTTAACATCCAATGATGGGCATAGTCCGTCATTGGACGCCTTCCTGTTTGGTGCGGGCTCCAGCAATCAGCCCGCACGCTTTCCGGCACATGTCAGCTGATTTGATTAGCTGACATGTGCCCCTAACAGCCGTGGGTAGAATTGCAATCAACCGGCAACTTTTAACCTGTTAAATGCCGCTGTCACACTCTGCGGCATTTAACATGCACACGCATGAAGCGCGTCATTATCTCTTCCTAACGGCGCCTGTGTCACATGAATGTGGGTCACCGATGGGTCGGCATGACAACCAGAGGTCTCCTGGAGACCTCTATGGTGGTCACTGCCAGATTGCTATCAGCGCCGCCTGATGGTCAGCGCTCATAGCAATTGAGTAATTCTGCTACAAACAGGTGATCTGATCATCGCTTGTATGTAGCAGAGCCGATTGAGTTATGGCAGCTTCTAGTCTCTCATGGAGACTATTGAAGCATGCCAAAAGTAAAAAATGTTTTAAAAAAAACATAAAAAAAAAATTCAAATGACCCCTTTTTGCCCCATTCAAAATAAAACAATTACAAAAAAAATCAAATATACACATATTTGGTATCGTCGTGTTCAGAATCGCCCGATCTATCAATTAAAAAAAGATTACCGTATATACTCGATTATAAGCCGAGATTTTCAGCCCATTTTTTGGGGGCTGAAAGTCCCCCTCTCGGCTTATACTCGAGTCATATACCCGGGGGTCGGCAGGTGAGGGGGAGCGGGGGCTGTGTAGTCATACTTACCTGCTGCGGCGCGGTCCCTGCAGTCCCTGGCTTCTCCGGTGCTGCAGATTCTTCCTGTACTGAGTGGTCACATGGCACCGCTCATTACAGAAATGAATAGGCGGCTTCACCCCCATAGGAGAGGAGCCGCATATTCATTGCTGTAAATGATCGGTGCCATGTGACCGCTCAATTACAGGAAGAAGCTGCAGCGCCGGAGAAGCCAGGGACTGCAGGGACCGCGCCGCAGCAGGTAAGGGGAGCGCAGCGCTATAATTACCTGCTCCTCGCTCCGGTGCGGCTCCGTCTCCAGCGTCCTCTAGCAGTGACGCTCAGGTTAGAGGGCGCTGTGACGTAGTCAGTGCGCGCCCTCTGCTGAGCGTCAGTGCTGGAGACGGAGCCGCAGAGGAGCAGGTAATTATTGAAAGCGCCGGCGTCCTGAGAAGAGAGGTGAGTATGTGATTTTTTTTTTTTTTTATGGCAGCACCAGCAGCATTCTAAGGAGCACCTATGGGGCCATAAAGGTGCAGAGCATATATGGGGCAGCATTCTAAGGAGCACCTATGGGGCCATAAAGGTGCAGAGCATATATGGGGCACAGCATTCTAAGGAGCACCTATGGGGCCATAATCAAAGGTGCAGAGCATATATGGGGCACAGCATTATAAGGGGCATCTATGGGGCCATAATCAAAGGTGCAGAGCATATATGGGGCACAGCATTATAAGGAGCATTTATGGGGCCATAATCAAAGGTGCAGAGCTTTCTATATAGCACAGTTGTATATGGAGCATCTATGGGGAAATAATGAACGGTATGGAGCATCTATTTTTATAGTGCTTTGGGACAAAGCACTATATTGTTATTCCACCGTAGTCAACTTATTCTTCTTCTTATTATTATTCAGTCCGCAATTAATGCGGCCCGAACCGCTGCACGCACAGACTCCAGTGAGGTGTCATTTCGAAGCCAGCGTTCCTGGCAGGTGTGCTAAGTATTTTTCATGTCGATCGGATTTGTAGTTTTGGCGCAATTGGCGTTTGAAAATTTCGTCTCAATGCATTTCAATGGGAAATTGTTCCAACAATAAGGGATAATGGCTGATTTCTGAGGCAATTTCAAAATAACTGCCAACTGCCACCTGGCTGATTAGCTCATTGATATGTGCAGTCAGACCCAGTTACTATGCCAACGCCTACGAACTCTACATGACCCCACCAGGACACAGTTTTGCCAGATAATATCAGCTCTTAAAGTGACCCGCGCACCAAATTGGCACCTGAGGTGCGCAGCCCACCAAATCGGACCCGAGTGACCCCGCCCACCAAATCGGACCCCGAGTGGCCCCGCCCGCCAAATCGGACCCAGAGTGACCCCGCCCACCAAATCGGACCCAGAGTGACCCCGCCCACCAAATGGGACCCAGAGTGACCCCGCCCACCAAATGTGACCCAGAGTGACCCCGCCCACCAAATGTGACCCAGAGTGACCCCGCCCACCAAATGTGACCCAGAGTGACCCCGCCCACCAAATGTGACCCAGAGTGACCCCGCCCACCAAATGTGACCCAGAGTGACCCCGCCCACCAAATGTGACCCAGAGTGACCCCGCCCACCAAATGGGACCCAGAGTGACCCCGCCCACCAAATGTGACCCAGAGTGACCCCGCCCACCAAATGTGACCCAGAGTGACCCCGCCCACCAAATGTGACCCAGAGTGACCCCACCCACCAAATGTGACCCAGAGTGACCCCGCCCACCAAATGTGACCCCGCCCACCAAATGTGACCCCGCCCACCAAATCGGACCCAGAGTGACCCCGCCCACCAAATGTGACCCAGAGTGACCCCGCCCACCAAATGTGACCCAGAGTGATCTCGCCCACCAAATGTGACCCAGAGTGACCCCGCCCACCAAATGTGACCCAGAGTGACCCCGCCCACCAAATGTGACCCAGAGTGACCCCGCCCACCAAATGTGACCCAGAGTGACCCCGCCCACCAAATGTGACCCAGAGTGACCCCGCCCACCAAATGTGACCCAGAGTGACCCCGCCCACCAAATGTGACCCAGAGTGACCCCGCCCACCAAATGTGACCCCGCCCACCAAATGTGACCCAGAGTGACCCCGCCCACCAAATGTGACCCAGAGTGACCCCGCCCACCAAATGTGACCCAGAGTGACCCCGCCCACCAAATCGGACCTAGAGTGGCCCCGCCCACCAAATGTGACCCAGAGTGACCCCGCCCACCAAATGTGACCCAAAGTGACCCCGCCCACCAAATGTGACCCCGCCCACCAAATGTGACCCAGAGTGACCCCGCCCACCAAATGTGACCCAGAGTGACCCCGCCCACCAAATGTGACCCAGAGTGACCCCGCCCACCAAATGTGACCCAGAGTGACCCCGCCCACCAAATGTGACCCAGAGTGACCCCGCCCACCAAATGTGACCCAGAGTGACCCCGCCCACCAAATGTGACCCCGCCCACCAAATGTGACCCCGCCCACCAAATCGGACCCAGAGTGACCCCGCCCACCAAATGTGACCCAGAGTGACCCCGCCCACCAAATGTGACCCAGAGTGATCTCGCCCACCAAATGTGACCCAGAGTGACCCCGCCCACCAAATGTGACCCAGAGTGACCCCGCCCACCAAATGTGACCCAGAGTGACCCCGCCCACCAAATGTGACCAAGAGTGACCCCGCCCACCAAATGTGACCCAGAGTGACCCCGCCCACCAAATGTGACCCAGAGTGACCCCGCCCACCAAATGTGACCCAGAGTGACCCCGCCCACCAAATGTGACCCAGAGTGACCCCGCCCACCAAATGTGACCCAGAGTGACCCCGCCCACCAAATGTGACCCCGCCCACCAAATGTGACCCAGAGTGACCCCGCCCACCAAATGTGACCCAGAGTGACCCCGCCCACCAAATGTGACCCAGAGTGACCCCGCCCACCAAATCGGACCTAGAGTGGCCCCGCCCACCAAATGTGACCCAGAGTGACCCCGCCCACCAAATGTGACCCAAAGTGACCCCGCCCACCAAATGTGACCCCGCCCACCAAATGTGACCCAGAGTGACCCCGCCCACCAAATGTGACCCAGAGTGACCCCGCCCACCAAATGTGACCCAGAGTGACCCCGCCCACCAAATGTGACCCAGAGTGACCCCGCCCACCAAATGTGACCCAGAGTGACCCCGCCCACCAAATGTGACCCAGAGTGACCCCGCCCACCAAATGTGACCTAGAGTGACCCCGCCCACCAAATGTGACCCAGAGTGACCCCGCCCACAAAATGTGACCCAGAGTGACCCCGCCCACCAAATGTGACCCAGAGTGACCCCGCTCACCAAATGTGACCCAGAGTGACCCCGCCCACCAAATGTGACCCAGAGTGACCCCGCCCACCAAATGTGACCCAGAGTGACCCCGCCCACCAAATGTGACCCAGAGTGACCCCGCCCACCAAAGGTGACCCAGAGTGACCCCGCCCACCAAATGTGACCCAAAATGACCCCGCCCACCAAATGTGACCCAGAGTGACCCCGCCCACCAAATGTGACCCAGAGTGACCCCGCCCACCAAATGTGACCCCGCCCACCAAATGTGGCCCCGCCCACTAAATCGGACCGCGAGTGGCCCCGCCCACCAAATCAGACCCAGAGGTGCCCCGCCCACCAAATCGGACCCAGAGTGACCCCGCCCACCAAATCGGACCCAGAGTGACCCCGCCCACCAAATGTGACCCAGAGTGACCCCGCCCACCAAATCGGACCCAGAGTGACCCCGCCCACCAAATGTGACCCAGAGTGACCCCGCCCACCAAATGTGACCCAGAGTGACCCCGCCCACCAAATGTGACCCAGAGTGACCCCGCCCACCAAATGTGACCCCGCCCACCAAATGTGACCCAGAGTGACCCCGCCCACAAAATGTGACCCAGAGTGACCCCGCCCACCAAATGTGACCCAGAGTGACCCCGCCCACAAAATGTGACCCCGCCCACCAAATGTGACCCCGCCCACCAAATCGGACCCAGAGTGACCCCGCCCACCAAATGTGACCCAGAGTGACCCCGCCCACCAAATGTGACCCAGAGTGATCTCGCCCACCAAATGTGACCCAGAGTGACCCCGCCCACCAAATGTGACAAAGAGTGACCCCGCCCACCAAATGTGACCCAGAGTGACCCCGCCCACCAAATGTGACCCAGAGTGACCCCGCCCACCAAATGTGACCCAGAGTGACCCCGCCCACCAAATGTGACCCAGAGTGACCCCGCCCACCAAATGTGACCCAGAGTGACCCCGCCCACCAAATGTGACCCAGAGTGACCCCGCCCACCAAATGTGACCCCGCCCACCAAATGTGACCCAGAGTGACCCCGCCCACCAAATGTGACCCAGAGTGAACCCGCCCACCAAATGTGACCCAGAGTGACCCCGCCCACCAAATGTGACCCAGAGTGACCCCGCCCACCAAATCGGACCTAGAGTGGCCCCGCCCACCAAATGTGACCCAGAGTGACCCCGCCCACCAAATGTGACCTAGAGTGACCCCGCCCACCAAATGTGACCCCGCCCACCAAATGTGACCCAGAGTGACCCCGCCCACCAAATGTGACCCCGCCCACCAAATGTGACCCAGAGTGACCCCGCCCACCAAATGTGACCCAGAGTGAACCCGCCCACCAAATGTGACCCAGAGTGACCCCGCCCACCAAATCGGACCCAGAGTGACCCCGCCCACCAAATGTGACCCAGAGTGACCCCGCCCACCAAATGTGACCCAGAGTGACCCCGCCCACCAAATGTGACCCAGAGTGACCCCGCCCACCAAATGTGACCCAGAGTGACCCCGCCCACCAAATGTGACCCAGAGTGACCCCGCCCACCAAATGTGACCCAGAGTGACCCCGCCCACCAAATGTGACCCCGCCCACCAAATGTGACCCCGCCCACCAAATCGGACCCAGAGTGACCCCGCCCACCAAATGTGACCCAGAGTGACCCCGCCCACCAAATGTGACCCAGAGTGATCTCGCCCACCAAATGTGACCCAGAGTGACCCCGCCCACCAAATGTGACCCAGAGTGACCCCGCCCACCAAATGTGACCCAGAGTGACCCCGCCCACCAAATGTGACCCAGAGTGACCCCGCCCACCAAATGTGACCCAGAGTGACCCCGCCCACCAAATGTGACCCAGAGTGACCCCGCCCACCAAATGTGACCCAGAGTGACCCCGCCCACCAAATGTGACCCAGAGTGACCCCGCCCACCAAATGTGACCCAGTGACCCCGCCCACCAAATGTGACCCCGCCCACCAAATGTGACCCAGAGTGACCCCGCCCACCAAATGTGACCCAGAGTGACCCCGCCCACCAAATGTGACCCAGAGTGACCCCGCCCACCAAATCGGACCTAGAGTGGCCCCGCCCACCAAATGTGACCCAGAGTGACCCCGCCCACCAAATGTGACCCAAAGTGACCCCGCCCACCAAATGTGACCCCGCCCACCAAATGTGACCCAGAGTGACCCCGCCCACCAAATGTGACCCAGAGTGACCCCGCCCACCAAATGTGACCCAGAGTGACCCCGCCCACCAAATGTGACCCAGAGTGACCCCGCCCACCAAATGTGACCCAGAGTGACCCCGCCCACCAAATGTGACCCAGAGTGACCCCGCCCACCAAATGTGACCCCGCCCACCAAATGTGACCCCGCCCACCAAATCGGACCCAGAGTGACCCCGCCCACCAAATGTGACCCAGAGTGACCCCGCCCACCAAATGTGACCCAGAGTGATCTCGCCCACCAAATGTGACCCAGAGTGACCCCGCCCACCAAATGTGACCCAGAGTGACCCCGCCCACCAAATGTGACCCAGAGTGACCCCGCCCACCAAATGTGACCCAGAGTGACCCCGCCCACCAAATGTGACCCAGAGTGACCCCGCCCACCAAATGTGACCCAGAGTGACCCCGCCCACCAAATGTGACCCAGAGTGACCCCGCCCACCAAATGTGACCCAGAGTGACCCCGCCCACCAAATGTGACCCAGAGTGACCCCGCCCACCAAATGTGACCCCGCCCACCAAATGTGACCCAGAGTGACCCCGCCCACCAAATGTGACCCAGAGTGACCCCGCCCACCAAATGTGACCCAGAGTGACCCCGCCCACCAAATCGGACCTAGAGTGGCCCCGCCCACCAAATGTGACCCAGAGTGACCCCGCCCACCAAATGTGACCCAAAGTGACCCCGCCCACCAAATGTGACCCCGCCCACCAAATGTGACCCAGAGTGACCCCGCCCACCAAATGTGACCCAGAGTGACCCCGCCCACCAAATGTGACCCAGAGTGACCCCGCCCACCAAATGTGACCCAGAGTGACCCCGCCCACCAAATGTGACCCAGAGTGACCCCGCCCACCAAATGTGACCCAGAGTGACCCCGCCCACCAAATGTGACCTAGAGTGACCCCGCCCACCAAATGTGACCCAGAGTGACCCCGCCCACAAAATGTGACCCAGAGTGACCCCGCCCACCAAATGTGACCCAGAGTGACCCCGCCCACCAAATGTGACCCAGAGTGACCCCGCCCACCAAATGTGACCCAGAGTGACCCCGCCCACCAAATGTGACCCAGAGTGACCCCGCTCACCATATGTGACCCAGAGTGACCCCGCCCACCAAATGTGACCCAGAGTGACCCCGCCCACCAAATGTGACCCAGAGTGACCCCGCCCACCAAATGTGACCCAGAGTGACCCCGCCCACCAAAGGTGACCCAGAGTGACCCCGCCCACCAAATGTGACCCAAAATGACCCCGCCCACCAAATGTGACCCAGAGTGACCCCGCCCACCAAATGTGACCCAGAGTGACCCCGCCCACCAAATGTGACCCCGCCCACCAAATGTGGCCCCGCCCACTAAATCGGACCGCGAGTGGCCCTGCCCACCAAATCAGACCCAGAGGTGCCCCGCCCACCAAATCGGACCCAGAGTGACCCCGCCCACCAAATCGGACCCAGAGTGACCCCGCCCACCAAATCGGACCCAGAGTGACCCCGCCCACCAAATGTGACCCAGAGTGACCCCGCCCACCAAATGTGACTCAGAGTGACCCCGCCCACCAAATGTGACCCAGAGTGACCCCGCCCACCAAATGTGACCCAGAGTGACCCCGCCCACCAAATCGGACCCAGAGTGACCCCGCCCACCAAATGTGACCCAGAGTGACCCCGCCCACCAAATGTGACCCAGAGTGACCCCGCCCACCAAATGTGACCCAGAGTGACCCCGCCCACCAAATGTGACCCAGAGTGACCCCGCCCACAAAATGTGACCCAGAGTGACCCCGCCCACCAAATGTGACCCAGAGTGACCCCGCCCACAAAATGTGACCCCGCCCACCAAATGTGACCCCGCCCACCAAATCGGACCCAGAGTGACCCCGCCCACCAAATGTGACCCAGAGTGACCCCGCCCACCAAATGTGACCCAGAGTGATCTCGCCCACCAAATGTGACCCAGAGTGACCCCGCCCACCAAATGTGACAAAGAGTGACCCCGCCCACCAAATGTGACCCAGAGTGACCCCGCCCACCAAATGTGACCCAGAGTGACCCCGCCCACCAAATGTGACCCAGAGTGACCCCGCCCACCAAATGTGACCCAGAGTGACCCCGCCCACCAAATGTGACCCAGAGTGACCCCGCCCACCAAATGTGACCCAGAGTGACCCCGCCCACCAAATGTGACCCCGCCCACCAAATGTGACCCAGAGTGACCCCGCCCACCAAATGTGACCCAGAGTGAACCCGCCCACCAAATGTGACCCAGAGTGACCCCGCCCACCAAATGTGACCCAGAGTGACCCCGCCCACAAAATGTGACCCCGCCCACCAAATGTGACCCCGCCCACCAAATCGGACCCAGAGTGACCCCGCCCACCAAATGTGACCCAGAGTGACCTCGCCCACCAAATGTGACCCAGAGTGATCTCGCCCACCAAATGTGACCCAGAGTGACCCCGCCCACCAAATGTGACAAAGAGTGACCCCGCCCACCAAATGTGACCCAGAGTGACCCCGCCCACCAAATGTGACCCAGAGTGACCCCGCCCACCAAATGTGACCCAGAGTGACCCCGCCCACCAAATGTGACCCAGAGTGACCCCGCCCACCAAATGTGACCCAGAGTGACCCCGCCCACCAAATGTGACCCAGAGTGACCCCGCCCACCAAATGTGACCCCGCCCACCAAATGTGACCCAGAGTGACCCCGCCCACCAAATGTGACCCAGAGTGAACCCGCCCACCAAATGTGACCCAGAGTGACCCCGCCCACCAAATGTGACCCAGAGTGACCCCGCCCACCAAATCGGACCTAGAGTGGCCCCGCCCACCAAATGTGACCCAGAGTGACCCCGCCCACCAAATGTGACCTAGAGTGACCCCGCCCACCAAATGTGACCCCGCCCACCAAATGTGACCCAGAGTGACCCCGCCCACCAAATGTGACCCCGCCCACCAAATGTGACCCAGAGTGACCCCGCCCACCAAATGTGACCCAGAGTGAACCCGCCCACCAAATGTGACCCAGAGTGACCCCGCCCACCAAATGTGACCCAGAGTGACCCCGCCCACCAAATCGGACCTAGAGTGGCCCCGCCCACCAAATGTGACCCAGAGTGACCCGGCCCACCAAATGTGACCCAGAGTGACCCCGCCCACCAAATGTGACCCAAAGTGACCCCGCCCACCAAATGTGACCCCGCCCACCAAATGTGACCCAGAGTGACCCCGCCCACCAAATGTGACCCAGAGTGACCCCGCCCACCAAATGTGACCCAGAGTGACCCCGCCCACCAAATGTGACCCAGAGTGACCCCGCCCACCAAATGTGACCCAGAGTGACCCCGCCCACCAAATGTGACCCAGAGTGACCCCACCCACCAAATGTGACCTAGAGTGACCCCGCCCACCAAATGTGACCCAGAGTGACCCCGCCCACAAAATGTGACCCAGAGTGACCCCGCCCACCAAATGTGACCCAGAGTGACCCCGCCCACCAAATGTGACCCAGAGTGACCCCGCCCACCAAATGTGACCCAGAGTGACCCCGCCCACCAAATGTGACCCAGAGTGACCCCGCTCACCAAATGTGACCCAGAGTGACCCCGCCCACCAAATGTGACCCAGAGTGACCCCGCCCACCAAATGTGACCCAGAGTGACCCCGCCCACCAAAGGTGACCCAGAGTGACCCCGCCCACCAAATGTGACCCAGAGTGACCCCGCCCACCAAATGTGACCCAGAGTGACCCCGCCCACCAAATGTGACTCAGAGTGACCCCGCCCACCAAATGTGACCCAGAGTGACCCCGCCCACCAAATGTGACCCAGAGTGACCCCGCCCACCAAATCGGACCCAGAGTGACCCCGCCCACCAAATGTGACCCAGAGTGACCCCGCCCACCAAATGTGACCCAGAGTGACCCCGCCCACCAAATGTGACCCAGAGTGACCCCGCCCACCAAATGTGACCCAGAGTGACCCCGCCCACCAAATCGGACCCAGAGTGACTCCGCCCACCAAATGTGACTCAGAGTGACCCCGCCCACCAAATGTGACCCAGAGTGACCCCGCCCACCAAATGTGACCCAGAGTGACCCCGCCCACCAAATGTGACCCAGAGTGACCCCGCCCACCAAATGTGACCCAAAGTGACCCCGCCCACCAAATGTGACCCCGCCCACCAAATGTGACCCAGAGTGACCCCGCCCACCAAATGTGACCCAGAGTGACCCCGCCCACCAAATGTGACCTAGAGTGACCCCGCCCACCAAATGTGACCCAGAGTGACCCCGCCCACAAAATGTGACCCAGAGTGACCCCGCCCACCAAATCGGACCCAGAGTGACCCCGCCCACCAAATCGGACCCAGAGTGACCCCGCCCACCAAATGTGACCCAGAGTGTCCCCGCCCACCAAATGTGACCCAGAGTGACCCCGCCCACCAAATGTGACCCAGAGTGACCCCGCCCACCAAATGTGACCCAGAGTGACCCCGCCCACCAAATGTGACCCAGAGTAACCCAGCCCACCAAATCGGATCCAGAGTGACCCCGCCCACCAAATCGGACCCAGAGTGACCCCGCCCACCAAATCAGACCCAGAGTGACCCCGCCCACCAAATCGACCCAGAGTGGCCCCGCCCACCAAATCGGACCCAGAGTGGCCCCGCCCACCAAATCAGCACCTGAGGGGCACCCAAGTGTGAAAGTCTTGCAGGGGCAGCCCGGGCACCATTCCAAAGCACTATCTGTAGTTCCTTCAGGAAATACCCATCTAGTATTAATATTGTAATCCGAACGTGGTTAACTTCTTATTATTTTTAGGCTTTTTTCCGCAATTAATGCGGCCCGAACCGCTGCACGCACAGACTCCATTGAGGTGTCGTTTCGAAGCCAGCGTCCACGAGAGTTGTGCTAAGTATTTTTCATGTTGATCCGATTTGTAGTTTTTTTTAAAAATCGCATTTAAAAAAAAAAAAATTCCCATAGGAAATAATGGTGAACTTTCCATTACCCCCAACTTGACCTTCCAAAGATGGCAGCTATGCAAATGTACAGTGTCCATTTTAGGACATGATCATTTATCAAAGTCAAACATCAGAATAAAGTGACTATGACACCCTCCCGTCCCGTGGGTGAAAAGTAAGTGCACCCCCGGTCCCCTGTGTGAAAAGTAAGTGCGCCCCCGGCCCCCAAATCGTACCCCGAGTGACCCCGCCCACCAAATCTGACCCAGAGGTGCCCCGCCCACCAAATCTGACCCAGAGGTGCCCCGCCCATCAAATCTGACCCAGAGGTGCCCTGCCCCCCAAATCTGACCCAGAGGGGCCCCGCCTACCAAATCTGACCCAGAGGGGCCCCGCCCACCAAATCTGACCCCCAGGGGCCCCGCCCACCAAATCGGACTCCCAGGAGCCCCACCCACCAAATCTGTCCCAGAGGTGCCCCACCCACCAAATCTGACCCAGAGGTGCCCCGCCCATCAAATCTGACCCAGAGGTGCCCCGCCCACCAAATCTGACCCAGAGGTGCCCCGCCCACCAAATCTGACCCAGAGGTGCCCCGCCCACCAAATCTGACCCAGAGGTGCCCCGCCCATCAAATCTGACCCAGAGGTGCCCTGCCCCCCAAATCTGACCCAGGCGTGCCCCGCCCACTAAATCTGACCCAGAGTGACCCCGCCCACCAAATGTGACCCAGAGTGACCCCGCCCACCAAATGTGACCCAGAGTGACCCCGCCCACCAAATGTGACCCAGAGTGACCCCGCCCACCAAATGTGACCCAGAGTGACCCCGCCCACCAAATGTGACCCAGAGTGACCCCGCCCACCAAATGTGACCTAGAGTGACCCCGCCCACCAAATGTGACCCAGAGTGACCCCGCCCACAAAATGTGACCCAGAGTGACCCCGCCCACCAAATGTGACCCAGAGTGACCCCGCCCACCAAATGTGACCCAGAGTGACCCCGCCCACCAAATGTGACCCAGAGTGACCCCGCCCACCAAATGTGACCCAGAGTGACCCCGCTCACCATATGTGACCCAGAGTGACCCCGCCCACCAAATGTGACCCAGAGTGACCCCGCCCACCAAATGTGACCCAGAGTGACCCCGCCCACCAAATGTGACCCAGAGTGACCCCGCCCACCAAAGGTGACCCAGAGTGACCCCGCCCACCAAATGTGACCCAAAATGACCCCGCCCACCAAATGTGACCCAGAGTGACCCCGCCCACCAAATGTGACCCAGAGTGACCCCGCCCACCAAATGTGACCCCGCCCACCAAATGTGGCCCCGCCCACTAAATCGGACCGCGAGTGGCCCTGCCCACCAAATCAGACCCAGAGGTGCCCCGCCCACCAAATCGGACCCAGAGTGACCCCGCCCACCAAATCGGACCCAGAGTGACCCCGCCCACCAAATCGGACCCAGAGTGACCCCGCCCACCAAATGTGACCCAGAGTGACCCCGCCCACCAAATGTGACTCAGAGTGACCCCGCCCACCAAATGTGACCCAGAGTGACCCCGCCCACCAAATGTGACCCAGAGTGACCCCGCCCACCAAATCGGACCCAGAGTGACCCCGCCCACCAAATGTGACCCAGAGTGACCCCGCCCACCAAATGTGACCCAGAGTGACCCCGCCCACCAAATGTGACCCAGAGTGACCCCGCCCACAAAATGTGACCCAGAGTGACCCCGCCCACCAAATGTGACCCAGAGTGACCCCGCCCACAAAATGTGACCCCGCCCACCAAATGTGACCCCGCCCACCAAATCGGACCCAGAGTGACCCCGCCCACCAAATGTGACCCAGAGTGACCCCGCCCACCAAATGTGACCCAGAGTGATCTCGCCCACCAAATGTGACCCAGAGTGACCCCGCCCACCAAATGTGACAAAGAGTGACCCCGCCCACCAAATGTGACCCAGAGTGACCCCGCCCACCAAATGTGACCCAGAGTGACCCCGCCCACCAAATGTGACCCAGAGTGACCCCGCCCACCAAATGTGACCCAGAGTGACCCCGCCCACCAAATGTGACCCAGAGTGACCCCGCCCACCAAATGTGACCCAGAGTGACCCCGCCCACCAAATGTGACCCCGCCCACCAAATGTGACCCAGAGTGACCCCGCCCACCAAATGTGACCCAGAGTGAACCCGCCCACCAAATGTGACCCAGAGTGACCCCGCCCACCAAATGTGACCCAGAGTGACCCCGCCCACAAAATGTGACCCCGCCCACCAAATGTGACCCCGCCCACCAAATCGGACCCAGAGTGACCCCGCCCACCAAATGTGACCCAGAGTGACCCCGCCCACCAAATGTGACCCAGAGTGATCTCGCCCACCAAATGTGACCCAGAGTGACCCCGCCCACCAAATGTGACAAAGAGTGACCCCGCCCACCAAATGTGACCCAGAGTGACCCCGCCCACCAAATGTGACCCAGAGTGACCCCGCCCACCAAATGTGACCCAGAGTGACCCCGCCCACCAAATGTGACCCAGAGTGACCCCGCCCACCAAATGTGACCCAGAGTGACCCCGCCCACCAAATGTGACCCAGAGTGACCCCGCCCACCAAATGTGACCCCGCCCACCAAATGTGACCCAGAGTGACCCCGCCCACCAAATGTGACCCAGAGTGAACCCGCCCACCAAATGTGACCCAGAGTGACCCCGCCCACCAAATGTGACCCAGAGTGACCCCGCCCACCAAATCGGACCTAGAGTGGCCCCGCCCACCAAATGTGACCCAGAGTGACCCCGCCCACCAAATGTGACCTAGAGTGACCCCGCCCACCAAATGTGACCCCGCCCACCAAATGTGACCCAGAGTGACCCCGCCCACCAAATGTGACCCCGCCCACCAAATGTGACCCAGAGTGACCCCGCCCACCAAATGTGACCCAGAGTGAACCCGCCCACCAAATGTGACCCAGAGTGACCCCGCCCACCAAATGTGACCCAGAGTGACCCCGCCCACCAAATCGGACCTAGAGTGGCCCCGCCCACCAAATGTGACCCAGAGTGACCCGGCCCACCAAATGTGACCCAGAGTGACCCCGCCCACCAAATGTGACCCAAAGTGACCCCGCCCACCAAATGTGACCCCGCCCACCAAATGTGACCCAGAGTGACCCCGCCCACCAAATGTGACCCAGAGTGACCCCGCCCACCAAATGTGACCCAGAGTGACCCCGCCCACCAAATGTGACCCAGAGTGACCCCGCCCACCAAATGTGACCCAGAGTGACCCCGCCCACCAAATGTGACCCAGAGTGACCCCACCCACCAAATGTGACCTAGAGTGACCCCGCCCACCAAATGTGACCCAGAGTGACCCCGCCCACAAAATGTGACCCAGAGTGACCCCGCCCACCAAATGTGACCCAGAGTGACCCCGCCCACCAAATGTGACCCAGAGTGACCCCGCCCACCAAATGTGACCCAGAGTGACCCCGCCCACCAAATGTGACCCAGAGTGACCCCGCTCACCAAATGTGACCCAGAGTGACCCCGCCCACCAAATGTGACCCAGAGTGACCCCGCCCACCAAATGTGACCCAGAGTGACCCCGCCCACCAAAGGTGACCCAGAGTGACCCCGCCCACCAAATGTGACCCAGAGTGACCCCGCCCACCAAATGTGACCCAGAGTGACCCCGCCCACCAAATGTGACTCAGAGTGACCCCGCCCACCAAATGTGACCCAGAGTGACCCCGCCCACCAAATGTGACCCAGAGTGACCCCGCCCACCAAATCGGACCCAGAGTGACCCCGCCCACCAAATGTGACCCAGAGTGACCCCGCCCACCAAATGTGACCCAGAGTGACCCCGCCCACCAAATGTGACCCAGAGTGACCCCGCCCACCAAATCGGACCCAGAGTGACCCCGCCCACCAAATGTGACCCAGAGTGATCTCGCCCACCAAATGTGACCCAGAGTGACCCCGCCCACCAAATGTGACAAAGAGTGACCCCGCCCACCAAATGTGACCCAGAGTGACCCCGCCCACCAAATGTGACCCAGAGTGACCCCGCCCACCAAATGTGACCCAGAGTGACCCCGCCCACCAAATGTGACCCAGAGTGACCCCGCCCACCAAATGTGACCCAGAGTGACCCCGCCCACCAAATGTGACCCAGAGTGACCCCGCCCACCAAATGTGACCCCGCCCACCAAATGTGACCCAGAGTGACCCCGCCCACCAAATGTGACCCAGAGTGAACCCGCCCACCAAATGTGACCCAGAGTGACCCCGCCCACCAAATGTGACCCAGAGTGACCCCGCCCACCAAATCGGACCTAGAGTGGCCCCGCCCACCAAATGTGACCCAGAGTGACCCCGCCCACCAAATGTGACCTAGAGTGACCCCGCCCACCAAATGTGACCCCGCCCACCAAATGTGACCCAGAGTGACCCCGCCCACCAAATGTGACCCCGCCCACCAAATGTGACCCAGAGTGACCCCGCCCACCAAATGTGACCCAGAGTGAACCCGCCCACCAAATGTGACCCAGAGTGACCCCGCCCACCAAATGTGACCCAGAGTGACCCCGCCCACCAAATCGGACCTAGAGTGGCCCCGCCCACCAAATGTGACCCAGAGTGACCCGGCCCACCAAATGTGACCCAGAGTGACCCCGCCCACCAAATGTGACCCAAAGTGACCCCGCCCACCAAATGTGACCCCGCCCACCAAATGTGACCCAGAGTGACCCCGCCCACCAAATGTGACCCAGAGTGACCCCGCCCACCAAATGTGACCCAGAGTGACCCCGCCCACCAAATGTGACCCAGAGTGACCCCGCCCACCAAATGTGACCCAGAGTGACCCCGCCCACCAAATGTGACCCAGAGTGACCCCACCCACCAAATGTGACCTAGAGTGACCCCGCCCACCAAATGTGACCCAGAGTGACCCCGCCCACAAAATGTGACCCAGAGTGACCCCGCCCACCAAATGTGACCCAGAGTGACCCCGCCCACCAAATGTGACCCAGAGTGACCCCGCCCACCAAATGTGACCCAGAGTGACCCCGCCCACCAAATGTGACCCAGAGTGACCCCGCTCACCAAATGTGACCCAGAGTGACCCCGCCCACCAAATGTGACCCAGAGTGACCCCGCCCACCAAATGTGACCCAGAGTGACCCCGCCCACCAAAGGTGACCCAGAGTGACCCCGCCCACCAAATGTGACCCAGAGTGACCCCGCCCACCAAATGTGACCCAGAGTGACCCCGCCCACCAAATGTGACTCAGAGTGACCCCGCCCACCAAATGTGACCCAGAGTGACCCCGCCCACCAAATGTGACCCAGAGTGACCCCGCCCACCAAATCGGACCCAGAGTGACCCCGCCCACCAAATGTGACCCAGAGTGACCCCGCCCACCAAATGTGACCCAGAGTGACCCCGCCCACCAAATGTGACCCAGAGTGACCCCGCCCACCAAATGTGACCCAGAGTGACCCCGCCCACCAAATCGGACCCAGAGTGACTCCGCCCACCAAATGTGACTCAGAGTGACCCCGCCCACCAAATGTGACCCAGAGTGACCCCGCCCACCAAATGTGACCCAGAGTGACCCCGCCCACCAAATGTGACCCAGAGTGACCCCGCCCACCAAATGTGACCCAAAGTGACCCCGCCCACCAAATGTGACCCCGCCCACCAAATGTGACCCAGAGTGACCCCGCCCACCAAATGTGACCCAGAGTGACCCCGCCCACCAAATGTGACCCAGAGTGACCCCGCCCACCAAATGTGACCCAGAGTGACCCCGCCCACAAAATGTGACCCAGAGTGACCCCGCCCACCAAATCGGACCCAGAGTGACCCCGCCCACCAAATCGGACCCAGAGTGACCCCGCCCACCAAATGTGACCCAGAGTGTCCCCGCCCACCAAATGTGACCCAGAGTGACCCCGCCCACCAAATGTGACCCAGAGTGACCCCGCCCACCAAATGTGACCCAGAGTGACCCCGCCCACCAAATGTGACCCAGAGTAACCCAGCCCACCAAATCGGATCCAGAGTGACCCCGCCCACCAAATCGGACCCAGAGTGACCCCGCCCACCAAATCAGACCCAGAGTGACCCCGCCCACCAAATCGACCCAGAGTGGCCCCGCCCACCAAATCGGACCCAGAGTGGCCCCGCCCACCAAATCAGCACCTGAGGGGCACCCAAGTGTGAAAGTCTTGCAGGGGCAGCCCGGGCACCATTCCAAAGCACTATCTGTAGTTCCTTCAGGAAATACCCATCTAGTATTAATATTGTAATCCGAACGTGGTTAACTTCTTATTATTTTTAGGCTTTTTTCCGCAATTAATGCGGCCCGAACCGCTGCACGCACAGACTCCATTGAGGTGTCGTTTCGAAGCCAGCGTCCACGAGAGTTGTGCTAAGTATTTTTCATGTTGATCCGATTTGTAGTTTTTTTTAAAAATCGCATTTAAAAAAAAAAAAATTCCCATAGGAAATAATGGTGAACTTTCCATTACCCCCAACTTGACCTTCCAAAGATGGCAGCTATGCAAATGTACAGTGTCCATTTTAGGACATGATCATTTATCAAAGTCAAACATCAGAATAAAGTGACTATGACACCCTCCCGTCCCGTGGGTGAAAAGTAAGTGCACCCCCGGTCCCCTGTGTGAAAAGTAAGTGCGCCCCCGGCCCCCAAATCGTACCCCGAGTGACCCCGCCCACCAAATCTGACCCAGAGGTGCCCCGCCCACCAAATCTGACCCAGAGGTGCCCCGCCCATCAAATCTGACCCAGAGGTGCCCTGCCCCCCAAATCTGACCCAGAGGGGCCCCGCCTACCAAATCTGACCCAGAGGGGCCCCGCCCACCAAATCTGACCCCCAGGGGCCCCGCCCACCAAATCGGACTCCCAGGAGCCCCACCCACCAAATCTGTCCCAGAGGTGCCCCACCCACCAAATCTGACCCAGAGGTGCCCCGCCCATCAAATCTGACCCAGAGGTGCCCCGCCCACCAAATCTGACCCAGAGGTGCCCCGCCCACCAAATCTGACCCAGAGGTGCCCCGCCCACCAAATCTGACCCAGAGGTGCCCCGCCCATCAAATCTGACCCAGAGGTGCCCTGCCCCCCAAATCTGACCCAGGCGTGCCCCGCCCACTAAATCTGACCCAGAGTGACCCCGCCCACCAAATGTGACCCAGAGTTACCCCGCCCACCAAATGTGACCCAGAGTTACCCCGCCCACCAAATGTGACCCAGAGTGACCCCGCCCACCAAATGTGACCCAGAGTGACCCCGCCCACCAAATGTGACCCCGCCCACCAAATGTGACCCCGCCCACCAAATGTGACCCCGCCCACCAAATGTGACCCAGAGTGACCCCACCCACCAAATGTGACCCAGAGTGACCCCGCCCACCAAATGTGACCCAGAGTGACCTCGCCCACCAAATGTGACCCAGAGTGACCCCGCCCACCAAATGTGACCCAGAGTGACCCCGCCCACCAAATGTGACCCAGTGACCCCGCCCACCAAATGTGACCCCGCCCACCAAATATGACCCAGAGTGACCCCGCCCACCAAATGTGACCCAGAGTGACCCCGCCCACCAAATGTGACCCAGAGTGACCCCGCCCACCAAATGTGACCCAGAGTGACCCCGCCCACCAAATGTGACCCAGAGTGACCCCGCCCACCAAATGTGACCCAGAGTGACCCCGCCCACCAAATGTGACCCAGAGTGACCCCGCCCACCAAATGTGACCCAGAGTGACCCCGCCCACCAAATGTGACCCCGCCCACCAAATGTGACCCCGCCCACCAAATGTGACCCCGCCCACCAAATGTGACCCAGAGTGACCCCGCCCACCAAATGTGACCCAGAGTGACCCCGCCCACCAAATGTGACCCAGAGTGACCCCGCCCACCAAATGTGACCCAGAGTGACCCCGCCCACCAAATGTGACCCCGCCCACCAAATGTGACCCAGAGTGACCCCGCCCACCAAATGTGACCCAGAGTGACCCCGCCCACCAAATGTGACCCAGAGTGATCTCGCCCACCAAATGTGACCCAGTGACCCCGCCCACCAAATGTGACCCAGAGGGACCCCGCCCACCAAATGTGACCCAGAGTGACCCCGCCCACCAAATGTGACCCAGAGTGACCCCGCCCACCAAATGTGACCCAGAGTGACCCCGCCCACCAAATGTGACCCAGAGTGACCCCGCCCACCAAATGTGACCCCGCCCACCAAATGTGACCCCGCCCACCAAATGTGACCCCGCCCACCAAATGTGACCCCGCCCACCAAATCGACCCAGAGTGACCCCGCCTACCAAATCGGACCCAGAGTGACCCCGCCCACCAAATGTGACTCAGAGTGACCCCGCCCACCAAATGTGACCCAGAGTGACCCCACCCACCAAATGTGACCCAGAGGTGCCCCACCCACCAAATCTGACCGAGGTGCCCTGCCCACCAAATCTGACCCAGAGGTGCTCTGCCCACTAAATCTGACCCAGAGTGGCCCCGCCCACCAAATCTGACCCAGAGTGGCCCCGCCCACCAAATCGGACCCAGAGTGGTCCCATCTACCAAATCGGACACAGAGTGGCCCCGCCCACCAAATCATCCCCTGAGGGGCCCCGCCCACCAAACCAGCGCCTGAGGGGCACCCAAGTGTGAAAGTCTTGCAGGGGCAGCCCGGACACCATTACAAAGCACTATCTGTAGTTCCTTCAGGAAATACCCATCTAGTTATTTTTGAAATTCACCGGTAGCTGCTGCATTTTCTACCCTAGGCTTATACTCGAGTCAATAAGTTTTCCCAGTTTTTTGTGGCAAAATTAGGGGGGTCGGCTTATACTCGGGTCGGCTTATACTCGATTATATACGGTAACCTGATTGTTAAACGGCGTAGCAACAAAAAATGTCAAAATTCCATAATTACGTTTTTTGGTCGCCATGACATTGCATTAAAATGCAATAACGGGCGATCAAAAGATCGTATATGCACCACAATGGTATTAAAAACGTCAGCTCGGCACACAAAAAAAAGCCCTCAACCAACCCAGGATCACGAAAAATGGAGATGCTATGATTACCAGAAAATGGCGCAAGATTTTTTTTAAACAAAGTTTGGAATTGTTTTCACCACTTAGATTTAAAAGAACCTAGACATGTTTGGTGTCTATCAGCTCGAAATTACCTGTAGAATCATAAAGGCAGGTCAGTTTTAGCATTTAGTGAACATAGTACAAAAGCCAAACAAAAAAACAAATGTGGGAATTGCACTTTTTTTTGCAATTTCACCGCACTTGGAATTTTTTTTCACCACTTGGTTTTCAAAACAAACTTCAGCTGAGGTCAGGGGTCTTCTGAAACCAGCAAACCCCCTCAGTGCTACATGCAACAAAATGTAGTGCAGAGAAGGAGAAAACCCCTTTTTTGCTCCTTGCATATTTCATTACCTGTTTTGCTTTACTTTATTTATAAGCACAATTATATGATATTGTTACTATGGAAACACAATACTGCAATGTATGAAAATTAGACCCATTACTTTCATATGATTTGTGTAATAATCCCCAAAAAAGCAAATGTTGTTTTCTGTTTAGAGCCACTGAACTTTCAATAACCCCCGTAAGCCAGAATGATGTCTCTAGCTATCTATCAGCATCTGGTCAAGCCCCTGTGGATAGCAGAATCTGTAATGGAGTGATCTTATATTCCCTCCTCTTCTGCTGTTCCAATGCTTTTTTTCTCTCTCTCTTTTTTCACATTGCCCTCTAGTGGACTGTTCTGGTACTGTAGTTACTAGGGAGCTTAACCACTACGGCTTCTGCTATTTATGAAGCATTATTATGATGACACAATCTGATGCCAGCAGAGTCACATCTACAGCAATATTAATACATCTTCATTATCCTCATAGAAGTGCTATAATGTAGCCTCAGTTAATATTCTATTAGGGCAGAGTTTTTTATACCCTATAACATAGTTTTTTTCCCACATCTGCCTAGATTTTCCATTTTCTGCTGATAAAGGCCTAATAAGAGAGGACAACAAAGCAAGTCCAAGTAGACATAGGCCATAGAATCACATACATTATGTAAAGTGCTGATATATAGCTTCGTACAGAATGAACACCTTAGTTATTTCATCACTGGTACAGTATAACAAATATTAAATAAGCATAAAACAAAAGGTGTCATAATGTTCTTATCAGAGCTGATCTGTCTGACTCTCAGGCACAAGAGAATTTTCCTACTACTCGCCATTTGAAAACTGACATTTTTGCCAACATTTATGAGAAAAAAATCTTGGAATGTTGTACATGAAATGTTAATAAAATTGCACATTTGAAACTGTCTGAAAATCAGAAAACAAAATCTACACGTGCTATAAACTGATCTGTGCCACAATCTGCTTTTTTTTATTTAATTTATCTTGAGCAGAGACCACACCCACACTATACAGACCCCACCCACTGCATAGATAACACACCCACTTTTTGCAGACCACACCCATTCCATGGGGAACACCCACTTCTTGCAGATCACACCCACTTTCCCCATAATATTTGTAACTTGGTGGGTGAGACAAAAACACAAAAGCCCCAATTCAACAAAAGCGGAGATTTTCTAGTCACTCTTGATAAGAAGGCATGCTGGAGTCAGACGCTACCGATTCATCAAGAGAAGCACGCCTGTCCTGGAATCAGGAGATTCTGACGAGGTCGTGCGCCTCCATGTTCCACCCCAGAAATCTTACTCCAGTCCCTGAGTGGAGTAAGATTTCTGGTGTACAGAACGCCACAGTTTGAACATAGCTCACGACATCTAAATAATGAGGAGCCGTGGCATCGTGCTCCTGCCACATCCCAGTCCTACCCCAGCTATGCCCATTTTGGCAGGGCTGGCAGAAACTGGCTTGAAAACACTTAAAGCCGCAAACCTTGAGTTGTGTCAAAATTTTCGGACTTTCCAAGCAATTTATTCCAGAATTCTGACTATATTTGATGAATTTGGAGCCAATAAATGTTTTTGTGCACTTTTTCAATTGCACCATTTTTTGTGCTGTTTTTGGTGGAAATTGGTGAAAACTACTTAAATTTGAAACCTCATTTTTCAAGCAGGATTCTAACAGTTGTGTTTATTACTACACCAAAGTGGTGTCACTAATGCAAGTCCCCTGCCCCTAGTATTATAGTCACAAACCGCCATCTTCATCTGCTATCGGGGCCGTTCCGGTCGTCTTCTAAGGTTGTCACCTGCCAGATGGCTCCAGTGTTTGCTGGGCGAACTGGAGGTCATTGCAAGTCTATGAGACTCAGAACGAGGCCCGGCTGAGGCTCTCATAGACTGACACGGAGAGCTTATTATGACTGTTACCTCTGACTTCCGGTCAATCAGAATTTATGGTTGTTACAAGGTGGCGGATCGGGACCGGAGAGGAGCTGGGAAGAGCAGAAGACGGCAGCTGGTAAATATAATACTAGGGGTACGGAATTTGGATACCACTCCAGTGCTGTTTTCAATCTGTTTTATTACTGATTGGAAAACACGTAGAATCCATTTAGTGTATGTCCAGGAGGTGCGGAGGCCACGTGGCTGAAGCTGCCCATCCGTGGCTGGTCAATGGTCACACAATTGTGAAACAAACGGCATGCGTCTAAAATTTTGCGAGGCGTTTCCGTCTCTTGCAGCCTGTTGCACAGTCTCCATCCTTGTGGTGTCCAGATAGATGCAAATTATTATTACATCTGCTTCAATAAATATTGCTCGAGTCAGTGAATATTTACATGAGGGTATTGGAATGTACATGTACGTGCAAAAGGGGAAGTAAAGGGTCATATTTGTTGCTAATACAATGGCAAAATCATGTAACAAATTACCGTCCAATGCTGAAGACCTCAGCAGGTGCTCGTTCACACATCAATTTCTCTTGCCGGCGCGCTGTCATTGATTTTCTGACAGCACATTGACATCCATATTATGTATTACGTTTTTTCTGTTTTTGCTGACCAATGGTCCACAAAAAGAGACAGAGACTCATTTAAGTGAATGTTTCAATGAAAAAAACTGCACACAGGCGCTATTCAAATGATATCCAGGCGATGCTCATTTTTCACTCGCTGTTTGCTAAGTAAAGATTTGAGAACATCCCATTCAAAAGACCTACAGATAGGGAATTTAGATTGTGAGCCCCATCGAGGACAGTGATGATAATGTGTGCAAACTGTAAAGCGCTGCGGAATATGTTAGCGCTATATAAAAATAAAGATTATTATTATTATTATTATTATTATCTCATCATTTTTTTTTTCCATATGAAAAAATTGGATCACGCATAGGTGGTAAACATGGACACATAGAGCAAAAATTGAGGAAACTTTAATTCGGAGCAATGATGAGAAATGATGCGTTTGTCTTGCTTGTAAAATAAAAATGGTGTCAATTTGGTCTAACAAGAAGCGACAAAAATGAACTTTGTAACAAACAAAATGGTAGTGCAATATACAATAGGTTGTCGGTGAATCCAGTTGTAGATAAATAATGTATGTAACCATTTCTGCCAATAAGTTTGAAATACCATCTGCTCCGACAATAACATACCGTAATTCAAGACTTTTTTTTTTTATAAAACTACATATTTAGTGTATATATTCCATGGGCTGTGATATTACTTAGAGATGTCATAACTGTTTTAATTTGCCACTATCCAGCACTCGTGGTGAGGCACTGTTCCGCTGGATCTTGGACGGTTGGAAGTTTTGGTCATAGGAATCACAGGGAGTTGAAATAAGCATTAAAAACATTGTGTGGAAAGAGAAGTAAGGCTAGGTTCACATTGCGTTAATTGGTTAATGATAACGGACTGCATTGCACGGCGAAAATGTCGCAATTAACGGCGTGCAATGGGTCCGTTAGCGCACCCATTAACAACAATGTGATTTGTGCCTGTAGCGCATCGCTAGCGCATGCCATTTTCGGCACATGCTAGCGATGTGCCGTTCTTTTGTGACGGACCTCGGACGCTGCTTGCAGTGTCCGAGGTGCATCCAAGGTCCGTCCCTCACTAGCGCAGATCTCGCTAGCGCAGATCGGGGATCTGCGCTAGCGGGGATGGCGAACATGGACCCAAAATAAACATTGCGTTAGGGCAATCCGCTAGCGCTATGCGCTTAACGGATTGCCCTAACACAATGTGAACCTAGCCTAACACCTTCCTGAAGACCTTGTGGTGCTGATTGTGACAGCTCAGCATCATTCTGATCACTTTAGACTAGGGATCTCAAACATGTGACCCGCTGGCCGCATGTAGCCCCTGAGGCTGCTTCATGCGGACCGCGGGCACCAGAGCTCCTGTGATGATTGTGACCCAGTCATGGGGGCCGCCGAAGTCAGTGATTCTTTTCAGCTGAATGTGCATCCTTGGACGCACATTCAATAGCAATGTATCACAACACTAGCACTCTGGGCCACAATATCAATACCAGCCACTGGCTAATCAGAAACCGGCAGCTGACAAAGGCAGGACGGAGCGGGCAGCATGTGATGTCACTGCCATGTGCTGCCCAGGCTGTGGAGAAGAAGAGCACAGGACTATATTAGCTGAGATAGTAGGGGTCAGGTGAGAAGGATTTTTTTTTAATGTGTACAGTATGTGAAGCATGGCAAAATTACGGAAATTACTATGTGATGGGGAACAAGATGGGCACATTACTAAAAGATGGGGACAAGGATGGAACATTAATACAAAATAAGAACCAGCATGGGCACATTACTATAGATGGGGACCAGGATGGGCACATTACTATAGATGGGGACCAGGATGGGCACATTACTATGGATGGGCACATTACTATAGATGGGGACCAGGATGGGCACATTACTATGGATGGGGACCAGGATGGGCACATTACTATGGATTGGCACATTACTATAGATGGGGACCAGGATGGGCACATTACTGTAGATGGGGACCAGGATGGGCACATTACTATGGATGGGGACCAGGATGGGCACATTACTATAGATGGGGACCAGGATGGGCACATTACTATGGATGGGCACATTACTATAGATGGGGACCAGGATGGGCACATTACTGTAGATGGGGACCAGGATGGGCACATTACTATGGATGGGGACCAGGATGGGCACATTACTATGGATTGGCACATTACTATAGATGGGGACCAGGATGGGCACATCAATACAAGATTGGATCCAGGGTGGGACATTAATACAAGATGTGGATCAGGATGGTGACATTACTTCAAGATAGGGAAACTACTACAAGATGAGGACATTAATAAAAGATGTTGGTCAGTATTACTATATGGCGCGAATTGTAAGACAATTACTGGATGTGGCCAATTAGGGGACACAAATATTACAAAATATTGTAAACATGCAAAAAAAAAAGGGTGAAAAATGTTTTGGACATTAAAAATCCTGTCTTATATATAAACTAAAGTAAGCAAAAAATGTCATTTAAAAGATTAAAAAAACTAGCTAAAAATGTTCAAAAAAATTATCAAAAGGTGTATTGGAAAAATAAATATGGTATCACTAAAATTGACATCTTGTCCTTCCAAGAATTCTGCCCTCAAATTCACATTTTTTTCTATATGTGGCCAAAATACCCAGCAGAATTTGAGACCTCTGCTTTAAGGCAATGAGAAAACAGTGGTGGCTGTGTGTATGCTGATTTTTTTTTCTATTTGTTTTGCTCTCCTTGACTACCTGCCCAAAGTTACATTAGTATTATGACAAAAATAAGGCTGGCCAAAGCTCCCCCTTGTCTTCAAGAAACAATTTTGCTATTGTTATCGGTCTCGATTTTGTCTTACTAGATTTTGTACTGAAAACACCTTCAGATGTAAACTTTGATAAGATGGAAAACCTTTTTGCTTTTGTTTAACTCTAACAGGTCCCAGGTTCTCATTATTAATCTATCGCTGGGCTCCGTCATCACTCAGATGGATGTATTTAATATCCAATGAATGGCATAATCAGCAAAAATTTTCTACCATCAAATCTATTAAAATAAAATAGTAGACGCAATTGAGTAATAACAGAATGCAGACGAGAGTGCTGATGGAGTAAATGAAAGCTCAGCTATTAACATCCTTTTCATTTTTCAACATAATGTTGAGAATTTACTAAAGAAAAATATATTAGCATTTGCATATTAAAAATGTAACTATGGAAATATTACAGTGAAGCACGCGCTGACGCATATTAATTGCAGCTATCATTCTTGGTGCTGGATTGAAAGTGTAATTATACTGCAGATTTTATCAACTAAATTAGTGAATGCCATGTACAGAAATCCACGGTTACATCTGCTTGATTTATGAAACAATACCAGGGAAATTGGTATTAGAATACTGTCACTCTAAAAAATAGGAATACTTTGTCTGTCAAATTAAAGTGGATCTGCCTTAAGATTTAATACAAGCTGCATACATTATTACACTGACCTCTTAGACCTGAGGAGGCTGCTGTACATACTTTGAAAATCCTGGTATTAAAATTAGCATTTTATCTAGCTGGACTCCTAAAAATGCTCATTTTAATTTCAGAGGAACCGAAAACATAGTGCACAGTTCTATAACAAGTGTTTTAACACTCAGCAGAGCTTGACTCAGCTCAACACAGATCAGCTCAGCTCTGCTGTATAATGCCCTTCATACTGAACAAAGAGCAGATAATCCCCAAGCTGTGCTGTCTACGGAGGAAGTCACTTCTCCTCCACTCTTCCTCTTCAGCTCCACATTGATTGCAAAATATAAACAGCACATACAGCGGGAAAAACGGGTGAGCATATAATATGTCGCATAATGGCCCAAAGAGGTGATTTTACTCACGGAGAGTGATGGACGAACCCCTGGATGGTATGTTCCAGTACGTCGGGTTCGGCCGAACAGTTAAAAAAAAAAAAGTTCCGTTTGAGTACTAGAACAGTACTCAAACAGTACTCAAACCCAGACCCCATTCAGATGAATGAGGGGCCCTAACAGCCATTGTTTGTTATGCTATCATCTGCATGACAGTGCGGCAAACGCTGCCTCTGATCGGAGGTAAGATTATTACTGCTGAGAGCTGCGGTTCCTATGCTGTCAGATGACAGTGTGAGCCAGCAGCTGTTACCTGACTACTCTTGATAATATTCCCCTTATTTTTAGTTGTTTTTAATTTTTTTATTTTGTACCTTACCTTCATAACTTTGCATTTGCTCTCTGTTTTTTTTCCAGCAGATATTACCTTTTCTAGTTTATTTCCAAGGATGCTTCAATAACCAAGATGCCACACAAGGCTTTTGGTATCATTCACCTCCTTCAAAATGCCCCCCTTCCTTTTTTCTCTTATTTTTTCTCCTTTTGTTAACATTTTCTTCCTAAATTCCCCATCACAATTTCTCCCTCCTGCATAATCACTGGCTACCTTGTCATTCCATTCCTAACACAGCAGCTTTTCCCACATAGCGGCATCACACCTCTATCTTCCTTTCACTCTAAAGGCCCCTTCACATTAAGTGACGCTGCAGCGATACCGACAATGATCCGGATCGCTGCAGCGTTGCTGTTTGGTCGCTGGAGAGCTGTCACACAGACAGCTCTCCAGCGACCAACGATGCCGGTAACCAGGGTAAACATCGGGTTACTAAGCGCAGGGTGCTTCTCTGCACTCCTCCTGTACGGAATGTGAGCACAGCGGCCGGAAAGCAGAGCGGTGACGTCACCGCTCTGCTTTCCAGCTGACCGACGCTCACAGCCAGTACAGGAGGAGTGCAGAGCACAGCGCCAAGGACAGACGGCTGTAGGTAAGTATGTAGTGTTTGTTTTTTTTTACTTTTACGCTGGTAACCAGGGTAAACATCGGGTTACTAAGCACGGCCCTGCGCTTAGTAACCCGATGTTTACCCTGGTTACCAGTGAAGACATCGCTGGATCGGTGTCACACACGCCGATCCAGCGATGTCCACGGGAGATCCAGCGACGAAATAAAGTTCTGGACTTTGTTCAGCGACCAACGATCTCCCATCAGGGGCCTGATCGTTGGTCGCTGCCACACATAACGATTTCCTTAACGATATCGTTGCTACGTCACAAAAAGCAACAATATCGTTAACGATATCGTTATGTGTGAAGGTACCTTTAGTGCACTTAGAGTCCAACATCCATTGTTCCCCAGCGGCACTACGCAAGATCCAAATCACCTTATGCTATGACCACAGTGCGCACGTACCCCATGTCCGCGTTCCAGACCTCACTCTGACATCTGCACACAAGTTACTTCCATCTACCTAACTTTTGCTCCTTTATACCGCAGCTATTTATGTGATTTCATTCCCACAGCCCTCCTCTTGGTTAGTACCTCTACACTACTATTATCAGTCTCTCATCAGTCAGCCTTTCTCTGAGGTGAATAACGTTTGCATACGAATATGACAATGCATAGGATCAGCTCTAGTCCTTTCGTGATTACAAGCTCATGTAAACATGCCTGTTTGTTGGGCTCTCCATGCATGTGCTGGGACTGTGACAAAGCCATGACACATGCAGCTGCGGCGTTGATCAGCTGAACGGCCGGCGCGATCTAGGAAGTCGGGTTCTCTCTGCAGCTTATTCGGTAAGCGCTATAGTTTGCTGAATAAGAGGGAACCTGAACATATTCTCTCAACTCTCCTAAAAATCACTGCCCTCTGTTATAGTGCAACTACTATTGATTATACATCCCAACACCATATTATCTACCTTATTTTGTTTTGATTTCTTTATATTAATGTGTTTGTTCTTGGTTGTTTTGCTTGTTTTTATTTACTTTATTTTATTAATTTTTTGTAATTATTATTATTTGTTTATATAGAACCACTGATTCCATGGTGCTGTATGTATGTTGTTTGGTTTCTCTTACCACATGTTCATTTGTACACACTAATTTTGTATATATCGCCTTTTTTAGCAATGTTTGAGAAAGACCCAGGCTGGGTCTAAATGTAGCCTTACAGCTCTATTGATCATCACCCATTTTGAACACTCTAGTATATGACTATTTCTTGAACAAAAAAAGACACTGTTAGCAATGGTTCTGCGAGTGCGGCTGATTACCCTCTATCTGATTACTTGGATCCGTCCAGTCCAGCCAGCACCCCTTCA
The DNA here is from genome assembly GCF_032444005.1 of Ranitomeya imitator. Lineage (NCBI taxonomy): Eukaryota > Metazoa > Chordata > Amphibia > Anura > Dendrobatidae > Ranitomeya > Ranitomeya imitator. The sequence continues at coordinate 548,058,866 of NC_091285.1, forward strand.
AATTGCTGAGCGTGCATCCTTTATATTGACTACAGACCCATTTGAAGTTTGTCAATGACCATCTGGATGATCCTGAGGAGTCATTGGAGAAGGTCATGTGGTCAGAGGGACCACAATGTAACTTTTTGCTATCCACTCCATTCACTGTGTTTGGAAGAAGGATGAGTACAACCAAAAAAACACCATCCCAACCATAAAACATGGAGGGTGAAACATCATACCTTGGGTGTGTTTTTTGCAAAGGGGACAGGACGACAGAAGCATGGATGGGGTCATGTATTGCAAGATCTTGGCCAAAAACCATTGAACATGGGTCATGGCTGAGTCTTCCAGGAAGACAATGACCTGAAACACACGGCCTAGCAACTAAGGAGTGACTTCATAAGGAGCATTTCAAGGTCCTGGAGTGGTGATGGAGCTGAAACTTAACAATGCCCAGCAACTGCCCCAAAACCTGGAAGATCTGGAGATGATCTGTATGGAGAAGTGAGCCAAAATCCCTGCTGCTGTGCATACTTGGTCAAGAATTGCAGGAAACATCTGTCCTTTGTAATTGCAAACAAAAGTTTCTGTACCAAATATTAAGTTCTGATTTTCTATTGTATCAAATACTTATTTCATGCAATAAAATACAATGTAATTATTAGAGATGAGTGAGTAATAAAATACTGGGGTGCTCATTGCACAAACAGAGCAATTCCTAATACTCACATGCTTGCTTCAGTTAAAGCGTATAATAGGAGTCAAAGGGAAAGCCGAGATATTTTTCTTGCAGACGCTACAAAGAAGTCAGGAGGGGCAGTGAAAATCTTCAAATGGATAGGAAATGTGCTGTCTGTATGGAAGAACAGCATGGGGAAGACTCCAGAGAGCATCTGTGGCTCCTAGATCGCTGCTCAGAACAATGGTGTCACACTTTTATTCCACTTTAAGGAGTGACAATAAAACATTCCAAACCGATGGGAAATTGCATTTTAAAGGGGAAAAAAATGTTAAACATTTTTTCCTGTATAATGACTTTGTATATAAGGCAAAATTTAAAAGGATTTAAAATATATATAATTTGTTAACCAATTTTTTTTTTAATTAAAAAATGCGAAATTTCAGTGTAATTTATGAAGCAATAAAGAACTGCAAAAAATAAGGAACTCGGATACACTCTGTATTAGACACAAAGGAGGGCAAATTGTCATGTATTGGTACTCATAAAGGTTATGCACTTTTGAGGGTTATATACCAATAAAATGGACCTCAAACCATGGAATAAGTCTATGGGTGAGCAATATATTACATATAAGATATGTGCACACGTTCAGTAAAGTTTCTGCACCATTTCTGCATCTCTTGGCAGGAAAACGTAGCTGCAAAAATTAACGGTTTTAATGAATTTTTGATGCATGCTTGCCTGTGTTTTCATTGATTTGAGTGAAGTCGATGGTGAAAAATGCAGGGCAAACACGCCCAGAAACTTGACGTATCGGCACCAAATCTGCATGTCAAAAATACTCAATGTGTGCATGGCACTTAAGGTTTATCACTTTGCTGACATCATGTTTTGCTTGATGTCACAAATCCACTCAGAAAAAATGCAAAACAAAAATGCACCAAATATGTAATGTGGACACAGCCTACATTTTGTTTTCTTTGAGGGTTATATACTAACGAAATGTACCCAAGAACACGTAATTCTGTGTAGTTGAGAAATGTAACCCATCAACATTTTTAAACTTTGTTTTGAACGCTATATATCAAAAAAATGTACCCCCAGAACACAAAATGGTGTATGGGTAAGAAATGTGAACAAAATAAAAATGCTTCTTTTTCTAGTATATTCCACCAAAATATGACCGAAAGCACATAAAACTATATTGATGAATAATCTAATCCTGAAAAAAAATTCTACGCTTTTTGTAAGTTTTACATACCACCATAAGGCAACAATAACCATGTTAAACTGTATGGACAATTATTAGGTTCTGTAGAAGGACGTAGATCTGGGTATTTATTTATTATGATGGAATATAGGCTGAACTGGATGGACAAATGTCTTTTTTCGGCCTTACTAACTATGTTACTATGTTACTATGATTAGTCATCGAATCCATAAAAAATGTTTGAACAAAAATGTTTTGAAAGTGTAGTTGATATACTTATACAGTCATAAAGGCTTTGCAGAAAGTGCAAAGTAAGACAAATTATGAGCTGTGTCATCCATAGACCCATGAAAGTTAACAACTGGTGAGTCTCATTAAAGTATTGAATATTACAAACACATTATATGCTGCTGTCATCTGGTGGTTTGGAAAAGTGTGGACTGATCCAGGCTTTGTTCATTTTTATGAGGGTGAGCCCGTCTGCATTCTCTGTTGACAAGTAAAAGCACCTGTCTGTTATGCCCCCTGCGGCATCACTAAAAACCCACTCTGACAAGATGCTAGTGGAAGGGCAGCATAACACCTCTTAGGCATAGAGGGACAGCTCATGCCAGGTGTCCAAATTCGAGACCCAATAGTTGAAAGTCTCAGAGGAATTAGGGAGTACGCTGGTTTGGTTGGCCAGTTAATGCTTGACTATCTTTAAAAACTTTTCTCTTCTTGTCAAAAATACAGAGTAATCAGGCCCTGGGCTGGTGTTATGAAATTGGCCAACACCTTTGAGAGTGTAAAACTGCCACTGCTGTGTGTCTCCCTGGCCTCCTCCTTGGTTGGGCAAGGAAGCTTGCCTTCTGCTGCTAGAGTTGTCTGAACTGAATTTTTTCAACATATTTTCCACAATGGTCTACTGGTACATTTTAGAAGACCTCTCCACCTCAGGAGGAGGAGATGCAAAGTTTTCCTTGTAGAATGGGTCTAGCAGGGTGAACAATCATTATTCTTTTTTGGTAAGGATGAATGTAACGTGAGAGTCACAGGAAAGGCAGTGGTACGTAAAGTCGCCCAAATATGCCAAGCTCTATACAGCCATCAATTCCCTTTCTCCATCATGATAATGACTCTCCATCTCCTACTCCACCTCCCTCTCTTCCTTCTCATTCCCTTCCTCAGCACATGCACTTAGAAAAGATGAAGATTGTGTGGCTACTTGCCTCTGTTATGCCAGCCACCAATCTCCAGTTCCTCCTCTTCAGCGTTCACCTCCTCTTTGATACCTGTGTTATGACTTTCTCTATCCAGATGCTTCACATGCAAAGCTTCAGGTTTAATTGTTATTGACTGTTTAAGTAGATACTGAAGCGTGAGAATTGTGCTGACTATCGTGTCATCACTGCCCACCATCTTTGTGGAGTCCTCAAACTCTTGGAAACCTCACAAATATCAGACATCAATGCCTTCTCTTCAGTGGTTAAATTTGGAGGTTTACCAGAATGCCGACGAGCATGTTGGAACTGGCACTCAACCACAGGCCTCTTCTGTTCACAAAGTCTTGCCAGCATGTGCAGTAGATCCAGCACGTGGTGATGTTACACACCAGTCAGTGAACTCGCACTTGCATGCACAGCTGCAGCACTGCCAGAGCAGAGGCAGCTGTAGCCGATTTGTGAAAATGGGCGCTGACGCAGCATACCTTGACAGAATTTATGGCAAATCTGGGTATGTTTTCAGAAACTGCTGAACTACCAAGTTGAGCACATGTGCCAAGCATGGTATGTGTGTGAGCTTGCCAAGCTTTACAGCCAGCCACCACCAGGTTATACACGACCAAGCATTGGTTGGAGGTTCAGCAGAAAAAAACACAGATCTGACTGGTCTGTTATTGCTTTATGCAACTCTGCCGCTGTGTGCGATTTATCTCCTAGACAAATTACCTTCAGCGGAGCCTGTTGCCACTTCACTGAGGCAGAGCTTCCAGCTGATGTGGATGACGTGCTCCGAGATGGCACATCAAAGATGGGAGGATGAGGAGGAGCAGAATGGCGTGCAGGAACTGCTGTAGGAGGTGGAGGAAGCCCTGATTGAGGTAGGGCCAACAATCCTCGATGTCGGGAGCACATGCACTGTGCCAGGGTGAGGCTCGTCCACAGCCTCCACAATATTCACCCAGTGTGCCATCATGGAAACAAGCGCTTGTCCACATGTTGATTAACTAGGCAATAGCAGTAAGTGCATTGGTAACGGCATGGATGAGGTTCCTGGACACATGCTGTACAAAGCAGTGAAGCCACATTGGGGCATAGAACTGAGGGACGGCTTCCTCCATGAGTCGCCGGAAATCCTCTGAGTCTACCAGCCTAAATGGCAACATTTCCATGCCAGCAGCCTGGAAATGTGCCCATTTAGCCTTAGGACCTGTGGGTGGTTGGCTGGTAACTTTCTTTTTCATTCCAAGACCTGGGGTAGAGACAGCTGAACGCAGTGCCAGGACAAGGATTTGGAAGTGCATGATGATGGTAAGTCAGAATGTGCAAGAATAGGTGCAGGGCTGAAGACATTTGTGCAAGTGTTTTGGTCAGGGGATTGGGAAGCACCTAATACACAGGAAGAGGCAGTGGTGTCACCCAATGGCACCAATCACGGACCCATGTATTTGGCCAACCATGTCGGGTGCTTAGATGACAAGTACCTGATCATGTTGGTGGTGGTTAGGTTGCTAGTAGTGTTGAGCATTCCGATACCGCAAGTATCGGGTATCGGCCGATATTTGCGGTATCGGAATTCCGATACTTCCCGCGTATCGGATACCGGAATCGGAAGTTCCCAGAATTCAAATTGAACGCAGCAGCCAATGAGGAATGAATGAAAGTGTGGGCACATCCTGTTTAGCATGGTGGGCATGTAAGTACTGGCAAGGCTTGGATTGGCTGCTGAAATGATGTCACTCTGCACTATAAAAAAGCGCTGCCGCCATTTTGCGCTCACTCTGCTGTGATTTCAGTTAGGGACAGGACGCTGTGTTCTAACTGAGGGCCAGTTGAGCTTGCTAATTGCTTTATTTTCCTTTCCAAAGGCTAATTTAGCAAAACGCTGTGTGTTCTTCACTGTTCACCTTGCTCTTGCCTTGCAGCGCTGTTTTAACAGCGTTCTGCAAGGTCTCTGTGTGTGTGTGTGTGTGCAGCTCACTCTGTAGTCTGTGTGCAGCCATATATCCGGTTGTATTCAGCTCAGGGGGGGTTCACACTGCCTCACACAGTTGTTCTTTTTTGCTCTTAGTGCAGCCTGCTGCACATTGTTTCTCAAATTTCCTATTAGTGTTTTTCCACCAGTCTCCAGCTCTATTGTGGAAAAACACTACATAGGATAACCTAGAGGGGGGTTTTTGGGCCTTGCAGCGCCATTTACGGCTGTCTGCACGGTCTCCGTGTGAGCCCAGCTCGCCCTGTAGTCTGTGTGCAGCCATAGCCAGTTGGATTCAGCTCAGGGTTCGTTACTGGCTCATACCTTGAGAAAAATTTTCCTTTTTTTCAAATAGTGCAGCCTGTTTAAAATTTGAAAAAAAAAATTCCTATTAGTGTCTTTCCACTCGTATCCAGCTAAATAGTGGAAAAACACTATATAGGATAACCTAGAGGAGGGTTTTTTGGCCTTGCAGCGCCGTTTACGGCTGTCTGCACGGTCTCCGTGTGAGCCCAGCTCGCCCTGTAGTCTGTGTGCAGCCATAGCCAGTTGGATTCAGCTCAGGGTTCGTTACTGGCTCATACCTTGCGAAAAATTTTCCTTTTTTTTCAAATAGTGCAGCCTGTTTAAAATTTGAAAAAAAAAAATCCTATAAGTGTCTTTCCACTCGTATCCAGCTAAATAGTGGAAAAACACTATATAGGATAACCTAGAGGAGGGTTTTTTGGCCTTGCAGCGCCGTTTACGGCTGTCTGCACGGTCTCCGTGTGAGCCCAGCTCGCCCTGTAGTCTGTGTGCAGCCATAGCCGGTTGGATTCAGCTCAGGGTTCGTTACTGGTTCATACCTTGAGAAAAATTTTCCTTTTTTTTTGAAATAGTGCAGCCTGTTTAAAATTTGAAAAAAAAAAAATTCCTATTAGTGTCTTTCCACCAGTCTCCAGCTCAATTGTGGAAAAACACTACATAGGATAACCTAGAGGTTTTTTTTGGGGCCTTGCAGCGCCATTTACGGCTGTCTGCACGGTCTCTGTGTGAGCGCAGCTCGCCCTGTAGTCTGTGTGCAGCCATAGCCGGTTGGATTCAGCTCAGGGTGCGTTACTGCCTCATACCTTGAAAAACAATTTCCTTTTTTTCAAATAGTGCAGCCAGTTTAAAATTTGAAAAAAAAAATTCCTATTAGTGTCTTTCCACTTGTATCCAGCTAAATAGTGGAAAAACACTATATAGGATAACCTAGAGGAGGGTTTTTTGGCCTTGCAGCGCCGTTTACGGCTGTCTGCACGGTCTCCGTGTGATTTAAACTAGCTCTGTAGCCCGATCTGCACCAAAAAAAAGGTTAAGTTCACCAAACACAACTTAACACTTGTGTAGGCCACATTTGAAAAATAATAAAGTTTAGTCCACAATTTACAACATTAGTGTTTCTTACACCTGTTAGGAGGAGCATTACAGGAATAAGCACACTAAGGCCTTAGTACTTTTCTGCTTATCTTTATCTGTCAACCAAGATGAAGAGGGCAGGGAGTAAGGCACGTGGGCGTGGGCGCGGAGCAGGGAGAGGAGCAGGGAGAGGACGTGGTGATTCTGTGCCTGCTGCGGGCGCCGGTGACTCGTCGTCACTCAGTTTCAGCAGGGAACAGTCCTTCATGCGCAGCTTTGTCGGAGAGCGCCGTGCACCGCTGCTGCGTGAAGACCAAATTGAAGCCGTTGTCGGGTGGATGGCAGCTAACGCCTCGGCATTGACTTCAGTTAGTGCCACATCCTCTCAGGCACAGAGCACTGGAGAGCAGCCATCTGTCTCTTCACCACCTGCCAAATTGGCCAGGCAGTCAGAGAGCCCAGGACAGGAGCCGTCTCTACTTCTGTTCTCTGAATCTCTTGGCTTGGAAACAGGGGGCCAGCCAAGCAGCATTGGAGAAATGGAAGAAGAGGCAGTGTGCAGTGATGCCCAACACCTTTTTCTCTCTGACTCTGAAGAGGCAGGTGGGCCAGTGCCTCCGGTGACCACAGCGCAGTACGCATCTGATGATGAAACTCAGGTGCCGCTTTCTCGTGCGTACTGTGCTGCTGAGACTACCCAGGAGGAGCAGTTGGTGGCAGAGGGTAGTGGAGATGATGAGGTCCTTGACCCATCGTGGCGTGAGGAACAGGAAGGTGGTGGGAGCAGCTCAGAGGAAGAGCTTCCTCTTACGGGCCAAAGAGGGAGAGGGAGGGGGAAGACTGCGGAGCCTGTAGCCTCCACTTTGGCACCCGTTAGGAGCCTGTCTCTTTCCAAAGCCAAAAAGGGCGCTCCCAAGACTTGCAGTGCCTGGTCCTTTTTTGACACAGTTGCAGATGACATTTGTTTTGTCAAATGCAAGCTGTGTCATCATAAAGTAAAAAGAGGGAAAAATGTCAGCAACCTCAATACCACAAATATGTGGAAACATGTGCGGACCAGGCACGCGGTGGAGTTACAGAAACACACTGAAGATGTAGGCCAACCAACAGCGGCAGCTACCACCTCTTCAGCTCGTGTTGCCTCTTCCTCCAGCTCACGCACAGCTGGTTTGGCTTCCTCCCAGAGACCTTGTGTAATTCCACCCACAGCACCACCTTCCCAGTCATCCTCACACTCCCAGTCTACTCTACAGCCATCGGTAGTACAGGCATGGGAGAAAAGGCGGGCATTCTCGGCCAACCACCCCCGAGCACAGGCTCTGAATGCAGGCATTGCCAAACTGTTGTCCCTGGAAATGCTCTCGTTCAGGCTGGTGGAGACTGACAGCTTCCGTGACTTGATGGCATTGGCAGTCCCACAGTACAAGGTGCCCAGCCGCTTTTACTTCAGCAGGCAGGCTGTCCCTGCCCTGCACAGGCATGTTGAGGCAAACATAAAACATGCGCTACTGAACGCCGTCAGTAGCAAGGTCCACCTCACCACCGATGCGTGGACCAGTCAGCATGGACAGGGGCGATATGTTTCCCTCACTGCCCATTGGGTTAATGTTGTTGAGCCAGGTACAGATCGTGCGAGTGGCGCAGGACGTGTCCTGCCCACTCCAAGGATTGCAGGAATCCAGTCTGTACGCATCGACTCCTCCTCTTACACCAGTTCCTCTGATTCCTCTCTGCAGGATCCGTCACAGTCCACCCCCACATGGACCCGTGAACGTTTACCTATGACCGACATGAGCACAGCCGTGGCCAAACGTCAGCAGGCCGTCTTGAAACTAGTTTCATTGGGGCATCGAAGCCACACAGCGCAGGAGCTCTGGAATGCCATAAAGCAGGAGAGCGATGTGTGGTTACTGCCAGCGAATCTCCAGCCAGGCATGGTAGTGTGTGACAATGGCCGAAATCTGGTGGCAGCTTTGGCCCTTGGCAACCTCACTCACATCCCATGTCTGGCACATGTGCTCAATTTGGTTGTGCAGAGTTTTCTGAGGGACTATCCGGATCTTGATGCCCTGCTGCACAAGGTCCGCCTAGAGTGTGCTCACTTGCGGCGTTCCAGCTTGGCCAGATCCCGCATTGCTGCTCTGCAGCGCCGATTCCGCCTTCCGGAACACCGCATCATATGTGACCTACCTACCCGGTGGAATTCCACGTTACATATGTTGGAGCGGTTGTGTGAGCAGCAGCAAGCAGTTATGGAGTACCAGCTGCATCAGGCGCAAAGAAGTCGCAGTCAGCGCCGATCAGACTTCACAACCACAGAGTGGGCCACTATGAAGGACGTCTGCCAGGTTTTGCGTCCTTTTGATTATTCCACGCGGATGGCAAGTGCAGATGATGCACTAGTCAGCATGACTGTCCCCCTTATCTGCCTGCTTCAGCAAACTTTGCAAGGGTTAAGGGATGATGTGGTGGAAGAGGTGGAGGATGAGGAGTCACCTTTTCCATCAGCTTCTGGAGAGTCAGCGCCACGTGGTTCCTCACAAAGGGGTACGCAGGGGCCAATTTGTGAGGAGGATGAGGAGGAATCAATGGAGGAGGAAGAGCTCCGTCCAGAGGAGGGAGCGACACAATTGTCCAGTGGTCAGTGTGTACAGCGAGGGTGGGGTGATGACGAGCGGGCAGAGATCATGTCTCAAGCAGGGGACAGCGTTTCTGGGCCAGTTGGCACTCTGCAGCACATGGTGGATTTCATGCTGCAGTGCCTGAGAAACGACCGCCGCATCGACCACATTCTCAACATGCCTGATTATTGGGTGTTCACCCTCCTCGATCCTCGCTACCGGGACAACGTCCAAAACCTCATCCCTGCGTTGACCCGGGAGCGTAAATTGCGGGAGTACCACGACACACTGGTGAATTCCATCATCTTCTCCTGTCCAACAGAGAGGAGTGCTGCTAGTGCTTTACAAAGCAGCTCAGTGCGTCGAGGCAGTGGGGGAGGCTCTGCCCAAAGAGGGAGCAGAAGCAGTGCCTCTGCCCAAGGCAAGCCCAGTATGGCACAACTCTGGCACACTTTTGTGTGCCCGCCCCAAATGTCTACACCATCACCGGCGGCTCCAGTCAGCAGGAGGCAACGGTTCCGTCAGATGGTGACAGACTACATGGCTTGCCCTCTTACTGTACTCCCAGACGGCTCTTCCCCGTTCAAGTTTTGGGTCTCTAAGCTGGATACATGGCCAGAGCTAAGCCAGTATGCATTGGAGGTGCTGGCTTGCCCTGCGGCTAGTGTCTTATCGGAACGTGTCTTTAGTGCCGCAGGTGGTGTACTAACAGACCGTCGCATGCGACTATCCTCCGATAACGTTGACCGGCTTACTTTCCTGAAAATGAACCAGGCCTGGATCTCGCAGGAATTTGCCACTCCTCTGCCTGATTAAGTAATTGGGTGTCATCCAGGTCTCCTGCTGTGTTCATCTTTCTACCACCTGAACTGCTATTCCTGGGCTCCAACACCGCCAGTTGCGGCTCAGAAGTGCAGGCTGCACAGTAAAAACATACGACCCAGTGTTATTGGGTTTCAGTAATGTCAGCTGATCCCCAGCTGTGTAGCCGGCAATGTGTCCTGCGACCGCCACGCTGGCACAACAACCTAAATGTAAGGGAACCTGTCCCCCCCCCCCGTCGTTTGTTACTGAAAGAGCCATCTTGTGCAGCAGTAATGCTGCACAAGGAAAAGGTAGCTCTTTTTTTTTAGCTCTTTGCACACGCAGAACTTAACACTTATAAAATGTGTTCACTGATACCGTTATACCGTCCCGGAGCTGGGACTTTCCTTCGTAATGTGACGCAGCACAGCCGTCATTCCTACCCCCTTGGTGCCATGCGCTGCCTCCTCAGCGTTGTTTTAAGCTGTCACGGAGCCTGCGCTGTTCTGTTATCCCTTGGGCATGCCCTATTTGCGCTGCCTGTCTTCTGACATAATTTGGTGTCAGGCTGGCTGCGCCTGTGCGGCCGCGGTGCCCGACATCCCGCCTCGCAGTGTCTTCTGATTGAGTCACACTGCGGGCCTGGGATCCATGGGCATGCGCAGTGCATATCTTCCCCTCGGGCTCTCGCTCATTTCCCTCCGCCTTCTTTAGACTGTGCGCCGTCAGCTGATCCCTAGCATGCCACGGCCGTGACACCGCACAGTCTGAAGAAGAGGGAAGGAGGGGAGTGAGAGTCGAGGTTATGCACTGTGCATGCCCATGGTTCCAAGGCCCGCAGTGGGATTACGTTAGATGAGACTGCGAGGTGGGATCTGGAGCAGCGTGGACGCACAGGCACTGACAGCCTGACACCAAATTATGTCAGAAGACAGGCAGCGCTAATTGGGCATGGCCAAGGGCTAACAGAACAGCGCAGGCTCCGTGACAGCTTAAAACAACGCTGAGGAGGCAGCGCACGGCATCAAGGGGATAGGAATGACAGCTGTGCTGTGTCCCATTACGAAGGAAATTCGCACCTCCGGAACGGTTTAACGGTATAAAGGGACACATTTTTTGTGTTTACTTCGGTGTTTGCAAGGAGCATAATTAAAAGAGCAACCTTTTCCTTTTGCATCCTTAGTGCTGCACAACATGGCTCTTTCAGCTACAAACGTCTTGGGGGGGGGGGGGGGTTAAAGGTTTCCTTTCAACTTGCTCCAATCAGGCTTCGGCCTACACTCTGTTCCTCTGCTCCTCTTGCTGTCCCTGGGCTCTAACACCGCCAGTTGGTGCCTGGAAGTGCTGTGGGCACAGTCAACAGTCGCTCCTCTGTTATTGGGGTTCAGTAACGTCAGCTGATCCCCAGCTGTGTGTGCGGCAATACCTCCAATCTGCTCCTCCTGCTGTCCCTGGGCTCTAACACCGCCAGTTGGTGCCTGGAAGTGCTGTGTGCACAGTCAACAGTCGCTCCTCTGTTATTGGGGTTCAGTAACGTCAGCTGATCCCCAGCTGTGTGTGCGGCAATACCTCCAATCTGCTCCTCCTGCTGTCCCTGGGCTCTAACACCGCCAGTTGGTGCCTGGAAGTGCTGTGTGCACAGTCAACAGTCGCTCCTCTGTTATTGGGGTTCAGTAACGTCAGCTGATCCCCAGCTGTGTATCCGGCAACGTGTCATGCGACCGCCACGCTGGCACAAGTAAAATGTAAGGGGACCTGTCCCCCCCCCCCCCCCTAGGCGTTTGTTACTGAAAGAGCCACCATGTGCAGCACTAATACTGCACAAGGGAAAGGTCGCTCTTGAAATTATGCTCCTTGCAAACGCTGAACTACACACTCATATAATGTGTCCCCTCACACCGTCCAACCGTCCCGGAGGTGGGACTTTCCTTTGTAATGTGACGCAGCACAGCCGTCATTGCTACCCCCTTGGCACCGTGCGCTGCCTCCTTAGCGTTGTTTGATTCCGTCATGGACCCTGCGCTGTTATGTTATCCCTTGGCCATGCACAGTTTGCGCTGCCCGTCCTCTGACATCATTTGTTGTCGTCCTGGCTGCGCCTGTGCATCCACGCTGCCCGAAATCACACCTCGCAGTGTCGTCTAATGTGATCCCACAGTGGGCCTGGTATCCATGGCCATGCGCAGTGCATATACTAGCCTCTCACTCCCCTTCTTCACGCTTCTTCAGACTAGGCGGCGTCAGCTGATCCCTAATAGCATGCCACGGCCGTGACGCCGCACAGTCTGAAGAAGCAGGAAGGAGGTGAGTGAGAGGCGATGATATGCACTGCGCATGCCCATGGATCCCTGGCCCGCAGTGGGACTACATTAGATGACACTGCAAGGTTGGATCTCGGGCAGCTTGGACGCACAGGCACTGCCAGCCTGACACCTACATGATGTCAGAAGACGCGCACCGCTAACTGTGCATGGCCAAGGGATAACATTACAGCGCGGGCTCCGTGACAGAACCAAACAACGTTGAGGAGGTGGCGCCCGGCACCAAGGGGGTTGGAATGACGGCTGTGGTGTGTCACATTACAAAGGAAAGTCCCACTTCCGGGATGGTTTGACGGTGTGAGGGGACACATTATATGAGTGTGTACTTCAGCGTTTGCAAGGAGCATAATTTTCGGAGCCACCATTTTCCATGTGCAGTATTACTGCTGTACAAGATGGCTCTTTCAGCAACAAATGCCTGGGGGGGGGGTTAAAGGTTCCCTTTCAACTTGCTCCACTGCAGGCTTCGGCCTACACTCTGCTCCTCTTTGATTCCCTGGGTTTCAACACTGTCAGTTGCCACCTGGAAGTGTTGTCTACACAGAAAAAACACTAGGTGATGTGTCAGTGGGGTTCAGCACCGCCAGCTGTTCCCCTGCTGTGTAGTCGGCAACGTGTCCAGCACAAGCCACGCTGGCACAACAGAACAAAAGCTGCCACCAGTGCAGGCTTCGGCCTACACTCTGCTCCTCTCCTCCTCCTGCTGACCCTGGGCTCAAACACCGCTAGTTTTTGCCCGGAAGTGCTAGCTGCACAGAGAAAAACACCAGCCAATGTGTTAGTGGGGTTCAGCAACGCCAGCTGTTCCCCTGCTGTGTAGCCGGCAACGTGACCTGCAAACGCCATGCAGGCACAGGAACTGAAATTAAAAGGGAACCTGGCCCCACCCCCCCAGGTGTTTCTATGTATAACAGCCACCTAGTACAGCAGTACTGCTGCATTTGTACAAGGTGGCTGACTTTTTCTCCTTGCCCACGTGGAACTCAACACGTACAAAATGTGTCTCATTGAGACCATTCCACTGTCCCTGAGGTGTGACTTTCCTTTGTAATGATACGCAGCACCCCCCTTGGTAGCGTTTCCCGTCTTTTGTCATCATGGTTAGCTGGCTGCGCCTGTGCATCCGCCCTGCTAGAAACAACGCCCCTCGTTGTCATATTTATTTTGTCAGCGAGGGTGTGGTTTATGGGCACGAGCAGTGCATATGTTCGCCTGTCTTAACTCATCTCCTTCCGCCTTCTTCAGACTGTGCGGCCTCCTGGCCGTGGTAGGCGATAAGGGATCAGCTGAGGCCGCCCAGTCTGGAGCAGGTGTAAGGACATGTGTAAGCGGCAAACCTATTTACTGCACAAGGCCACGAATCCCAGCCACGCAGTGTGATTTTTTGAAAACACACTGTGGGTCTGGGATTCATGTCCATCGCTAACCGCAACGGCCGACATGAAATGAGGTCAGAAGACAGGAAGCGCTCACAGCGCATGGCCAAGGGATCACAATAGCGCAGACTCCTGTACAGCAAATAACAACGCTCAGGAATCTGCGCCCAGTACCTAGGTGCAAATTTTGACACCTGTGCTGCGTCTCGTTAAAAAGACAAGTCACGCCTCCATAACTGTTTGACAGTATAATGGGCTAAATAGTGTACGTGTTTTAGTCAGCGTGTGCAAGGAGCAAAACAAATAGAGCAACCTTTTACTTGTGCAGCATTAATGCTGCACAAGGTGTGGCTCTTGTACCTTGCAACACCTGAGTGTGGTTAAAGGTAACCTTTGAAATTGGTTCAACTAGGCTTCGGCCTACACTCTGCTCCTCTACTCCTCCTGCTGACCCTGGGCTCAAACACCGCTAGTTTTTGCCCGGAAATGCTAGCTGCACAGAGAAAAACACCAGCCAATGTGTTAGTGGGGTTCAGCACCGCCAGCTGTTCCCCTGCTGTGTAGTCGGCAACGTGTCCAGCACAAGCCACGCTGGCACAACAGAACAAAAGCTGCCACCAGTGCAGGCTTCGGCCTACACTTTGCTCCTCTCCTCCTCCTGCTGACCCTGGGCTCAAACACCGCTAGTTTTTGCCCGGAAGTGCTAGCTGCACAGAGAAAAACACCAGCCAATGTGTTAGTGGGGTTCAGCAACGCCAGCTGTTCCCCTGCTGTGTAGCCGGCAACGTGACCTGCAAACGCCATGCAGGCACAGGAACTGAAATTAAAAGGGAACCTGGCCCCACCCCCCCAGGTGTTTCTATGTATATCAGCCACCTTGTACAGCAGTACTGCTGCATTTGTACAAGGTGGCTGACTTTTTCTCCTTGCCCACGTGGAACTCAACACGTACAAAATGTGTCTCATTAGAGACCATTACAATGTCCCTGAGGTGTGACTTTCCTTTGTAATGACACGCAGCACCACCCTTGTTAGCGCTGCCCGTCTTTTGACATCATTGGTTAGCTGGCTGCGCCTGTGCATCTCCCCTGCTCGAAACAACGCCCCTCGGTGTCTTATTTTTTTGGACAGCGAGGGTGTGATTGATGGGCATGTGCAGTGCATATGTTTGCCTGTGTTCACTCATCTCCTTCCGCCTTCTTCAGACTGGGTGTCCTCATGGCCGCGGCAGGCGATAAGGGATCAGATGAGGCCGCCCAGTCTGAAGCAGGTGTAAGGACATGTGTGAGCGGCAAACATATTTAGTGCACCAGGGCACGAATCCCAGCACCGCAGTGTGATTTTTTAAAAACACACTGTGGGTCTGGGATTCATGTCCATCGCTAACCGCAACGGCCAACATGAAATGAGGTCATAAGACAGGAAGCGCTCACAGCGCATGGCCAAAGGATCACAAGAGCGCAGACTCCTGTACAGCAACTAACAACGCTCAGGAAGCTGCGCCCATGCAAAAAGGTGTTGTTTTCGACACCTGTGCTGCTTTTCTTTAACCCCTTCAAGACCCAGCCTATTTTGACCTTAAAGACCTTGCCGTTTTTTGCAATTCTGACCAGTGTCCCTTTATGAGGTAATAACTCAGGAACGCTTCAACGGATCCTAGCGGTTCTGAGATTGTTTTTTCGTGACATATTGGGCTTCATGTTAGTGGTAAATTTAGGTCAATAAATTCTGCATTTATTTGTGATAAACACGGAAATTTGGCGAAAATTTTGAAAATTTCGCAATTTTCACATTTTGAATTTTTATTCTGTTAAACCAGAGAGATATGTGACACAAAATAGTTAATAAATAACATTTCCCACATGTTTACTTTACATCAGCACAATTTTGGAAACAAAATTTTTTTTTGTTAGGAAGTTATAAGGGTTAAAATTCGACCAGCGATTTGTCATTTTTACAACGAAATTTACAAAACCATTTTTTTTAGGGACCACCTCACATTTGAAGTCAGTTTGAGGGGTCTATATGGCTGAAAATACCCAAAAGTGACACCATTCTAAAAACTGCACCCCTCAAGGTACTCAAAACCACATTCAAGAAGTTTATTAACCCTTCAGGTGCTTCACAGCAGCAGAAGCAACATGGAAGGAAAAAATGAACATTTAACTTTTTAGTCACAAAAATTATCTTTTAGCAACAATTTTTTTATTTTCCCAATGGTAAAAGGAGAAACTGAACCACGAACGTTGTTGTCCAATTTGTCCTGAGTACGCTGATACCTCATATGTGGGGGTAAACCACTGTTTTGGCGCACGGCAGGGCTTGGAAGGGAAGGAGCGCCATTTGACTTTTTGAATCAAAAATTGGCTCCACTCTTTAGCGGACACCATGTCACGTTTGGAGAGCCCCCGTGTGCCTAAAAATTGGAGCTCCCCCACAAGTGACCCCATTTTGGAAACTAGACGCCCCAAGGAACTTATCTAGATGCATAGTGAGCACTTTGAACCCCCAGGTGCTTCACAAATTGATCCGTAAAAATGAAAAAGTACTTTTTTTTCACAAAAAAATTCTTTTAGCCTCAATTTTTTCATTTTCACATGGGCAACAGGATAAAATGGATCCTAAAATGTGTTGGGCAATTTCTCCTGAGTACACCAATACCTCACATGTGGAGGTAAACCACTGTTTGGGCACATGGTAAGGCTCGGAAGGGAAGGAGCGCCATTTGACTTTTTGAATGAAAAATTATTTCCATCGTTAGCGGACACCATGTCGCGTTTGGATAGCTCCTGTGTGCCTAAACATTGGCGCTCCCCCACAAGTGACCCCATTTTGGAAACTAGACCCCCCAAGGAACTAATTTAGATGCCTAGTGAGCATTTTAAACCCTCAGGTGCTTCACAAATTGATCTGTAAAAATGAAAAAGTAATTTTTTTTCACAAAAAAATTCTTTTCGCCTCAATTTTCTCATTTTCACATGGGCAGTAGGATAAAATGGATCATAAAATTTGTTGGGCAATTTCTCCCGAGTACGCCGATACCTCATATGTGGGGGTAAACCACTGTTTGGGCACTCGGCAGGGCTCGGAAGAGAAGGCGTGCCATTTGACTTTTTGAATGGAAAATTAGCTCCAATTGTTAGCGGACACCATGTCGCGTTTGGAGAGCCCCTGTGTGCCTAAACATTGGAGCTCCCCCACAAGTGACCCCATTTTGGAAACTAGACCCCCTAAGGAACTTATCTAGATGCATATTGAGCACTTTAAACCCCCAGGTGCTTCACAGAAGTTTATAACGCAGAGCCATGAAAATAAAAAATAATTTTTCTTTCCTCAAAAATGATTTTTTAGCCTGGAATTTCCTATTTTGCCAAGGATAATAGGAGAAATTGGACCCCAAATATTGTTGTCCAGTTTGTCCTGAGTACGCTGATACCCCATATGTGGGGGTAAACCACTGTTTGGGCGCACGGCAGGGCTCGGAAGGGATGGCACGCCATTTGGCTTTTTAAATGGAAAATTAGCTCCAATCATTAGCGGACACCATGTCACGTTTGGAGAGCCCCTGTGTGCCTAAACATTGGAGATCCCCCAGAAATGACACCATTTTAGAAACTAGACCCCCAAAGGAACTAATCTAGATGTGTGGTGAGGACTTTGAACCCCCAAGTGCTTCACAGAAGTTTATAACGCAGAGCCATGAAAATAAAAAAAAAAATTATTTTCTCAAAAATGATCTTTTAGCCTGCAATTTTTTATTTTCCCAAGGGTAACAGGAGAAATTTGACCCCAAAAGTTGTTGTCCAGTTTCTCCTGAGTACGCTGATACCCCATATGTGGGGGTAAACCACTGTTTGGGCACATGCCGGGGCTCGGAAGTGAAGTAGTGACGTTTTGAAATGCAGACTTTGATGGAATGCTCTGTGGGCGTCACGTTGCGTTTGCAGAGCCCCTGATGTGGCTTAACAGTAGAAACCCCCCACAAGTGACCCCATTTTGGAAACTAGACCCCCAAAGGAACTTATCTAGATGTGTGGTGAGCACTTTGAACCCCCAAGTGCTTCATAGAAGTTTATAATGCAGAGCCGTGAAAATAATAAATACGTTTTCTTTCCTCAAAAATAATTATTTAGCCCAGAATTTTTTAATTTTCCCAAGGGTAACAGGAGAAATTTGACCCCAATATTTGTTGTCCAGTTTCTCCTGAGTACGGTGATACCCCATATGTGGGGGTAAACTACTGTTTGGGCACATGCCGGGGCTTGGAATTGAAGTAGTGACGTTTTGAAATGCAGACTTTGATGGAATGCTCTGCGGGCGTCACGTTGCGTTTGCAGAGCCCCTGATGTGCCTAAACAGTAGAAACCCCCCACAAGTGACCCCATTTTGGAAACTAGACCCTGAAAGGAACTTATCTAGATGTGTGGTGAGCACTTTGAACCCCCAAGTGCTTCATAGAAGTTTATAATGCAGAGCCGTGAAAATAATAAATACGTTTTCTTTCCTCAAAAATAATTATTTAGCCCAGAATTTTTTATTTTCCCAAGGGTTACAGGAGAAATTGGACCCCAAAAGTTGTTGTCCAGTTTCTCCTGAGTACGCTGATACCCCATATGTGGGGGTAAACCACTGTTTGGGCACACGTCGGGGCTCAGAAGGGAAGTAGTGACTTTTGAAATGCAGACTTTGATGGAATGGTCTGCGGGTGTCACGTTGCGTTTGCAGAGCCCCTGGTGTGCCTAAACAGTAGAAACCCCCCACAAGTGACCCCATTTTAGAAACTAGACCCCCCAAGGAACTTATCTAGATATGTGGTGAGCACTTTGAACCCCCAAGTGCTTCACAGACGTTTACAACGCAGAGCCGTGAAAATAAAAAATCATTTTTCTTTCCTCAAAAATTATGTTTTAGCAAGCATTTTTTTAGATTCACAAGGGTAACAGGAGAAATTGGACCCCAGTAATTGTTGCGCAGTTTGTCCTGAGTATGCTGGTACCCCATATGTGGGGGTAAACCACTGTTTGGGCACACGTCAGGGCTCGGAAGTGAGGGAGCACCATTTGACTTTTTGAATACGAGATTGGCTGGAATCAATGGTGGCGCCATGTTGCGTTTGGAGACCCCTGATGTGCCTAAACAGTGGTAACCCCTCAATTCTACCTCCAACACTAACCCCAACACACCCCTAACCCTAATCCCAACTGTAGCCATAACCCTAATCACAGCCCTAACCGCAACACACCCCTAACCACAACCCTAACCCCAACACACCCCTAACCATAACCACAACCCTAATTCCAACCCTAACCCTAAGGCTATGTGCCCACGTTGCGGATTCGTGTGAGATATTTCCGCACCATTTTTGAAAAATCTGCAGGTAAAAGGCACTGTGTTTTACCTGCGGATTTTCCGCGGATTTCCAGTGTTTTTTGTGCGGATTTCACCTGCGGATTCCTATTGAGGAACAGGTGTAAAACGCTGCGGAATCCGCACAAAGAATTGACATGCTGCGGAAAATACAACGCAGCGTTCCCGCGCGGTATTTTCCGCACCATGGGCACAGCGGATTTGGTTTTTCATATGTTTACATGGTACTGTAAACCTGATGGAACACTGCTGCGAATCCGCAGCCAAATCCGCACCGTGTGCACATAGCCTAATTCTAAAGGTATGTGCACACGCTGCGGAAAACGCTGCAGATCCGCAGCAGTTTCCCATGAGTTTACAGTTCAATGTAAACCTATGGGAAACAAAAATCGCTGTACACATGCTGCGGAAAAACTGCACGGAAACGCAGCGGTTTACATTCCGCAGCATGTCACTTCTTTGTGCGGATTCCGCAGCGGTTTTACAACTGCTCCAATAGAAAATCGCAATTGTAAAACCGCAGTGAAATGCGCAGAAAAAAACGTGGTAAATCCGCCATAAATCCGCAGCGGTTTAGCACTGCGGATTTATCAAATCCGCAGCGGAAAAATCCGCAGAGGACCAGAATACGTGTGCACATTCCTAACCCTAACCCTAGCCCTAGCCCTAACCCTACCCCTAACCCTACCCCTAGCCCTACCCCTAACCCTACCCCTAACCCTACCCCTAACCCTAACCCTACCCCTAACCCTAACCCTACCCCTAACCCTAACCCTACCCCTAACCCTAACCCTACCCCTACCCCTAACCCTATTCTAACAGTGGAAAAAAAAAAATTTCTTTATTTTTTTATTGTCCCTACCTATGGGGGTGACAAAGGGGGGGGTCATTTATTATTTTTTTTATTTTGATCACTGAGATAGATTATATCTCAGTGATCAAAATGCACTTTGGAACGAATCTGCCGGCCGGCAGATTCGGCGGGCGCACTGCGCATGCGCCCGCCATTTTGGAAGATGGCGGCGCCCGGGAGAAGAAGGACGGGACCACGGCTGGATCGGTAAGTATGATAGGGTGGGGGGGGACCACGGGGGGGGGGATCGGAGCACGGGGGGGGGAATCGGAGCGCGGGAGGGGTGGAACGGAGCGCGGGGGGCGTGGAACGGAGCACGGGGGGGCTGGAATGGAGCACGGGGGGGTGGAACGGAGCACGGGGGGGGGTGGATCGGAGTGCAGGGGGGGTGATTGGAGCACGGGGGGGTGATTGGAGCACGGGGGGAGCGGGCACGAGCACGGGGGGGGAGCGGAGCACAGGACGGAGGGGAGCCGGAGCAGTGTACCGGCCAGATCGGGGGGGTGGGGGGGCGATCGGAGGGGTGGGGTGGGGGCACACTAGTATTTCCAGCCATGGCCGATGATATTTCAGCATCGGCCATGGCTGGATTGTAATATTTCACCCGTTATAATGGGTGAAATATTACAAATCGCTCTGATTGGCAGTTTCACTTTCAACAGCCAATCAGAGCGATCGTAGCCACGAGGGGGTGAAGCCACCCCCCCTGGGCTAAACTACCACTCCCCCTGTCCCTGCAGATCGGGTGAAATGGGAGTTAACCCTTTCACCCGATCTGCAGGGACGCGATCTTTCCATGACGCCGCATAGGCGTCATGGGTCGGAATGGCACCGACTTTCATGACGCCTACGTGGCGTCATGGGTCGGGAAGGGGTTAAAAAGACAAGTCACGCCTCCACTACTGATTAACAGTATAATGGGCTAAATAGTCTACGTGTTGCATTCAGCTTGTGCAAGTAGAAAAATTAATAGAGCAACCTTTTACTTGTGCAGCATTAATGCTGCAGAAGGAGTGGCTCTTGTACTTTGTAACACCTGAGGGGGGGTTAAAGGTAACCTTTGAAATTGGTTCAACTAGGCTTCGGCCTACACTCTGCTCCTCTCCTCCTCCTGCTGACCCTGGGCTCTAACAACGCTAGTTTTTGCCCGGAAATGCTAGCTGCACAGAGAAAAACACCAGTCAATGTGTTAGTGGGGTTCAGCACCGCCAGCTGTTCCCCCGCTGTGTAGCCGGCATCGTGTCCAGCACAAGCCACGCTGGCACAACCGACCAAAAGCTGCCACCAGTGCAGGCTTCGGCCTACACTTTGC
Source organism: Ranitomeya imitator (assembly GCF_032444005.1). Lineage (NCBI taxonomy): Eukaryota > Metazoa > Chordata > Amphibia > Anura > Dendrobatidae > Ranitomeya > Ranitomeya imitator. The sequence continues at coordinate 548,079,951 of NC_091285.1, forward strand.
TCCTCTCCTCCTCCTCCTGCTGACCCTGGGCTCAAACACCGCTAGTTTTTGCCCGGAAATGCTAGCTGCACAGAGAAAAACACCAGCCAATGTGTTAGTGGGGTTCAGCACCGCCAGCTGTTCCCCTGCTGTGCAGCTTGCAACGTGACCTGCAAACGCCACGCAGGCACATGAACTGAAATTGAAGGGAGCCTGGCCCCCACCCCCAGGTGTTTCTATGTATAACAGCCACCTTGTACAGCAGTACTGCTGCATTTGTACAAGGTGGCTGACTTTTTCTCCTTGCACACGTGGAACTCAACAAGTACAAAATGTGTCTCATTACAGACCATTACAATGTCCCTGAGGTGTGACTTTCCTTTTTAATGACACGCAGCACCCCCATTGTTAGCGCTGCCCGTCTCCTGACATCATTGGTTGGCTGGCTGTGCCTGTGCGTCCCCCCTGCCCGATACAACGCCCCCCGTTGTCTCATATATTTTGACTGCGAGGGTGTGATTGATGGGCACGAGCAGTGCATATGTTCCCCTGTTTTCACTCCCCTCCTTCCGCCTTCTTCTGACTGTGCGGCCTCATGGCCGCGGCATGCGATAAGGGATCAGCTGAGGCCGCCCAGTCTGAAGCAGGTGTAAGGACATGTGTGAGCGGCGAACATATTTACTGCACAAGGCCACGAATCCCAGCACCGCAGTGTGACTTTAGGAAAAGCCACTGTGGGTCTGGGATTTATGGCCATCGTTAACCGCACCGGCCAACATGAAATGAGGTCATGAGACGGCCTGCACTAACAGGGTATTGCCAAGGGATAACACAAGAGCGCAGTTTCCTGTACTGCAAATAACAACGGTAAGGAATCTGCGCACAGCACCTAGGTGTAAATTTGTACACCTGTGCTGCGTCTCCTTAAAAAGACTAGTAGTCACGCCTCCACTACTGTTTGACAGTATAATGGGCTAAATAGTGTACGTGTTTAATTCAGCGTGTGCAAGGAGCAAAATTAAATAGAGCAACCTTTGACTTGTGCATCATTAATGCTGTTCAAGGTGTGGCTCTTGTACCTTGCAACACCTGAGGGGGGGGTTAAAGGTAACCTTTGAAATTGGTTCAACTAGGCTTCGGCCAACACTCTGCTCCTCTACTCCTCCTGCTGACCCTGGGCTCAAACACCGCTAGTTTTTGCCCGGAAATGCTAGCTGCACAGAGAAAAACACCAGCCAATGTGTTAGTGGGGTTCAGCAACGCCAGCTGTTCCCCTGCTGTGTAGTCGGCAACGTGTCCAGCACAAGCCACGCTGGCACAACAGAACAAAAGCTGCCACCAGTGCAGGCTTCGGCCTACACTTTGCTCCTCTCCTCCTCCTGCTGACCCTGGGCTCAAACAAAGCCAGTTTCTGCCCGGACATGCTAGCTGCACAGAGAAAAACACCAGCCAATGTGTTAGTGGGGTTCAGCACCGCCAGCTGTTCCCCCGCTGTGTAGCCGGCATCGTGTCCAGCACAAGCCACGCTGGCACAACCGACCAAAAGCTGCCACCAGTGCAGGCTTCGGCCTACACTTTGCTCCTCTCCTCCTCCTCCTGCTGACCCTGGGCTCTAACACCGCTAGTTTTTGCCCGGACATGCAATCTGCACAGAGAAAAACACTAGTCAATGTGTCAGTGGGGTTCAGCAACGCCAGCTGTTCCCCTGCTGTGTAGCTTGCAACGTGACCTGCAAACGCCACGCAGGCACATGAACTGAAATTGAAGGGAGCCTGCCCCCCACCCACAGGTGTTTCTATGTATAACAGCCACCTTGTACAGCAGTACTGCTGCATTTGTACAAGGTGGCTGACTTTTTCTCCTTGCACACGTGGAACTCAACAAGTACAAAATGTGTCTCTTTGAGACCATTCCACTGTCCCTGAGGTGTGACTTTCCTTTCTAATGATACGCAGCACCCCCCTTGGTAGCGCTTCCCGTCTTCTGACATCATTGGTTGGCTACTTGCGCCTGTTCGTCCGCCCTGCCTGAATAAATGCTCCTCGTTGTCTTAATTATTTTGACTGCGAGGGTGTGATTGATGGGCACGAGCAGTGCATATCTTCGCCTGTCTTCACTCATCTCCTTCCGCCTTCTTCAGACTGTGCAGCCTCATGGCCGCGGCATGCGAGAAGGGATCAGCAGAGGCCGCCCAGTCTCAAGCAGGTGTAAGGACGTGTGTGAGCGGCCAAAATATTTACTGCTCAAGGCCACGAATCCCAGCACCGCAGTGTGGCTTTATGAAAAGACACTGTGGGTCTGGGATTTATGGCCATCGTTAACCGCACCGGCCAACATGAAATGATGTCATAAGATGGGCAGCGCTAACAGGGCATTGCCAAGGGATAACACAAGAGCGCAGACTCTTGTACAGCAAATAACAACGCTCAGGAAGCTGCGCCAAGCACCAAGGCGTTATTTTGGACACCTGTGCTGCGTCTCATCAAAAAACCAAGTCACGCATCCACTACAGTTTGACTGTAGAATGGGGTAAATTGTGTATGTCTTTCATTCAGCGTGTGCAAGTAGACAAATTAATAGAGCAACCTTTCACTTGTGCAGCATTAATACTGCACAAGGTGTGTCTCTTGTACTTTGTAACACCTGAGGGGGGGGTTAAAGGTTTCCTTTGAAATTGGTTCAACTAGGCTTCGGCCTACACTCTGCTCCTCTCCTCCTCCTCCTGCTTCAACACGGGCTCTAACATCGCTAGTTTTTGCCCGCAAGTGCTAGCTGCACAGAGAAAAACACACGCCATTGTGTTAGTGGGGTTCAGCAACGCCAGCTGTTCCCCCAGTGTGTAGCCGGCAAAGTGTCCTGCAAACGCAACGCAGACACAAAGCTGCCTCCAGTGCAGGCTTCGGCCTACACTCATCTCCCCCTGCTTACCCTTTGCTCCAACACCGCTAGTTGGGGCTCTAGGAAGACAATCTTTAATAGGCAAGGCAACGCATCTGGGTTCCAGCACCGCCAGCTGGTTCTCGGCAGTGTTCTTGTCACAGGTACTCCCTCGTGCCAAGCCTGGTTTCAGCACCGTCAGCTGTTTCCAGGTTGTGTCAACTTCACTGAGACGCCTATGCTTGCCCCGTCGTGGTGCGGTCGAGTTAGCCAACTCCAGGGTGCCTCCAGTTTAGGAGCTTCCTATGTGGGCTGCGTGAACTGGTAGTCAAGGCTGGTTCTGTAGTGCCAGTAGGCCCAGCTCCCCCTGTAGGACTGTTGGGGTTCGGTAACTGCGGCTGCCTCGCGGCCTAGCTGTTCTCTCCTCTCCTGTGGGCCTTGGGGTCCACCACCTGGTTCCAGCACCGTCAGCTGGTTCCGGGCCGAGCCTTTGGCTTAGGTGCCTCCTCCTGGGTATCCGAGTTCCGCCAACGCCAGGCGGTCCTTGGTAGTGCTTTTAAGCGCGGGCACCTACAGCTTAGTAACCGGGTTCCAGCACCGTCAGCTGGTCCTCGGTCGTGCCATTGGCTCTTGCACACTGGGGCAACGCATCCGGGTTCCAGCACCGCCAGCTGGTTCTCGGCAGTGTTCTTGTCACAGGTACTCCCTCGTGCCAAGCCTGGTTTCAGCACCGTCAGCTGTTTCCGGGTTGTGTCAACTTCACTGAGACGCCTATGCTTGCCCCGTCGTGGTGCGGTCGGGTTAGCCAACTCCAGGGTGCCTCCAGTTTAGAAGCTTCCTATGTGGGCTGCGTGAACTGGTAGTCAAGGCTGGTTCTGTAGTGCCAGTAGGCCCAGCTCCCCCTGTAGGACTGTTGGGGTTCGGTAACTGCGGCTGCCTCGCGGCCTAGCTGTTCTCTCCTCTCCTGTGGGCCTTGGGGTCCACCACCTGGTTCCAGCACCGTCAGCTGGTTCCTGGCCGAGCCTTTGGCTTAGGTGCCTCCTCCTGGGTATCCGAGTTCCGCCAACGCCAGGCGGTCCTTGGTAGTGCTTTTAAGCGCGGGCACCTACAGCTTAGTAACCGGGTTCCAGCACCGTCAGCTAGTCCTCGGTCGTGCCATTGGCTCTTGCACACTGGGGCAACGCATCCGGGTTCCAGCACCGCCAGCTGGTTCTCGGCAGTGTTCTTGTCACAGGTACTCCCTCGTGCCAAGCCTGGTTTCAGCACCGTCAGCTGTTTCCGGGTTGTGTCAAGCTCACTGAGACACCTATGCTTGCCTCGTCGTGGTGCGGTCGGGTTAGCCAACTCCAGGGTGCCTCCAGTTTAGGAGCTTCCTATGTGGGCTGCGTGAACTGGTAGTCAAGGCTGGTTCTGTAGTGCCAGTAGGCCCAGCTCCCCCTGTAGGACTGTTGGGGTTCGGTAACTGCGGCTGCCTCGCGGCCTAGCTGTTCTCTCCTCTCCTGTGGGCCTTGGGGTCCACCACCTGGTTCCAGCACCGTCAGCTGGTTCCGGGCCGAGCCTTTGGCTTAGGTGCCTCCTCCTGGGTATCCGAGTTCCGCCAACGCCAGGCGGTCCTTGGTAGTGCTTTTAAGCGCGGGCACCTACAGCTTAGTAACCGGGTTCCAGCACCGTCAGCTGGTCCTCGGTCGTGCCATTGGCTCTTGCACACTGGGGCAACGCATCCGGGTTCCAGCACCGCCAGCTGGTTCTCGGCAGTGTTCTTGTCACAGGTACTCCCTCGTGCCAAGCCTGGTTTCAGCACCGTCAGCTGTTTCCGGGTTGTGTCAACTTCACTGAGACGCCTATGCTTGCCCCGTCGTGGTGCGGTCGAGTTAGCCAACTCCAGGGTGCCTCCAGTTTAGGAGCTTCCTATGTGGGCTGCGTGAACTGGTAGTCAAGGCTGGTTCTGTAGTGCCAGTAGGCCCAGCTCCCCCTGTAGGACTGTTGGGGTTCGGTAACTGCGGCTGCCTCACGGCCTAGCTGTTCTCTCCTCTCCTGTGGGCCTTGGGGTCCACCACCTGGTTCCAGCACCGTCAGCTGGTTCCGGGCCGAGCCTTTGGCTTAGGTGCCTCCTCCTGGGTATCCGAGTTCCGCCAACGCCAGGCGGTCCTTGGTAGTGCTTTTAAGCGCGGGCACCTACAGCTTAGTAACCGGGTTCCAGCACCGTCAGCTGGTCCTCGGTCGTGCCATTGGCTCTTGCACACTGGGGCAACGCATCCGGGTTCCAGCACCGCCAGCTGGTTCTCGGCAGTGTTCTTGTCACAGGTACTCCCTCGTGCCAAGCCTGGTTTCAGCACCGTCAGCTGTTTCCGGGTTGTGTCAACTTCACTGAGACGCCTATGCTTGCCCCGTCGTGGTGCGGTCGAGTTAGCCAACTCCAGGGTGCCTCCAGTTTAGGAGCTTCCTATGTGGGCTGCGTGAACTGGTAGTCAAGGCTGGTTCTGTAGTGCCAGTAGGCCCAGCTCCCCCTGTAGGACTGTTGGGGTTCAGTAACTGCGGCTGCCTCGCGGCCTAGCTGTTCTCTCCTCTCCTGTGGGCCTTGGGGTCCACCACCTGGTTCCAGCACCGTCAGCTGGTTCCGGGCCGAGCCTTTGGCTTAGGTGCCTCCTCCTGGGTATCCGAGTTCCGCCAACGCCAGGCGGTCCTTGGTAGTGCTTTTAAGCGCGGGCACCTACAGCTTAGTAACCGGGTTCCAGCACCGTCAGCTGGTCCTCGGTCGTGCCATTGGCTCTTGCACACTGGGGCAACGCATCCGGGTTCCAGCACCGCCAGCTGGTTCTCGGCAGTGTTCTTGTCACAGGTACTCCCTCGTGCCAAGCCTGGTTTCAGCACCGTCAGCTGTTTCCGGGTTGTGTCAACTTCACTGAGACGCCTATGCTTGCCCCGTCGTGGTGCGGTCGAGTTAGCCAACTCCAGGGTGCCTCCAGTTTAGGAGCTTCCTATGTGGGCTGCGTGAACTGGTAGTCAAGGCTGGTTCTGTAGTGCCAGTAGGCCCAGCTCCCCCTGTAGGACTGTTGGGGTTCGGTAACTGCGGCTGCCTCGCGGCCTAGCTGTTCTCTCCTCTCCTGTGGGCCTTGGGGTCCACCACCTGGTTCCAGCATCGTCAGCTGGTTCCGGGCCGAGCCTTTGGCTTAGGTGCCTCCTTCTGGGTATCCGAGTTCCGCCAACGCCAGGCGGTCCTTGGTAGTGCTTTTAAGCGCGGGCACCTACAGCTTAGTAACCGGGTTCCAGCACCGTCAGCTAGTCCTCGGTCGTGCCATTGGCTCTTGCACACTGGGGCAACGCATCCGGGTTCCAGCACCGCCAGCTGGTTCTCGGCAGTGTTCTTGTCACAGGTACTCCCTCGTGCCAAGCCTGGTTTCAGCACCGTCAGCTGTTTCCGGGTTGTGTCAAGCTCACTGAGACACCTATGCTTGCCTCGTCGTGGTGCGGTCGGGTTAGCCAACTCCAGGGTGCCTCCAGTTTAGGAGCTTCCTATGTGGGCTGCGTGAACTGGTAGTCAAGGCTGGTTCTGTAGTGCCAGTAGGCCCAGCTCCCCCTGTAGGACTGTTGGGGTTCGGTAACTGCGGCTGCCTCGCGGCCTAGCTGTTCTCTCCTCTCCTGTGGGCCTTGGGGTCCACCACCTGGTTCCAGCACCGTCAGCTGGTTCCGGGCCGAGCCTTTGGCTTAGGTGCCTCCTCCTGGGTATCCGAGTTCCGCCAACGCCAGGCGGTCCTTGGTAGTGCTTTTAAGCGCGGGCACCTACAGCTTAGTAACCGGGTTCCAGCACCGTCAGCTGGTCCTCGGTCGTGCCATTGGCTCTTGCACACTGGGGCAACGCATCCGGGTTCCAGCACCGCCAGCTGGTTCTCGGCAGTGTTCTTGTCACAGGTACTCCCTCGTGCCAAGCCTGGTTTCAGCACCGTCAGCTGTTTCCGGGTTGTGTCAACTTCACTGAGACGCCTATGCTTGCCCCGTCGTGGTGCGGTCGAGTTAGCCAACTCCAGGGTGCCTCCAGTTTAGGAGCTTCCTATGTGGGCTGCGTGAACTGGTAGTCAAGGCTGGTTCTGTAGTGCCAGTAGGCCCAGCTCCCCCTGTAGGACTGTTGGGGTTCGGTAACTGCGGCTGCCTCGCGGCCTAGCTGTTCTCTCCTCTCCTGTGGGCCTTCGGGTCCACCACCTGGTTCCAGCACCGTCAGCTGGTTCTCGGCAGTGTCTTTTGCTCTTGTACCTTCTGCTCCCCATCCTGGTTCCAGTACCGTCAGCTGGTTCCGGGCAGAGCCTTTGGCTTAGGTGCCTCCTTCTGGGTATCCAAGTTCCACCAACGTCAGGTGGTCCTTGGTAGTGCTTTCAGGCACGGGTACCTCCTGCTTAGTAACCGGGTTCCAGTAACGTCAGCTGGTCCTTGGTAGTTCCATTGGCTCTTGGACCTTCGGCTACCCATCCGGGTTCCAGTACCGTCAGCTGGTTCTCGGCAGTGTCTTTTGCTCTTGTACCTTCTGCTCCCCATCCTGGTTCCAGTAACGTCAGCTGGTTCCGGGCAGAGCCTTTGGCTTAGGTGCCTCCTTCTGGGTATCCGAGTTCCGCCAACGTCAGGCGGTCCTTGGTAGTGCTTTTTAGCACGGGTACCTCCTGCTTAGTAACCGGGTTCCAGTAACGTCAGCTGGTCCTCGGTAGTTCCATAGGCTCTTGAACCTTCGGGTAGCCATCCAAGTTCCAGTTCCATCAGCTGGTTCTTGGCATTTTCTCAGCCTTCTTGTACCTTCTGCTACATTTCCAAGTTGAAGACCCTAACGTCGACGACCCGGAAGACCACCCCGATGACGACGACCCGGAAGACCACCCTGATGACGACGACGACGACGGCGGAGACGACGACGGCGGAGACGACGACGGCTGAGACGACGACACTGGAGACGACGACCCTGGAGACGACAACATGGAAGACCGAGAAGCAGAAGAACAAGAGGCTGCAGAACAAAGAGCAGAAGAACATTAAGCATAAGACTTAATATCAGAGCAAAAGATATTATCTAAATTATATGCAGAAGAAGACTAAGCAGTGTATGGGGGTGAGTCCGTTCCTCCTCGTGGTGCCCCTGGATAAAGCCTGATGCTGCAGGCCAAACTGAACGCGGACAAATGTAACTTTTGTGACTGGCAGAACGGAAGGTGTAATCTTCCAACTTTTATAGATAACAACTACGGGAATGCCTGTCACAAATGAGAATATGATGAAGAAGTAGAATAGGAAGAATAATAACAGTGGAATAAAAAGAATATGTAGAATAGGAAGAATAATAATAGTTGAAGAAAATGAATATGAAGAATGTAATAAAAAAAAAAAAATAGGTAGAAGATGAAGAAGAAGATGAATAAGGTGAAGAAGTTGATGTCAAAGATGCTGATGATGATGAAGATGAAAGTGTGGGAAAAGGAAAAAAAAGAAGGGGAAGGTCGTGGAATAGTGAAACATCAATATCTGACAAAATAAAAAAAATTTACATAGTCAATATCTTTTTCAATCCGAACGTCTTTAAAAAAAAAAAAATCATGCTATTCTATTTGATTGGACTAATCCTCATTGCCTTTAATGTCTCCGCCACCTCCCCCATACATCCTACATTATTCTTAGTTGTTTTACTTCATGTAGAATGAACCTACAAGGAAAGAAAGGGTTTATTTTAATTCCGATATTTTGGTCCCATTGACTTGCATTGGGATCGGGTATCGGTATCGGCGATATCCGATATTTTTTGAATATCGGCCGATCCAAACCGATACCGATACTTTCCGATATCGGAAGGTATCGCTCAACACTAGTTGCTAGTGGTCATGTATTAGTTAAACAGAACTGTGTTTTTTTATGTTCTATATAAAGAGTTAATTAAATGTCTGGTAATTAGATATATGTATCCCAAAATCCTGCCATTGAAAAATGTCTTATCCTTAAAAAAACAGGCTCTCCTGTAGCTATGTAGGTGGAAAATAAAAAATACTCTGGCTCCTGGAATGTGACAATGAAAAACAAAACAATACAAAATATTGTTTTTTGCCTTAAAAGACAAAAATAAGCAAGTTAACAAGGGGTTACTGTTGCTATCAATAAACTGAGTAATGGAAACATATTTGATTTGCTGTGTGTATTGAAATGATCAATTTCAAGCCTAGAAAATCCTTTTGTCAGTAGTATTGAACTTTTGGCACCTTTGTACCCAAACAGTTGTCAACTCTACTTCTTCAATTGCATCTTCTTTTTTGCCAGTGCAAGGATACCTTTGTTAAAACCTAATTTGTACTCCACTCATACGTGGCTAGAGAAATAGCAATATAACAACAGGAAGCATTGAGCTGTGCTCAGTAACATTTTATGCTGGTGTTTCCGTCACTGATATCTCAGAAAAGAAATGCATCTTTACATATTAAGACTAAGGTGAACACTGCAGAAATAAACCATCCTAATTACTAAAAATGAATTTGTTTATCTTTATATTTGTGCTCAAAAGTTTACATACCTGGCATAATGTTTGCTTTCATTGCCTTTTTTCAGAGAATATGAATGATAACACCAAAACTATTTCTCCACTCATGGTTAGTGGTTGGGTGAAGCCATTTATTGTCAAACTACTGTGTTTTATCTTTTAAAATCAGAATGACAACCCAAAACATCCAAATGATTGTGATCAAAAGATCACATACCCTGGTGATTTTGGCCTCATAAGATGCACATAAGTTGACACAAATGGGTTTGAATGGCTACTAAAGGTAACATCCCCACCTGTGACCTGTTTGCTTGTAATCAGTGTGTGTGCATAAAAGCGGAGTGAGTTTCTGGGATCCAGACAGACTCTTGCATCTTTCATCCAGCCACTGATGTTTCTGGATTGTGAGTCATGGGGAAAGCAAAAGAATTGTCAATGGATATACAGGAAAGGTAGTTGAACTGTATAAAAAAGGAAAGGGATACAAAAAGATATCCAAGGAATTAATAATGCCAGTCTGCATCGTTCAAACTGTTGATAACAAATGGAAAATCAGGGGCTCTGTAAAAACAAAACCATGGTCAAGGCCAGAACATTCCCAGATCTCAATGCCATTAATAATCTGTGGTCAATCCTCAAGAAACAAGAGGGCAAACAAAAACATAAAAATTGTGAAAAACCATCAGTGGGTTACTATCAGCCAGGATATGGCCCAGAAGCTGATATCTAGTTAACAGGGCAAATTTCAAAAGTATTAAAAAAATAAGGCTCAAAAAATGTAAATATTGAATCTTTTCATAATCTTGATGCATTTGTCAAAGCAGCAAATTTTGTGATGAACAAAATTGGTGTCATTCTTAAAATTTGAATATATACAGTTTTTAATTAAGAATATTTTAGAAAACAAAGATTATTAATTGTTTGGCTTTTTTAAATCAAATAACAAAATTCTAAGTAAATCAAATCTAAATCAAATTAGTATGTTGGTTGACAATTCTTTTGCACTCAAAAAAGTTTGAAAAAATGAATACTTCTAGGTACACTTTGGGTAGCTTTTGAAGGAACTCGGGAGTAGAGATGAGAAAACTTGTTCGGCAAACGTTTGCCAATCTCAAATTCGGCATGAACGTTGCACATTCGGATTTGTTTGGATTCCTGAGCATTTTTCCTAAAAATCAGCAAAATTTGGCCAAAGCTTATTCAATTATTGAAATTCCACTAAGGGCTCTTTAAGACATCAGTGTTTCCAGTAGCAGCAAGGGCCACAAAACGTTCCACACCATTTGCACACTGATGACACACGGGTGATATCCATGTGTCACTGTGACACGTGCCGGCGCCTGGAAATCAGCGTTACTGTTCGCATTGTTCCCCAGCGCTTGGTGCTGTAGACAGCTTAGGCTGGGTTCACATTGCGTTAGTGGGTGTCCCCTGACGTAATCCGTTACATAGCACAACTAACGCTATGTAACGGATCAGTTAGCGCACCCATTGACAGCAATGTATGTAACGCATCGCTAACACATGCCATTTTTGGCATGTGTTAGCGATATTCCGTTATTTTCTGACGGACCTCAAACGCTGCTTGCGTTTTTGGGTCCATTCTCGCTAGCGCAGATCGGGCATCTGCGCTAGCGCGATCGCTAAACGCGATCACTTTTTGGACATTACGTTAACGCAGTCCGTTAACGTATGCGCTAAACGGACTGCACTAACGCAATGTGAACCTAGCCTTAGATCACTGTCACCTGCTCATGCTGCTATCAGCGCTTGCAGGGGACAAGGTTGATAGTTGTGTTCTACTGTTAACAGCGAGACCAGGGGGCAGCTGATGGGAGTATTCATCAGCTGCCACCTGCACTATAAAAAAATATAAAATAAACATGATGTGGGGCTCCCCTGTATTTTTGATAACCAGCCAGGGCAAAACTGACAGCTGTAAAACTGACAGTTGCAACCCTCAGCTGTCAGCATTAGCAATGCTGGTAATCAAGAATAGAGGGGTCCCCATGCTGTATTTTTTAATTATTCAAACAAATAATTTTAAAAGCAGCCCACATTTTTGAAAACCAGCCAAGCAAAAGAAGACAGCTGGGGGCGGGTATTCTAAGGTTGGTAAGGGGCCATGGATTTTGCCCCCCAGTGTAAAAGTAGAAGCCTGCAGCCACCCCAGAAAAGGCACATCTATTAGATGCACCAATCCTGGCACTTTGCCCAGCTCTTCCCATTTGCCCTGGTGTAATGGCAAGTGGGATTCATATTTATTGGGTTAACGTTACTTTTGTATTCTCTGGTGAGATCAAGCCCACGGGTTAGTAATGGAGAGGCATCTATAAGATGGAACAGGATTTTTTGCTCTGCGCTTCTTTCAATCCCAGCTTCATGCTTGTCCAGCATGGATGGCCTGGAGGGGACAAGGGGGAGGAGGCCAAGCTTTGTGAGGAGGAGAGGATGGTTAATGCCGTTCCTCATGAGGGCAATGAACGTTTGACTCTTTATAGTCTGCCACACGTGGCAGAGTTCATGTCCAGATGCCTTTCCCAGACCCTCAAGTGAAATACATTTTGTCCACCATGAAATACTGGCGGTGCACCTTTCTTTACCAACGGTATAAGGAGAAATTTACTTCTCTAATTTTGGAGGCAGACATGCAATTTTCCATGCATGCATGCCAGACGGCCGTATTGTTAGACTTTCTCAAAAGATTGCCCTCAGACAATGCTGGTGGCAGTGGTACCAGCTCTTTTTGCCCACAAGGATTACAGGGGAGGGCCACAAACACCAGGTGCAACTCGAGGGGGGGTGTCCACCAACTGGGCCATCTTCATGAGACCATCCCATCAGCAAGAAATATCTTTTGGTGTACCTATGACAAGGAGGCACAAGTTAACCAAGATGGTGAAGGACTACTTAAGTGGCCATACCAGCGTTCTTCCTGATTCTTCAGTGCCCTTTAACTATTGGTTGTCCTAGCTGCACACTTCGCCCGACCTCTCCTTTAACGCCTTGAAGGAGCTGCCATGCCCTGCCATGAGTGTGTTGTCTGAGCGGGTTTTTAGTTCAACAGATGCAATCATAACAGATAGGCGCACACAACTGTCAACAGAAAATGCAGACCGGCTGACTCTTCTAAAATTGGGCTGTATTTCCTCCATCTTTGTAAGTCCTATGGATGGCCACAAGGTAATGTAAATGCAGGCCAATTTTTTATTTTTTTTTGGAAGTTGACTTAATGTTCATCCCTTACCATCTAAAACCATTTTGTTAGGAAATCACTTGTTAGGTGGCTCATCACCTTGCACTATATTGGCACTTTTTTTTAACATGGTTTGTCTTTTAAATTATTTCTAATAAAGTATTGTACTTTTATTGTTCATCTAACATCTCTCCTTATATGCTCTCTCTATTCTAATAACTGCAAAATGTATTGTGAGGTCCTCATCATGGTCTCTTTCAGCATGTATGTGTTATGATCTGGTGGTTTAGGAACAACATGAGACAAGCTCTGAAGGAGGTGGTATCTGTACTGACCGCAGACCCTGAACCTAGCAGCGCAACTAGAAATAACCGTGGGGGGTACCTAACGCTCCCTAGACCCCTCGGCACAGCCTAAGATCTAACTTCCCCTAAAGATGGAAACAGGAAACCTATCTTGCCTCAGAGAAAATCCCCAAAGGAAATATAGCCCCCCACAAATATTGATGGTGAGAGGAGGGGAAAATAACATACGCAGAGATGAAATCAGATTTTAGCATAGGAGGCCAGTCTAGCTTGATAGATAGGACAGGAAAGGATACTGTGCGGTCAGTATAAAAACTACAAAACAATCCACACTGAGTTTACAAAATCTCCACACCTGACTAAAGGTGTGGAGGGTAAATCTGCTTCCCAGAGCTTCCAGCTAACAGAAAAAATCCATAATGACAAGCTGGACAAAAATAGAATGCACAGAACAATAAATCCACAACATGTGGACTGAAATGAGCAAAGCCAGAACTTATCTTTGCAGAACTGGTCAGGAAACCAGGAGAATCCAAGCAGAGATGTGAAACCAGCCAGAGAACATTGACAAGTGGCATAGGCTGAAGAGTAGAGCAAGGTTAAATAGCAGAGCCAGGAGAGACGATTAGTGAAAGCAGCTGCTAAAGCTAAACCCACTCAAAACCACCAGAGGGAGCCCAAGGGCAGAATTCACAAAAGTGCTATTTACAACCACCAGAGGGAGCCCAAGAACGGAATTCATAACAGTACCCACCCCTTGAGGAGGGGTCACCGAACCCACACCAGAGCCCCCAGGCCGATCATGACGAGCCAAGTGAAAAGCACGAACCAAATCGGTAGCATGGACATCGGAGGCAACAACCCAAGAATTATCCTCCTGGCCATAACCCTTCCACTTGACAAGATACTGGAGCCTCCGCCTCGAAAAACGAGAATCCAAAATCTTCTCAACCTCATATTCCAACTCTCCCTCAACCAACACCGGGGCAGGAGGGTCAACCGAGGGAACAACGGGCACCACATATCTCCGCAACAAAGATCTATGGAAAACATTATGAATGGCAAAAGAGGCTGGAAGAGCCAAACGAAAAGAGACCGGATTAATAATTTCAGACATTTTATAAGGACCAATAAACCGAGGCTTAAACTTAGGAGAAGAAACCTTCATGGGAACATGACGAGAAGACAACCAAACCAAATCCCCCACACGAAGCCGGGGACCAACACGCCGACGGTGGTTAGCAAAACGTTGAGCCCTTTCCTGAGACAAGGTCAAATTGTCCACCACATGAGTCTAAATCTGCTGCAGCCTGTCCACCACAGAATCAACACCAGGACAATCAGAAGGCTCAACCAGCCCAGAAGAAAAACGAGGATGAAAACCAAAATTACAAAAGAAAGGTGAAACCAAAGTAGCCGAACTAGCCCGATTATTAAGGACAAACTCGGCCAACGGCAAGAAAGACACCCAATCATCCTGATCAGCAGACACAAAGCATCTCAAATAGGTCTCCAAGGTCTGATTAGTTCGCTCAGTTTGGCCATTAGTCAGAGGATGAAACGCCGAAGAAAAAGACAAATCAATGCCCATCCTAGCACAAAAGGCCCGCCAAAATCTAGAGACAAACTGAGAACCTCTGTCAGACACAATATTCTCCGGAATGCCATGCAAATGAACCACATGCTGAAAAAACAATGGAACCAGATCTGAGGAGGAAGGCAACTTAGGCAAAGGTACCAAATGGACCATTTTAGAGAACCGGTCACAAACAACCCAGATAACAGACATCTTCTGGGAAACAGGAAGATTCGAAATAAAATCCATGGAAATATGCGTCCAGGGCCTCTCAGGGACCGGCAAAGGCAAAAGCAACCCACTAGCGCGGGAACAGCAAGACTTGGCCCGGGTGCAAGTCCCACATGACTGCACAAAAGCACGCATATCGCGAGACAAGGAAGGCCACCAAAAGGACCTAGCAACCAAATCTCTGGTACCAAAAATCCCAGGATGACCAGCCAACACTGAACAATGAACCTCAGAAATTACCTTACTTGTCCATCTATCATGAACAAACAGCTTCACCAATGGACAGCGGTCAGGCCTATCAGCCTGAAATTCCTGAAGCACCCGGCGCAAATCAGGGGAGATAGCAGAAAGAATCACCCCCTCCTTAAGAATGCCAACCGGCTCAAGGACTCCAGGAGAATCAGGCGAAAAACTCCTAGAGAGAGCATCAGCCTTAACATTCTTAGATCCCGGAAGATACGAGACCACAAAATCAAAACGGGAGAAAAACAGGCACCATCGAGCCTGTCTAGGATTCAGCCGCTTGGCCGACTCGAGGTAAATCAGATTCTTATGATCGGTCAGGACCACAACACGGTGTTTAGCTCCCTCAAGCCAATGTCGCCACTCCTCAAACGCCCACTTCATAGCCAACAACTCCCAATTGCCGACATCATAATTGCGTTCCGCAGGCGAAAACTTTCTGGAAAAAAAAGCACACGGTTTCATCAAAGAACCATCAGACTCCCTCTGAGACAAGACGGCCCCTGCCCCAATCTCAGAAGCGTCGACCTCAACCTGAAAAGGAAGAGAAACATCCGGTTGACGCAACACAGGGGCAGAAGTAAATCAGCGTTTAAGCTCTTGAAAGGCCTCAACAGCCTCAGAGGACCAATTCGTCACATCAGCGCCCTTCTTCGTCAAATCAGTAAGGGGCTTAACCACACTGGAAAAGTTGGCAATGAAACGGCGATAGAAATTAGCAAAGCCCAAAAATTTTTGAAGACCCTTCACAGATGTGGGTTGGATCCAGTCATGAATAGCTTGGACCTTAACAGGATCCATTTCTATAGACGAGGGAGAAAAAACAAAACCCAAAAAAGAGACCTTCTGAACTCCGAATAGGCACTTAGACCCCTTCACAAATAAAGCATTATCACGAAGGATCTGGAACACCATCCTGACCTGCTTCACATGAGACTCCCAATCATCAGAAAAAATCAAAATATCATCCAAATATACGACCATGAATTTATCAAGATAATTGCGGAAAATATCATGCATGAAAGACTGGAACACATATGGAGCATTAGAGAGCCCAAATGGCATCACAAGGTATTCAAAATGGCCTTCGGGCATATTAAATGCAGTTTTCCATTCGTCACCCTGTTTAATACAAACAAGATTATATGCCCCTCGGAGGTCAATCTTAGTAAACCAACTAGCCCCCTTAATCTGAGCAAACAAATCAGTAAGCAAAGGCAAGGGGTATTGGAATTTGACCATGATCTTATTAAGAAGACGATAATCAATACAGAGTCTCAAGGAGCCATCCTTCTTAGCAACAAAAAAGAAACCCGCTCCCAATGGTTACAACCAGGAATCAAGTTAATAGCACAATCACAGTCCCTATGTGGAGGAAGGGAACTGGACTTGGGCTCATCAAAAACATCCTGGAAATCCGACAAAAACTCAGGGACCTCAGAAGAGGGGGAAGAGGAAATTGACATCAAAGGAATGTCACTATGTACCCCTTGACAACCCCAACTAGTCACAGACATAGTTTTCCAATCCAGCACCGGATTATGTTCCTGTAACCATGGAAATCTCAGCACAACAACATCATGCAGGTTATGCAACACCAGAAAACGACAATCTTCCTGATATGCAGGAGCCATGTACATAGTCATCTGTGTCCAGTACTGAGGTTTATCCTTAGCCAAGGGTGTAGCATCAATGCCCCTCAAAGGAATAGGGCTCTGCAAAGGCTGCAAGGAAAAACCACAGCGCCTGGCGAATTCTAAGTCCATTAAGTTCAGGGCAGCGCCTGAATCCACAAATGCCATGACAGAAAAGGATGACAATGAGCAAATCAGGGTCACAGATAAGAGAAATTTAGGCTGTATTGTACTAATGGTAACAGACCTAGCGACTCTCTTAGTACGCTTAGGGCAATCAGAGATAACATGAGCCGAATCACCACAGTAAAAACACAGCCTATTCTGACGTCTGAATTCCTGCCGTTCTATTCTAGTCAAAATCCTAGTACATTGCATAGGCTCAGGACTATGCTCAGAGGATACTGCCATATGGTGCACAGCTTTGCGCTCGCGCAGACGCCGATCAATCTGAATGGCTAGAGACATAGATTCGTTCAAACCGGCAGGCGTAGGAAAGCCCACCATAACATCTTTAATGGTTTCAGAAAGACCTTTTCTGAAAATAGCAGCCAGAGCCTCTTCATTCCATTTAGTGAGCACAGACCATTTTCTAAATTTCTGGCAGTATAACTCTGCCACTTCCTGACCTTGACACAGGGCAAACAGTGTTTTCTCAGCATGCTCTACAGAGTTAGGTTCGTCATACAATAATCCGAGCGCTTGAAAAAATGTGTCTACATTCAATAATGCCGGATTCCCTGTTTCAAGAGAAAAAGCCCAGTCTTGCGGATCACCACGCAGCAAGGATATGATGATTTTCACCTGCTGAATGGGATCACCTGAAGAACGGGGTTTCAAAGCAAAAAACAATTTGCAGTTATTTTTAAAGTTCAAAAACTTGGATCTGTTCCCAAAGAACAAATCCGGAGTAGGAATTCTGGGCTCTAAAGCCGGAGTCTGGACAACATAGTCCTGGATACTCTGTACTCTTGCAGCCAGTTGATCCACACGAGAAAACAAACCCTGATCATCCATGCCAGAGCATATATCCTCCACCACCCAGATATCAAGAGGAAAAAAGAGGCAAACCAGAGCACAGAAAAAAAAAGGTTCAGAACTCTCTTTTCCCTCTTTTGAGATACATTTACTTCATTTTTGGCCACTTGTACTGTTATGATCTGGTGGTTTAGGAACAACATGAGACAAGCTCTGAAGGAGGTGGTATCTGTACTGACCGCAGACCCTGAACCTAGCAGCGCAACTAGAAATAGCCGTGGGGGGTACCTGACGCTCCCTAGACCCCTTGGCACAGCCTAAGATCTAACTTCCCCTAAAGATGGAAACAGGAAACCTATCTTGCCTCAGAGAAAATCCCCAAAGGAAAGATAGCCCCCCACAAATATTGACGGTGACAGGAGGGGAAAATAACATACGCAGAGATGAAATCAGATTTTAGCATAGGAGGCCAGTCTAGCTTGATAGATAGGACAGGAAAGGATCCTGTGCGGTCAGTATAAAAACTACAAAACAATCCACACAGAGTTTACAAAATCTCCACACCTGACTAAAGGTGTGGAGGGTAAATCTGCTTCCCAGAGCTTCCAGCTAACAGAAAAAATCCATAATGACAAGCTGGACAAAAATAGAATGCACAGAACAATAAATCCACAACATGTGGACTGAAATGAGCAAAGCCAGAACTTATCTTTGCAGAACTGGTCAGGAAACCAGGAGAATCCAAGCAGAGATGTGAAACCAGCCAGAGAACATTGACAAGTGGCATAGGCTGAAGACTAGAGCAAGGTTAAATAGCAGAGCCAGGAGAGACGATTAGTGAAAGCAGCTGCTAAAGCTAAACCCAAGGTGCGGCAGTTCCACTCAAAACCACCAGAGGGAGCCCAAGGGCAGAATTCACAAAAGTGCTATTTACAACCACCGGAGGGAGCCCAAGAACGGAATTCACAACAGTATGATACAGACCCCTTTGGGTAATTTTTGGAAACCATTGTACATTGCGCAATGGTCACATTTCTACTCTCAATCTCTATATATTCTATTATAATTTTTTATTGTGTTGCCCTTCTCATGGTCTCACACACTTCTTCATGTTTCGGCCTTACACAGAATAATATGTGTAATAATTAATTAATCAATATAATTCACTTTACCTAATCAGTGTATATAAAGGTGTACATGCAATGAAATTATTGAACTTCTTAGTGGAAAGTTTGTGTTACATCACATTCACAGTCACACTCCTTGTTCAAATAAGTGGCATCAGTTTATAAATACAAAAGTTACAGAAAAACAGAAATCTATGCAACAAATTTCCACAGAATGCAGCCTTGCTATATAATTCTGCTTAAAGTGAACCTTTACCTAGACTAATTTTTTTTTTTATTATTTAAACTGAGTACCTCCCTCAACTGGCACTAATCCACTTACTCTGGAAAGTTTTTATTTTCCTTCTTCCTGCAAAGTTATGTTCTCCAATAATAATGGTGCAAATATTTCCTTCAACCAACTGGGCGTATACCACAGAACTTTTCTGTTGGTATTTGCTTTCTTTTCTGATGCTGACCAATGAAAGTGCAGCCATCCCCAAAGAGAGGTTCTGTGGTATACACCCATTTGGGTTAAGGCAAAATTTGCACCATTATTATCTGGGGCATATCTTTGGAATGGAAGGGCACAAAAGAAAGAAAAACAGTTCCAAAATCTCTGAAACAGCGAGAATTGGAGGAGCCATTTATCTTAAGTCAAAAAAATACAGTGAAAGGTCCTCTTTAACTGATGTCAATATAGGAGAATCATTCAAGGGATCAGCAGGTTAACAGCAGAAATGATGAGGTGGCATTTTTGTACTGTTTCTTACAAGTGACTTTTAGAATGACCTTTTAAAATACCTAATCATGCCATCTCAGCAGCTGTCAATAGAAAGGTACTTAACTTGGGATATGATACAGTCTTGCCAAGTTGCACTGATATAAAGCTTGGGCAAATAGAAAATTATTTGATTTTACAAACTTGTGTCTACATAAAAGTTTAAATCTGATGTGGGTCAGTGAGGGCAATCATAAATGTGGGTCATTATTAGTGACTAGATGGTGGCCCGATTCTAATGCATTGGGTATTCTAGAATATGTATGCAGTTTATTTATGAAGTTTTCAGAATAATGCAATTTATACACAGGATTCGGCCGGCCGCGACCAATTAGCGAAGTGTGGTTCAAATTCCGCGCCAATTCGCAGCTGGACTGCGCCTGTCGCTGATTAGTCACGCCCAGCCGCAAACAATCAGTGAAGCCAGGGCCTGCTCCAGGTTTTTTAGGGCCCCGGGAAAAAGAGTCTCAGTGGGCCCCCCTCTTTAACACATACCACGATTCATGATGCACAGATACAGCAGAGGAATATAGCACAGCCAAGTAGCATACAGCCCACATAGTATATAACACAGCCCATGTAATATATTGCATAGCCACGTAGTATAAAGCACAGCCACGTAGCATATAGCACAGAGACGTAGTATATAACACAGCCCATGCAGTATATAACACAGGCCACGTAGTATAGAGCACAGCGATGTAGTATATTGCCCAGCCACGTAATATATACCACAGCCACGTAGTATATAGAACAGAGACGTAGTATATAACACAGTCCACACAGTATATAGCACAGCCCATGCAGTATATAGCATAGCCCACGTAGTATATTGCCCAGCCACGTGATATATTGCACAGCCACGTAATATATTGCACAGCCACATAGTATATAACGCAGCCCATGCAGTATATAACACAGGCCACGTAGTATAGAACACAGCGATGTAGTATATTGCCCAGCCATGTAATATATACCACAGCCATGTAGTATGTAGCAAAGAGACTTAGTATATAACACAGCCCATGCAGTATCTAACAGCCCACATACTATATAGCAATGTGGGCACCTT
This sequence comes from Ranitomeya imitator, assembly GCF_032444005.1. Classification (NCBI taxonomy): domain Eukaryota; kingdom Metazoa; phylum Chordata; class Amphibia; order Anura; family Dendrobatidae; genus Ranitomeya; species Ranitomeya imitator. The sequence continues at coordinate 548,100,428 of NC_091285.1, forward strand.
ATCCCTGTTAAAAGAAGAATTAAAATAAAAAATAGTTATAAACTCACCTTCCGTCGGCCCCCCGGATCCAGCCCAGGTATTTACCGATGCTCCTCGCGACGCTCCGGTCCCAAGAATGCATTGCAGTCTCGCGAGCTGATGATGTTGCGGTCTCGCAACCGATACGTTATCATCTCGAGAGAACGCAATGCATGAACCGGAGCGTCGCGAGCAGCGGGAAAGACGACGGAAGGTGAGAATATAATGATTTTTTATTTTGTTTATTATTTTTAACATTAGATCTTTTTACTATTGATGCTGCATTTTTGGGGGATTCATTTTTGGGGAAAAAAATTGCAACTAGGTATATAGTAAAGAAGCTGCAGCGGCACCAGACAGTTATGAAGCTTTGGGAGAGATGCAGTGGAAGCTATGTATGCACATACAGCGCCTGCAGGCTTTGCACTGATGTGAATATGCTGTGCACTGCCTACCTAGCACTGCGGTGTTGCTATCAGTGTGTCAAGAGTGGGAGAAGAGGGTTGCATTGCCATCCAACACAATGGGCAGCACTTTGAACACATTTTATAAGTGGCCATAAACTTGTAAATAACTCATGAAAGAATAAAGTTATGTTAAAACCAAGCACGCCATTGTTTTTCTTGCGAAATTCTCAATAAGTTTGATCTGTCACATGACCCTCTTCCCATTGAAAAAAATAAAGATGGATCCAAAATGGCCAACTTTAAAATGGTCGCCATGGTCACCACCCATCTTGAAAAGTTTTCCCCCTGCCATATACTAATGTGCCACAAGCAGGAAGTTGATATCACCAACCATTCCCATTTTATTTAGGTGTATCTATATAAATGGCCCACCCTGTATGTTCTCTTCACACTTATCACATACTGTGACAGTTGTGACTAAAAGGAAGCATCTTAAGGAATAAGTATTTTCAAGTTTGTATTTTACATAGTGAACTTAAAAGGATTTTCTAGCTCCTGGAAATTAAAGATTATGCATCATATAATGAACCACATAATGAACATTTATAGAATTTAAAAAAAAATCTAAATTAACTTTTCAATGCTTTCACATTCTGTATATTTTGGCAAGTTATCAATTATATAATTGATGGGTAATACCTTCTAGATCTTTGGGGGTCTAAATTGTAAAACACCCACTGATGTAGCAGTTATCATCTCTCTTTTGGGTAAGTGATAATTTTTCATTATCAGAACAATATTTTAAACATAGTTTCCCAAGAACAAAGTGCATTTTAATCAATAGATCTTGGAATAAAAATAAGTTCTACAGTTGAATGAGCAAAAAGATACTCCCGTGCTGAGATAATCTTATAAATGTGCCCCTGCTGTGTACTGTGTAATGGTTTCATCACGATCCCTGATGCAGGCTTACAGCAGGGGTCTGCGCACAGATACAAAGAGAACAGGGGGCAAGAGAGGAGAGCTGCCATGAGCTTACCGACCTGAGCAAAGGACCTGAAACACGTGATCCCTAAGGGGAGTGGCCAGAGGCAGAGCCAGATGATGGATAGCAGCGGAAACCTGTGATGCTGGAGAGCAGTCAGAACGTGCCAAAGTCAAGCCTGGAGGTCAATGAGGTGCCAAAGAGTGAGACTAAAAGGGAAGTCAGGACGTAGCCAAAGGTCAGGGAGCCAGAGATAGCGGTACAGTACAAGCAGGGCAGGCGGGTGCCAAGTAAGAGTAATCAAGCAAGAAGGTCAGAGCCGAAAGAGACAGTAATAACAGAATCACAGAGCAAAGCACAAAACAACAAAATGGAGTACCGTATATACTCGAGTATAAGCCGAGATTTTCAGCCCAAATTTTTGGGCTGAAAGTGCCCCTCTCGGCTTATACTCGAGTCAATGTGGGTGGCAGGGTCGGCGGGTGAGGGGGTGAGGGCGCTGAGGTATACTTACCTAGTCCCAGCGATCCTCGCGCTGTCCCTGCCGTCCCACGGGCTTCTGTGCTGCAGCTTCTTCCCCTCTTCAGCGGTCACGTGGGACCGCTCATTAGAGATATGAATAAGCGGCTCCACCTCCCATAGGGGCGGAGCCGCCTATTCATTCCTCTAATCAGCGGTGCCGGTGACCGCTGACAGGAAGAGCTGCGGCACCGAAGACCAGGCAGAGGGACAGCGCGAGGATCGCCAGGACTAGGTAAGTATAGCATATTCACCTGTCCTCGTTCCAGCCGCCGGGCGCCGCTCCATCTTCCCGGCCGGCGCCTCCATCTTCCCGGCGTCTGTGCTCTGACTGTTCAGGCAGAGGGCGCGATGACGCATAGTGTGCGCGGCGCCCTCTGCCTGATCAGTCAGAGCAGAGACGCCGGGAAGATGGAGGCGCCGGAACGAGACGCCGGGAGCTGCAATCAAGGGAGGTGAGTATGTGTTTTTTTTTTTTATTGCAGCAGCGGCGGCAGAGATTTATATGGGGCACAATGAACGGTGCAGAGCACCGTATATGGCACAGCAATGGGGCACAATGAACGGTGCAGAGCACCGTATATGGCACAGCAATGGGGCACAATGAACGGTGCAGAGCACCGTATATGGCACAGCAATGGGGCACAATGAACGGTGCAGGGCACCGTATATGGCACAGCAATGGGGCACAATGAACGGTGCAGAGCACCGTATATGGCACAGCAATGGGGCACAATGAACGGAGCAGAGCACCGTATATGGGCACAGATAAGGGGCACAATGAACGGTGCAGAGCACCGTATATGGCACAGATATGGGGCACAATGAACGGTGCAGAGTACTGTATATGGCACAGCAATGGGGCACAATGAACGGAGCAGAGCACTATATGGCACAGCTATGGGGAAATAATGAACGGTGCAGAGCACTGTATATGGCACATCTATGGGGCACAATGAACGGAGCAGAGCACCGTATATGGGCACAGCAATGGGGCACAATGAACGGTGCAGAGCACTGTATATGGCACAGCAATGGGGCACAATGAACGGTGCAGAGCACCGTATATGGCACAGCAATGGGGCACAATGAACGGTGCAGAGCACTGTATATGGCACAGCAATGGGGCACAATGAACGGTGCAGAGCACTATATGGGGCACAGCTATGGGGAAATAATGAACGGTGTAGAGCACTATATGGCACAGCTATGGGGAAATAATGATCTATTTTTATTTTTGAAATTCACCGGTAAATGCTGCATTTCCACCCTAGGCTTATACTCGAGTCAATAAGTTTTCCCAGTTTTTTGTGGCAAAATTAGGGGGGTCGGCTTATACTCGGGTCGGCTTATACTCGAGTATATACGGTAGGTCATACATGAAAGACAATCAGACAAAACAGTATGCAAGCATACCAGGGGGTCAGACACACAGCCAGAATGAATGTATAACTCCCAAATCCAAAAGGAGGCCACACAAAGTTAAAGCTGAGAGGACAGGGAAAGGAACCCTGTCCTAAACCATGACAGGTTGTGTGTGACGGTTCAGGCACATAGTCTGATCATACCACATCTCCTGGGCAGGGGAGGATACAAATGTATCTCACAACTCTCCTTCAACAGATGGAGTCAAATGACACAAATATCAGTCAGTAATTCTAACTTTAAATTCCCTATATTTTTTTATTCTTCCTGTCGGCTTACTCTCCTCTGCCAATACAGCACATATGAATGCTCAGTATGTCTGTAATATTCCCTAACAGCCCCAAACGCTAAAAAACATTGCTGGGGACATAAGATAACAGTTTAAAGCTCATTAGTTATTGCAATCACAATGCTGGGGTTGATGGGAAGACAGAGAGTGTCTCTCATTGTCAGCCCATGATCATTACTGTTAATGTTTTTTAAAGGTACTCAGTTAGCCCAGAATTACTGTTCAAACCAAGTATAGGCGCTTGGTGCATCATGGCAAGGGCACACACTGAATTACACCTTTCCACCTGCCTGTCTTCCCTCTATCTCCACCATTCACACACCCTTCTTCTTTGATTGACAGCTCAGGCTTCATAGAGCCAGAAAAAGGTGGAGATAGATGGAAAACAAGCAGGTGGGAAGGTGTACTTAAATGTTTAGTCATACAGTGACACACCGAGGGCCTGTATTTGGTTGTGCTGCTTACTTACAATGAAGGTTTTATCATTAGGACATTTTCATTGCTGTGATTAGTTGGCCACATGAGCACTGGGCCGCCTCAGCCCCCTCCTTTGATATGCAGCTCTCTTCAGATAGCAAAGGCATGAGAAATGCACAGCACACTCTAATTTCAGATGATTCAAAACTTTTATTACCACTGGAAACAGACATGTGCAAAATATCATAAGGTGCTGGGATGTTTGTGACAATGATTGACAGCTGAAGATAAAAGGATTATGTGGCATTCACCAATTCGATAAAGAAAAATAGCTAGTGATGAGCGCTCGGGGGACCTCCGAGTATTTGTAACTGCTCGGAGATTAAGTTTTCATCGCCGCAGCTGAATGATTTACATCTGTTAGCCAGCTTGATTACATGTGGGGATTCCCTTGCAACCAGGCAACCCCCACATGTACTTATGCTGGCTAACAGATGTAAATCATTCAGCTGTAGTGATGAAAACTAAATCTCCGAGTACTTACACATACTCGGAGGACACCTGTGCGTGCTCGGGAATTCTCGAGTACCGAGAATATTCACTCATCACTAAAAATAGCCTTTTATTCCGTGCTGTGGAACATGGACGAAGACAAGGGATGCAGGTTACAGAGGCGTGCGGAGAGAGACAGGAAGGACGACGGCCGTTTCACGTAACAATGCTTCCATGGGTCCAGGTTTGTGACAATGATACCTGGACGTTTCGACCCCTCCAAGGTCTTTATCACTATGCCGCTGGAGATCTTGCGCTTCAGGAGGCACTCCCACGTCTAATTTTGCTGCGGACGATGACGAACATGTCTGTTTTCACTGGAAATAAAAGTTTTGCATTACTTGAAATAAGAGTGTACGGTGAATTTCTCCTGTCTTTGACAAGAGGTCACGCACAATGTTCCACCAACACCTCGAACGATGACCAAGTGCCAACCAAACTTCTGATATCTAGCTCTCTGTAAATAGAAATGGTGCAGAGAGATCCTGGTGTGGGCTGGGGAGGCTTTCTCAGCTCTGCTTCATGCTGCATGTAAGAACTCTGTTTGCGTCATAACTGCTGCTCCCAGTAAACTTGAGGGTCTCTTTGCCTACATCATGCTCTCAGATATTGTAGCAAAAATAGGCTGACTGATTGCCTTTTACTCATATGGTAAACGCCATATAGAAAGAAAGAAATCAAAACTCTAAAATTAATATTTTTTGTTCTTAAAAATTGGAATCAAAATGTTGGGTGCAACTTGAAATGGTATCAATAATAAGCCAGCTCACCATGCCAAAAAAGCTTTCACAGAGCTCTATCAATAGAAAAATAAAAAATAGTTAAAAAATAAGAAAATTGCGAGAAAACTCTGATTTTTTTTTTACCACTAAAAACCTACACAAGTTTGATATCATTTTTATATCACAATGAATGTCGTAAAAACGGAACCCCAAAAAAATGACAAAATTTAATTTTTCACTATTCCACTTGGAATTTTTTTTCCACATTCTTGTACGTTACATGATTTATGTAAATGGTGTCATTCAAAACTGCCACAAAAAGCAAGCCCTCATATGACTGTGAATTCAAAGATAAAAAAAGTAATAGCTCTTAGAAAAAAAGGGGGAGAAAGAAAAAAAAGCACAAACATGAAAAATATCAAAGGCGAGAAGAAGGTATTGTGCTAAGATTGTTATGACAAGATTGAAGTCGGATCTTCTTATTGCACTGGACAAGTCTCCGCTGCCACTTGTTTCTGTATTTGATGTAATCTGATTGTAGATGTCAAATGTCATTTTCTAGGTCACAATGTAAATATTTTGCTTGTCAGATACATCTTCCTATTTGTCAATTTGATGAGTCCTAGTTCCCCTGATAAACTAATACAGTGTGTGGCCGGAATTCTCTCCAGCACAAAGACACTTGTTCCCCTATGAACTTCTCAGAGAAGACATTGGGATGTGGCAGTGATATTATTTCAGATAGTGCTTTTGAGATGACTTTTTTTTGTAGAATCTGTTGACTTCAAGCTCTCAAGGATCATAAGATACAAACAGTAAAGTCTTGAGAGTCAAGCCATTGTCTGTCCGATGCTGTTGCCATGCTCTGTATAAACGGAGCTATTCTTTTTTCCCCTATGCATTGATTTTAGGAGGAAAATGTCTGTACTATGGCAGCAAACGGCACATTCCTACATTTAAACGCTGTACCACTATTACACTATGAAAATCATGGCCAAAACTGCATGTTGGTGCATATCTGGAATAGGAAAAGCATTAAATATAGCTGTAAAGTGCATACCTGAGAAGTCTGGAAACAATGTAATATTGAGGAGTTGTGCAATTTCCTTATAATCCTTATCACCTTATCATCCACACCATGAGGATATGTCAGCTGTCTACTAAACCTCAATATGCCTCTGATTTCATAGAGACCAGTACAGAGTTTTTGCACATTAAAAACATTTTCCCAGGAACAACGTTAATTTCACAGTTGATTTTAATCAGTAGATCTTGGAACAATAATTTCCTCAACTGGATATGTTTAAAAAATGTTCCTGTGCTGAGATAATCTTATAAATGTGCCACTGCTGTGTACTGAGTAATGGCTGTGTCTGACCGTACAAGAACAGGTCTGATCATACCATATCTCCTGGACAGGGAGGAAGAAATTCATTATAGTAGGGTGTCACAGTGGATTCTTTTTGTGAGATAAAGCATTCCCCTACCTGTTTTTAAAAAAATGTTTCACCTCAACAAAATAATTATTTGCGATCCTGTGCTTTACTGTCTGTATACTCTTTTGCTTCCTCCCCTGCCCAGGAGATTTGGTATGATCAGACCATGTCCCTGCACAGTCAGGCATAGCCATTACACAGTAGGGACACATTTATAAGATTATATCGGCACACTAACATTTTTTTTAAACACACCCAATCGTGGAACTTAACCCCTTAATGACCACCGATATGCCTTTTAACAGTGGCAGACAAGGTACTTATGCCTCAGCGCTGCTTTGTAATGGCGCTGAGAAATAAGTGTATAGCGCCCCCCTGAGTTGGAATTTCTCCAGGGTCTCAGCTACCAGGGGTACCAGGAGATTTTTTCCTTTTAGTTCAATTTGATCACTGTGATAGACCCTATCACAGTGATCAAAATAAACAAATAGTAAATCAACCCCCTCCTTCATCATCCCCTTACTTAGCTAAAAATAATAAAATAAAAAAATATATTTATTTCCATTTTCCATTAGAGTTAGGCTTGGGCTAAAGGTAGGGTTGGAGCTAGGGTTAGGGTTGTGTTATGATCCGGTGACCTTGGAGCAGCATGAAAACTTTCACTGGAGTAGGTGGTAACTATACTGACCGCAAATCCTGATCTTAACACCGCAACTAGAACTAGCCGTGGGGTGTACCTAACAAGCCCTAGACACCTCGTCACAGCCGGAGGACTAAATACCACTAAAGATGGAAATAGGAATACTATTTTGCCTCAGAGCAGAACCCCAAAGGATAGGCAGCCCCCCACAAATATTGGCTGTGAGTAGGAGAGGAAAGACACACACAGTCAGAAAACGGGATTTAGCACAAGAGGCCAATCTAGCTAAAATAGGAAAGGATAGGACAGAGTTCTGAGTGGTCAGTATTAAAACCCTTCCAAAAATATCCACAGCAGATAATACAAAAATTCCTCCATCTAACTAAAGACGTGGAACATATATCTGCAACTCCAGAGACTACTAAACTCAGAGCAGGAATACAATAAAAAAAACAAGCACACAGCCTGTATGCCATAGAAAAAGAAACAGACACTTATCTTTGCTGAATTAGCAGCTAAGCAGGAGAAGCCAGACAGGGATCCAACACTTCCCAAGAAACATTGACAACTGGCAAGGACTAATGAGTCCTGCAAACCTAAATACCCCAGTCAGAACTGCAATCAGCAGATACACCTGTCCAGGACTGCAGCCCAGAGACCACTGCATTACCACCTACAACCACCGAAGGGAGCCCAAAAGCAGAATTCACAACAGGGTTGGGGCTAAAGTTAGGGTTGGGCTAAAGTTAGGGTTGGGCTAAAGTTAGGGTTGGGGCTAAAGTTAGGGTTGGGGCTAAAGTTAGGGTTTAACTAGGGTTAGGGTTGTGATTATGGTTAGGTTTGTGGTTAGGGTTATGGTTGGGATTAGGGACAGGGGTGTGTTGGAGTTAGGGTTGTGGACAAGGTTATGGTTAGGATTGGGATTAGGATTAGGGGTAGGGCTGTGTTAGGGTTGGAGTTAGAATTGGGGGTTTCACCTTTAGGTACATCAGGGAGTCCACCATTGATTCCAGACAATTTTGCGTTCAAAAAGCCAAACGGTGCTCACTCCCTTCTGAGCCCTGTTATGTACTTTCCCCCATATGTAGGGTATCTATTTATTCAGGAGAAATTGCACAACAACTTTTGTGCTCCATTTTCTCCTGATCCCCCTGTGAAAATAAAAAAAAAATGGTTCCAAAGTAATGTAATGAAAAAAGTAATGTTAATTTTTTTCCCTTCCAAATTGCTTTAGTTCTCGTGAAGCACCTGAAGGGTTAGTAAACTTCTTGAATGTGGTTTTGCGCACCTTGAGGGGTGCAGTTTTTAGAATGGTGTCACATTTGGGTATTTTCTGTTATATTTACCCCCCAAACTCACTTCAAATGTGAGGTGGTCCCTAAAAAAAATGGTTTTGTAAATTTTTGTTGTAAAAATGAGAAATTGCTGGTCAACTTTTAACCCTTATAACTCCCTAACAAAAAAAAATGTTCCAAAATTGTGCTGATGTAAAGTAGATATGTGGGAAATGTTACTTATTAATAATCTTTTGTGACACCATTCTCTAGTTTAAGGGTACAAAAATTACGTTTGAAAATTGCAATATTTTTCAAAAATTTTGCCAAATTTCAGTTTTTTTCATAAATAAACGCAAGTTATATTGAAGAATTTTACCACTAACATGAAGTACAATATGTCACAAAAAACAGTCTCAGAATCAGTAGGATACGTTTGATGCGTTCCAGAGCTATAACTTCATAAAGTGACAGTGGTCAGAATTGTAAAAATTTGGCTTGGTCTTTAATTACCAAATTGGCTCTGTCACTAAGGGGTTAATAGATTTTGGAATAACAATAATTAAAACATACTTTGCTCAAGGGAAAACCCCTTTAATCTGACAGAAAAAGAAATTGACATGTTCTATCAGATGGCATACAGTATGTATGAAGGTATTTTAAGTAGCATTAAAATCTTATACATAAAACTATAAGGTGTCTCTTATCCATTGGGGAAAGTCAAATACAGCACTTGAAGATTTCTGGCAGTCTGTAGACAAAGAAGGAAGCAAATATCTAGCCTTCTCATTTGAATCCCCATCAGCATTCTTGAGAAAGTAGTTGAACTACAGTGATTAATCAATTATCCCCTGCTTTATGGATAAGGAGTAACTTACATTTTGTTTATGGACCAACCCTTTTCAAAGGTATTTGTTTCCAAAATTGAATTAGTTGATAAAGGTATAATTACTGAAAAATCACAGGAACAGCTTTCCTGAGTCATCTCATTTGTATTGAGCAATGAACAGTCATGCACAGCTAATTTCTGTTCACCATTTGTAGAATTGACCGGGACAGTCAGGTGGCTTTTTTGGCTTTTTTCCATCAGTCCCATAAATAGTAAATGGAGCATTCGTGCACAACCAATGCTTGATTTAAATGATAAATGTTGTTTATGGGCCAAACCATTAATGCATAAGTAAATAGATCACCAAAACCAAAAAGACACCTTCACAGGAAGACCAGATAATAAAAGGAGAACATAATCTTTATTGGAAAAACACATAAAAGCTTACAACTACTGGGACAGTAACCACTGGTGCAGGAAAGAAACACAGTGGGACCCACATATGGACCAACCTCACAAAGGCAGTATAACAATAATAGCAGTAGGCTGATTATAAATAGTACATATATACGCCTCAATAATATACAAGTAAGAAGTAATGGCTCTATAACAAAGTGTTAATAAATATACATGGAGACAAGCACCTAAGGAATAGCGTTATAAAATACAAGCCATAAACATAGAACAGCCTAACAGTGCAAATATACAGTACTGCAAAAATAGCGGTATAATTACCAGGAGGAGGAACCTGGGGACCCACCACACCCGACGCGCGTTTCGCAATGAAATGCTTCGTCCAGGGGCGCGTTTCATAGCGAAACGCGCGTCGGGTGTGGTGGGTCACCAGGTTCCTCCTGGTAATTATACCGCTATTTTTGCAGTACTGTATATTTGCACTGTTAGGCTGTTCTATGTTTATGGCTTGTATTTTATAACGCTATTCCTTAGGTGCTTGTCTCCATGTATATTTATTAACACTTTGTTATAGAGCCATTACTTCTTACATGTATATTATTGAGGCGTATAAATGTACTATTTATAATCAGCCTACTGCTATTATTGTTATACTGCCTTTGTGAGGTTGGTCCATATGTGGGTCCCACTGTGTTTCTTTCCTGCACCAGTGGTTACTGTCCCAGTAGTTGTATGCTTTTATGTGTTTTTCCAATAAAGATTATATTCTCCTTTTATTATCTGGTCTTCCTGTGAAGGTGTCTTTTTGGTTTTGGTGATATATTTTCCTTCATGACCTTGTTTTGGGATATTATTAGGTGTGTTTTGCATAAGTAAATAGAGCTAATACCATAAAAAAGTAAATTCTAACAAAACAAATTAATCATGAAATATTTTTTAAAAAGGGACAACATCACTGATACCTTCACTCTATTTTTACATTTTCCGTATCATGTTTGGTTATTTATAAGGTTCAGTACTCAATGGCTTCACACAATATGTATAAGAGGATGGACACAACAACTACTGTATATAGAGTGGTGAGGTCTTAACATTAAAAAGAAAAAATCAGACTAAGGATTAAAAGCAATAACATTGCAGCAGCAAAATACATGTCAGCTTTCTCATACCCCATCCTGAGCCTAAGTGTATGCCCCAAGCACATTATGCCTCTGACACCTGGCCGTACTGATATGGACATGTTTTATCAGAGGAATATAGCATAGATTTCTAAAGGTCCTCTCCTTACTATTCTCATCATTCAGCCACTGCATCTTCCTTCCGCTGCTCTTTTTATTTCCCCATCTATATATCTGATTCTACCAAGGAAATGAAAAGCAGAGGTAATATGCTACACTTGTCTTAATCTCCTGAACCATCCAGCACATCAGGAATTGCCTGGCCATGCTAATAGCTCACTGAGGTTTGCAGTTCAACCTGAGTGGAGAGGTGACAGAACGAGGAATAAAGATTAACTGTTTGGTTTTCCCTTCACGCTGATCTCTCACATCCTTCTCTCAACGCGGGCACAATCAATGCCAAGCGACAAGATATCTTGCATGGTCAAACTTCATTCCTCCCTCGTTTAATTCTTGACTTGTCATTCTGCTTATTATTCATGTATTTAATCTAGCAATAAAACCCTGGATAGAAATCTATTTTACCATCCCAGCTGCCTTGTGTTGCATGTCCTTTAACAATTCATAGAGTTAAAATTTTAAAGTAGCGCGCTATAGTTGGCCGTGACAATTCGACATAGGAGAAGTGTCTGTTACTGTTGTCATTGTATAAGCTTTACATACTGTTGGTCATTTTCACCAAATCATGGTGACATCACAAGGTGTTAGCAGTGCATTTCATGGCATTATAGGTAATTAACTGAGTTGAGTGAATAGATTCTAATGCAAATCGCTGTTGTGTTGAATTTTTAAGAATCTGCTTAACTTGGAGAATTTGAATAATTTACAATATGAGTAGATGGAATTGTCAAAAATGCCCATCGTAATTTTACATATTGCAGATGGTTGCATAGGCCAGAGAAAGCTACCAGAAATATACTTAAAATCACATTTTATTAATATCCCTTAAAAACACAAATATTGGAAAAAAGAGCCACCCAAAATATACAGGCGATTCTCTCAAAATTAGAATATCATCAAAAAGTTAATTTCAGTTATTTAATACAAAAAGTGAAACTCATATTAGATAGAGTCATTACATATAAAATGATGTATTTTCAGTATTAATTTCTGTTAATGTTGATGATTATGGCTTACAGCCAATGAAAACCCAAAAGTCATTATCTCAGTAAATTAGTAAGAAAAAAATCCTCTAGATAAGCATTAGTCGTAACACAATTGTATGCACATAAAACCCAAAACAAATGTAATGTAGAGCAGGCTCACTGACTGAACAATTGGAAAAAGGACAACCTGAGTCAAAAAGTCAAAACCACCCAAAATAATTAAAATTTCTATTCGAATACAAAAAGACATAAATATGACAAAACATGTTAAAATGGTAAAGTGAATGCGTAAATGGCATATGCAGTAACCAGAATACCCAAAGAAAAAAATGCTGGCCAGCATTGCTTCGTTCAGAGGGACAAAGTTTCCAAGTAAAGTAGCAGCAGAGGTGGATACTAGCAAATACATTGATACAAAAACTTTCCCCAGAGACAAACCACAAGAGGCAAGTATCATAAGTGGTATTGTGGGAATGACTATGAGGAAAGTTAATGCAACTACAAACATCAGAAAATCCAGGTTAAAATGAATGAGTGCAATCAAAGAAAAACTTACCTCTTGTGCTTTGTCTCTGGGGAAAGTTTTTGTATCAATGTATTTGCTATCCACCTCTGTTGCTACTTTACTTGGACACTTGGTCCCTCTGAACGGAGCTATGCTTATCACATATTTTGAAGCAGGCTACTTGCATGAGTCTTTAGATAAGTGTCTTTATACCCTGCATTTATTAATCATCTTAGCGCAACCCGGCCAGCATTTTTTTCTTTGGGTATTCTGGTTACTGCATATGCCATTTACTCATTTACTTTACCATTTTATTGTGTTCTGTTGCATTTATGTGTCTTTTAGTATTCGAATAAAAATTTAAAATATCTCAGTAAATTAGAATACTTTATAACACCAGCTTGAAAAATTATTTTAAAATCTGAAATGTTGGGCTACTGAAATGTATGTTCAGTAAATGCACTCAATAGCTGGTCAAGACTCCTTTATCATCAATTACTGCATCAATTCGGCATGGCATGGAGGCGATAAGCCTGTGACACTGCTGAGGTGTTATGGACGCCCAGGTTGCTTTGATAGCAGCCTTTAGCTTGTCTGCATTGTTAGGTCTGGTGTCTCATCTTCCTCTTGACAATACTCTATGGTTAAGGTCAAGCAAGTTTGCTGGCCAATCAATGACAGTGACATTGTTGTTTTTAAACCAGGTATTGGTACTTCTGGCAGTGTGGACAGGTACCAAGTCCTGCTGTAGAATGAAATTTCCATCTCCAAAAACCTTGTTGGCAAAGGGAAGCATTAAGTGCTCTAAAATTTCCTGATAGACAGCTGTGCTGACTTTGGTCTTGATAAAACATGGTGTACCTACACTACCAGATGACATGGCTCCCCAAACCATCACTGACTGTGGAAACTTCACACTAGACCTCAAGCAGCTTGGATTGTGTGCCTCTCCACTCTTCTTCCAGACTCTGGGACCTTGATTTCCAAATTAAATGTAACATTTCATTTCATCTGAAAACAACACCATGGACCACTGAGCAATCAGTTCTTTTTCTCCTTGGCTCAGGTAAGATGCTTCTGGCATTGTCTATTAGTTAGGAGTGGCTTGACACTAGGAAGTGGTTTACCCCCACATATGGCACATCAGTGTACTCGGGATAAATTGGACAACAACTATTGCGGTCCAATTTCTCCTGTTACCCTTGTGAAAATAAAAACTTGGGGGCTAAAAAATCTTTTTTGTGGAAAAAAAAATATTTTTTATTTTCATGACTCTGCATTCTTACCTTCTGTGAAGCACTTGGGCATTCAAAGTTCTCACCACACATCTAGATAAGTTCCATGGGGGGTCTAGTTATCAAAATGGGGTCACTTTTTGGGGGTTTCCACTGTTTAGGCACATCAGGGGCTCTCCAAACGCGACATGGCGTCCGATCTCAATTCCAGACAATTCTAGATTGAAAAAGTAAAACGGCACTCCTCCTCTTCCAAGCTCTGCGGTGCGCCCAAACAGTGGTTTACCCCCACATATTGGGTATCGACGTATTCAGGAGAAATTGCACTACAACATTTGTGGTCTAATTTCTCCTGTTGCCCTTGTGAAACTAAAAATTTGGGGGCAAAATATCATTTTTGTAGAAAAAATGCGATTTTTTTATTTTCACGGCTCAACGTTATAAACTTCTGTGAAGCACATGGGGGTTCAAAGTGCTCACCACACATCTAGATAACTTCCTTAAGGGGTCTAGTTTCCAAAATGGTGTCACTTGTGGGGGGTTTCCACTGTTTAGGCACATCAGGGCCTCTACAAACGCGACATGGCGTCCAATCTCAATTCCTGCCAATTCTACATAGAAAAAGTCAAACGGCGCTCCTTCTCTTCCAAACCCTGCCGTGCACCCAAACAGTGGTTTACCCCCACATATGGGGTATTGGCATATTCAGAAGAAATTGCACAACAACTTTTGTGGTCTAATTTCTCCTGTTACCCTTGTGAAAATAAGAATTTTATGGGCGAAAAGATCATTTTTGTGTAAACAAATGCGATTTTTTATTTTCACGGCTCTACATTATAAACTTCTGTGAAGATAAGTTCCTTAAGGGGTCTAGTTTACAAAATGGTGTCACTTGTGGAGGGTTTCCACTGTTTAGGCACATCAGGGGCTCTCTAAACGTGACATGGCGTCCGATCTCAATTCCAGCCAATTCTGTATTGAAAAAGTCAAACGGCGCTCCTTCACTTCCAAGTTCTGCGGTGCACACAAACAGTGGTTTACCCCCACATATGGGGTATTGGCGTATTCAGGAGAAATTGCATAACAAAATTTATGGTTACATTTCTGTTTTTACACTTGTGAAAATAAAAAAAATGGTTCTGAATTAAAATGTTTGCAAAAAAAAGTTAAATGTTAATTTTTTCCTTCTAGATTGTTTCAGTTCCTGTGAAGCACGTAAAGGGTTAATAAACTTCTTGAATGTGGTTTTGAGAACCTTGAGGGGTGTAGTTTTTAGAATGGTGTCACACTTCATTATTTTCTATCATGTAGACTCCTCAAAATGACTTCAAATGTGATGTGGTCCCTAAAAAAAAATGGTGTTGTAAAAATGAGAAATTGCTGGTCAAATTTAACCCTTATAACTCCCTAACAAAAAAAAATTTTGTTTCCAAAATTGTGCTGATGTAAAGTAGACATGTGGGAAATGTTATTTATTAACTATTCTTCATGACATATCTCTCTGATTTATGGGCATAAAATACAAAGTTTGAAAATTGCAAAATTTTAAAATTTTTTGCCATGTTTCCATTTTTTTCATAAATAATCACAAGCAATATCGAAGAAATGTCACCACTAACATGAAGTACAATATGTCTCGAAAATACAGTCTCAGAATCAGCGGGATCGGTTGAAGCGTTCCAGAGTTATAACCTCATAAATTGACAGTGATCAGAATTGCAAAAATTGGCTCGGTCATTAAGTACCAAAATGGCTCTGTCACTAAGGGGTTAATAAAGGAGCACCTCGCATGTCCATGTATCTGGCATTTCAGCTTGGCTCAAATAAAGTGAATGGTCGCAGTACTGTACGCAGTCTATGGACTGGTGTAGAGAAAAGAGCAATCAGCTCGCCTGTTTGGAACGACAAAAATACTCCATAAATAATAAAAAATTCTTCATTGAATTGATGTTCAAAATCAGCGATGGTAGACATCATGGCACAGACAAATGGAGAGATATGTTGCTGTTTATGAAAGAAATCAGTTGTCCCACAGCAACCTTTATTGACTCTAGGGCTCCATTGAATTGTCTGTAAGTTGTAGTAACAGGAAAAAAATGTTATCTGTAATGCTACCATTCAGGAAAAATATTGCAAAAGAGCTTAAGAACATTGCCCCATCTTTTTATGACAACCTTAGGCCGGCGTCACACACGACGTATACAAATATGGTCTGTTTTTTATGGCTGAGATTCACAGAAATGTTCCCGAACAGTGATGCGATTTTTTTTCTCATTAAAGTATCCATTTGAAATCCATATGGCATCCATATGGCGAGATTTTCTTGCCGGCTTGCAAAATGGACATATAATGGATCCATGGCCTCAAATATTCCTATTCCTATTAGGTATATACTCACCCTCGGACGCGCCCTGCTTCTTTCCTGCAGCCTTCCTTCCTAAGAATCAGCGCTTCCAGGACCTTCGGTGACGTCGTGGTGACGTCAAGGCTTCTGATTGGTCGCGCGGCGGTCACATGGGCGGTCGCGCGACCAATCACAAGCCACGATGTCACCGCAAGGTCCTGAAAGCGCCGATTCGAAGGAAGGAAGGAAGGTTCCTGGTTAGTACCAGGGCGCATCAGAGGGTAAGTATAGCGATATTTTTTATTTTTATTCTTTATTTTACACTTAAATCTGAATTCCGATACCAATTCCCGATATCTTAAACATATCGGGAATCGGTATCGGAATTCCGATTCCAGATTCAGAAGATCGCCGACTTCATGGCCGACCCCACACAGGGGTTGGGTCGGGTTTCATGAAACCCGACTTTGCCAAAAGTCGGCGACTTCTGAAAGTGGCCGACCCGTTTCGCTCAACCTTACAGACCACATCTCAGTACCAATGCTTTCTGGCTGATGTTTTGGTCACTTTTGAATGTCAGTTGTGCTTTCACACTAATGGTAGCATGAGACGGACTATACAACCCACCCAAGTGGCTCAGTGCAGCTCATCCAGGATGGCACATCAATGCGAGCTGTGGCAAGAAGGTTTGCTGTGTCTGTCAGCGTAGTGTTCAGAGGTTGGAGGCGCTACCAGGAGACAGGTCAGTACACCAGGAGACATGGAAGGGGCCATAGGAGGGCAACAAACCAGCAGCAGGACCGCTACCTCAGCCTTTGTGCAAGGAGGAACAGGAGGAGCACTGCTAGAGCCCTGCAAAATGACCTCCTGCAGGCCACAAATGTGCATGTGTCTGCACAAATGGTTAGAAACTCCATGAGGATGGTCTGAGTGCCTGACGTCCACAGATGGGGTTGTGCTCACAGCCCAACACCATGAAGGACGCTAGGCATTTGCCACAGAACACCAGGATTGGCAAATTTGCCACTGGCGCCCTGTGCTCTTCACAGATGAATACAGGTTCACACTGAACACATGTGACTGACATGACATTGTCTGAAGATGCCGTGGAGAGTGATCTGCTGCCTACAACATCCTTCAGCATGACCAGTTTGGCATTTGGTCAGTAATGGTGTGGGGTGGCATTTCTTTGCAGGGCCGCACAGCCCTCCATGTGCTCTCTAGAGGTAGCCTGACTGCCATTAGGTACCGAGATGAGAGGAGGTGACCATCAAGGTTGGCCAAGTAGAATTGCAGTCGCAAGGTTTAATTATAGTTGATATTGACAGATAAGAATGCCATCCTATGACTACTCTAGGCACCAATATAATAGAGAATTGTCTTGGAGAAATTATTGTTTTGTTGCAACAGGTAGCTAAGACCACCAGTTCCAGTCAGCAGCGTGTCCTGCAAAAGGAAATCAGATCCCTGATGCAGAGACAACAGGTAGAGCTGTCTGGTGGAGAAGTCGGCAGTGTCAGAGTGAGTGATCCATTCGACATTGCAATACCCCCTAGGGGTGAAATGTTGATTTGGTATCAGACAGCAATAGGCCTCATGGGTCAAGATTACCAGGCTCTGGTAGAACCCGTGTACTCTGATAGTAGACCCACCATCCTGACAGCCACCATCCTGACAGTCAGAGGGGTAGTCGATGTCTGCAAGGGGAGGTTACCAATATGCATCCTGAATTGTGGGGAGAAAGAGGTCCATTTATGCCACTCTTGCTAAGCTGTTCACTGTCAGTAATAATGCAATAAAGGCCGTGGAACCCTTGCTTCTGTCTGACCAAGGAAGGACAATGGCTCTGTGTGGCAGCTGGAGGATTGGTGTCAGAAGCTACTCATAGGTACTGACTCTACCCCTTTGCACAAAAAGCATTGGGATTGCCGGGTGGTTCGAGAATATGAGCGGGCCTTTAGCAAACACCCTCTAGACTTTGGGCAGGTAAGAGGGGTCCAACACAATATCCTCACCAGAGATTATCCGTCCATTAAAGAGAGGTACTGGCCTGTACTCCCAGCTCACTATCAATGTACCAAGGATATGTTACGAGAGATGAAGGAGGCTGGGGTAATCAGAGATAGTTGTAGCCCCTAGGAAGCTACATTAGTACTCGCTAGAAAGAAAGATGGTAAAATGAGGATGTGTGTTGACTACAGGCAGATTAACCACATTACACATAAAGATGTCGTTACCATGAATTGAGGAATCATTAGCTGCACAGAGATCCGCTATTTCTCAACTTTAGATCTCACCAGTGGGTATTGGCAGGTTCCCATGGCAGAAGCAGACAGAGAAGACAGCGTTTATACACTAGATTCCTTGATAGGGCGTTGATCCAGGGAACTAGTCTGATTGCCATATGTGGAGTCGGGAAGGAATTTTTTTCCCCAATGTGGAGCTTACTCTTGCCACATGGGTTTTTTTTGCCTTCCTCTGGATCAACATGTTAGGGCATGTTAGATTAGGCTATGGGTTGAACTAGATGGACTTATAGTCTTCCTTCAACCTTAATAACTATGTAACTATGTTTACTTCACCAATGGGCCTCTGCGAGTTCAACTGCATGCCATTCGGGCTCTGCAATGCACTGGGAATATTCCAGTGGTTAATGGTATGCTGCCTAGGACATAAAAAATTCAAAACCGTTTTGTTATATTTGGACGATGTCATTGTCTATTCAAAGACGTACAAAGACCACCTGGAGCACCTGGCCAAGGTGTTTGAAACCTTGTCCAGTTTTGGCTTGAAAGTAAAGCCATCCAAGTGCCACCTGTTGAAGCCCAAGGTGCAGTACCTAGATCACGTGGTAAGCGCCGAAGGTGTGGCACCAGATCCTGAAAAAGTCACCGTGATCAAGGCCAATACCCTCCAGCATCAAGGATGTGCAGCACTTCCTCGGGCTAGTAGGTTACTACAGAAGATTCATAAAGGGCTTCACTAAGATAACGGCACCCATGCAGGACCTCTTAATAGGCCAGTCCAAGAAGACCAAAAACCTGAGTCCTTTGTTTGAGTGGAGTAAAAGAGAAGAAGAATCCTTCACTCGGTTGAAGATAGGTCTTACGGGAGACAAAGTCCTGGCCTACCCCGCTACCCCGACTATAGTCAATCCTGTATACTATATACAGACTCCAGCAACGTGGGATTGAGAGCAGTGCTGTCCCAGGTACAGCAAGGCAGAGAGAGAGAGTGATTGCCTATGCCAACAGGAAGCTTCGTCCCACAGAAAGAAACCTAGACAACTATAGTTCCTTTAAAACTGGAGTTTCTCACCATAGTCTGGGCAGTAACGGAGTATTTCAAGCACTACCTGACTTCAACGAAGTTTACCATTTAAAGGATAATAGTCTGCTGACCCACCTTGAAACAGTGAAGCTTTGGAGCAGCGATGGATGGCTCGGCTGTCCAACTCCGAGTTTACCATCAAATACCGTGTGAGGCATAAAAACACTAATGCTGAAACGGTGTTCAGGATGCCCAACTTGCAGGATGAAGGAGAAGACCTGGTGGAACACGAGTTACCAGCCTTCCACCACCCCGTGCTCCCACTGCACGAGGGACCAGCGCTATGCTGTGCAAGAGGCAACAATTAACCCATTGCCCCACCATGGATGGGCAGAAATGCAGAACAGCGAACCAACAGTTCGCCTAGTAAAGGAATAGCTGACACAAGCTGATTCGTACCCTGGTCCAGATGCTCCACAAGAGACCCAACAGTTGTGGAAGGAGAAGGGCAAGCTATTCATCTATGAGGGGAAGCTGTGTCAGAGAAGCGTCAACTCCCGAACCCACAAACTGGTATGGCAGGTGGTAGTTCCGAAGCGGAATACACCAATGGTCTTAGAAGCATACCACGATGGAGCAGGACATTTGGGTGGAAGAAGAAGTTGGAAGTCCTGCTACATGAGCGATTCTACTGGTTTGGCATGAGGAAAGCAATTGAGAAATGGTGTTGAGAATGTGGTCCATGCAACCTGAGACGTAAAAACACCATGATAGCCAGACTGCTCCCCTACAGCCCGTAGTCACCAAACAACCGCATGAGCTGGTAGCCTTGGACCACGTGAAGCTAGCCCCAAGCTGGTCAGGCTACGTCTACGCCCTAACCATAGAAGACCACTACTCCTGGTTCCTGGTAATATTGACAGTGAAGGAAGTGAATGATCAGACAGCGAAGACGGCAGCCAAAGCATTTCAATTACACTTGTCGCCTGCATGGTTACCCTGAACGAGTGCTTACTCCTGTTCTAGGAGTTCTGTAACCTGTACGGCTGCAAGAAAATAGGAACCACGCTGAAAATGTACCAGGCAGTAATCGACCTGTTGAAGTCTCTGCCCCTGCAAAAGCATGGCCTGTGGCCAGAGAAGTTACCGGATTTGGTAGACTTATGTAACCACATCCCGGTGAACTCCACCAACTGTACACCCGCCTACCTGATGAGGGCAAGACCTGGCCAGTAACCCATTGACTTGGATATGGGAGTTTTAACACCTGAGACAACATCACCAGATGCAGACTGGGATAAGGAGCGGCAGCAGCAATGTCACAAGGTGCAGGAATCTGTAGAGAAAAGTTTGTCCCAGGCAAGACAGAGGCAGGAAAGAAATTATAATCAGCATGCCCCTGCAGTTCCCTTGTCACCTGGAGAACAGGTACTCAAAAGGAAGATACGAGTTCACAAACTAGACGACCAGTAGGAGGCTGAGCCATACACAGTGGCGTAGCCAGGGGGGCAGTTGGGGCTTGTGCCCTGGGTGCAGCCAACAAGGGGGCGCCAGCGGGCCGCCTGATGATGCGGCGGTCCAAGGAGACTCCTCGTCGAGTCATACCTAGGGGTGAATCGGCAGGAGAGGGGGGCAGCGGGGGCTGTCTAATTATACTCACATGCTCCTGGCGCAGTCCCTGCAGGTCCCCGGCACCCCTGCTTCTCCGTGTATTGAGCGGTCACATGGTACCGCTCATTACAGTAATGAATATGCGGCTCCACCTCCCATAGGGGTGGAGCCGCATATTCAATACTGTAATGAGCGGTAACGGTGACCGCTCAGTACAGGAAGCTGCAGCACCGGGAAGCAGGTGAGTATAACGGGGAGGGGAGTGCAGCGCAATATTCACCTGTCCTTGTTCCAGCCGCCGCTCCGTCTTCAGCGTCTTCTGCAGTGACGATGGGGTCAGAGGGCGCGGTGACGTAGTTAGTGCGCGCCCTCTGCCTGAACGTCAGTGTAGAAGACGCTGAAGAAGATGGTGCGGCGGCTGGAACGAGGGGCAGGTGAACATTGAAAGTGCTAGGGGCCTGAGCAACGGAGAGGTGAGTATGTGATTTTTTTAATCGCAGCAACAGCAAATGGGGCACGTGTCTGTGTAGAGCATCATATGGGGCCATAACATTTGTGCAGCACTATAGTGGGGCACGTGTCTGTGTAGAGCATCTTTTGGGACCATAACGCTTGTGCAGCACTATAATGGGGCAAGTGCCTGTATAGCGCATCTTATGGGGCCATAACGTTTGTGCAGCACTTTAATGGGTCAAGTGTCTGTATAGAGCATCTTATGGGGCCATAACATTTGTGCAGCACTATAACGGGGCAAGTGTCTGTATGGAGCATCTTATGGGGCCATAACATTTGTGCAGTACTTTATGGGACAAGTGTCTGTATGGAGCCATAATCAAAGTTTGTTCAGCACTATATGGGGCAAGTGTCTGTATGGAGTATCTTATGGGGCCATAATTAACGTTTGTGCAGCACTATATGGCGCAAATATCTTTATGGAGCATCTTATGGGGCCATAATCAACGTTTCTGCAACACTATATTTGGCAAATGTGTCTATGGAGCATCTTATGGGGCCAATATTAACCTTTATGCAGGATTATATGGGGCTACTGATTCAATATGGATATTCAAAAACACTTAACCTACTGATGTCTCAATTAATTTTACTTTTTTTGGTATCTATTTTTACATTATGGGGATTCAGGAATGTACCTTGGCTTGGTCATACAGATTTAATAGCGTTAAGGTTCAAATGGGGGAGGTTTGGGGGGGCGCCAAACTTATCCTTTGCAGGAAAGGCTAGATACACCTCTGGCCATACACTGTTTTACCCTCAGACATTGATAACACCAAGGTGTGCCTCATCAGTAAAAATGGAGGAGAAATCTAAAACCATGCCCTGACCAACGAAAGGAAAGGATTGAAGACAAGACATTCCTCAGCCAATGGAAGAGGTGGAGGAAAAAAATCAGCACAGTACTCGGCGAGTTCCCTCCAAATTGGACAAGGGTGATCCAGGCCAAAGTGGTGCCCATTTTGACCTTTCCCCAGCTAATAATGCCAGAAAGAAATGCAACTCAAGACCAGCCTGAAGACAGCGCGCTAAAGCAGCAGATGCCACACCAGCAGCGTAGAAAGAGAATCCACCCCCTGCCAGCGGCGAATCTGTCATGTCCACGGTGAGCATCATTGGTCGTAGAACATCAGGTACACACATACTACGTAGAGTCACCCATAGCGCAGCCAATAGAGCGTGCACTACACCAGTACCAGTGCTATGAAAGTCTAGCTGTAGCACCCTAGGTCAAATCCCCGTAAGGTTCCGTGTGTAAGTAGATAATAAGACCTGTAAATATGTCATGTAATTACACAACCATCAAGCATATGAGCCTTCAGAGACTCTGTAAGAATTCTTGAGCAATCCTATTTTACTTGATTTAATGAATGACTGGGTCACTGGACTCATTGTGACCAGGACAATACTTGTATATAGTTACCAACCTTGCTCAGGAATGAAAAATAGACAATGACGCATGGACTAATCATCACCAGGACTATTTTGAGCTTTGTTTTTTGTAATTTTTGAAATCTTGTAAATAGTTATGATTGTTCACTTGTTAATTTGTTTATTATTTGTTTCCTCAGTCCGGGAGTACTGAGTTTTACTAGGGGGCAATGTAGCACCCCAGGAGTCCGGTTGCCACAGTGGCATTGCCTCCCTCACAGGGAGTAATGTCATGCCTGGAAGCAAGAGGGGTCCCCTTATCAGGTGTCAGTAGGAGAGCAGAACCTGGGGAGTGGAGCTGTGATTAAACTCGTCCCAGAGCTGAGAACTAGGAACTGGATACCACAGGCCGTGGTTGCGTGGCTACTGAAGTCACAGCAGTTAAATCTGGAGGGCAGGGGACTGCAGGTCTCCTGGCCCGATCTAATACCTGAAGGCACAGCAGCATACAAGAGCCTGGAGCCGACACAAAGCACCGCCACCTGTGATAGGCTCGAGCTGCCTGCCATGCGGGCAATGGTTAGTTTTTAAAAACAGAGAGAGACAGTTAGCAGCAGGAGGGTGAGCTTTTAGGCAGCAAGGAAAAAGGGAGGACAGCGCAGAAGAAAGGCCCCCATACCTACCTGGCCAGGTGTATCCAAAAATTGCTTCCAGGCTGCCTGGCTCTCCATTACGATCTGTTACCAGTACCCCGGTCTGTACTATCAACCATCAAGTAAAGGAAAAGAAAACTACAGCCCTTGTGTCATTCAGTGATCTCTTGCGCCCTGAGTCCTGCACAACAAGGTACACGAAGCCTGACGTAAACGGAACCAGTAGCCCTGGGGCTCCGCTCCACCTGTGGGGAGCAGAGCCATCCCAGCTGCATCACCATCAGTTCCAGAGGTCTCCTTTAGCAGCGTCGACCATCAGTTGCCGATCAACACAGGTGGCGTTGCGTTAAATCCCATATACATATTCCCCATTTTAGGGCACAGCCAGAGCCACAGAGTTGGGTCACGGCCCCCGTAATTCCCCCAAAGAACTGTCCTACCCGATTCCAAGTACCCCACAGCCCTGGTGGGCGTGTCATTTGCAAAGGAACAATCAAGCTATGGATAAATATTAATTTAATCAATTATTGTGACTTTTTGACTCAATTCTCACTATATCTATCATATGTAAAGTGATTGCAATCACACATTAGTCACAATTGCCTGCATGCCTTCCCCATGGAATGGAATGTCAATACCATAATTTTGTTAGTGATTTAGAAGAGGCTGCAGGGTCCGTACCCTGAACTGTATGGGGCTAGAAACTATTTATGTTCCTAATTATTACCAGCAGATTGTAGTTATAAACATCGAACATGCCACACACTTTGCATTGCCACAAGCCCTGCTTTCCCCTCCAAAAATGTTATTTTCCTTTCCAATATCCTAATTAACTGCAAAGACAAATTGAAGGTATCATTGTCTCACCTAGAGGAAGCATTGGCCTTCAGGGAGAAATTCAACAGAAACAAAGGCAGACAAACCTAGGTCACCCCTGTCTCTGAGCATTCAGATTTATTGGTGTGATGAGACACAGCAGAAAACAAGGAAATATACAACTCTGCTTGGTTCCAGCCTGAAATTAAAGTTTATTTTATGCTCCTTAACTCTTTACTTAACTTGGCAAATTTATAGCTTTGTTTACAGTTTGCCATTTTCAGGGTATGTTATGCTAATGTTGCTTTAGAGAGACATGCTTATGTCCAACATCTTTTTCAAATGATATTTCTAGGTTTAGAAATCCTTTTTAAATGTCCCATTAAAATATTATGTATTAACTAAGTCAGGGAGTAGCCACAAAGAGCATTTCTCACTCCAGATGATCCACATTGTGGTTTACACTGACAAGCCATTGATTTAGATAATTACGGTACTTGCTTAAAAAAATAAGAAAATATCAGTCAACTTTAAACAGAGAAGGAAAAACTAGAAGGGATATTTTAAAGGGAATCTAATCTAACTTTTGTTGCGCTCTGTATAACCCCACCTCCACCACTGATTGGCAGCTTTATGCCTATGCACAGTGTATACAGAAAGCTGCCAATCAGTGCTGTGTGCCTTGCGACAGATTTCCTTTATTGGAAATTGTGTAATTAATTTGCCCTGTAGAAGAGCTGCAGGAAAATTTCAGGAACTTTTGCTACAGGATTCCTGGTTCTGATACCAAGAAACTGTGTGATGATGAGTTTATCATCAGTATTAAATATTATTGCATAGTTCAGGGCTTACATTTAATGTGCATACAGTGGGTACGGAAAGTATTCATACCCCTTTTGTGTGTTTGTGTCCCATATTAAATGGATTTGGTTTCCTTTGGTGCTGGAGAGGTTAACGACCCTTTCTATGCTGGTCAGCAACTTGCAGCTCCATTTTCAGCTGCTTCTGATCTGGACATCACCTTTCCCTATAAAACTGGCCAGATCTTCTCTGTCTTGCCAGTGAAAGCTTTGCTTCCTAGTTATATGGCGATGCTGTGCTGAATAGGAGATTGTTGTTGCTACTGGAGATTGTTGTGTTCTGTTTTTGGGTGTATACTTTCCTTATTGTCCTATTCCCATTTGGTTGGTACATTCCTAGCCTTCCCCCATATACCTCTTCACTTTGGTGAGTGTCTGTATGTTCGTTGCTTTCTGTTATGTGCATTTTGTGTCTTGTTTACCTTATATTTCTGTCCTGATGGGGTGGGGAGAGAACAGATCAGGGTTTAACAGGAGAATAATAAGGTTGGAGACTCAGGCCTCTCTGCCTTCAAGAGTACCCCCATGACAGGGATACTTAGGGTCCCAGGACACGTACGTGAAAGAACAGAATCCCGAGTGGGGCCTCAATAAATGTTTCAGGATGCCACACAGAAACCAACAAAAACTAATTGTTTCAAGCAAAGGACGTGAAACCAATTAAATTCAAATGTCCAATCAATAATTAAAATAGTTAGTGAAGCACTTGTTAATTTACATCAAAATACAATACTACGGGGGGATCAGAGTATTTTACAGAAAAGTACATTATCCTAAAATAGAGGCTTGCCCTTGTCTAGTGATCTCCAAAAACAAAAAAAAAATCTGTTTTTCTCACAATTAGAATTTCTCTGAAAGTCGGAACACATCTTGAGCTGAAAGCCACGGAACACATTAACGTGTTATTAAGATAGCTTTGAAAGGCCTTGTTATCTGAAGTCAAGTCTCTTGGATCAATATTCACACAAGTGCATCTTCCTTCCAAATCAATTAGTACAATTAGAGTATTAAGATGCTTGTACTATCCCTCTCATCAAAAAAAAGCATAAAGCAATGAAAATGCTTTGAAATGTTCAGATAAAGCGGTTACAAAATCCGAGTTGTCCTTCACTGAAAAAAAATATGTCATGTTTTCCTTTGAAAAGTTACTCAAACACAAGCTCCGGCCCGCGTAATTAACATTCAGCATTAGCTTGCATGCAGATAGAGGCACAATTATAATAACTTGAAGTCAATAATTCATAAACTATAATGCATTATTAATCAATTATTGAGGCCTGAATTACTTTTAATGAGATTAAGATGATTTGAGCACTAAGCAGTTGAATCATATTGATTTAATCAATGTGCTTAATTAAACTGTGTACATTCTCTTCAGGATCATTATTTCCAATATCCAACACAAGTGCCTCCTTTGATATTTTCTCTCTCGAGTTCTTTCACAGTTTTAGCCTTTTTTTTATGCAAGCATATTTTTAGAAGTCAGAATCTTCATTAAACAAATTGCTAATTGAGTGCAAAAGCCATTATGGGTGAACGAGCCCATTAAATTTCTAAGCATGCGGTGACACAGGTTTATCAAACAGCAACATTCTCACGTTACATTTATTATTATTATGGCTATCGGGAGGATATCTAGTCATCCTGCTGTCAGAGGAAATAACCGGAGCAATAACATCCTCTGCTACTGCAATCATCAGCATTTACTAGGAACACGAGAAAAGATATGTAATATTAAGAGTAAGGAAGAGATGGGAGCCAATTCTAAGAACATCAGAGATCTTACTAAGAATATGGAAGTTGTTCCTTAGAACATGGGACATAGAAATGGGATTATGAGAAATCTTACATAGATTACGACGGATAAAACTAAGAATATCAGAGAAATGACTAAGAAAGCACAGAAAGATATATAAATAAGTATGAGAAAAAATGATAAGCAAATGGAAGACAGTAATAAAAATATAGAAAATATTACTAAAACCATACCTCCCAACTTTCGAGGAAGTGAAAGAGGGACAAAGTCAGCGGCGCGCGTAGCGCGCCATGGCAAATTTTAGGCCACACCTCTGACCACACCCATTTCGCAACTAGCCACGCCCCAACAAAACCCATTTAGCACTTCTGATCACAATGTTTCGTAACCAATAATTATAAACAACAAAATATGGCCACACACACGACGCTCCATACTATACAATGGCCCCACACGACGCTCCATACTATACAATGGCCCCACACGACGCTCCATACTGTACAATGGCCCCACACGACGCTGCATACTGTACAATGGCCACACACACGACGCTCCATACTGTACAATGGCCACACACGATGCTCCATACTGGACAATGGCCACACACACGACGCTCCATACTGGACAATGGCCACACACACGACGCTCCATACTGTACAATGGCCCCACACGACGCTGCATACTGTACAATGGCCACACACACGACGCTCCATACTGTACAATGGCCACACACGACGCTCCATACTGGACAATGGCCACACACACGACGCTCCATACTGTACAATGGCCACACACACGACGCTCCATACTGTACAATGGCCACACACGACGCTCCATACTGGACAATGGCCACACACACGACGCTCCATACTGGACAATGGCCACACACATGACGCTCCATACTGTACAATGGCCACACACACGACGCTCCATACTGTACAATGGCCACACACACGACGCTCCATACTGTACAATGGCCACACACACGACGCTCCATACTGTACAATGGCCACACACACGACGCTCCATACTGTACAATGGCCACACACACGACGCTCCATACTGTACAATGGCCACACACACGACGCTCCATACTCTACAATGGCCACACACGACGCTCCATACTGTACAATGGCCACACACGACGCTCCATACTGTACAATGGCCACACACGACGCTCCATACTGTACAATGGCCACACACACACGACGCTCCATACTATACAATGGCCCCACACGACGCTCCATACTGTACAATGGCCACACACACGACGCTCCATACTGTACAATGGCCACACACGATGCTCCATACTGGACAATGGCCACACACACGACGCTCCATACTGTACAATGGCCACACACACGACGCTCCATACTGTACGATGGCCACACACACGACGCTCCATACTGTACAATGGCACACACACGACGCTCCATACTGTACAATGGCACACACACGACGCTCCATACTGTACAATGGCCACACACGACGCTCCATACTGTACAATGGCCACACACGACGCTCCATACTGTACAATGGCCACACACGATGCTCCATACTGTACAATGGCCACACACGACGCTCCATACTGTACAATGGCCACACACACGACGCTCCATACTGTACAATGGCCACACACACGACGCTCCATACTGTACAATGGCCACACACGACGCTCCATACTGTACAATGGCCACACACGACGCTCCATACTGTACAATGGCCACGCACGATGCTCCATACTGTACAATGGCCACGCACGACGCTCTATACTGTACAATGGCCACACACGATGCTCTATACTGTACAATGGCCACACACGATGCTCCATACTGTACAATGGCCACACACGACGCTCCATACTGGACAATGGCCACACACGACGCTCCATACTGTACAATGGCCACACACGACGCTCCATACTGGACAATGGCCACACACGACGCTCCATAGTGTACAATGGCCACACACGACGCTCCATAGTGTACAATGGCCACACGCGATGCTCCATACTGTACAATGGCCACACGATGCTCCATACTGTACAATGGCCACACACGACGCTCCATAGTGTACAATGGCCACACACGACACTCCATACTGTATAATGGCCACACATGACGCTCCATACTGTATAATGGCCACACATGACGCTCCATACTGTACAATGGCCATTGGCCACATTATGCTCCATACTGTATAACAGCCCCACATGATGCTGCGTACAGCATACTTGCCCCACGTGATGGTCCATACAGTATTATGGCGCCACATTATGCTTTGTACAGTATAATGGCCCCACACAATGCTGGGTATAGAATAATGGCCACACATAATGCTGGGTACAGTATACTGGCCACACATGGTTACCCCACCCCCATCATTGCCTTCTCCATCACTACACACAGACACCTTTCACCGCGCTCCCTCGCAGCAGCCGGCAGCTTCCACACCCACAGCGCTGAATGGTGTCATCCAGCTGCGCCGCTGACTGCTCACGTCGCTGCAGCTGTGATATGCCACTGATAAAGACCTCCATGTCTCCTGTGCCAGTCCGTGTCAGAGCGAGGAGCAATATTTGCTCCGATCTGACACAGCCAGCGTCCGCTCCGTACACATGCGACTCCGCTCCATACACCTCGTACACACACGACTCCGCTCCATACACACACGGCCCCGCTCCGTACACCTCATACATATGGGTCCTCCCCATATACCTTGTACACACACGGCTCCACTCCATACACTTCGTACACACACGGCTCCGCTCCATACACCTTATACACACACAGCTCCGCTCCGTACACCTCATACACATGGCTCCTCTCCATACATCTCGTACACACATGGCTCCGCTCAATACACCTTGCACATGCGGCTCTGCTCCGTACACCTCGTACACACATGACTGCGCTCCATTCACCTTGCACATGCGGCTCCGTTCCATACACCTCGTACACACACGGCTCCGCTCCGTACACCTCGTACACACACGGCTCCGCTCCGTCCACATTGCACACGCTGCTCCACTCAGTATACCTTGCACACACATGGCTCCACTCCGTACACCTCATACACATACGGCTCCTCTCCATACATCTCGTACACACACGGCACTACTCCGTACACCTCGTACACATGCGACTCTGCTCTGTACACCTCGTACACACACGACTCCATTCCATACACCTTGCACATGCGGCTCCGCTCTGTGCGCCTCATACACACACGGCTCCACTCCGTACACCTCGCACACACACGGCTCAGCTCCATACACCTTATACACACACGGCTCCACTCTGTACACATTGCACACACCCGGCTCAGCTCCATACACCTTATACACACACGGCTCCGCTCCATACACATTGCACACACATGGCTCTGCTCCGCACACCTCGAACACACACTGCTCCGCTCCGTACACCTCGTACACATGGCTCCGTACACGTCTTACACACACGACTCTGCTCCATACACCTTTCACACGCTGCTCCGATTCATACACCTTGTACACACACGGCTCTGCTACATTACAGTGTCAGACTGTCACAGGGGCTTTGGTTTAGCCCTTTTTATGCTGGGGGGGGAAAATAGCAGCCACAATATCGTCATGTTGTCACCCTCTCCCAGGGAGACAGACGTGTCAGGGAGTCATCGATCTCACTCACACTGATCTGCAGATAACACAGCAGTGAGCACTGAGCAGCCGAGGCAAACAGAGGAGGCTGTGAGTGTGTCCGTCCCTCCCTGCTGAGCCCCACTCATTCCACGCACCATTACACTAGCCAGGCATCCAGTCCACTCACACTGGTCTGCTGCTTACATTGCCGCCGGCACCCAGGCTGTGTTCGGCTGTTACCTCAAACTAGAAGTGTCCCCTCTCTCTCTCTCTCTCTCTGAACAGTGACGCTGGGAGACTCAGGAACATGGGGAAGGGGCGTGGCCTAACAAAAGGGGGTGTGACAGAGTTCTCCTGCTGTCTCCCAGGATGAGAGCGTCCTGCGCTGGACAGCGGGGCAAAGAGTAAAATCCGGGAAAGTCCCACACAATGAGGGACGGTTGGGAGGTATGCTAAAACCATTGGAGAAAATATAATATGGGATAAAAGGGAAAAACATTAGACATTTTATTAAAAATATGAAAGAGAAAAAAAATGGAAGAAATGATTGAGAATATTTGCTATGCCAGTTAATATTGCACTATCATAATTCAACTCGCATTACAGACATTCATATTGCTGTTCCCTTAGGACACAGAATCTAAACATTTTATCTTTGGAGTATGGGAGGAAATGGGAGTATGGAAAGAAAACCCATGCAAACAAAAAGAGATGTTACTAAGAACATGGACACAGAAATAGGATGTGACGCTAGTCACTTCTCACGGACAAGCCGTGAGCCAGACTGGTCAGGGAGTCCAAGGTCAGAAGCCAGTAGAGTATGTCAAAAACAGAAGGAAGAGACAAAAGCGTAGTCGGGTAACGTTCCAAGGTCAGAAGCCAGGAAGGTACATTGTAAATAAAAGGAAGAGTCAAAAGCGTAGTCAGGTAACGTTCCAAGGTCAGAGTACCGGGAGGATAACAGATCAGAGCTGAAGGGGTTAAAAAGGCAGTTGGTCAGAACAAAGTCCAAGGTCAGGCAACAGATCAAACATAAAGAACTCGAGGCACAGGAGAGCACAAACCTCACAAGATGAATGTACGTCTGGCAGTGGTCTGAGAGAAGCTGCTCAGTTAAGTAGGCATGTCCATTACCCGAGATAGAGAACACCTGAGACAGCCGACGCCTCCCAGTCAGAGATTGGTTAGTCGAGTTGTCAATAAACAACGACAGCTCAGTACGCCCCTGCACCAGACTGGGTGGTCGTGCTGTCAATCAAAGTACTTGACCAGGACAAATTTTACAATTCTGACCAGTGTCAATTTATGTGATAATAACTCTTGAACTCTTCAACGGATCCCACTGATTCTGAAAATGTTCTTTCATGACATATTGTACTTCATTATAGGGGTAACATTTCTTCGATATGAATTGCATTTGTTTGTAAAAAATCTGAATTTGGCAAAAAAATTTAAATTTTTTGCAGTTTTCGATATTTTAATTTTTTTATTTCCTTAAATCAGAGAGATGTCACGCAAAATAATTCATAAAAACAGTACCCACATGTCTACTTTACATAAGCACACATTTTGAATCATATATTTTTTTTTTTCCTTAGGAAGTTAGAAGTGTTAAAACTTGTCCAGTTATTTCTCGTTTTTACAACAAAATTTACAAAACCACTTTTTTAGGGACCACATCACATTTGAAGTGACTTTGAGGGGTCTATATGATAGAAAATAACCAAACAGTGTAAGCGGTTTATACCTTGTGGGAATAAAAGGACTAGAAATAGGAAAAACCCAATGTGGCTAAACAAAGAAGTAAGACAGGCAATTAACAGTAAAAAGAAAGCATTTGCACTATTAAAGCAGGATGGCACCATTGAAGCTCTAGAAAACTATAGGGAGAAAAATACTTTATCTAAAAAACTAATTAAAGCTGCCAAAAAGGAAACAGAGAAGCACATTGCTAAGGAGAGTAAAACTAATCCCAAACTGTTCTTCAACTATATCAATAGTAAAAGAATAAAAACTGAAAATGTAGGCCCCTTAAAAAATAGTGAGGAAAGAATGGTTGTAGATGACGAGGAAAAAGCTAACATATTAAACACCTTCTTCTCCACGGTATTCACGGTGGAAAATGAAATGCTAGGTGAAATCCCAAGAAACAATGAAAACCCTATATTAAGGGTCACCAATCTAACCCAAGAAGAGGTGCGAAACCGGCTAAATAAGATTAAAATAGATAAATCTCCGGGTCCGGATGGCATACACCCACGAGTACTAAGAGAACTAAGTAATGTAATAGATAAACCATTATTTCTTATTTTTAGGGACTCTATAGAGACAGGGTCTGTTCCGCAGGATTGGCGCATAGCAAATGTGGTGCCAATATTCAAAAAGGGCTCTAAAAGTGAACCTGGAAATTATAGGCCAGTAAGTCTAACCTCTATTGTTGGTAAAATATTTGAAGGGTTTCTGAGGGATGTTATTCTGGATTATCTCAATGAGAATAACTGTTTAACTCCATATCAGCATGGGTTTATGAGAAATTGCTCCTGTCAAACCAATCTAATCAGTTTTTATGAAGAGGTAAGCTATAGACTGGACCACGGTGAGTCATTGGACGTGGTATATCTCGATTTTTCCAAAGCGTTTGATACCGTGCCGCACAAGAGGTTGGTACACAAAATGAGAATGCTTGGTCTGGGGGAAAATGTGTGTAAATGGGTTAGTAACTGGCTTAGTGATAGAAAGCAGAGGGTGGTTATAAATGGTATAGTCTCTAACTGGGTCGCTGTGACCAGTGGGGTACCGCAGGGGTCAGTATTGGGACCTGTTCTCTTCAACATATTCATTAATGATCTGGTAGAAGGTTTACACAGTAAAATATCGATATTTGCAGATGATACAAAACTATGTAAAGCAGTTAATACAAGAGAAGATAGTATTCTGCTACAGATGGATCTGGATAAGTTGGAAACTTGGGCTGAAAGGTGGCAGATGAGGTTTAACAATGATAAATGTAAGGTTATACACATGGGAAGAGGGAATCAATATCACCATTACACACTGAACGGGAAACCACTGGGTAAATCTGACAGGGAGAAGGACTTGGGGATCCTAGTTAATGATAAACTTACCTGGAGCAGCCAGTGCCAGGCAGCAGCTGCCAAGGCAAACAGGATCATGGGGTGCATTAAAAGAGGTCTGGATACACATGATGAGAGCATTATACTGCCTCTGTACAAATCCCTAGTTAGACCGCACATGGAGTACTGTGTCCAGTTTTGGGCACCGGTGCTCAGGAAGGATATAATGGAACTAGAGAGAGTACAAAGGAGGGCAACAAAATTAATAAAGGGGATGGGAGAACTACAATACCCTGATAGATTAGCAAAATTAGGATTATTTAGTCTAGAAAAAAGACGACTGAGGGGCGATCTAATAACCATGTATAAGTATATAAGGGGACAATACAAATATCTCGCTGAGGATCTGTTTATACCAAGGAAGGTGACGGGCACAAGGGGGCATTCTTTGCGTCTGGAGGAGAGAAGGTTTTTCCACCAACATAGAAGAGGATTCTTTACTGTTAGGGCAGTGAGAATCTGGAATTGCTTGCCTGAGGAGGTGGTGATGGCGAACTCAGTCGAGGGGTTCAAGAGAGGCCTGGATGTCTTCCTGGAGCAGAACAATATTGTATCATACAATTATTAGGTTCTGTAGAAGGACGTAGATCTGGGTATTTATTATGATGGAATATAGGCTGAACTGGATGGACAAATGTCTTTTTTCGGCCTTACTAACTATGTTACTATGTTACTATGTAATAGTGACACCATTCTAAACTGCACCAAAGAAGGTGCTTAAAATCACATTAAAGAAGTTAATTAACTCTTCAGGTTCTACACAGGAATTGAAGCAATGTGGAGGGAAAAAATGAACATTTTATTTTTTTTTTTGCAAAAAAAACAAAACAGGACATAATGAAGACCAACATTTATTGTGCAATTTCTCCTGAGTCTTCTGAGACTCCATATATGGCACGGCAGGGCTCAGAAGGGAAGGAGGGAGTACCATTTGACTTTTTGAATGCAAAATTTGCTGGAATAATTAGTGGGCGCCATGTCGAGTATTGAGAGCCCCTGCTGTGCCTTAATAGGGGAAACAAGCCACAAGTGACTCCATTTTGAAAACTAGACCCATCAGGAAATTTATCTAGATGTGTGATGAGCACCTTGAACCTACAGGTGCTTCAAAGAATTTTACAACGTTGATCTGTGAAAATTAAGAAAAATTAATTTTTCCACAAAATGTTTTAGCCCCAAATGTTTTCATTTTCACAAAAGTAGCAGGGGAAAATGGATGCCAAAATGTGTTTTGTAATTTCTCCTGAGTTCACCGATAACCCATATGTGGTCGAAAACTACTTTGGAGGCACTTTTGAGCTGAGAAGGGAAGAAGTGCCATATTGGAGTTCAGATTTTATTGAACTGGCTTGAGGGTGCCATATCACATTGGCAGAGCCCCTAAGGTGTCAGAACAGCAGAAACCCCCCATATATAAACTAATTTTACAAAGTAAACTCTCCATTGAATCATCTAGGGATGCAGTGATCATATTGACACCAAAGGTTTGTCACAGAATATTATACCATTAGGCAGTGAGGAAATCATTAAATTTTTACCACCAAAAGTTTGTTTTATGTTTTAAACCCAGATTTTACATTTTCACAAGGACAAATGGATAAAATGGCAGCAAAATATGTCCCACAATTTCTGCTGAATGTGGAAATACCCCAAAGGTGGCTGTACAGTACTGCTTACTAGGAGCACAGCGAGACTCTGCAGGGATGGAGCACTATTTGCCTCCTGAAGCGCAGATATTCCTAGAACAGTTGGTGTACTCCTTAGACAAAGCCATTAAGTGCCAGAAGAGCAGAATCCCCCTCAAGTGACGCCATTTTGGAAATTAAATTCCAAAAGAGGTATATCTACAACTGTATTGATTACTTTGATTCCATGGATGTTTTCCAGAAGCAAGCAGTATTGAATGTTGTTGCTGAGTGAAAATTGGAAATGATCATTGTAGTGCCCCTTTCACTGTAGTCATCAGTACATTGTAGTGCCCAGCTCATGCTTCTGGAGACATGCACCTATAAATTAGGCAGGCTGTCATCGCTGCAGAAATGTCAAACTTGTGGACGCTAGATGTGGTTTAGGCACACTGTGGGGCTTTGAAGGAAGGGGGCATTTTGATTTGGGAGAGCAGAATTTGCTGAATTTTTTTTTGGGAGCAAGGAGTCATAGGCATAGTGCTTGTCCAAAGTCTTTTGTACTACCAGTAATGTGGAAGCCCCCTATATTTCCGTTAACAGATGACAGACCCGAGTCTAAACTTGTTTTTTTTGTGGATTGAGTTGAAGCTTTTATTAAGAACATTTTACATAATATTTGGGATCACATTTATGCTGCATTCTACACTGAGCATTTATGTCAAGGGTTTCCATCTAAATCACTGAGTGACGTGATTCAGATGAAACCCATGAGGGAGCCACTCACTATAATCAGGCAGCAGGGTTACTCAGGACTCCGTCTGGCCTCTGTTCAGCGATGTCCTTCTGTTCAGAGGTCAGGGCCGGAAAGGCCGTCGGGCAGTTCTGGCAAATGCCAGAAGGGATGGTGGCAGTCGTGGGCCACTCGCCAGCACCGATCCCCCCGACTCACCCCCCGCCGCCAACTCACCCCCGCGCCAACGCCGCCGCATTCAACTATACCGGCATCTATGACGCCGGCACAGTTGAATGCAATGATCGAGGAGAGAGCGTCTGCTGATGCTCCCTCTCCCATCATTCCCCACTCTGCCTGGTGCTTACACTGCGGGTGCACGATGACATCATATCATCGAGCACCAGCTGTGTGACTGGGCAGACTGCAGCTGCTGAGACCGGAGCCATGAGCAGCGCTGGGCACGAGGAGAGGTGAATGTTTTATATATAGTAACATAGTAACATAGTTAGTAAGGCCGAAAAAAGACATTTGTCCATCCAGTTCAGCCTATATTCCGTCATAATAAATCCCCAGATCTACGTCCTTTTACAGAACCTAATAATTGTATGATACAATATTGTTCTGCTCCAGGAAGACATCCAGGCCTCTCTTGAACCCCTCGACTAAGTTCGCCATCACCACCTCCTCAGGCAAGCAATTCCAGATTCTCACTGCCCTAACAGTAAAGAATCCTCTTCTATGTTGGTGGAAAAACCTTCTCTGCTCCAGACGCAAAGAATGCCCCCTTGTGCCCGTCACCTTCCTTGGTATAAACAGATCCTCAGCGAGATATTTGTATTGTCCCCTTATATACTTATACATGGTTATTAGATCGCCCCTCAGTCGTCTTTTTTCTAGACTAAATAATCCTAATTTCGCTAATCTATCTGGGTATTGTAGTTCTCCCATCCCCTTTATTAATTTTGTTGCCCTCCTTTGTACTCTCTCTAGTTCCATTATATCCTTCCTGAGCACCGGTGCCCAAAACTGGACACAGTACTCCATGTGCGGTCTAACTAGGGATTTGTACAGAGGCAGTATAATGCTCTCATCATGTGTATCCAGACCTCTTTTAATGCACCCCATGATCCTGTTTGCCTTGGCAGCTGCTGCCTGGCACTGGCTGCTCCAGGTAAGTTTATCATTAACTAGGATCCCCAAGTCCTTCTCCCTGTCAGATTTACCCAGTGGTTTCCCGTTCAGTGTGTATATGGAGGACTATGGGGTGTATTATACTAAACAAGCAAAATGCTGCCTATTCATCGAGTGATTGGATTGTTTATGTGGGAACAGAAATCCTTGTTCTCAGCAGCACATCGCTGGTGTAAACTGTAGATGTGCTGCTGATAACATGATACTGTATGGGGACAGATTCATCTAATTGTGATTGTTCTGTTCCCTTCATTCTTTCTCAGTTTGTGTAAAGAGGCCGGGAAACAAGTGAACGACTTCAGTATTGTCAGTCACACTCGTTTAGCGGCCTGAGATCAGTGCATGTAAATACAGCAGAAATGCTTTGCAGGGAGACCAGGCAAGGATGATGACAGTTGTAGTTAGCACCCGGCGCCTGGGAATAGCGCTAACTCTACTGCTTTTCCCAGCCACCAAAGCATTTAATTCTGGTATGTGTAATGATTTTTAGGGTTGATGTCAGCTGCGTAATGTCAGCTGCTATCAATCCCTGGTGTAAGTAATGGAGAGGTGTCCATCAGACGCCCCCACTACTAGCCCAGACCTGGCGAGACCCAACGACTCTGAAGAGCGGTGACGGTAGTAATAATACCGCTCTTCACAGTCGCCGAGCTCAGCGCAAGACCTGTAATATCTGAAGAGCGGTGACGTTACTGAGATACTGATGTCACCGCTCTTCAGAGTCACCAGGTCTCGTGCTGCGCAGCGGTACCAAAAGTGGCTGTAGGTAAAGTTTATGGAGCATCAAAATGAGGTTCCATAGCCTTTGGTCGTCTCATCCCTTCATTATCTACGAGATCCAGTTATGTAGGTAAAGTAGCGGCTTTTCTTGGTTCTGCAACTAAAAGCAATAAATAGGTGTAATGCTGGATACAGCTGGGATTATATGTTATATAGTCGTATTACACTCCCCTCAATTCTTGTAACCTACAAGTGTGCAAAGATATTATACAGTCACCATGTGACAAGTGGGCCTGTGTAACTTCAAATGCCAGGGCTGAATTTTAGTCCCAGTCCGGCCCTGTCAGAGGTGCACAAAACAGTGGTGGACCACGCTTTTATACATGCCTAAAAAGACAGACACCACCTAATCACAGGTCAGATGACCACAGGGACTTCATCTGCCTCATTATTGGGAATCTACAACCGTGGGTTCTGTCTGAATCACATATATCAAAGATTTACATGGAAAACCTGGTGCAAGCATTCAGCGTAGAGCGCAGGATAAATCTAAGCGGAGCCATATTGCGATCTTTGGGAAGTAAAATGAAAAAAAATCAACACACAGCAGGTGAAGAACTGGTTTTATATATTTTTATGCCATTCCTCGTGCTGTTTAACTGATTTATTCTTTGGGCCAGTGCTATTATAGTGATACCAGATTTATATAGGGTTTTACATTTGGCTGATGTCACATACTAAGGCTGTGTGCACACGTAGCAGATTTTTCACGTTTTTTCACGGTTTTTCGCTATAAAAAGGCTATAAAGCCGTGAAAAAAAACGCTCACATTAAGCATCCTATTCAATAGAATGCAATCCGCATTTTTTTTGCACATGCTGCATTTTTTTTCCTGAGCAGATTCACATTTTGCAGCATGTTCATTAAATTTGTGGAATCGCGGGGATTCCGCACACCTAGGAATGCACTGATCTGCTTACTTCCCGCATGGGGCTATGCTCACCATGCGGGAAGTAAGCAGATCATGTGCGGTTGGTACCCAGGGTGGAGGAAAGGAGACTCTCCTCCACGGACTGGGCACCATATAATTGTTAAAAAAAAAAGAATTAAAATAAAAAAATTGTGATATACTCACCTTCGATGGCCCCCGGAGTCTTCCTGCCTCTCAGCGCTGCACGTGGCCGCTTCCGTTCCTGTAGATGGTGTGTAAAGGACCTGCAATGACGTTGCGGTCACATGACCGCGATGACGTCGCGGTCACGTGACCGCGACGTCATCAAAGGTCCTGCACACACACCATCTATAGGAACGGAAACCGCTGAGGAGATCGGCTGTTTGCGGTAGGTGAGTATAACCATTTTTTAACCCCTTAAGCCCCGAGGGTGGTTTGCACGTTAATGACCGGGCCAATTTTTACAATTCTGACCACTGTCCCTTTATGAGGTTATAACTCTGGAACGCTTCAACGGATCTTGGCGATTCTGACATTGTTTTCTCGTGACATATTGTACTTCATTTTAGTGGTAACATTTATTCGATATAACTTGCATTTATTTGTGAAAAAAATGGAAATTTGGCGAAAATTTAGAAAATTTCGCAATTTTCCAACTTTAAATTTTTATGCCCTTAAATCACAGAGATATGTCACGCAAAATACTTAATAAGTAACCTTTCCCACATGTCTACTTTACATCAGCACAATTTTGGAACCAAAATTTTTTTTTGTTAGGGAGTTATAAGGGTTAAAAGTTGACCAGCAATTTCTCATTTTTACAACACCATTTTTTTTTAGGGACCACATCTCATTTGATGTCATTTTGAGGGGTCTATATGA
The DNA here is from genome assembly GCF_032444005.1 of Ranitomeya imitator. Classification (NCBI taxonomy): domain Eukaryota; kingdom Metazoa; phylum Chordata; class Amphibia; order Anura; family Dendrobatidae; genus Ranitomeya; species Ranitomeya imitator. Next base: position 548,140,435 of record NC_091285.1, read on the forward strand.
TAGAAAATACCCAAGTGTGACACCATTCTAAAAACTGCACCCCTCAAGGTGCTCAAAACCACATTCAAGAAGTTTATTAACCCTTCAGGGGTTTCACAGGAATTTTTGGAATGTTTAAATAAAAATGAATATTTAACTTTTTTTCACACAAAATTTATTTCAGCTCCAATTTGTTTTATTTTACCAAGGGTAACAGGATAAAATGGATGCCAAACATTGTTGTACAATCTGTACTGAGTACGCTGATACCCCATATGTGGGGGTAAACCACTGTTTGGACGCATGGCAGAGCTCGGAAGGAAAGGAGCGCCATTTGACTTTTCAATGCAAAATTGACAGGAATTGAGATGGGACGCCATGTTGCGTTTGGAGAGCCCCTCATGTGCCTAACCATTGATACCCCCCACAAGTGACACCATTTTGGAAAGTAGACACCTTAAGGAACTTATCTAGATGTGTGGTGACCACTTTGGCCCACCAATTGCTTCACAGAAGTTTATAATGCAGAGCCGTAAAAATAAAAAATCATATTTTTTCACAAAAATGATCTTTTCGCCCCCAATTTTTTATTTTCCCAAGAGTAAGAGAAGAAATTGGACCTCAAAAATTGTTGGCCAATTTGTCCTGAGTACGCTGATACCCCATATATGGGTGTAAACCATTGTTTGGGCGTATGGCAGAGCTCGGAAGGGAAGGAGCGCCATTTTACTTTTCAATGCAAAATTGACTGGAATTGAGATGGGATGCCATGTTGCGTTTGGAGAGCCCCTGATGTGCCTAAACATTGGAACCCCTCACAAGTGACACCATTTTGAAAAGTAGACCCCTTAAGGAACTTATCTAGAGGTGTGGTGAGCACTTTGACCCAACACGTGCTTCACAGAAGTTTATAATGCAGAGCCGTAAAAATAAAAAATCATATTTTTTCACAAAAATAATCTTTTCGCCACCAATTTTTTATTTTCCCAAGGGTAAGAGAAGAAATTAGACCACAAAAGTTGTTGTGCAATTTGTCCTGAGTGCGACGATACCCCATATGTGGGGGTAAACCACTGTTTGGGCGCATGGCAGAGCTCGGAAGGAAAGGAGCGCCATTTGACTTTTCAATGCAAAATTGACTGGAATTGAGATGGGATGCCATGTTGCGTTTGGAGAGCCCCTGATGTGCCTAAACATTGGAACCCCTCACAAGTGACACCATTTTGAAAAGTAGACCCCTTAAGGAACTTATCTAGATGTGTGGTGAGCACTTTGACCCAACAAGTGCTTCACAGAAGTTTATAATGCAGAGCCGTAAAAATAAAAAATCTTATTTTTTCACAAAAATGATCTTTTCGCCCCCAATTTTTTATTTTCCCAAGGGTAAGAGAAGAAATTAGACCACAAACGTTGTTGTGCAATTTGTCCTGAGTGCGACGATACCCCATATGTGGGGGTAAACCACTTTTTGGGTGCATAGCAGAGCTCGGAAGGGAAGGAGCGCCATTTGACTTTTGAATGCAAAATTGACTGGAATTAAGATGGGACGCCATGTTGGTTTGGAGAGCCCCTGATGTGCCTAAACATTAAAACCCCCCACAAGTGACACCATTTTGGAAACTAGACCCCCTAAGGAACTTATCTAGATGTGTTTTGAGAGCTTTGAACCCCCAAGTGTTTCACTACAGTTTATAACGCAGAGCCGTTAAAATAATTTTTTTTTTTTTCGCAAAAATTATTTTTTAGCCCCCAGTTTTGTATTTTCACAAGGGTAACAGAATAAATTGGACCCCAAAAGTTGTTGTCCAATTTGTCCTGAGTACGCTGATACCCCATATGTGGGGGGGAACCACTGTTTGGGCGCATGGCAGAGCTCGGAAGGGAAGGAGCGCCATTTGGAATGCAGACTTAGATGGATTGGTCTGCAGGAGTCACGTTGCATTTGCAGAGCCCCTGATGTACCCAAACAGTACAAACCCCCCACAAGTGACCCCATATTAGAAACTAGACCTCCCAAGGAACTTATCTAGATGTGTTGTGAGAACTTTGAACCCCTAAGTGTTTCACTACAGTTTATAACGCAGAGCCGTGAAAATAAAAATTCTTTTTTTTTTTCACAAAAATGATTTTTTAGCCCCCAGCTTTGTATTTTTACAAGGGTAACAGAATAAATTGGACCCCAAAAGTTGTTGTTCAATTGGTCCTGAGTACGCTGATACCCCATATGTGGGGGGGGAACCACTGTTTGGGCGCATGGCAGAGCTCGGAAGGGAAGGAGCGCCATTTGGAATGCAGACTTAGATGGATTGGTCTGCAGGAGTCACGTTGCATTTGCAGAGCCCCTGATGTACCCAAACAGTACAAACCCCCCACAACTGACCCCATATTAGAAACTAGACCTCCCAAGGAACTTATCTAGATGTGTTGTGAGAACTTTGAACCCCTAAGTGTTTCACTACAGTTTATAACGCAGAGCCGTGAAAATAAAAATTCTTTTTTTTTTTTTCACAAAAATGATTTTTTAGCCCCCAGCTTTGTATTTTTACAAGGGTAACAGAATAAATTGGACACCAAAAGTTGTTGTTCAATTTGTCCTGAGTACGCTGATACCCCATATGTGGGGGGGAACCACTGTTTGGGCGCATGGCAGAGCTCGGAAGGGAAGGAGCGCCATTTGGAATGCAGACTTAGATGGATTGGTCTGCCGGCGTCACGTTGCATTTGCAGAGCCCCTGATGTACCCAAACAGTAGAAACCACCCACAAGTGACCTCATATTGGAAACTAGACCTCCCACGGAACTTATCTAGATGTGTTGTGAAAACTTTGAACCCCCAAGTGTTTCACTACAGTTTACAACGCAGAGCCGTGAAAATAAAAAATCCTTTTTTTTCCCACAAAAATGATTTTTAGCCCCCCAAATTTTTATTTTCCCAAGGATAACAAGAGAACTTGGACCCAAAAAGTTGTTGTCCAATTTGTCTCGAGTACGATGATACCCCATATGTTGGGGTAAACCCCTGTTTGGGCGCACGGGAGAGCTCGGAAGTGAAGGAGCACTGTTTTACTTTTTCAATGCAGAATTGGCTGGAATTGAGATCGGACGCCATGTCGCGTTTGGAGAGCCCCTGATGTGCCTAAACAGTGGAAACCCCCCAATTATAAATGAAACCCTAATCCAAACGCACCCCTAACCCTAATCCCAACTGTAACCCTAACCACACACCTAACCCTGACACACCCCTAATTCTAATCCCAACCCTAATCCCAACCGTAAATGTAATCCAAACCCTAACCCTAGCCCTAACCCTAATGGGAAAATGGAAATAAATACATTTTTTTTAATTTTATTATTTTTCCCTAAGGCTAGGTTCACATTGCGTTAGGGAAATCCGTTTAGCACTAGCGGATTGCGCTAACGCAATGTCTTTTTAGGTGTCGTGTTTAGTGGTCGCGTTAACGTCCCCGCTCTGGAAGATCGGGGATCGGACCTCGGGAGCGCCGCGGACGCTGCAAGCAGCGTCTGAGGCGCGCCACAAAAGAATGGCACCTTGCTAGCGCGAGCCGAAAATGGCACGCTCTAGCGATGCGCTACACCCGAAAATCACATTGCTGTCAATGGTTGTGCTAACGGACCCGTTGCACGGCGTTAATTGTGACATTTTCGCCGTGCAACGCTGTCCGTTAGCGTTAACCCATTAACGCAATGTGAACCTAGCCTAACTAAGGGGGTGATGAAGGGGGGTTTGATTTACTTTTATAGCGTTTTTTATATCGGATTTTTATGATTGGCAGCCGTCACACACTAAAAGACGCTTTTTATAGCAAAAAAGTTTTTGCGTCTCCACATTTTGAGACCTATAATTTTTCCATATTTTGGTCCACAGAGTCATGTGAGGTCTTGTTTTTGCGGGACGAGTTGATGTTTTTATCGGTTACATTTTCGGACACGTGACAGTTTTTGATCGCTTTTTATTCCGATTTTTTGTGAGGCAGAATGACCAAAAACCAGCTATTCATGAATTTCTTTTGGGGGAGGCGTTTATACCGTTCCGCGTTTGGTAAAATTGATGAAGCAGTTTTATTCTTCGGGTCAGTACGATTACAGCGATACCTCATTTATATCATTTTTTTATGTTTTGGCGCTTTTATACGATAAAAGCTATTTTATAGAAAAAATAATTATTTTGGCATCGCTTTATTCTGAGGACTATAACTTTTTTATTTTTTTGGTTATGATGCTATATAGTGGCTCGTTTTTTGCGGGACAAGATGACGCTTTCAGAGGTACCATGGTTATTTATATCCGTCTTTTTGATCGCGTGTTATTCCACTTTTTGTTCAGCATTATGATAATAAAGCGTTGTTTTTTGGCTCGTTTTTTTTTTTTTTTTTTCTTACGGTGTTCACTGAAGGGGTTAACTAGTGGGCCAGTTTTATAGGTCGGGTCGTTACGGACGCGGCGATACTAAATATGTGCACTTTTATTGTTTTTTTGTTTGTTTTTTAGGTAAAGAAATGTATTTATGGGAATAATATTTTTTTTTTCTGCTTTATTTAGGAATTTTTTTTTTATTTTTTTTTACAAGTGTGGAAATTTTTTTTTTTACTTTTTCACTTTGTCCCAGGGGGGGACATCACAGATCACCGATCTGACAGTGTGCACAGCACTCTGTTAGATCAGTGATCTGACATACAGCCGGGCAGGATTAGAGCTGCAGCTGCAGCCTGATCCTGACCCGGAAGTGCTCCCTGCAGGACCCGGATGCAGCCCGGCGGCCATTTTGGATCCGGGGACTGCAGGGAGAAGACGCTCGGTACACGGTGAGTACATCACCGTGTACCGATCGTCTCAGGGAAGCCCGCAGGGAGCCCCCTCCCTGCGCGATGCTTCCCTGCACCACCGGCACACCGCGATCATCTTTGATCGCGGTGTGCCGGGGGTTAATGTGCCGGGAGCGGTCCGTGACCGCTCCTGGCACATAGTGCCGGATGTCAGCTGCAATAGGCAGCTGACACCCGGCCGCGATCGGCCGCGCTCCCCCCGTGAGCGCGGCCGATCGCATATGACGTACTATCCCGTCACTGGGAATTAAGTCCCAGGTCACCTGGACGGGATAGTACGTCATATGGGATTAAGGGGTTACATTTTTTTTTATTATTTTTAACATTCTATCTTTTACTATTGATGCGGCATAGTAAAATGTTGGTCACACTTGTCAAACACTGTTTGACAAGTGTGACCGACCTGTCAATCAGTTTTCCAAGCGATACTACAGTCTTCTAATTATGCTTGCAAAACGCTAGTTTTCTGCGTGAATATGCATGCCAATTCCGCATGCGAAATATCCGCGGCAGGAGGCGCAGAATTGCAATGGAAATTTCCGCGGCAATTCTGCAACGTGTGCACTTAGCCTAAAAGATAAATTTTACTGCAAAAACTTGTGCATCCTCATTTAGATAGATCTAATTTTTCCATATTTCGGCCCACAGAGTCAGGTGAGGGCTTGTTTTTTGTTGGACGATTTGAAATTTTTATTGGTACCAATTTCAGGCACATGACATTTTTTGATCATTTTCAATTGGATTTTTAGAAGTCAGAGTGAACAAAAACCAGCAAGTCAGGAAATGTTTTTTCAGTTTTTTTTTTATACCATTATGCATGTAGTAAAATTGATAACACAGTTTTATTCTTCGGGTTAGTACAATTACAGCAATACCACATTTTATATCTTTTTTATGTTTTGACCCTTTTACATAATTAAAACTATTTTATAGAAAATATAAATATTTTTGAATCGCTTTGTTTGGCAGTGTGATGATAAAGCATTGTTTTTTGCCTCATTTTTAATTTATTTTTTACTGTGTTCACTGAAGGTGTTAACTAGTGGGGCAATTTTATAGGTCGGGTTGTTCCTGATGCTGCGATACCAAATATGTGTACTTTTTTGTTTATTTTTGTTGTTATGTAAATGTATTCATTGGATTAATATTTTTTCTTTTTTTTTTTTGCTCTTTATTTTGTGATTTTTTAAAATACTTTTTAACTTTTTTTACGTTGTCCCAGGAAGGAACATCATTTTTCCCTGCCCTGTTCACAGCTCTAATACTCTGCAATGCCTTTGCTTTGCATGGCGATAGATCTGTGCATTGCAGGTAAGGAGGAGGTATGTCAGTTCCAGCTCTGAGCAGGAGCTTACAGGCTATCGTCCCTTGGTGACCCCACGGCCATCTTTCGCTTGGGGTCCCCATGGTGGCCATAAGCACAATGCATTGTTCCGATGGAAGCAAAGAGGGTGCTCCCCCGTGAGACTGCATGATCGTGGAGGAGTATAATGTGAGGTGGTTTGCGGGAAAGCAGCTCCCGCAGCACTGTACATGCCTGTGCCTGTGCTATCAAAGACTCCAACGAAGTGTACACAGGCTGAAAAGTGTCGAGTGCAATAGAAGAAAAAGTTTCACTAAGGGTACCGTCACACACTGCCATTTCGATCGCTACAACGGTACGATTCGTGACGTTCCAGCGATATCGTTACGATATCGCTGTGTCTGACACGCAGCAGCGATCAGGGATCCTGTTGAGAATCGTACGTCGTAGCAGATCGTTTAGAACTTTCTTTCGTCGCTGGATCTCCCGCTGTCATCGCTAGATCGGTGTGTGTGACACCGATCTAGCGATGCGATCTAGCGATGCGTTCGCTTGTAACCAGGGTAAACATCGGGTAACTAAGCGGAGGGCCGTGCTTAGTAACCCGATGTTTACCCTGGTTACAAGCGTAAAACTAAAAAAAAAAAACAGCACATACTTACATTCTGGTGTCCGTCAGGTCCCTTGCCGTCTGCTTCCCGCACTGTGACTGCCGGCCGTAAAGTGAAAGCAGAGCACAGCGGTGACGTGTGCTTTCACTTTCACTTTACGGCCGGCAGTCACTGAGTGCGGGAAGCAGAGACGGCAAGGGACCTGACGGACACCAGAATGTAAGTATGTGCTGTTTGTTTTTTTTTACGCTGGTAACCAGGGTAAACATCGGGTTACTAAGCGCGGCCCTGCGCTTAGTAACCCGATGTTTACCCTGGTTACCCGGGGACCTCGGCATCGTTGGTCGCTGGAGAGCTGTCTGTGTGACAGCTCCCCAGCGACCACACTACGATTTACCTACGATCACGGCCAGGTCATATCGCTGGTCGTGATCGTAGGTAAATCGTATAGTGTGACGGTACCCTAACTGTGAAGTGTATAGTCTATCTGACCAAAAAAGTGCAAACAAGTGCATCCAGACCAAATATGATATCCAGACAAGGACGTGGTTGATGGATGTATTGTCAAAGACAATGGAAGGGGATTTATAATTCATGATTTAGTTTACAGTTGGATCTATCAACAGAATTACACCCTGAAGAAAAAAAAATGTTTTTATTAGGTTAGGGTTCATTTTGATTTACAATACAAAGTGCTGTGTGTATAACTAGAACCTAGAGGCTTTACGAAGGGCTTACGGAGAAGACATGGGAACCATTGCAAGATCTAAATGATGTTGGCTTCAGGTGCTGATGTGTGCTAGCATGACAGATCATTGCCAAAGAAGCCTGGGGCGGATTGACTTTTAATGTGTTGCTCAATGTGATGTATCATTCCCCGAATATAAGGAAAAAAATGCTATTTACTGTTAAGGGCTGTTTTGCATTCCTACATTGATATCTTTATTATCCTAATATTTTTTTAACTGGATTGCCCAGGATAAATAATTTTTGAAACGACACAGAATGCATTAAGATGGGGGTGGGCAATTCATTTTTCAAAGGGACCACATGAAAGACTGACTGCTGTGAAGGGCCGAACCAATGAGCTAAACTTATTTCTGCTAATTTTCATTATTATTTTATATTAAGTTTTATCTCTTAACATTGAGCAGAATTAAGTATTCTGACTAGCCGCTACTGTTAAAATGTCTTACAATAGGGCTTATGATAACATGTAATAATTTTTTAATATAATAATAATTTTTTATTTCTATAGCGCCAACATATTCCGCAGCCAGGGGCGGATTATAAGAGGGTCAATATGGGCGGTAGCCCAGGGCCTAGTGGTGTGGGGGAGCCCTGGGCTACCGCACAGATTGCCCACCGCCCGCCATCAGGGCATTATTACCCGTTCCTTACTGGTTTATGCCCCCCCCCCCCAGTGTCAGTTTAAGGCTATGTTCACACCTTGCGTCGGGTCCCTGCGGGTTCTCCCGCAGCGGATTTGATAAATCTGCAGGGCAAAACAACTGCGGTTCTCCCTGCAGATTTATCGCGGTTTGTTCCGCGTTTTCCGCTGCGGGTTTCCGCCTATACTATTGATGCTGCATATGCAGCAATATGCAGCATCAATAGTAATGTTAAAAATAATAAAAATTGGTTATACTCACCCTCTGATGTCCGGATCTCCTGGGCGCTGCACCCGGCGGTCCGGTTCCAAAGATGCTGTGGGAGAAGGACCCTTCGTGACGTCACGGTCATGTGACCGCGACGTCACCGCAGGTCCTGGTCGCACAGCAACTCTGACCGGACGGCCGCGTGCAGCGCCCAGGAGCTCCGGACATCAGAGGGTGAGTATAATCAGATTTTTTATTTTTTAACCCCAAATATGGTTCCCAGGGCCTGGAGGAGAGTCTCCTCTCCTCCACCCCGGGTACCACCCGCACATTATCCGCTTACTTCCCGCAACGTGGGCACAGCCCCATGCGGGAAGTAAGCGGTTCAATGTATTCCTATGGGTGCAGAATCGCAGCGATTCTGCACAAAGAAGTGACATGCTGCGGGTTGTAAACCGCTGCGTTCCCGCGCGGTTTTTCCCGCAGCATGTGCACAGCGGTTTGCGGTTTCCATAGGGTTTACATGTTACTGTAAACGCTATGGAAACTGCTGCGGACCCGCAGCATCAAAATCGCGGCGGTTCCACGGTAAAAACCGCTAAGTGTGAATATAGCCTAATAAGCCGCAGCGATGTGAGGCGGGAGGAGGAGGAGCATCACTATGACAGATGGCTGTGCTGAAGCAGCCAGTCAGAGCCACAGGAGGGCGGGACTCCACCATCCAATCCCTGCTGAGCGTGGGCTCAGTGAGTGCAGCATTCTCTCCCCACAGTCAGAGTCAGTGAGCAGCGCAGCCCCCGGTGAGTGTGTGAGCTGGTGACAGTGGTGAGGTGTATGGACGGTGTGAGGACAGGCTGCAGTAGTCCAGTCCCTGCAGCAGATGAGCAGACGCATCATCAGTGAGCTGGCCGCTGTCCATACTATCAGCACAGCAGCCGCTCACTGATGATTACTATGTCCTGACCCCTGTCTGTCTATAGATGGAGATAAGAGCACAGGGCAGTCTGTGCTGGTGACCCCCTCCCCCACCTCCTGCAGAGTAGCATAAGGCTGCTGAGCCCACTCTGCCCCTCTCAGGACACAGCAGCACTCTGAAGATTCCCACAGGTGTCTCTCCAAACTGCTCTGAAAAACTTTCAGAACTGAGCTCCTGTGTCCTGTCAGGGGGCAGATGGGACACAGCAGCCTCATCCTCCTCTGCAGGGGGTCAGTAGGACACTGTGCATCAGGCTTTATAGCTGAAGAATAGGCTAACCTTCCAGAGATATGTCACATCACCACACACTATGTATAGATATCTATCATACATATAACACGCACTGTATATTGCAGGGGGAATAAAGGCTCTTAGGGTACCGTCACACTATACGATTTACCTACGATCACGACCAGCGATACGACCTGGCCGTGATCGTAGGTAAATCGTAGTGTGGTCGCTGGGGAGCTGTCACACAGACAGCTCTCCAGCGACCAATGATGCTGAGGTCCCTGGGTAACCAGGGTAAACATCGGGTTACTAAGCGCAGGACCGCGCTTAGTAACCCGATGTTTACCCTGGTTACAAGCGTAAAACTAAAAAAAACAAATAGCACATACTTACATTCTGGTGTCCGTCAGGTCCCTTGCCATCTGCTTCCGCACTCACTGACTGCCGGCCGTAAAGTGAAAGTGAAAGCACAGTCGCTGTGCTGTGCTTTCACTTTACGGCCGGCAGTCACAGTGCGGGAAGCAGACGGCAAGGGACCTGACGGACACCAGAATGTAAGTATGTGCTGTTTGTTTTTTTTAGTTTTACGCTTGTAACCAGGGTAAACATCGGGTTACTAAGCGCGGCCCTGCGCTTAGTAACCCGATGTTTACCCTGGTTACAAGCGAACGCATCGCTGGATCGCATCGCTAGATCGGTGTCACACACACCGATCTAGCGATGACAGCGGGAGATCCAGCGATGAAAGAAAGTTCTAAACGATCTGCTACGACGTACGATTCTCAGCAGGATCCCTGATCGCTGCTGCGTGTCAGACCGCTGGAACATCACGAATCATACCGTCGTAGCGATCGAAATGGTATAGTGTGACGGTACCCTTAGGGTATGTTTCCACGTTCAGGATTAAGGTATGTGCACACGTTGCGGTTTTTGCTGCGAATCTGCAGCGGTTTTGATGCTGCGGATCCGCAGCGGTTTTCCATGTGGTGTACAGTACAATGTTAACCTATGGAAAACAAAAACCGCTGTGCACATGCAGCGGAAAAAAACGCACGGAAACGCTGTGGTTTATTTTCCGCAGCATGTCAATTCTTTGTGCGGAATCCGCAGCGGTTTGGCACCTGCTCCATATTAAAAATCCGCAGGTGTCTAACACCACAGTGGAAACCGCACAAAAAAACGCGATAAATCCGCAGTACTTTTTGCACTGCAGATTTAATCAAATCCGCTGCAGAAAATTCCGCAACGGAATCCGCAGCGTGTGCACATGGCCTTAGGCAGCGCTTTGGACGCAGCACATGTCCACGCTGCCGGCTTTTGTACACGCGGTGATTCCAGATGTGTTCACTGAACCGTGTGGAATCACTGTAAACTATAAATAAGGGTACCGTCACACAGTGCAATTTTGATCGCTACGACGGCACGATTTGTGACGTTCGAACGATATAGTTACGATATCGCAGTGTCTGACACGCTCCTGCGATCAGGGACCCCGCTGAGAATCGTACGTCGTAGCAGATCGTTTGAAACTTTCTTTCGTCGTCTAGTGTCCCGCTGTGGCGGCATGATCGCATGGTGTAACATATATCGTATACGATGTGCGCATAGTAACCAACGGCTTCTACATCGCACATACGTCATGAAATTATCGCTCCAGCGTCGCAGATTGCAAAGTGTGACAGCAGTCTACGACGCTGGAGCGATATTGTTACGATGCTGGAGCGTCACGGATCGTACCGTCGTAGCGATGAAAATTGCACTGTGTGACGGTACCCTTAGACTGTGATATTTATCTTGCAGAGACTGATCGTCTCCACAAGATAAATACTGTAGACATACTGATGTCTATAAAGGCGCACCGCACGTGTGTATACGCAGGGAACCCGTGGGCATCTGTACACACATAGTGGAGACGGGATTTCTTGAAATCCCCTCCACTATGCTGGACGCTGCAGATTGGACGCTGTGGCTCTACGCAGCATCCAATCCACAGCATTTACTGAACGTGGAAACATACCCTTAGTCGGCGCTCACAATAGCCTAGAATATGGCTAAGTTCTATGTCATGTATATACTATGGACACACTGGGGGCAATGCTGGAGAACACACTGGGGCAGATGATTGCTGGAGACACTGGGGCAATGCTGGAGACACTGGGGCAATGCTGGAGACACTGAGGCAGATTGCTGGACACACTGGGGGCAATGCTGGAGGACACACTGGGGCAGATGATTGCTGGAGACACTGGGGCAATGCTGGAGACGCTGGGGCAGATTGCTGGACACACTGTCGGGGGCAATGCTGGACACACTGGGGCAGATTGCTGGACACTGGGGCAATATGGTGGACATACTGGGGCAGATTGCTGGACACACTGGGGGCAGGACTGGAGGCATGGGCAGAATGTAGATACGGGGCATAATTGGAGAGATGGGGCAGAATGAAAGACATGGGGCAGGATTGGATCATGGGGCAGGATGGATACGATGGAGACAGATGGGGCAGGATGGGGAGATCATATGGGGTAGAATGGATACTCATGAGGGCAGGATGGGAGAACATATGGCTGGAGCCAGGAATTAAATAAACGGGGCAAGGATGGGGAATATTATTACCATAGAGGCTAATTAAGGGATATTATTACTGCAGTGATGTATTTATTTTATTTTTTGAGTATACTGTTTTAAATGGGGGGGGGCGGTCCGTTACTGTGTAGAGTGACACTATGTCACCTTTTTTTCTTCATGTGGTGTAATGTAGAAGTTGTGAAAAATTAAGTAAAGTGTTCTGCAAGCGGAGCTTGAGATAACTGTGTTATTTCCTGCAGAAACGAGTCCTGGCTGGAAGTATTGATGGCGGTCTGTGCTGGATGAAAGATGAAGGACTTCACCGAGAGACGTCACTGGTGAGTCAGTGTTACCTATACACTGACACTATACACTGTATACTATATACAGAGGTCCTGTGTACAATGTCACCAGTAGTGTTGAGCGATACCGTCCGATACTTGAAAGTATCGGTATCGGATAGTATCGGCCGATACCCGAAAAGTATCGGATATCGCCAATACCGATACCCGATACCAATACAAGTCAATGGGACACCAAGTATCGGAAGGTATCCTGATGGTTCCCAGGGTCTGAAGGAGAGGAAACTCTCCTTCAGGCCCTGGGATCCATATTAATGTGTAAAATAAAGAATTAAAATAAAAAATATTGATATACTTACCTCTCCGGAGGCCCCTGGACATCACCGCTGGTAACCGGCAGCCTTCTTTGCTTAAAATGAGCGCGTTTAGGGCCTTCCATGATGTCACGGCTTCTGATTGGTCGCGTGCCACTCATGTGACCACCACGCGACCAATCACAAGCCGCAACGTCATTCTCAGGTCCTAAATTCCTAGAATGAGGAGTTTAGGACCTGAGAATGACGTCGTGGCTTGTGATTGGTCGCGTGGCGGTCACATGAGCGGCACGCGACCAATCAGAAGCCGTGACATCATGGAAGGCCCTAAACGCGCTCATTTTAAGCAAAGAAGGCTGCCGGTTACCAGCGGTGATGTCCAGGGGCCTCCGGAGAGGTAAGTATATCAATATTTTTTATTTTAATTCTTTATTTTACACATTAATATGGATCTGATACCGATTCCCGATACAACAAAAGTATCGGAACTCGGTATCGGAATTCCGATACCGCAAGTATCGGCCGATACCCGATACTTGCTGTATCGGAATGCTCAACACTGTGATCACTGTATTACCAGTGATCACTGTATTACCTATACATTATATACAGAGCTCCTGTGTATAATGTCACCAGTGATCTCTGTATTACCTCTACACAGACACTGCATACTAAGTACAGATCTCCTGTGAATACTGGCACTTATGGTGATAGTATTGTGTTGTTGTTTTTTTTATTACTGATCAGTATTGTAGTATTTAGTCACTATGTGGTGGTGATATGTGGTCTGGAAATGGTGTTGTGGTATTTGTCCCTTGTATGTGCTATTTGGTCACCAAGTGGTGGTAATATGTGGTCTTGACATTGTGCGGTGTTCCTTGTATATGATATTATTCGATCACTGTGGTTGTAATTTGTGGTCTGGTCATGGTTCGGTGGTATTCGTTCCTTTTTTGTGATATTGGTCAAAATATGCCTAAATTGTATTGCATATTTTAACAAAAATTTAATAGGTTACAGTAGAGTAGGGCCCGGCCATTTTTCTGGAATAATCTGGTTCAGGTATAACATGACCCCCATCACATGATCCCCATCACATGACCGGGGGGGCCCACAGTGTCTGAACAGCCCGGGGCCCTGGCTACCCTTAATCCACCCCTGTCCGCAGCGCTTTACATTATAGAGGGGACTTGTACAGACAATAGACATTACAGCATAACAATAAACACAGATTAAAACAGATACCAAGAGGAATGAGCGCCTTGCTCGCAAGCTTACAAACTATGAGGAAAAAGGGGAGACACGAGAGGTGGATGGTAACCATTGCTTTCATTGTTCAGACCAGCCATAGTGTAAGAATCGGGTGTTGATGTAAAGCTGCATGAACCATGTATTCTTACTTGTAGCAGCTAATTAAAACCATATAATTTACTGTTATTTATAAAGTTTATACTGTATAACCTTGTTCAACAGCTCCCAACACAATATGATGCCTCCACAGTTCCCACACACAGTATTATACCATACTGAACACCTATTGTTGGGGCATGGACCCCAAACATGGACTTTTCCAGGAAGTCTGTATTACTGTTCATGTTCGGCACCCTGAACATCGGATATTTCCCATGATGTCATCTGCATGACAGTGCAAGAAACACAGGTGGTTTTGATCGGCATTAGGTTCATTACAGACAGTCAGAGCACCAGCAGCTGTGACCGGCGGTAAAAAGTTTACCTACGGTCACAGAGGTGTCGGCTGTTGAGAGAGTACTACTCTCATCATCCTATGCCTGCTGCCGCTAACAATAATAAGATCAGGTGCATCTGATGGGAGTATTCATCAGCCATCGCCTGCGCTATGCATAAATAGGTTTTAAAAAAAATGGTATGGGGTCTTGCTATTTTTTATAACCAGCATGGCAAAACTGAGAGCTCCTGGCTGCAACCTTTGTGGGGTTGATGTCACCTTTGTGTTTTCAGGCCCAGCAGTTAATAATGGAGAGGTGTCTATAAAAGACGGCATGCCTTCATGGTAAAATAGCTGCTATGAAACCACTGCTAAGGACAGGCAACAAGCAGAAGAGACTTGTTTGGGCTAAAGAACACAAGGAATGGACATTAGACCAGTGAAAATCTGTGCTTTGGTCTGAGTCCAAATTTGAGATCTTTGGTTCCAACCACCATTCTTTGTGCGACACAGAAAAGGTGAACAGATGGACTCTACATGCTTGGTTCCCACCATGAAGCATGGAGGAGGAGGTGTGATGGTGTGAGGGTGCTTTGCTGGTGACACTGTTGGGGATTTATTCAAAATTGAAGGCAAACTGAACCAGCATGGCTACCAAAGCATCTTGCAGCGGCATGCTATTCCATCAGGTTTGCGTTTAGTTGGACCATCATTCATTTTTCAACAGGACAATGACCCCAAATACACTTCCAGGCTGTGTAAGGGCTATTTGACCAAGAAGGAGAGTGATGGGGTGCTACGCCAGATGACCTGGCCTCCACAGTCACCAGACCTGAACCCAAGCGAGATGGTTTGGGGTGAGCTAGACCGTCAAGTGAAGGCAAAAGGGCCATCAAGTGCTAAGCATCTCTGGAAACTCCTTCAAGATTGCTCGAAGACCATTCCCGGTGACTACCTCTTGAAGCTCATCAAGAGAATGCCAAGAGTGTGTAAAGCAGTCATCAAAGCAAAAGGTGGCTACTTTGAAGAATCTAGAATATAAGACATAATTTCAGTTGTTTCACACTTTCTTGTTAAGTATATAATTCCACATGTGTAAATTCATAGTTTTGATGCCTTCAGTGTGAATGTACAATTTTCATAATAATGAAAATACAGAAAAATCTTTAAATGAGAAGGTGTGTCCAAACTTTTGGTCTGTACTGTATATATATATATATATATATATATATATATATATATATATATATATATATATAATAGAAAAAAATGGAACAGCACAGATCCTATACTTATCTTCGGGTGCAAAGCCCAAACAACCCGTCCAATGGTTGTTATCAATCCAGATAGATCACAAAAGCAGGCAGCACTCCATGTTCTTAAAGGCAATATGCAGGTGTTTATTGAGCCCACATCTCCATGCAACGTTTCGGCTACAACTGAGCCTTTCTCAAGCCTGAAAAAGGCTCAGTTGCAGCCGAAACGTTGCATGGAGATGTGGGCTCAATAAACACCTGCATATTGCCTTTAACCCCTTCCCGACCTTTGACGCCACGTAGGCGTCATGAAAGTCGGTGCCAATCCGACCCATGACGCCTATGCGGCGTCATGGAAAGATCGCGTCCCTGCAGACCGGGTGAAAGGGTTAACTCCCATTTCACCCGATCTGCAGGGACAGGGGGAGTGGTAGTTTAGCCCAGGGGGGGTGGCTTCACCCCCTCGTGGCTACGATCGCTCTGATTGGCTGTTGAAAGTGAAACTGCCAATCAGAGCGATTTGTAATATTTCACCCATTATAACGGGTGAAATATTACAATCCAGCCATGGCCGATGCTGAAATATCATCGGCCATGGCTGGAAATACTAGTGTGCCCCCACCCCACCCCTCCGATCGCCCCCCCACCCCCCCGATCTGGCCGGTACACTGCTCCGGCTCCCCTCCATCCAGTGCTCCGCTCCCCCCCGTGCTCGTGTCCGCTCCCCCCGTGCTCCAATCACCCCCCCGTGCTCCAATCACCCCCCCTGCACTCCGATCCACCCCCCCCGTGCTCCGTTCCACCCCCCCCGTGCTCCGTTCCAGCCCCCCCGTGCTCCGTTCCACGCCCCCCGCGCTCCGTTCCACCCCTCCCGCGCTCCGATTCCCCCCCCCGTGCTCCGATCCCCCCCCCGTGGTCCCCCCCCACCCTATCATACTTACCGATCCAGCCGTGGTCCCGTCCGTCTTCTCCCGGGCGCCGCCATCTTCCAAAATGGCGGGCGCATGCGCAGTGCGCCCGCCGAATCTGCCGGCCGGCAGATTCGTTCCAAAGTGCATTTTGATCACTGAGATATAATCTATCTCAGTGATCAAAATAAAAAAAATAATAAATGACCCCCCCCCCCCTTTGTCACCCCCATAGGTAGGGACAATAAAAAAATAAAGAAATTTTTTTTTTTCCACTAATGTTAGAATAGGGTTAGGGTTAGGGGTAGGGTTAGGGGTAGGGTTAGGGGTAGGGCTAGGGTTAGGGGTAGGGTTAGGGGTAGGGTTAGGGTTAGGGTTAGGGCTAGGGTTAGGGTTAGGGGTAGGGTTAGGGTTAGGAATGTGCACACGTATTCTGGTCCTCTGCGGATTTTTCCGCTGCGGATTTGATAAATCCGCAGTGCTAAACCGCTGCGGATTTATGGCGGATTTACCGCGTTTTTTTCTGCGCATTTCACTGCGGTTTTACAATTGCGATTTTCTATTGGAGCAGTTGTAAAACCGCTGCGGAATCCGCACAAAGAAGTGACATGCTGCGGAATGTAAACCGCTGCGTTTCCGTGCAGTTTTTCCGCAGCATGTGTACAGCGATTTTTGTTTCCCATAGGTTTACATTGAACTGTACACTCATGGGAAACTGCTGCGGATCCGCAGCGTTTTCCGCAGCGTGTGCACATACCTTTAGAATTAGGCTATGTGCACACGGTGCTGATTTGGCTGCGGATTCGCAGCAGTGTTCCATCAGGTTTACAGTACCATGTAAACATATGAAAAACCAAATCCGCTGTGCCCATGGTGCGGAAAATACCGCGCGGGAACGCTGCGTTGTATTTTCCGCAGCATGTCAATTCTTTGTGCGGATTCCGCAGCGTTTTACACCTGTTCCTCAATAGGAATCCGCAGGTGAAATCCGCACAAAAAACACTGGAAATCCGCGGAAAATCCGCAGGTAAAACACAGTGCCTTTTACCCGCAGATTTTTCAAAAATGGTGCGGAAATATCTCACACGAATCCGCAACGTGGGCACATAGCCTTAGGGTTAGGGTTGGAATTAGGGTTGTGGTTAGGGTTAGGGGTGTGTTGGGGTTAGTGTTGTGGTTAGGGGTGTGTTGGGGTTAGGGTTGTGATTAGGATTATGGCTACAGTTGGGATTAGGGTTAGGGGTGTGTTGGGGTTAGTGTTGGAGTTAGAATTGAGGGGTTACCACTGTTTAGGCACATCAGGGGTCTCCAAACGCAACATGGCGCCACCATTGATTCCAGCCAATCTCGTATTCAAAAAGTCAAATGGTGCTCCCTCACTTCCGAGCCCTGACGTGTGCCCAAACAGTGGTTTACCCCCACATATGGGGTATCAGCGTACTCAGGACAAACTGCGCAACAATTACTGGGGTCCAATTTCTCCTGTTACCCTTGTGAATCTAAAAAAATGCTTGCTAAAACATAATTTTTGAGGAAAGAAAAATTATTTTTTATTTTCACGGCTCTGCGTTGTAAACGTCTGTGAAGCACTTGGGGGTTCAAAGTGCTCACCACTATCTAGATAAGTTCCTTGGGGGGTCTAGTTTCTAAAATGGGGTCACTTGTGGGGGGTTTCTACTGTTTAGGCACACCAGGGGCTCTGCAAACGCAACGTGACACCCGCAGACCATTCCATCAAAGTCTGCATTTCAAAAGTCACTACTTCCCTTCTGAGCCCCGACGTGTGCCCAAACAGTGGTTTACCCCCACATATGGGGTATCAGCGTACTCAGGAGAAACTGGACAACAACTTTTGGGGTCCAATTTCTCCTGTTACCCTTGGGAAAATAAAAAATTCTGGGCTAAATAATTATTTTTGAGGAAAGAAAACGTATTTATTATTTTCACGGCTCTGCATTATAAACTTCTATGAAGCACTTGGGGGTTCAAAGTGCTCACCACACATCTAGATAAGTTCCTTTCAGGGTCTAGTTTCCAAAATGGGGTCACTTGTGGGGGGTTTCTACTGTTTAGGCACATCAGGGGCTCTGCAAACGCAACGTGACGCCCGCAGAGCATTCCATCAAAGTCTGCATTTCAAAACGTCACTACTTCAATTCCAAGCCCCGGCATGTGCCCAAACAGTAGTTTACCCCCACATATGGGGTATCACCGTACTCAGGAGAAACTGGACAACAAATATTGGGGTCGAATTTCTCCTGTTACCCTTGGGAAAATTAAAAAATTCTGGGCTAAATAATTATTTTTGAGGAAAGAAAACGTATTTATTATTTTCACGGCTCTGCATTATAAACTTCTATGAAGCACTTGGGGGTTCAAAGTGCTCACCACACATCTAGATAAGTTCCTTTGGGGGTCTAGTTTCCAAAATGGGGTCACTTGTGGGGGGTTTCTACTGTTAAGCCACATCAGGGGCTCTGCAAACGCAACGTGACGCCCACAGAGCATTCCATCAAAGTCTGCATTTCAAAACGTCACTACTTCACTTCCGAGCCCCGGCATGTGCCCAAACAGTGATTTACCCCCACATATGGGGTATCAGCGTACTCAGGAGAAACTGGACAACAACTTTTGGGGTCAAATTTCCCCTGTTACCCTTGGGAAAATAAAAAATTGCAGGCTAAAAGATCATTTTTGAGAAAATAATTTTTTTTTTTATTTTCATGGCTCTGCGTTATAAACTTCTGTGAAGCACTTGGGGGTTCAAAGTCCTCACCACACATCTAGATTAGTTCCTTTGGGGGTCTAGTTTCTAAAATGGTGTCATTTCTGGGGGATCTCCAATGTTTAGGCACACAGGGGCTCTCCAAACGTGACATGGTGTCCGCTAATGATTGGAGCTAATTTTCCATTTAAAAAGCCAAATGGCGTGCCATCCCTTCCGAGCCCTGCCGTGCGCCCAAACAGTGGTTTACCCCCACATATGGGGTATCAGCGTACTCAGGACAAACTGGACAACAATATTTGGGGTCTAATTTCTCCTATTATCCTTGGCAAAATAGGAAATTCCAGGCTAAAAAATCATTTTTGAGGAAAGAAAAATTATTTTTTATTTTCATGGCTCTGCGTTATAAACTTCTGTGAAGCACCTGGGGGTTTAAAGTGCTCAATATGCATCTAGATAAGTTCCTTGGGGGGTCTAGTTTCCAAAATGGGGTCACTTGTGCGGGAGCTCCAATGTTTAGGCACACAGGGGCTCTCCAAACGCGACATGGTGTCCGCTAACAATTGGAGCTAATTTTCCATTCAAAAAGTCAAATGGCGCGCCTTCTCTTCCGAGCCCTGCCGAGTGCCCAAACAGTGGTTTACCCCCACATATGAGGTATCGGCGTACTCGGGAGAAATTGCCCAACAAATTTTATGATCCATTTTATCCTACTGCCCATGTGAAAATGAAAAAATTGAGGCGAAAAGAATTTTTTTGTGAAAAAAAATTACTTTTTCATTTTTACAGATCAATTTGTGAAGCACCTGAGGGTTTAAAGTGCTCACTAGGCATCTAAATTCGTTCCTTGGGGGGTCTAGTTTCCAAAATGGGGTCACTTGTGGGGGAGCGCCAATGTTTAGGCACACAGGAGCTAGCCAAACGCGACATGGTGTCCGCTAACGATGGAAATAATTTTTCATTCAAAAAGTCAAATGGCGCTCCTTCCCTTCCGAGCCTTACCATGTGCCCAAACAGTGGTTTACCTCCACATGTGAGGTATTGGTGTACTCAGGAGAAATTGCCCAACACATTTTAGGATCCATTTTATCCTGTTGCCCATGTGAAAATGAAAAAATTGAGGCTAAAAGAATTTTTTTGTGAAAAAAAAGTACTTTTTCATTTTTACGGATCAATTTGTGAAGCACCTGGGGGTTCAAAGTGCTCACTATGCATCTAGATAAGTTCCTTGGGGCGTCTAGTTTCCAAAATGGGGTCACTTGTGGGGGAGCTCCAATTTTTAGGCACACGGGGGCTCTCCAAACGTGACATGGTGTCCGCTAAAGAGTGGAGCCAATTTTTGATTCAAAAAGTCAAATGGCGCTCCTTCCCTTCCAAGCCCTGCCGTGCGCCAAAACAGTGGTTTACCCCCAGATATGAGGTATCAGCGTACTCAGGACAAATTGGACAACAACTTTCGTGGTTCAGTTTCTCCTTTTACCATTGGGAAAATAAAAAAATTGTTGCTAAAAGATAATTTTTGTGACTAAAAAGTTAAATGTTCATTTTTTCCTTCCATGTTGCTTCTGCTGCTGTGAAGCACCTGAAGGGTTAATAAACTTCTTGAATGTGGTTTTGAGTACCTTGAGGGGTGCAGTTTTTAGAATGGTGTCACTTTTGGGTATTTTCAGCCATATAGACCCCTCAAACTGACTTCAAATGTGAGGTGGTCCCTAAAAAAAATGGTTTTGTAAATTTCGTTGTAAAAATGACAAATCGCTGGTCGAATTTTAACCCTTATAACTTCCTAACAAAAAAAAATTTTGTTTCCAAAATTGTGCTGATGTAAAGTAAACATGTGGGAAATGTTATTTATTAACTATTTTGTGTCACATATCTCTCTGGTTTAACAGAATAAAAATTCAAAATGTGAAAATTGCGAAATTTTCAAAATTTTCGCCAAATTTCCGTGTTTATCACAAATAAATGCAGAATTTATTGACCTAAATTTACCACTAACATGAAGCCCAATATGTCACGAAAAAACAATCTCAGAACCGCTAGGATCCGTTGAAGCGTTCCTGAGTTATTACCTCATAAAGGGACACTGGTCAGAATTGCAAAAAACGGCAAGGTCTTTAAGGTCAAAATAGGCTGGGTCTTGAAGGGGTTAAGAACATGGAGTGCTGCCTGCTTTTGTGATCTATATATATATATATATATATATACGTGTATATATATATATATATATATATATATATATATTAATTGGGAATTGTACTTTACTTTCAAAACACTTTGTTTAAATAGTATTGAAGAATATACGAAACTTTTTATAAGAAGCTTTTGCCATTCATGATCCACTTATTCCCCTCCCTCTGCTTCCTGAACTCTTTATTCGCTGGCTTATCTCTGTCTTAGTCGAAACAAGATGGACTGCCAACACAGTGATGTGTCAAGTTACACTTTTATTATACTCTATGGAAAAATGGGAAGGAGAGATGAGGAGGAGAATAAGAAGACAAAGAATGGGAGAAACAGAAAAACGGTGCTGAGCTTTCTAACTTACTCCAGAGCTGGATTTACATTAACACTGCTCAGTACAGCTCCTGCTGCCTCTGTTTGCTAAGCAATAAAGAACAGGAATACTTCTATGTGTATCAGAGATATCATAGCAGCTTGAAAACTCCCAGCATCTCAGACTCTTTACAAATTAATATAGTTAGCCGGCAGAGAGGTAAACAGGTGAAATGTGAGATACAAGTCATATAATGGCCTGAAATAAAGTTATTCCTCATGTACACATTCATGACAGGCTATTTGAAAGTATAGTTATTTTTAAATCTTATAGCCTTTAAAACTGTGATATACACCACTTTCTCCATGTTAGAAAGAGAAATTCTTCCTTATTGATAATGAACACAACACAATAGTGCCCCTTTCTTGCCCCTTTCCCAACCAACGCGCAATCTAACATATGTACGAATATCCTAAATCTGAAACTGGCTAAACATATTTGCAGATAACATTACATTTGTTTCCATTTCCCATAATCCAAAAGGAGCATCTGTGACTGAAGGTAAATATGATTATAGAACAAAGTGTTCCTTTTCATTGATCAGTTAATTTTACATTTCAGGCTTTGCAGCTCAGAAAATCATTACCCCTGTGATGAAAACAAGAGATCTTTAATAAACACAGCTTGCTAAAAACGTGACATGTCCCATTATTGTGTTATCTAATTTTCTGTGGTAAGATACAGTATGGTGTCACAGACAAAATTCTTAGGAAAAAATCTGGCATTTTTTCTATAGTTTATTGGTAAATTTGAAATGCATTTCAAACAATACCTGTTTTCGCAGTGGGGTTTCTGTGGGGTTGTTTTTTTTTTTACATTTTTACTTTACATTTTTGTTCTGTGACATGCTCTAGGCATGGCCGCATATGGGCCACAAAAGGCAGCTTGTGGTCCGGCTATTGAATGTGAGTGAGGTGCTCCTAGTCTGTCGAGAAAAAGCCCCGTTAGGTCGTTTTTTTAAATTTTTTTCAGTACACTAGATCCATTTTTGGTTCTTGTGTCAGTTTTGTATAATCCTTGTTCCATCTTGGCTTCTACCCGTTAAGCAGTAAAACATGGATAGCACCCAAATAACATTCATGTGCTATCTCTACCTGGTTTGTTTGTTTTTGTCACAAAACCATTGATTTGCAGCATGGATCAAAGTAGAAGATTTCTTTTGTTTGGTTTCTTTTTGTGGACAATTGGTCAGCAAAAAAGGACATGTGAAAAGGCACATTCACAGTAAAAGGTCCATGATCTAACTGCAAGAAAAAAAATAGCATGTATACCAGAAAACTGATATATGAAAGAGCCCTTGGTGTCACAGTATTTATGGGCCGTAATATAAAATAAAGTAGATATTTTATTGGCCCCTCCTATAGAGCCACATGTAATTGTAATTCATAAACTGCAGGACATATGTCGGATACACTATATCACTGATCAAGCACACTGTTTCTGACTCTTCTGCCATTTCTCTCTCTCCATCTATTAATTGATTCTCTGTATTATTCGCAGACTATGGCCGGGGTCACACTTGCGAGTTCAATGCGAGAAACTCGCATGAGTCTC
The DNA here is from genome assembly GCF_032444005.1 of Ranitomeya imitator. NCBI lineage: Eukaryota > Metazoa > Chordata > Amphibia > Anura > Dendrobatidae > Ranitomeya > Ranitomeya imitator. Next base: position 548,163,848 of record NC_091285.1, read on the forward strand.
TCGTATCAAGTCCTGGCACTGCCCCTGGCACTCAGGACAGGAGTGTGCAGTTGCATGTATTTCTATTCAGCTGAACGCTCCGGTCCCGAGTGTCAGCAGCAGTGCCTGGACTTGATGCGAGAGACTCATGCGAGTTTCTCGCATTGAACTCGCAAGTGTGACCCCGGCCTATTACTCATTTTCTTCACTGTTGCAGATATTCAGATATTATTTCCTTGAGTACCTGTTCAACATTCTAAGGCTTTCTCTTCCAGGCTCTATTACTGTGAGCTATTACAGACTATAGTTATCTTAAAATAACGAACCAATACCACTGAATTCCCTTCTTAAACTTTTATACAGGCTGGTCCTTACTAATTGGCTGCACAAAACCATGTTATGTGACAGCTGCAACTCGTTAAGAGCAAGCTCGGGCAAACTTCTGCAATGAGTAAAAAGGTGACACGCATTTTTTTGCGCAAAATAGTTTGCGTTTTGTTTGAATTCACTAGAAATTGTGAATTTCTTAAAATTCTACTTGAAATTGACGTGCATCAAATCGATTCAATCGTACATATTACTATATTTTTTAATCATAAAAAAACACTGACAGTAATCAAAACCATATGAGCAACTCTAGTGTGGAAATATATTAGGCAAAAGTTACTTAATATTACCAAAACCAGCTTACATGCTGAGCGCCAAATTTATTACCCATTTGACATGTACCCAAAAAGTGTATAAAAAGGGACAAGGCTGAGGCGAGTTTTATGATTTGTTTTATGAATAACAAATCTGCAGGTGGTCGGGCATCTAGGAAATAGCGACCACAATATTGTACAGTTTCACCTGTCTTTCACTAGGGGGACTTGTCAGGGAGTCACAAAAACACTGAACTTTAGGAAGGCAAAGTTTGACCAGCTTAGAGATGCCCTTAATCTGGTAGACTGGGACAATATCCTCAGAAATAAGAATACAGATAATAAATGGAAAATGTTTAAGAACATCCTAAATAGGCAGTGTAAGCGGTTTATACCTTGTGGGAATAAAAGGACTAGAAATAGGAAAAACCCAATGTGGCTAAACAAAGAAGTAAGACAGGCAATTAATAGTAAAAAGAAAGCATTTGCACAACTAAATACTACTACTATAGGGAGAAAAATACTTTATCTAAAAAACTAATTAAAGCTGCCAAAAAGGAAACAGAGAAGCACATTGCTAAGGAGAGTAAAACTAATCCCAAACTGTTCTTCAACTATATCAATAGTAAAAGAATAAAAACTGAAAATGTAGGCCCCTTAAAAAATAGTGAGGAAAGAATGGTTGTAGATGACGAGGAAAAAGCTAACATATTAAACACCTTCTTCTCCACGGTATTCACGGTGTAAAATGAAATGCTAGGTGAAATCCCAAGAAACAATGAAAACCCTATATTAAGGGTCACCAATCTAACCCAAGAAGAGGTGCGAAACTTGCTAAATAAGATTAAAATAGATAAATCTCCGGGTCCGGATGGCATACACCCACGAGTACTAAGAGAACTAAGTAATGTAATAGATAAACCATTATTTCTTATTTTTAGGGACTCTATAGCGACGGGGTCTGTTCCGCAGGACTGGCGCATAGCAAATGTGGTGCCAATATTCAAAAATGGCTCTAAAAGTGAACCTGGAAATTATAGGCCAGTAAGTCTAACCTCTATTGTTGGTAAAATATTTGAAGGGTTTCTGAGGGATGTTATTCTGGATTATCTCAATGAGAATAACTGTTTAACTCCATATCAGCATGGGTTTATGAGAAATCGCTCCTGTCAAACCAATCTAATCAGTTTTTATGAAGAGGTAAGCTATAGGCTGGACCACGGTGAGTTATTGGACGTGGTATATCTCGATTTTTCCAAAGCGTTTGATACCGTGCCGCACAAGAGGTTGGTACACAAAATGAGAATGCTTGGTCTGGGGGAAAATGTGTGTAAATGGGTTAGTAACTGGCTTAGTGATAGAAAGCAGAGGGTGGTTATAAATGGTATAGTCTCTAACTGGGTCGCTGTGACCAGTGGGGTACCGCAGGGGTCAGTATTGGGACCTGTTCTCTTCAACATATTCATTAATGATCTGGTAGAAGGTTTACACAGTAAAATATCGATATTTGCAGATGATACAAAACTATGTAAGGCAGTTAATACAAGAGAAGATAGTATTCTGCTACAGATGGATCTGGATAAGTTGGAAACTTGGGCTGAAAGGTGGCAGATGAGGTTTAACAATGATAAATGTAAGGTTATACACATGGGAAGAAGGAATCAATATCACCATTACACACTGAACGGGAAACCACTGGGTAAATTTGACAGGGAGAAGGACTTGGGGATCCTAGTTAATGATAAACTTACCTGGAGCAGCCAGTGCCAGGCAGCAGCTGCCAAGGCAAACAGGATCATGGGGTGCATTAAGAGAGGTCTGGATGCACATGATGAGAGCATTATACTGCCTCTGTACAAATCCCTAGTTAGACCGCACATGGAGTACTGTGTCCAGTTTTGGGCACCGGTGCTCAGGAAGGATAAAATGGAACTAGAGCGAGTACAAAGGAGGGCAACAAAATTAATAAAGGGGATGGGAGAACTACAATACCCAGATAGATTAGCGAAATTAGGATTATTTAGTCTAGAAAAAAGACGACTAAGGGGCGATTTAATAACCATGTATAAGTATATAAGGGGACAATACAAATATCTCGCTGAGGATCTGTTTATACCAAGGAAGGTGACGGGCACAAGGGGGCATTCTTTTGCGTCTGGAGGATAGAAGGTTTTTCCACCAACATAGAAGAGGATTCTTTACTGTTAGGGCGGTGAGAATCTGGAATTGTTTGCCTGAGGAGGTGGTGATGGCGAACTCAGTCAAGGGGTTCAAGAGAGGCCTGGATGTCTTCCTGGAGCAGAACAATATTGTATCATACAATTATTAGGTTCTGTAGAAGGACGTAGATCTGAGGATTTATTAAGATGGAATATAGGCTGAACTGGATGGACAAATGTCTTTTTTCGGCCTTACTAACTATGTTACTATGTTACTATGTAATATCTGTTACAAAATGTTGGTGTAAACAAGGGGTGGGGAACCTCCGGCCCGTGGGCCACATGCAGCCTTCGGTGACTTTTCATGTGGCCCACGGGCAGGTCCACGGAGTCCGCAATGCTCAGAGAGCAGCCTTATCCTGCCAGCCCTTTAACCACCAAGTGCACGCAGCATTCAATACAGAACACTGCCTGCACATGAATGATGGCTTTATTGGGGTAGGCTGGTTAACACCAGAATGGGCGGTGTAAGCGCCAGGGTGGTTGGGGTTAGCACCAGGGTGGGCAAGGTTAGTGCCCAATGCTCTCCCGTCCTCCTGTGTCAGTAGAGGAGCTGCTGCCAGGGAGTCCAGAGCGATCTCTGTGCTGGCAGCTCGGTGCCTGTCTGTTGGTAATTTCTGTGCATGATGATTTCTGTGACTTTCTGCTGGTTATCTGTGCCCCTCAGCTATGTTCCCCTTTGTGATCTCTGTGCCCCCAGCTATGTGCCCCAATACAATCTCTGTGCCTCCCAACTATATGCCCCCATGTGACCCCTGTTCCCCCTGTGAACTCTGTGGCCCCAGCTTTGTGCCTCCCTGTGATTTCTGTGCCCCCAGCTATGTGACCCCCAGTGATATATGTTCCTCCTGTGATCTCTCTGCCCCCACAGCTATATGCCCCCCTGTGATTTCTATGCCCACCAGCTTTATGCCCCCATGTGATCTCTGTCCCCTCCAGCTATGTGCACCCCTGTGATCTCTGTGGCTCCCAGCTTTCTGCCCCCTGTGATCTATGAACCACCTGTGATCCCTGCTATATACTCCCTGTGATATTTGTGCTCCCATGTTATCTGTGTCCCCTGTGATCTCTGTTCCCTCCAGCTATGTGCCCCTCAGTGATCTCAGTGCCCTCCAGCTATGTGCCTTCCTGTGATTTCTGTGCCACCTGTGATCTTTGTGCAACCCCCTGGTGATCTGTGCCCCCTAGCGATCTTTGGCCCTCTGTGATTTTTGTGTCCCCCAGATGATCTCTGTGTCCCCCAGGTGATCTATGAGCCCCACCTGGTGATCTATGTGCTTCCTCGGCGATGCCTGTCCCCCCCCCAGTGCTATATATCCCCCTCCACAAGTGCCCTGTATCCCCCCAGGGTTGGGGGGTATCTACATCACAGGTGGGGGGATATACAGCACTGGGAGCGATATACAGTACTCAGAGGGATATACAGCACTTCTGTGGAAAATGCAGCACTGGGGAATATACATATCACTTGGGGCACATACATACGCAGGCCATACGGATGTATGCGGATGCCTCTGCAAGCGTCGTCTTGACACTGTGCCGACCTGCTTCAAACGCAACATGTTGGATTTGGTTGTGGTCGGTGCAGATTCAAAACAATGTATGCAGAGGCATCCGCATACATCCGCATGGCCTGCGTACACAATGCTAAAGATAGGGTACGCAGGATGCATGCAGACGTAGGTGGAGCTGAAGGAAGAGGCGTGGCAGTGGGCAGGGCTTTACATAGGAAAAAAGGCTTTTGTCCGCAGCCTTGCCAAATGCTAGTGTGAAATTACCCTTAGATGGAAACTCCAAAGTAAGTGGTCAATGTAGAGCGACTGGTAAATGTGATCCCAAACTTTATGAAAAATGTTCTCAATAAAAGCTTCAACTCAATCCACAAAAAAAGCAAGTTCCCACCCAGGTCTGTCATCTGTTAATGGAAATATAGGGGGCTGCCACATTACCGGAAAAGTGAAATGGCTCCTACCCGCCAAAAGAAATTCAGCAAATTCCCTACTCCCACATCCAAATGCTCCTCTCCCTTCTGAGCTCCACAGTGTACCTAAACCACATATTGCATCCACGTTTGGCATATGTGAAGCGATGAGAGCCTGCCTATCTTACGGGCGCATGCCTACAGAAGCACGGACTGGGCACAACTTACTGGTGACTGCAATGTACTGGTCACTACAACGGCAACTTGCAATTTTCATTCTGCAACATTCACTGCTGCTTGTTTCTGGAAAACACCCATGGAGTCAAAATCGTCAGTACACCTGTAGATAAATAGCAAGGGGCATAGTTTCTAAAATGGGGTCACTTGAGGGGGGATTCTGCTCTTCTAGCAATTAAGGGCTCTGTATATGGAGTCCACAAACTGTTCTATGAAAATCTGCGCTAGTACTGTACAGCCACATATGGGGTATTGCCATGTTCAGTTGAAATTGTGGGACAAATATAGGTACCTACCGTACATACTCGAGTATAAGCCGAGATTTTCAGCCCAAATTTTTGGGCTGAAAGTGCCCCTCTCGGCTTATACTCGAGTCAAAGTGGGTGGCAGGGTCGGCGGGTGAGGGGGTGAGGGCGCTGAGGCATACTTACCTAGTCCCAGCGATCCTGGCGCTGTCCCTGCCGTCCCATGGTCTTCGGTGCTGCAGTTCTTCCCCTCTTCAGCGGTCACGTGGGACCGCTCATTAGAAAAATGAATAGGCGGCTCCACGTCCCAGAGGGGTGGAGCCGCCTATTAATTTCTCTAATCAGCGGTAACGGTGACCGCTGATAGAGGAAGAAGCTGCAGCACCGAAGACCAGCTGTGACAGGCAGAGTGAGCGTCAGGATCGCTGGGACTAGGAAAGTATGTAATATTCACCTGTCCGCGTTCCAGCCGCAGGGCGCCACTCCATCTTACAGGCGCCTCCATCTTCCCGGCGTCGCTCCGCTCTGACTGTGCAGGTCAGAGGGCGCGATGACACATACAGTGTGCGCGGCGCCCTCTGCCTGATCAGTCAGAGCGGAGAGACGCCGGGACCGGACGCTGGGAGCTGCAAGCAAGAGAGGTGAGTAAGTGTTTTTTTTTTTTTATTGCAGCAGAAGCGGCGGCACAGATTTATGTGGAGCATCTATGGGACAAAATGAACGGTGCAGAGCACTGTATGGGTCACAGCTATGGGACAAAATGAACGGTGCCGAGCACAGTATGGGGCACATATATGGGGCAATAATGAACGGTGCCGAGCACAGTATGGGGCACAGCTATGGGACAAAATGAACGGTGCAGAGCACTGTATGGGGCACAGCTATGGGACAAAATGAACGGTGCAGAGCATTGTATATGGGGCACAGATATGGGGCAATAATGAACGGTGCAGAGCACTGTATGGGGCACAGCTATGGGACAAAATGAACGGTGCAGAGCATTGTATATGGGGCACAGATATGGGGCAATAATGAACGGTGCAGAGCACTGTATGGGGCAGAGCTATGGGACAAAATGAACGGTGCCGAGCACAGTATGGGGCACAGCTATGGGATAAAATGAACGGTGCAGAGCATTATATATGGGGCACAGATATGGGGCAATAATGAACGGTGCCGAGCACAGTATGGGGCACAGCTATGGGACAAAATGAACGGTGCAGAGCACAGTATGGGGCGCAGCTATGGGACAAAATGAACGGTGCAAAGCACTATATGGGGCACAGCTATGGGACAAAATGAACGGTGCAGAGCACTATATGGGGCACAGCTATGGGACAAAATGAACGGTGCAAAGCACTGTATGGGGCACAGCTATGGGGAAATATGAACGGTGCAGAGCACTATATGGGGCACAACTATGGGGAAATAATGATCTATTTTTATTTTTGAAATTCACCGGTAAATGCTGCATTTCCACCCTAGGCTTATACTCGAGTCAATAAGTTTTCCCAGTTTTTTGTGGCAAAATTAGGGGGGTCGGCTTATACTCGGGTCGGCTTATACTCGAGTATATACGGTACTTCTTGTGCGAAAATTTAAAATCTTGTTGATAAAAATGTAGTTATTTTTTTTCACTGCCCAATGATATAAAATTCTGTGACACAACCATGGTGTCGATATGATCACTGCACCCCTAGATGAAGTCATTGTGAGATATAGTTTGTAAAATGGGGTCACTTATGGGGAGTTCTGCTGTTCTGGCACCTCAGGGGCTCTCCCAGTGGGTAATGGCACCTCCAAACCATAACAGTAAAATCTGGCGCTCATTGCTCTGAGCTTTGCACTGTGCCTGGAAAATATTTCCCAATTACATGTAGAGTATTATCACACTCAGGAAAAAATGGACCTCAGTTTGTTGTAAAATGATGTCCTATTAGCCCTTTGAAAAATCCAAAACTTTGGGCTAAAAAAACATTTTAGTGGTTAAAATGTAATTTATTCTCTCACCGCTCAGTGTTGTTAATTTCTTTAAGGCACATGTGGTGTCAATATGATCGCTACACCATTAGATTAATTCACTGAGGAGTAGTGTTGAGCGATACCTTCCGATATCGGAAAGTATCGGTATCGGATTGGATCGGCCGATATTCAAAAAATATCGGATATCGCCGTTACCGATACCCGATCCCAATGCAAGTCAATGGGACCAAAATATCGAAATTAAAATAAACCCTTTCTTTCCTTGTAGGTTCATTCTACATGAAGGAAAACAACTAAGAATAATGCAGGATGTATTTGGGGAGGTGGAGGAGACATTAAAGGCATAGAGGTTTAGCCCAATCAAATAGAATAGCAGGAATTTTAATTTTTTTTAAAGACGTTCGGAGTTACAAAGATATTGACTATGTTAATATTTTTTTTTATTTTGTCAGATATTGATGTTTCACTATTCCACGCCCTTCCCCTTTATTTTTTTTTACTTTTCCCACACTTTCATCTTCATCATCATCAGCATCTTTGACATCAACTTCTTCTTCACCTTATTCATCTTCTTCTTCATATTCTACATATTTTTTTTTATGACATTCTTCATATTCATTTTCTTCAACTATTATTATTCTTCCTATTCTACTTCTTCATCATATTCTCATTTGTGACAGGCATTCCCGTAGTTGTTATCTATAAAAGTTTGAAGATTACAACTTCCGTTCTGCCTGTCACAAAAGTTACATTTGTCCACGTTCAGTTTGGCCTGCAGCATCAGGCTTTATCCAGGGGCACCACGAGGAGGAACGGACTCACCCCCATACACTGCTTAGTCTTCTTCTGCATATAATTTAGATAATATCTTTTGCTTTGATATTAAGTGTTATGCTTAATGTTCTTCTGCTCTTTGTTCTGCAGCCTCTTGTTCTTCTGCTTCTCGGTCTTCCATGTCGTCGTCTCCAGGGTCGTCGTCTCCAGGGTCGTCGTCTCCGCCGTCGTCGTCTCCGCCGTCGTCGTCATCGGGGTGGTCTTCAGGGTCGTCATCTCCAGGGTCGTCATCATCTCAGTGGTTGTCGTCTTTGGAGTCGTCGTCATCTTAGGGGTGGTCTTCCGGGTCGTCGTCTTTAGGGTCTTGAACTTGGAAATGTAGCAGAAGGTACAAGAAGGCTGAGAAAATGCTGAGAACCAGCTGATGGAACTGGAACTCGGATGGCTACCCAAAGGTCCAAGAGCCAATGGAACTACCGAGGACCAGCTGACGTTACTGGAACCCGGTTACTAAGCAGGAGGTACCCGTGCTAAAAAGCACTACCAAGGACCGCCTGACGTTGGCGGAACTCGGATACCCAGAAGGAGGCACCTAAGCCAAAGGCTCTGCCCGGAACCAGCTGACGTTACTGGAACCAGGATGGGGAGCAGAATGTACAAGAGCAAAAGACACTGCTGAGAACCAGCTGACGGTACTGGAACCCGGATGGGTAGCCGAAGGTCCAAGAGCCAATGGAACTACCGAGGACCAGCTGACGTTACTGGAACCCGGTTACTAAGCAGGAGGTACCCATGCCTGAAAGCACTACCAAGGACCACCTGACGTTGGTGGAACTCGGATACCCAGAAGGAGGCACCTAAGCCAAAGGCTCTGCCCGGAACCACGTGACGGTACTGGAACCAGGATGGGGAGCAGAAGGTACAAGAGCAAAAGACACTGCCGAGAACCAGCTGACGGTACTGGAACCCGGATGTGCAAGAGCCAATGGCATGACTGAGGACCAGCTGACGGTGCTGGAACACGGTTACAAAGCTGTAGGTACCCGCGCTTAAAAGCACTACCAAGGACCGCCTGGTGTTGGCGGAACTCGGATACCCAGGAGGAGGCACCTAAGCCAAAGGCTCTGCCCGGAACCAGCTGACGGTGCTGGAACCAGGATGTGGACCAGAAGACCCACAGAAGAGGAGAGAACAGCTAGGCCGCGAGGCAGCTGCAGTTACCGAACCCCAACAGTCCTACAGGGGGAGCTTGGCCTACTGGCACTACAGAACCAGCCTTGACTGCCAATTCACGCAGCCCACATAGGAAGCTCCTAAACTGGAGGCACCATGGAGTTGGCTAACCCGACCGCAACACGACGGGACAACGTATAGGCGTGTAAGTGACCTTGACACTACCCGGAACCAGCTGACGGTGCTGGAACCAGGCTGGGCACGAGGGAGTACCCGTGACAAAGACATTGCCGAGAACCAGCTGACGGTGCTGGAACCCGGATGCGTTGCCCCAGTGTGCAAGAGCCAATGGCACCGAGGACCAGCTGACAGTGCTGGAACCCGGTTACTAAGCTGTAGGTACCCGCGCTTAAAGGCACTACCAAGGACCGCCTGGCGTTGGCGGACCTCGGATACCCAGGAGGAGGCACCTAAGCCAAAGGCTCTGCCCGGAACCAGCTGACGGTGCTGGAACCAGGATGTGGACCAGAAGGTCCACAGGAGAGGAGAGAACAGCTAGGCCGCGAGGCAGCCGCAGTTACCGAACCCCAACAGTCCTACAGGGGGAGCTTGGACTACTGGCACTACAGAACCAGCCTTGACTGCCAATTCACGCAGCCCACATAGGAAGCTCCTAAACTGGAGGCACCATGGAGTTGGCTAACCCGACCGCAACACGACGGGACAACGTATAGGCGTGTAAGTGACCTTGACACTACCCAGAAGCAGCTGACGGTGCTGGAACCAGGCTGGGCACGAGGGAGTACCCGTGACAAAGACACTGCCGAGAACCAGCTGACGGTGCTGGAACCCGGATTTGGACCTATTCAAGATTGTCTTCCTAGAGCCCCAACTAGTGGTGTTGGAGCAAAGGGTAAGCAGGGGGAGCAGAGTGTAGGCCGAAGCCAGCACTGGAGGCAGCTTTGTGTCTGCGTTGCGTTTGCAGGACACGTTGCCGGCTACACAGCGGGGGAACAGCTGGCATTGCTGAACCCCACTGAGACAATGGCGGGTGTTTTTCTCTGTGCAGCCTGCACTTCCAGGCACCAACTGGCGGTGTTAGAGCCCAGGGTCTGCAGGAGGAGCAGAGTGTAGGCCGAAGCCTAATTGAACCAATTTCAAAGGTAACCTTTAACCCACCCGCAGGTGTTACAATGTAGAAGAGCCACACCTTGTGCAGCAGTAATGCTCCACAAGTGAAAGGTTGCTCTTTAAATTTTGCTCATTGCACACGCTGAATGAAAGACGTACACAATTTTGCCCATTATACAGTACAACTGTATTAGAGGCGTGACTTGTCTTTTTAAGGAGACGCAGCACAGGTGTCCAAAAATAACGCCTTGGTGCTGGTCGCAGCCTCCTGAGCTTTGTTATTTGCTGTACAGGAGTCTGCACTCTTGTTATCCCTTGGCCATGCCCTGTTAGCGCTGCCGTCTTATGACCTCATTTCATGTTGGCCGGTGCGGTTAGCGATGGCCATGAATCCCAGACCAACAGTGTCTTTTCATAAAGTCACACTGCAGGGCTGGGATTCATGGCCTTGTGCAGTAAATATGTTGGCCGCTCAATCATGTCCTTACACTTGCTTCAGACTGGGCGGCCTCAGCTGATCCCTTATCGCATGCCACGGCCATGAGGCCGCACAGTCTGAAGAAGGCGGAAGGAGGGGAGTGAAGAAAGGCGAAGATATGCACTGCTCTTGCCCATCAATCATACCCTCGCAGTCAAAATAAGTAAGACAACGAGGGCCGTTGTGTCGGGCAGGGCGGACGCACAGGCACAGGCAGCTAACCATTGATGTCAGAAGACGGCCAGCGCTACCAATGGGGGTGCTGCGTGTCATTTGAAAAGGAAAGTTACACCTCAGGGACAGTGTAATGGTCTCTAATGAGACACATTTTGTACGTGTTGAGTTCGACGTGTGCATGGAGACAAAGTCAGCCACCTTGTACAAATGCAGCATTACTGCTGTACAAGGTGGCTGTTATACATAGAAAGACCTGGGGGGGGCAGGGTCCCTTTAATTTCAGTTCAGGTGCCTGCGTGGCGTTTGCAGGACACGTTGCCGGCTACACAGCAGGGGAACAGCTGGCGCTGGCGGTGCTGAACCACACTAACACATTGGCTGGTGTTTTTCTCTGTGCAGCTAGCACGTCCGGGCAAAAACTGGCGGTGTTAGAGCCCAGGGTCAGCAGGAGGAGGAGAGGAGCAGAGTGTAGGCCGAAGCCTGCACTGGTGGCAGCTTTTGTTCTGTTGTGCCAGCGTGGCTTGTGCTGGACACGTTGCCGACTACACAGCAGGGGAACAGCTGGCGGTGCTGAACCCCAATAACACATTGGCTGGTGTTTTTCTCTGTGCAGCTAGCACGTCCGGGCAAAAACTGGCGGTGTTAGAGCCCAGGGTCAGCAGGAGGAGGAGAGGAGCAGAGTGTAGGCCGAAGCCTGCACTGGTGGCAGCTTTTTTTCTGTTGTGCCAGTGTGGCTTGTGCTGGACACGTTGCCGACTACACAGCAGGGGAACAGCTGGCGGTGCTGAACCCCACTAACACATTGGCTGGTGTTTTTCTCTGTGCAGCTAGCACGTCCGGGCAAAACTGGCGGTGTTAGAGCCCAGGGTCAGCAGGAGGAGGAGAGGAGCAGAGTGTAGGCCGAAGCCTGCACTGGTGGCAGCTTTTGTTCTGTTGTGCCAGCATGGCTTGTGCTGGACACGTTGCCGACTACACAGCAGGGGAACAGCTGGCGGTGCCGAACCCCACTAACACATTGGCTGGTGTTTTTCTCTGTGCAGCTAGCACGTCCAGGCAAAAACTGGCGGTGTTAGAGCCCAGGGTCAGCAGGAGGAGGAGAGGAGCAGAGTGTAGGCCGAAGCCTAATTGAACCAATTTCAAAGGTAACCTTTAACCCACCCACAGGTGTTACAATGTAGAAGAGCCACACTTTGTGCAGCAGTAATGCTCCACAAGTGAAAGGTTGCTCTTTAAATCTTGCTCATTGCACACGCTGAATGAAAGACGTACACAATTTTGCCCATTATACAGTACAACTGTATTGGAGGCGTGACTTGTCTTTTTAAGGAGACGCAGCACAGGTGTCCAAAAATAAGGCCTTGGTGCTTGGCGCAGCCTCCTGAGCATTGTTATTTGCTGTCAAGGAGTCTGCGCTCTTGTTATCCCTTGGCCATGCGCTGTGAGCGCTGCCTGTCTTCTTACCTCATTTGATGTCGGCCGGTGCGGTTAGCGATGGCCAGGAATCCCAGACCAACAGTGTCTTTTAATAAAGTCACACTGCAGGGCTGAGATTCATGGCCTTGCGCAGTAAGTATGTTTGCCGCTCACTCATGTCCTTACACCTGCTTCAGACTGGGCGGCCTCCGCTGATCCCTTATCGCATGCCGCGGCCATGAGGCCGCACAGTCTGAAGAAGGCGAAAGGAGATGAGTGAAGACAGGCGAACATATTCACTGCACATGCCCATCAATCACACCCTCGCAGTCAAAATATATGAGACAACGAGGGGCGTTGTGTCGGTCAGGGCGGACGCACAGGCACAGCCAGCCAACCAATGATGTCAGAAGACGGGCAGCGCTACCAAGGGGGGTGCTGCGTATCATTAGAAAGGAAAGTCACACCTCAGGGACAGTGTAATGGTCTCTAATGAGACACATTTTGTACGTGTTGAGTTCCACGTGGGCAAGGAGAAAAAGTCAGCCACCTTGTACAAATGCAGCATTACTGCTGTACAAGGTGGCTGTTATACATAAAACACCTGGAGGTGGGGGGCAGGGTCCCTTTAATTTCAGTTCAGGTGCCTGCGTGGCGTTTGCAGGTCACGTTGCCGGCTACACAGCAGGGGAACAGCTGGCGGTGCTGAACCCCACTGACACATTGGCGGGTGTTTTTCTCTGTGCAGCTAGCACTTCAGGGCTAAAACTGGCAGTGTTAGAGCCCAGGGTCAGCAGGAGGAGGAGAGGAGCAGAGTGTAGGCCGAACCCTGCACTGGTGGTAGCTTTAAGTCTTTTGTACCAGCGTGGCTTGTGCTGGACACGTTGCCGGCTACACAGCAGGGGAACAGCTGGCGGTGCTGAACCCCACTGACACATTGGCGGGTGTTTTTCTATGTGCAGCTAGCACTTCTGGGCTAAAACTGGCGGTGTTAGAGCCCAGGGTCAGCAGGAGGAGGAGAGGAGCAGAGTGTAGGCCAAAGCCTGCACTGGTGGCAGCTTTAGGTCTGTTGTGCCAGCGTGGCTTGTGCTGGACACGTTGCCGGCTACACAGCAGGGGAACAGCTGGTGGTGCTGAACCCCACTGACACATTGGCAGGTGTTTTTCTCTGTGCAGCTAGCACTTCTGTGCTAAAACTGGCGGTGTTAGAGCCCAGGGTCAGCAGGAGTAGGAGAGGAGCAGAGTGTAGGCCGAAGCCTAGTAGAACCAATTTCAAGGGTAACCTTTAACCCCTGCTGTGACTTCTGTTGTCAAGCTCCCTCCTGTGGTCGTGAATGGTACTTCGGTGAGTTCTGTCCGTGGGCTCCCTCTGGTGGCTGTCAGTGGAGCTGCTGCTTCTGAGGTTCCTTACACAGGTGACATGGTTTATCCTTTGGTTGGCTTCTCTATTTAACTCCACTTAGATCGTTACTCCATGCCAGCTGTCAATGTTTCTGCATTGGTTCAGTTCGCTCTTGGATCTTTCTGGTGACCTGTCTACTCCAGCAGAAGCTAAGTTCCTGATAGTATCTAATTCGTTCATTGTTTTTGTAACAACTCTGCTGGCATCACGTCATGGCCTCACATCTCTCACACAATCTTACCCACTGCTCCAGGCCATGATGTGGTTTCTGTTTCATGCCAGCTCCATAGTCTATTCCTCTGCTCTGTACATGCCTCATGGCTATGTGTATAGGGGGCCGGCGCCTGAACTCTCTGGTTCTTATAGGAATCAGGTGCACCTGTCTAATCAGTTCCTGACCAATTACCGAGAGGCCTCCTGTATATAGTGCAGCTCCACCCTGTGGTCTGGGCCTGTGCAATGTGTTTGCTCAGTTAGTGTTTTGCTTCTGAGTTTGCCAGGTCTAGCTCTGTGTTGCTCCCTCTCTGGAGGCTTTTCTCTGTGCTTTTGCCTTTATCTTTGTCCGCCCTCCAGGAGGCAGAATATCCTGGTCCCTGTGTCTTTGTCCTTGTGTCTTGTTCCATTGCCTTGTCTGTACTTAGTCTTGTCTCGGTCTCCTTGTGTGTGCCTTCCTTCCCTGCTGTGTCTTTCCTTGTGTTCTCGGTCTGCTTGCACTCCGCACTCTTGCGGCTCTGCCTGCTCTGCATCTTGGTGGCTTTGCCGCTGCTCCGCACTTCTGCGGTTCTGCTCCGTCTTGCTCTGCTCCGCTCCCGTTGCTGCAGAAACCTCTTGCTGCAGTTCCTCTCTGCAATCCTTGCGGTTCCACTTTGCTTAGCTTCTGCAGTATCTCTTGCTGCAGCTTCTCTCCACTTTCTTTGTGGCTCTGCTCAGCTTTTGTTGCTTCACTATCTCTTGCTGCTTTTCCACTCCTATCTGCAGTCTTGCACTCCTCTCCTGTGTGAACAGGTCCCTACCTGTTCCTTCATATCTCATTCCTTTCTGCTAGTCTCCTTTCCTTCTGGCTTGTTTCCGTACCTGCTTCTTCTGTGTGTACAGGTCCCTACCTGTTCCTTCATCACACTCACAATAGGACTGCACTCGGGTGTCATCAGAGTGCAGCCTGATTCATACAACACCTCAACTAGTCCTGTGTTTCCTGCCATCCTAGCCAGTCCTGTCTCCTGCCGTCCTAAGTCGGTTCTGTGTCTCCTGCCGTCCTAGCAAGCCCTGTGTTCTCTGCCGTGTCTCTGCCAGCCCTGTGTTCCAAACTACAAATCTGTACCTGCACGTCCAGTGTGAACAGGCCCTTACCTGTTCCTTCATATACCACATCAACCAGTCCTGTGTTCTCTGCCGTGCCTCCCAATCCTGTGTTCCTGCCAGTCCTGCCGTTCCTGCCCTGCCTTCCAGTCCTGTGTTCCTGCTGTCCTAGCCAGTCCTGTTTCCTGCCGTGTCTCTGCCAGTCCTGTGTTCTCTGCCGTGCCTCCCAATCCTGTGTTCCTGCCAGTCCTGCCGTTCCTGCCCTGCCTTCCAGTCCTGTGTTCCTGCTTTCCTAGCCAGTCCTGTTTCCTGCCGTGTCTCTGCCAGCCCTGTGTTCTCTGCCGTGTCTCTGCCAGCCCTGTCTCAGCCGTGCCAGCCTACTCGTCTGTGTTCCAGCCGTGCTCTTCTGCCAGTCCTGCCTAATGCCCGCACCAATCCTGGTGTTCCTGTCTCCCAAGTGGGATCAGCAGCCACAGCCAGACTCCACCCTGGAGTAGCACCTGGCAGCTGCCTGCTGCACAAGCCTGTCCTCACCATCAGAGGCTCCAGTGAAAACCCAGGCAGCTGTCATAGTCACGCCCCTTCCAGGGTAGTCTGGTTTGTGGCACAGTGGGGCCACAAAACCCCCGAGCTCACGCCCACCAGTCAGGGCGCGAGCGTAACAGTTTGCACAGGCCATGGCCTCCGCTGTATCTTATGTCCTACCGCTCTCAGAGCATGATGAACTTTCTGTCTACCGGTATGAGCAAGCTGAAGAATTTGTTCCGCCCTGTGTCGTTCCAATTGAGGAGACCTCGGGCCCAATCATAATTTCTAACGCTCTCTACGATCAACTCCGGGCCTATGAGGAAGAGCACAACCCAGCAGACCCACCTAGGTTCTATGGGAATCCTGAGGAATGCCAAAGCTTCCTGGAACAGTGCTTGCGCTACATCCTGCAGAATGCAGCTTGTTTTCCCTCTGACCGGATTAAGGTGGCCTACATCATGTCCTACCTAGCAGGAGATGCTTTATTATGGATTTGTCCCCTCTGGGAAGCAGGGGATCCTATCGTCATGAGTCTTGGGGCCTTCCTGGTGGCCTTCCGTAAAGTCTTTGACAAGCCTCGTCCTGCTGCTCCTGTGAAGTCTTCCCCATCTAGATCCGAGAGGCGCTCCAGACGGGCGAAACCTGTGAAGAAACCTCCTCGTCAAGCCATGACCGTCTGTGATCCTCCAGTTCCTCTACCCGTTAAAGCAGCTACTCTAACAGAACCCAAAAAGACTGTCAAGAGTGGACTGGCAAAGCATCAGTCTAAGAGCAGTCGTAAGAAGGGCTTACTATGTCGCTGCTGTTGTGAGGAACACCTGGAAGACCTCTGTCCAGGGGATCTAAAGCTCCAAAACCTCGGGCCAGTAGGAGAGACTGCCCTTGGTGAGAATAACTCCCTTCCGCTAAAGTCTGAGTCTGTTCCAGTGCCTTGTGGGAGCTTCGGTCCTGCAGATGTGTTAAAGCTGCTAACCAGACGGAGTCTAAGTGTGATTCCTGTTCCACTGCTCCAGAATCCTGTGAAGGTGTTTGGTGATTGCCGAGTCCTACTTATGAACAGTCCAGTCTTGAAGGGACAACTACAGCTCCAAATCGGAGCATTGTATGCGGAGAGATTTGTTTTCCACTGGTTGACCAGTCCGCCCGTCGGTCGTTCTGAACCGGATACTATGCTGCCCGTTCCGGTCCAAAGACCCAGCGTGGTTCTGCGCTTGGAACTATCAAGTCTCCAGAAGTTTCTTGTTCCTAAATTGCTAGGTCAATCTACAGTGTTGATATCTTCGCCACCTAATCAGCTGGCTATTGAGTCATGGTGTGCTGACCTCACTGAAGTAAAGAAAGCAGTGGCATCCTCTCCACACACCTCCAGTGACAATACCAGTGACAAGTTCCCAGGAACATCCCTGTCACTTAAAAAATTTTCTCTGAACTTTGGGAAGAAGATGCTTCCTGTAATGATGCCTTCAGATTCCATGTGGCAGGTGGACGAAGAAGTTGAAGCTGAAGCTCTTGCATCTCTGTTCTTCACCAGTCCGGAGGAAGAGATGGTCCAGTTTTGTCTGAGTAACAAGCTGATGGGGCTTCCTGAATGTATGCCTTCTGCTTCCAAGTGGCTACTTGATACTAAGACAGAGACTTACTCATCCTCTAATCTAGAAGAGGAGGTCCAGTTTTTTCAGGGTACCAGGCTGAAGATGTTTCCTGTATGTATGCCTCCAGTTTCCATCTGGCTATTTGGTGAAGATCCCAAGACAGAAGTATTCTCATCTCTGCTTTCCACCGGTCTAAAGGAGAAGGTCCAATTTTCTTGTAATGATGGGCTTAAGTTGGATCCAGTGAACGTGTCTTCAGTTTCCAAGGAATCACATTATGTTGTGGTCAAATCGCAAGCTTCCAAGTCCCTGCTTTCAATTAACCAGGTGAAAGAAGTCCTGGCCCTTGCATCTTCTGTGTGGGAAGCTGATCGTACTGGACTCAAAGAGACTGAGCATCCTGAGATCTATAATGTCTCAAATACCTCATTCTACGAGAGGAATGTTGTGATGGCTATGACTATGTGTGCTCCTATCCTTCTTCTACAGGTTGTTCTGGCGGGCTTGAAGAGGAGGGGCCGTAAAGGGGGGGGGGTACTGTAACAACTCTGCTGGCATCACGTCATGGCCTCACATCTCTCACACAATCTTACCCACTGCTCCAGGCCATGATGTGGTTTCTGTTTCATGCCAGCTCCATAGTCTGTTCCTCTGCTCTGTACATGCCTCATGGCTATGTGTATAGGGGGCCGGCGCCTGAACTCTCTGGTTCTTATAGGAATCAGGTGCACCTGTCCAATCAGTTCCTGACCAATTACCGAGAGGCCTCCTGTATATAGTGCAGCTCCACCCTGTGGTCTGGGCCTGTGCAATGTGTTTGCTCAGTTAGTGTTTTGCTTCTGAGTTTGCCAGGTCTAGCTCTGTGTTGCTCCCTCTCTGGAAGCTTTTCTCTGTGCTTTTGCCTTTATCTTTGTCCGCCCTCCAGGAGGCAGAATATCCTGGTCCCTGTGTCTTTGTCCTTGTGTCTTGTTCCATTGCCTTGTCTGTACTTAGTCTTGTCTCGGTCTCCTTGTGTGTGCCTTCCTTCCCTGCTGTGTCTTTCCTTGTGTTCTCGGTCTGCTTGCACTCCGCACTCTTGCGGCTCTGCCTGCTCTGCATCTTGGTGGCTTTGCCGCTGCTCCGCACTTCTGCGGTTCTGCTCCGTCTTGCTCTGCTCCGCTCCCGTTGCTGCAGAAACCTCTTGCTGCAGTTCCTCTCTGCAATCCTTGCGGTTCCACTTTGCTTAGCTTCTGCAGTATCTCTTGCTGCAGCTTCTCTCCACTTTCTTTGTGGCTCTGCTCAGCTTTTGTTGCTTCACTATCTCTTGCTGCTTTTCCACTCCTATCTGCAGTCTTGCACTCCTCTCCTGTGTGAACAGGTCCCTACCTGTTCCTTCATATCTCATTCCTTTCTGCTAGTCTCCTTTCCTTCTGGCTTGTTTCCGTACCTGCTTCTTCTGTGTGTACAGGTCCCTACCTGTTCCTTCATCACACTCACAATAGGACTGCACTCGGGTGTCATCAGAGTGCAGCCTGATTCATACAACACCTCAACTAGTCCTGTGTTTCCTGCCATCCTAGCCAGTCCTGTCTCCTGCCGTCCTAAGTCGGTTCTGTGTCTCCTGCCGTCCTAGCAAGCCCTGTGTTCTCTGCCGTGTCTCTGCCAGCCCTGTGTTCCAAACTACAAATCTGTACCTGCACGTCCAGTGTGAACAGGCCCTTACCTGTTCCTTCATATACCACATCAACCAGTCCTGTGTTCTCTGCCGTGCCTCCCAATCCTGTGTTCCTGCCAGTCCTGCCGTTCCTGCCCTGCCTTCCAGTCCTGTGTTCCTGCTGTCCTAGCCAGTCCTGTTTCCTGCCGTGTCTCTGCCAGCCCTGTGTTCTCTGCCGTGCCTCCCAATCCTGTGTTCCTGCCAGTCCTGCCGTTCCTGCCCTGCCTTCCAGTCCTGTGTTCCTGCTGTCCTAGCCAGTCCTGTTTCCTGCCGTGTCTCTGCCAGTCCTGTGTTCTCTGCCGTGCCTCCCAATCCTGTGTTCCTGCCAGTCCTGCCGTTCCTGCCCTGCCTTCCAGTCCTGTGTTCCTGCTGTCCTAGCCAGTCCTGTTTCCTGCCGTGTCTCTGCCTGCCCTGTGTTCTCTGCCGTGTCTCTGCCAGCCCTGTCTCAGCCGTGCCAGCCTACTCGTCTGTGTTCCAGCCGTGCTCTTCTGCCAGTCCTGCCTAATGCCCGCACCAATCCTGGTGTTCCTGTCTCCCAAGTGGGATCAGCAGCCACAGCCAGACTCCACCCTGGAGTAGCACCTGGCAGCTGCCTGCTGCACAAGCCTGTCCTCACCATCAGAGGCTCCAGTGAAAACCCAGGCAGCTGTCATAGTCACGCCCCTTCCAGGGTAGTCTGGTTTGTGGCACAGTGGGGCCACAAAACCCCCGAGCTCACGCCCACCCCTCAGGGCGCGAGCGTAACAGTTTTCTTGTCCAGCTGGATATCATGATTTTGTCTTGCTAGCTGGAAGCTCTGGGATGCAGAGTGGCATCTCAGCACCGTTAGTCAGTGCGGAGGTCTTTTTTGCACACTCTGCGTGGTCTTTTGTAGTTTTTTTGTGCTGATCGCAAGGCTACCTTTCCTATCCTCTGTCTATTTAGTAAGTCTGGCCTCCCTTTGCTGAAACCTGTTTCATTTCTGCGTTTGTGACTTTCATCTTTACTCACAGTCAATATATGTGGGGGGCTGCATTTTCCTTTGGGGAATTTCTCTGAGGCAAGGTAGGCTTTATTTTCTATCTCTAGGGCTAGCTAGCTCTTAGGCTGTGACGAGGCGCCTAGGGAGTGTCAGGAGCGCTCCACGGCTATTTCTAGTGTGTGTGATAGGACTAGGGATTGCAGTCAGCAGAGCTCCCACATCCCAGAGCTTGTCTTGTGTGAGTTTTAACTATCAGGTCATTCCGGGTGCTCCTAACCACCAGGTCATAACAGTACAGCTGGCCCAAAGTATTAATGCATCTCAATAGAGGGATAAGAGAAGTTCTGAGACCATTTTTTTTTCTTTGCACTGTGTTTTGTCTTTCTTTTCCCCTAAACCTTTGGGTGGTTCAGGACACAGGTGTAGATATGGACATTCAAGGTCTGTCCTCTTGTGTGGATCATCTCACTGCAAGGGTACAAAACATTCAAGATTTTGTGGTTCAGAATCCGATGTTAGAGCCTAGAATTCCTATTCCTGATTTATTTTCTGGGAATAGATCTAAGTTTCTGAATTTCAAAAATAATTGTAAACTGTTTCTGGCTTTGAAACCCCGCTCCTCTGGTGACCCTGCTCAACAAGTAAAAATCATTATTTCTTTGTTGCGTGGTGACCCTCAAGACTGGGCATTTTCCCTTGCGCCAGGAGATCCTGCATTGCGTGATGTTGATGCGTTTTTTCTGGCACTTGGAGTGCTTTATGATGAACCAAATTCAGTGGATCAGGCAGAGAAAATCTTGCTGGCTTTGTGTCAGGGTCAGGATGAAGCAGAGGTGTACTGTCAGAAGTTTAGAAAGTGGTCTGTGCTTACTCAGTGGAATAAATGTGCCCTGGCGGCAATTTTCAGAAAGGGTCTTTCTGAAGCCCTTAAGGATGTCATGGTGGGATTTCCCACGCCTGCTGGTCTGAATGAGTCTATGTCCTTGGCCATTCAGATCGATCGGCGCTTGCATGAGCGCAAAGCTGTGCACCATTTGGCGGTGTTCTCTGAGAATAGGCCTGAGCCTATGCAGTGTAATAGGACTTTGACCAGAGCTGAACGGCAAGAACACAGACGTCAGAATGGACTGTGTTTTTACTGTGGTGAATCCACTCATGCTATCTCCGATTGTCCTAAGCGCACTAAACGGTTCGCCAGGTCTGCCACCATTGGTACGGTACAGTCTAAATTTCTTTTGTCCTTTACTCTGATTTGCTCTCTGTCATCCTATTCTGTTATGGCATTTGTGGATTCAGGCGCTGCCCTGAATTTGATGGACTTGGAGTTTGGCAGGCGCTGTGGTTTTTCCTTGGAGCCCTTGCAGTATCCTATTCCATTGAGAGGAATTGATGCTACGCCTTTGGCCAAGAATAAACCTCAGTACTGAACGCAATTGACCGCTTTTTGGTGTTGCATAATCTGCATGATGTGGTCGTTTTGGGGTTGCCATGGCTACAGGTCCATAATCCAGTATTGGATTGGAAATCTATGTCTGTGTCCGGCTGGGGTTGTGAAGGAATACATGGTGATGTTCCATTGCTGTCAATTTCGCCTTCCACTCCTTCTGAAGTCCCTGAGTTTTTATCAGATTACCGGGATGTATTTGAGGAGCCCAAATCCGGTGCCCTACCTCCTCATAGGGATTGCAATTGTGCTATTAATTTGATTCCTGGTAGTAAGTTTCCTAAGGGCCGACTGTTCAATTTATCTGTGCCAGAGCACGCTGCTATGCAGAGTTATGTAAAGGAATCCTTGGAGAAGGGTCATATTCGCCCGTCGTCGTCACCATTGGGAGCAGGGTTCTTTTTTGTGGCCAAGAAGGATGGCTCTTTAAGACCTTGTATTGATTACCGCCTTCTTAATAAGATCACAGTCAAATTTCAGTATCCTTTGCCGCTGCTGTCTGATTTGTTTGCTCGGATTAAGGGGGCTAGTTGGTTCACCAAGATAGATCTTCGAGGGGCGTATAATCTTGTGCGAATTAAACGGGGCGATGAATGGAAAACAGCATTTAATATGCCCGAGGGTCATTCTGAGTACCTGGTTATGCCATTCGGGCTTTCTAATGCTCCATCTGTGTTTCAGTCCTTTATGCATGACATCTTACGAGAGTACCTGGATAGATTCATGATTGTATATTTGGATGACATTTTGGTCTTTTCGGATGATTGGGAGTCTCATGTGAAGCAGGTCAGAATGGTGTTCCAGGTCCTTCGTGCAAATTCCTTGTTTGTGAAGGGGTCAAAGTGTCTCTTTGGAGTTCAGAAGGTTTCATTTTTGGGTTTCATTTTTTCCCCTTCTACTATCGAGAAGGACCCTGTTAAAGTTCAGGTTATTTATGATTGGACTCAGCCGACATCTGTGAAGAGCCTACAGAAGTTCCTGGGCTTTGCTAATTTTTACCGTCGCTTCATCGCTAATTTTTCTAGTATTGCTAAACCGTTGACTGATTTGACCAAGAAAGGTGCTGATGTGGTCAAATGGTCCTCTGCGGCTGTAGAGGCTTTTCAGGAGTTGAAGCGTCGTTTTTCTTCTGCCCCTGTGCTGTGTCAGCCAGATGTTTCACTCCCGTTTCAGGTCGAGGTTGATGCTTCTGAGATTGGTGCAGGGGCTGTTTTGTCGCAAAGAAGTTCTGATGGCTCGGTGATGAAACCATGTGCCTTCTTTTCTAGAAAATTCTCGCCTGCTGAGCGCAATTATGATGTTGGCAATCGAGAGTTGTTGGCCATGAAGTGGGCATTCGAGGAGTGGCGACATTGGCTTGAAGGAGCTAAACATCGCGTGGTGGTCTTGACGGATCACAAGAATTTGACTTATCTCGAGTCTGCTAAACGGTTGAATCCTAGACAGGCTCGATGGTCGCTCTTTTTCTCCCGTTTTGATTTTGTGGTTTCATACCTTCCGGGATCTAAGAATGTGAAGGCTGATGCCCTGTCAAGGAGTTTTGTGCCTGACTCTCCGGGTGTTCCGGAGCCGGCGGGTATTCTTAAAGAGGGGGTAATTTTGTCTGCCATCTCCCCTGATTTGCGGCGCGTGCTGCAGAAGTTTCAGGCTGATAGACCTGACCGTTGTCCAACGGAGAAACTGTTTGTCCCTGATAGATGGACTAGTAGAGTTATCTCTGAGGTTAATTGTTCGGTGTTGGCTGGTCATCCTGGAATCTTTGGTACCAGAGATTTGGTGGCTAGATCCTTTTGGTGGCCTTCTTTGTCACGGGATGTGCGTTCTTTTGTGCAGTCCTGTGGGACTTCTGCTCGGGCTAAGCCCTGCTGTTCTCGTGCCAGTGGGTTGCTTTTGCCCTTGCCGGTCCCAAAGAGGCCCTGGACACATATTTCCATGGATTTTATTTCTGATCTCCCTGTTTCTCAAAGGATGTGGGTCATTTGGGTGGTTTGTGATCGCGTCTCTAAGATGGTCCATTTGGTACCCTTGACTAAATTGCCTTCCTCCTCTGATTTTGTGCCATTGTTTTTCCAGCATGTGGTTCGTTTGCATGGCATTCCGGAGAACATCGTCTCGGACAGAGGTTCCCAGTTTGTTTCAAGGTTTTGCCGGTCCTTATGTGCTAAGATTGTCTTTTTCTTCGGCTTTCCATCCTCAGACTAATGGCCAAACCGAACGAACTAATCAGACTTTGGAAACATATCTGAGATGCTTTGTTTCTGCTGATCAGGATGATTGGGTGTCCTTCTTGCCTTTGGCTGAGTTCGCCCTTAATAATCGGGCCAGCTCGGCTACTTTGGTTTCTCCTTTTTTCTGCAATTCTGGTTTCCATCCTCGTTTCTCTTCAGGGCAGGTTGAGCCTTCGGACTGTCCTGGTGTGGATACTGTGGTGGACAGGTTGCAGCAGATTTGGACTCATGTGGTGGACAATTTGACATTGTCCCAGGAGAAGGCTCAACGTTTCGCTAACCGCCGGCGCTGTGTTGGTCCCCGACTTCGGGTTGGGGATTTGGTTTGGTTGTCATCTCGTCATGTTCCTATGAAGGTTTCCTCTCCTAAGTTTAACCCTGCTGTTCTGTTCGGTCTGGGGAGACCTATTTTGAACTTTGGTATTTTTTGGGGTGTTCAAGATGCGGTTCTGAAACTTGTGGTTGATTGACTTAAATGAGGATGGGTCGGTCGGCCACGGGTTTCAGAGCCGCATCTTGAATATTTTAAAGAATATTGAAGTTCAAGGTCGGTCATTTTTGACCAACAGAACAGCAGGGTTAAGCCTCGTTTCATTGGGCCATATAAGATTTCTGAAGTTCTTAATCCTGTGTCATTTCGTTTGGACCTTCCAGCTTCTTTTGCCATCCATAATATGTTCCATAGGTCGTTGTTGTGGAGATACATGGCGCCTATGGTTCCCTCCGTTGATCCTCCTGCCCCGGTGTTAGTTGAGGGGGAGTTGGAGTATGTGGTGGAGAAGATTTTGGATTCTCGTGTTTCAAGTCGGAAACTCCAGTACCTGGTCAAGTGGAAGGGTTATGGTCAGGAAGATAATTCCTGGGTTTTTGCCTCTGATGTTCATGCTGCCGATTTAGTTCGTGCCTTTCATTTGGCTCATCCTGATCGGCCTGGGGGCTCTGGTGAGGGTTCGGTGACCCCTCCTCGGGGGGGGTACTGTTGTGAATTCTGTTTTCAAGCTCCCTCCTGTGGTCGTGAATGGTACTTCAGTGAGTTCTGTCCGTGGGCTCCCTCTGGTGGCTGTCAGTGGAGCTGCTGCTTCTGAGGTTCCTTACACAGGTGACATGGTTTATCCTTTGGTTGGCTTCTCTATTTAACTCCACTTAGATCGTTACTCCATGCCAGCTGTCAATGTTTCTGCATTGGTTCAGTTCGCTCTTGGATCTTTCTGGTGACCTGTCTACTCCAGCAGAAGCTAAGTTCCTGATAGTATCTAATTCGTTCATTGTTTTCTTGTCCAGCTGGATATCATGATTTTGTCTTGCTAGCTGGAAGCTCTGGGATGCAGAGTGGCATCTCCGCACCGTTAGTCAGTGCGGAGGTCTTTTTTGCACACTCTGCGTGATCTTTTGTAGTTTTTTTGTGCTGATCGCAAAGCTACCTTTCCTATCCTCTGTCTATTTAGTAAGTCTGGCCTCCCTTTGCTGAAACCTGTTTCATTTCTGCGTTTGTGACTTTCATCTTTACTCACAGTCAATATATGTGGGGGGCTGCCTTTTCCTTTGGGGAATTTCTCTGAGGCAAGGTAGGCTTTATTTTCTATCTCTAGGGCTAGCTAGCTCTTAGGCTGTGACGAGGCGCCTAGGGAGTGTCAGGAGCGCTCCACGGCTATTTCTAGTGTGTGTGATAGGACTAGGGATTGCGATCAGCAGAGCTCCCACATCCCAGAGCTTGTCTTGTGTGAGTTTTAACTATCAGATCATTCCGGGTGCTCCTAACCACCAGGTCATAACAAACCCCCCTCAGGTGTTACAAAGTACAAGAGCCACACCTTGTGCAGCATTAATGCTGCACAAGTCAAAGGTTGCTCTATGAATTTTTCTACTTGCACACGCTGAATGAAACACGTACACAATTTAGCCCAGTATACAGTCAAACTGTAGTGGAGGCGTGACTTGTCGTTTTAAGGAGACGCAGCACAGGTGTCAAAATTTACACCTAGGTGCTGGGCGCATCCTCCTGAGCGTTGTTTTTTGCTGTACAGGAGTCTGCGCTCTTGTTATCCCTTGGCAATGCCCTGTGAGCGCTGCCCGTCTTCTGACCTCATTTCATGTAGGCCGGTGCGGTTAGCGATGGCCATAAATCCCAAACCCACAGTGTGTTTTCAAAAATTCACACTGCGGGGCTGGGATTCATGGCCTTGTGCAGTAAATATGTTCGCCGCTCACACATGTCCTTACACCTGCTTCAGACTGGGCGGCCTCAGCTGATCCCTTATCGCATGCCGCGGCCATGAGGCCGCACAGTCTGAAGAAGGCGGAAGGAGATGAGTGAAGACAGGCGAACATATGCACTGCACATGCCCTTCAATCACACCCTCGCTGTCAAAATAAATAAGACACAGAGGGGCGTTGTGTCGGGCAGGGCGGACGCACAGGCACAGCCAGCCAACCAATGATGTCAGAAGACGGGCAGCGCTACTAAGGGGGGTGCTGCGTATCATTAGAAAGGAAAGTCACACCTCAGGGACAGTGCAATGGTCTCTAATGAGACACATTTTGTACGTGTTGAGTTCCACGTGGGCAAGGAGAAAAAGTCAGCCACCTTGTACAAATGCAGCATTACTGCTGTACAAGGTGGCTGTTATACAAAGAAACACCTGCGGGGGGGGGCAGGGTCCCTTTAATTTCAGTTCAGGTGCCTGCGTGGCGTTTACAGGTCACGTTGCCGGCTACACAGCAGGGGAACAGCTGGCAGTGCTGAACCCCACTGACACATTGGCGGGTGTTTTTCTATGTGCAGCTAGCACTTCAGGGCTAAAACTTGCAGTGTTAGAGCCCAGGGTCAGCAGGAGGAGGAGAGGAGCAGAGTGTAGGCCGAAGCCTGCAGTGGTGGCAGCTTTAGGTCTGTTGTGCCAGCGTGGCTTGTGCTGGACACGTTGCCGGCTACACAGCAGGGGAACAGCTGGCGGTGCTGAACCCCACTGACACATTGGCGGGTGTTTTTCTCTGTGCAGCTAGCACTTCCGGGCTAAAACTGGCAGTGTTAGAGCCCAGGGTCAGCAGGAGGAGGAGAGGAGCAGAGTGTAGGCCGAAGCCTGCACTGTTTGCAGCTTTAGGTCTGTTGTGCCAGCGTGGCTTGTGCTGGACACGTTGCCGGCGACACAGCAGGGGAACAGCTGGCAGTACTGAACCCCACTGAGACATTGGTGGGTGTTTTTCTCTGTGCAGCTAGCACTTCTGGGCTAAAACTGGCGGTGTTAGAGCCCAGGGGCAGCAGGAGGAGGAGAGGAGCAGAGTGTAGGCCGAAGCCTGCACTGGAGCATGTTTAAAGGTAACCTTTAACCCCCCCCCAGACATTTGTTGCTGAAAGAGCCATCTTGTACAGCAGTAATACTGCAAAAGGAAAAAGGTGGCTCTTTAAATTATGCTCCTTGCAAACGTTGAACTACACACTCATACAATGTGTCCCATCACACCGTTAAACTGTCCCGGAGGTGGGACTTTCCTTTGTAATGTGACACAGCACAGCCGTCATTCCAACCCCCTTGGTGCCGTGCGCCGCCTCCTCAGCGTTGGTTGATTCTGTCACGGAGCCTGCGCTGTAATTTTATCCCTTGGCCATGCACACTTAGCGGTGCCCGTCTTCTGACATCATTTAGGTGTCAGGCTGGCAGTGCCTGTGCGTCCAAGCTGCCCGAGATCCATCCTCGCACTGCGGGCCTGGGATCCATGGGCATGCGCAGTGCATATCATCGCCTCTCACTCCCCTCCTTCCTGCTTCTTCAGACTGTGCGGCGTCACGGCCGTGGCATGCTATTAGGGATCAGCTGACGCCGCCTAGTCTGAAGAAGCGGGAAGAAGGCGAGTGAGAGGTGAGTATATGCACTGCGCATGGCCATGGATCCCAAGCCCACTGTGGGATCACATTAGATGACACTGCGAGGTGGGATTTCGGGCAGCGTGGACGCACAGGCGCAGCCAGGCCGACAACAAATGATGTCAGAGGACGGGCAGTGCAAACTGTGCATGGCCAAGGGAGAACATAACAGCACAGGGTCCGTGACAGAATCAAACAACGCTAAGGAGGCGGTGCACGGAGCCAAGGGGGTAGGAATGACGGCTGTGCTGTGTCACATTACAAAGGAAAGTCCCACCTCCGGGACGGTTTGACGGTGTGAGGGGACACATTACATGAGTGTGTAGTTCAGCGTTTCCAAGGAGCATAATTTAAAGAGCCACCTTTTCCTTGTGCAGTATTAGTGCTGCACAAGGTGGCTCTTTCAGTAACAAACGCCTAGGGGGCGGGGACAGGTTCCCTTACATTTAAATTGTGCCATCATGGCGGTCGCATGACACGTTGCCGGATACACAGCAGGGGAGCAGCAGGCGTGACTGAACCCCACTAGCACATTGGCGAGGTGTTTGGCTCTGTGCAAACAGCACTTCTGGGCATCAATCAGCAGTGTTGGAGCCCAGGGACAGCAGGAGGAGCAGAGTGTAGGCCGAAGCCTGCACTGTAGGCATGTAAATGTCTGTTAGTGTGCCAGCGTGGCGGTCGCATGACACGTTGCCGGATACACAGCTGGGGAATAGCTGACGTTACTGAACCCCAATCACAGAGGAGCGACTGTTGACTGTGCAGACAGCACTTCCAGGCACCAACTGGCGGTGTTAGAGCCCAGGGACAGCAGGAGGAGCAGATTGGAGGTATTGCCGCACACACAGCTGGGGATCAGCTGACGTTACTGAACCCCAATAACAGAGGAGCGACTGTTGACTGTGCGGACAGCACTTCCAAGCACCAACTGGCGGTGTTAGAGCCCAGGGACACCACAAGTAGCAGAGGAACAGAGTGTAGGCCGAAGCCTGATTGCAGCAAGTTGAAAGGGAACCTTTAACCCCCCCCAAGGCGTTTGTAGCTGAAAGAGCCATCTTGTGCAGCACTAAGGATGCAAAAGGAAAAGGTGGCTCTTTTAATTACGCTCCTTGCAAACACAGAAGTAAACACTTATAAAATGTGTCCCCTGATACCGTAAAACCGTCCCGGAGGTGGGAATTTCCTTCGTAATGGGACGCAGCACAGCTGTCATTCATATCCCCTTGGTGCCGTGCGCCGCCTCATCAGCGTTGTTTTAAGCTGTCACGGAGCCTGCGCTGTTCTGTTATCCCTTGGCCATGCACACTTAGCGTGCCCGTCTTCTGACATCATTTAGGTGTCAGGCTGGCAGTGCCTGTGCGTCCACGCTGCCCAAGATCCCACCTCGCAGTGTCGTCTAATGTAATCCCACTGCGGGCCTGGGATCCATGGGCATGCGCAGTGCTTATCCTCGCCTCTCACTCCCCTCGTTCCCTCTTCTTCAGACTGTGTGGCATCACGGTCGTGGCATGCTATTAGGGATCAGCACAGTCTGGAGAAGGCGGAGGGAGATGAGCGAGAGCCTGAGGGGAAGATATGCACTGCGCATGCCCATGGATCCCAGGCCCGCAGTGTGATGAAATCAGAAGACACTGCGAGGCGGGATCTCGGGCAGCATGGCCACACAGGTGCAGGCAGCCTGACACCAAATTATGTCAGAAGTCAGGCAGTGCAAATTGGGCATGGCCAAGGGATAACAGAACAGCGCAGACTCCGTGACAGCTTAAAACAACGCTGAGGAGGCAGCACACGGCACCAAGGGGGTAGGAATGATGGCTGTGCTGCGTCACATTAAGAAGGAAAGTCCCACCTCCGGGATGGTATAACGGTATCAGTGAAAACATTTTATAAGTGTTAAGTTCTGCGTGTGCAAGGAGCAAAACTAAAAGAGCTACCTTTTCCTTGTGCAGCATTACTGCTGCACAAGGTGGCTCTTTCAGTAACAAACACCGGAGGGGGGGACAGGTTCCCTAACATTTAGGTTGTTGTGCCAGCGTGGCGGTCGCAGGACACATTGCCGGCTACACAGCTGGGGATCAGCTGACGTTACTGAAACCCAATAACACTGGGTCGTATGTTTTGACTGTGCAGCCTGCACTTCTGAGCCGCAACTGGCGGTGTTGGATCCCAGGATTACAGTTCAGGTGGTAGAAAGATGAACACAACAGGAGACCTGGATGAAACCCAATTACTTAATCAGGCAGAGGAGTGGCAAATTCCTGCGAGATCCAGGCCTGGTTCATTTTCAGAAAAGTAAGCCGGTCAACGTTATCGGAGGATAGTCGCATGCGACGGTCTGTTAGTACACCACCTGCGGCACTAAAGACACGTTCCGATAAGACACTAGCCGCAGGGCAAGCCAGCACCTCCAATGCATACTGGCTTAGCTCTGGCTAGGTATCCAGCTTAGAGACCCAAAACTTGAAAGGGGAAGAGCAGTCTGGGAGTACAGTAAGAGGGCAAGACATGTAGTCTGTCATCATCTGACGGAACCGTTGCCTCCTGCTGACTGGAGCCGCCGGTGATGGTGTAGACATTTGGGGCGGGCACACAAAAGTTTGCCACAGTTGTGCCATACTGGTCTTACCTTGGGCAGAGGCACTGCTTCTGCTCCCTCTTTGTGCAGAGCCTCCTCCACTGCCTCGACGCACTGAGCTGCTTTGTAAAGCACTAGCAGCACTCCTCTTAGTTGGACTGGAGAAGATGATGGAATTCACCAGTGTGTCGTGGTACTCCCTCATTTTACACTCCCGGGTCAACACTGGGATGAGGTTTTCGACGTTGTACCGGTAGCGAGGATCGAGGAGGGTGTACACCCAATAATCAGGCATGTTGAGAATGTGGTCGATGCGGCGGTCGTCTCTCAGGCACTGCAACATGAAATCAACCATGTGCTGCAGACTGCCAACTGGCCCAGAAACGCTGTCCCCTGCTTGAGACATGATCTCTGCCCACTCTTCATCACCCCACCCTCGCTGTACACACTGACCACTGGACAATGGTGTAACTCCCTCCTCTGGACTGAGCTCTCCCTCCTCCATTGACTCCTCCTCATCCTCCTCACAAAGTGTCCCCTGCCGACCCCTTTGTGAGGAACCACGTGGCGCTGACTGTCCAGAAGCTGATGGAAAAGGTGACTCCTTCATCCTCCACCTCTTCCGCAACATCATCCCTTATCCCTTGCAGGGTTTGTTGAAGCAGGCAGATAAGGGGGACAGTCATGCTGACTAGTGCATCATCTGCACTTGCCATCCGCGTGGAATAATCGAAAGGACGCAAAACCTGGCAGACGTCCTTCATAGTGGCCCACTCTGTGGTTGTGAAGTCTGATCGGCGCTGACTGCGACTTCTTTGCGCCTGATGCTGCTGGTACTCCATTACTGCTTGCTGCTGCTCACACAACCGCTCCAACATATGTAACGTGGAATTCCACCTGGTAGGTAGGTCACATATGATGCGATTTTCAGGAAGGCGAAATCGGCGCTGCAGAGCAGCAATGCGGGATCTTGCCAAGCTGGAACGCCGCAAGTGAGCACACTCTAGGCGGGCCTTGTGCAGAAGTGCATCAAGATCCGGATAGTCCCTCAGAAAACTCTGCACAACCAAATTGAGCACATGTGCCAGACATGGGATGTGAGTGAGGTTGCCAAGGGCCAAAGCTGCCACCCGATTTCGGCCATTGTCACACACTACCATGCCTGGCTGGAGATTCGCTGGCACAAACCACACATTGCTCTCCTGCTTGATGGCATTCCAGAGCTCCTGCGCTGTGTGGCTTCGATTCTCCAAAGAAACTAATTTCAAGAAGGCCTGTTAACGTTTGGCCACGGCTGTGCTCATGTCAGTCGTAACAGGTAAACGTTCACGGGTCCATGTGGAGGTGGACTGTGACGGCTCCTGCAGCGATGATTCTGAGGAACTTGTGTATGAGGAGGAGTCAATGCGTACAGACTGGATTCCTGCAATCCTTGGAGTGGGCAGGACACGTCAAGCGCCACTCGCACGGTCTGTACCCGGCTCAACAACATTAACCCAATGGGCAGTGACGGAAAGGTATCGCCCCTGTCCATGTTGACTGGTCCACGCTTCGGTGGTGAGGTGGACCTTGCTACTGACGGCGTTCAGTAGCACGTGTTTTATGTGTCCCTCCACATGCTTGTGCAGGGCAGGGACGGCTTGCCTGCTGAAGTAAAAGCGGCTGGGCACCTTGTACTGTGGGACTGCCAATGCCATCAAGTCACGGAAGCTGTCAGTCTCCACCAGCCTGAATGAGAGCTTTTCCAGCGACAGAAGTTTGGCAATGCCTGCATTCAGAGCCTGTTCTCGGGGGTGGTTTGCCAAGAATGCCCGCCTTTTCTCCCATGCCTGTACTACCGATGGCTGTAGACTAGGCTGGGAGTGTGAGGATGACTGGGAACGTGGTGCTGTGGGTGGAATTACACTAGATCTCTGGACAACAGTGCCAGAGGTTCTTCCATGGCGAACCTGGGAGGAAGCCGAACCAGCTGTGCGTGAGCTGGAGGAAGAGGCAACACGAGCTGAAGAGGTGGTAGCTGCCGCTGTTGGTTGGCCTACGTCTTCAGTGTGTTTTTGTAACTCCACCGCGTGCCTGTTCCGCACATGTTTCCACATATTTGTGGTATTGAGGTTGCTGACACTTTTCCCTCTTTTGACTTTCTGATGACACAGCTTGCATTTGACAAAACAAATGTCATCTGCAACTGTGTCAAAAAAGGACCAGGCACTGCAAGTCTTGGGAGCGCCCTTTTTGGCTTTTGGAAGAGACAGGCTCCTAACGGGTGCCAAAGTGGAGGCTACAGGCTCCGCAGTCTTCCCCCTCCCTCTCCCTCTTTGGCCCATTTGGGGAATCTCTTCCTCAGAGCTGCTCCCACCACCTTCCTGTTCCTCACGCCATGATGGGTCAAGGACCTCATCATCTCCACTACCCTCTGCCACCATCTGCTCCTCCTGGGTAGTCTCGGCAGCACAGTACGCACCATAAAGCGGCACCTGAGTTTCATCATCAGATGCGTACTGTGCTGTGGTCACCGGAGGCACTGGCCCACCCGCCTCTTCAGAGTCAGAGAGACAAAGCTGTTGGGCATCACTGCACACTGCCTCTTCTTCCATTTCTCCAATGCTGCTTGGCTGGCCCCCTGTTTCTAAGCCAAGAGATTCAGAGAACAGAAGTAGAGACGGTTCC
This sequence comes from Ranitomeya imitator, assembly GCF_032444005.1. Classification (NCBI taxonomy): domain Eukaryota; kingdom Metazoa; phylum Chordata; class Amphibia; order Anura; family Dendrobatidae; genus Ranitomeya; species Ranitomeya imitator. The sequence continues at coordinate 548,196,467 of NC_091285.1, forward strand.
TGTCCTGGGCTCTCTGACTGCCTGGCCAATTTGGCAGGTGGTGAAGAGACAGATGGCTGCTCTCCAGTGGTCTGTGCCTGAGAGGATGTGGCACTAATTGAAGTCGATGCCGATGCGTTAGCTGCCATCCATCCGACAACAGCTTCAATTTGATCTTCACGCAGCAGCGGTGCACGGCGCTCTCCGACAAAGCTGCGCATGAAGGACTGTTCCCTGCTGAAACTGGGTGATGATGAGTCACCAGTGCCCGCAGCGGGCACAGAATCACCACATCCTCTCCCTGCTCCTCTCCCTGCTCCGTGCCCACACCCACGTGCCTTACTCCCTGCCCTCTTCATCTTGGTTGACAGATAAAGATAAGCAGAAATGTACTAAGGCCTTAGTGTGCTTATTCCTGAAATGCTCCTCCTAACAGGTGTAAGAAACACTATTGTTGTAAAGTGTGGACTAGACTTTATTATTGATAAAATGTGGCCTACACAAGTGTTAAGTGGTGTTTGGTGAACTTTACTTTTTTTTTGTGCAGATCGGGCTACAGAGCGAGTTTAACTCACACGGGGACCGTGCAGACAGCCGTAAACGGCGCTGCAAGGCCCCAAAACCCTCCTCTAGGTTATCCTATGTAGTGTTTTTCCACAATTTAGCTGGAGACGGGTGGAAAGACACTAATAGGAAATTTTTGGAAACATTTTCAACAGGCTGCACTATTTGAAAAAAAGGACAAGTTATTCAACGGTATGAGGCAGTGACGCACCCTGAGCTGAATACAACCGGCTGTGGCTGCACACAGACTACAGGGCGAGCTGCGCTCACACGGAGACCATGCAGACAGCCGTAAACGGCGCTGCAAGGCCCAAAAACACTCCTCTAGGTTATCCTATATAGTGTTTTTCCACTATTTAGCTGGAGACGGGTGGAAAGACACTAATAGGAAATTTTAGAAAAATGTGCAGCAGGCTGCACTATGAGCAATGAAGGACAATGGATAGAACTGTATGAGGCAGTGTAAACCCCCCCTGAGCTGAATACAACCGGATATATGGCTGCACACAGACTACAGAGTGAGCTGCACACACACACACACACACACAGAGACCTTGCAGAATGCTGTTAAAATAGCGCTGCAAGGCAAGAGCAAGGTGAACACACAGTGTTTGCTAAATTAGCCTTGGAAAAGCAAAATAAAGCAATTAGCTATCTCAACTGGCCCTCAGTTAGAACACAGCGTCCTGTCCCTAACTGAAATCACAGCAGAGTGAGCGCAAAATGGCGGCAGCGTTTTCTATAGTGCATGGTGACATCATTTCAGCAGCCAATCACAGCCTTGCCAGTAGTTACGTGCCCACCATGCTAAACAGGATGTGCCCACACTTCCATTCATTCCTCATTGGCTGCTGCGTGCAGTTTGAATTCTGGGAACTTCCGATTCCGGTATCCGGAAATCCGGTGAGTATCGGAAATCGGTATCGGAATTCTGATACCGCAAATATCGGCCGATACCCGATACTTGCGGTATCGGAATGCTCAACACTACAGAGGAGTGTAGTTCGTAAAATGAGTTTACATGTATGGGGTTTCTGTTGTTCTGGCACCTCAGAGGCTCTGCCAATGTGACACGGCATCCTCAAACCATTCCAGCAAAATCTGAACTCCAATATGGCGCCAGTTCACTCCTGAGCTTTGCACTGTGCCTCAAGAGAAGCATTCCTCCACATTTGGGGTATAGGCATACTCAGGAGAAATTGCACAACAAATTGTATGGTGCAATTTCTCTTGTTACCCTTATGAAAATTAAACATGTAGTGCCAAAATAACATTTTTGTGTGGAAAATGTGATTTTTTTATTTTCACATCTTAACATTATAAACTTTTGTGAACACCTAGGGGTTCAAGGTGCTCACCACACATCTAAATACATTCCTCGAGGGGTCTAGTTTCCATAAAGGGGTCACTTGTGGGGGGATTCCACTGTTTAGGCACATCAGGGGCTCTCCAAATGGGAAATAACGTCTGCTAATGATTTCAGGAAATTTTACATTCAAAAAATCAAATGATGCTCCTTCTCTTCCGAGAACTGCCGTGCACCCAAACAGTAGCTTTCTCCCTCATGATGGGTATCGGCGTACTAAGGAAAAATTGCACGACAAATTGTATTATGCAATTTCTCCTGTTACCCCTATGAAAATTCAATATTTTGTGCTAAAAACATTTGTGAGGAAAATGTGATTTTTTTTTTATTTCATGGCTCGTTGTTATAAACATCTGTTAAACACCTGAGGGTTCAATGTGCTCACCACACATATAGATCAGTTCCCTGAGGGGTCTAGTTTCCAAAATGTTGTCAATTGTGGGGGATTTACACTGTTTAGGCACACCAGAGGCTCTCCAAATGGGACATGGCATCTGCCAATTGTTCGGGCAAATTTTGCATTCAAAAAGTCAAATGGCACTCTTTCTATTCCGAGCTCTGCTGTGCACTCCCAAACAGTGGTTTTCACCCTCATATGGGGTATTAGCATGCTCAGGAAAATTATGCAACACATTTCAGGGTCCATTTTTTCATGTTCCTGTTGGATCTGAAGTAAATTTATTGTGGAAAAAAAAGGAAATAATATTTTTTTTTCACATTTCAAAAATTCCTGTGAAGCACCTGAATGGTTAATAAACTTTTTGAATGTAGTTTTGAGCACCTTAAGGGGTGCAGTTTTTAGAATGGTGTCACTTTTGTGTATCTTCGATCATATTGACTTCAAATGTAATGTGGCCCCTAAAAAAATGGTTTTGTAAATTTTGTTGTAAAAAAGAGAAATGGCTGGGCAACTTTTAAACCTTATAACTTCCTATCAAAAAAATTTTGGTTCCAAAATTGTGCTGATGTAAAGTAGACATGTGGGAAATGTTACTTATTAAGTATTTTGTATGACTGACATATCTGTGATTTAAGGGCATTGAAATTCAAAGTTGGAAAATTGCGAAATATTCACAATCTTTGCAAATTTCCAATTTTCTTCACAAATAAACACTAGTCATATCAAAGAAATTTTATTATTATATTATATTATATTATATATTATATATTATTTTATTATTATTATTATATTATATTATATTATTAAGAACCTGAAGACTCATCTCTTCCGACAAGCCTACAGCCTGCAGTGATCCTCAACCTACTGAACAGCCGCACAGCCAGCTCTTCCCTCTCCTAGTGTATCCTCACCCACCCCCTGCAGACTGTGAGCCCTCGCGGGCAGGGTCCTCCCTCCTTATGTACTCGTGTGCCTTATCTGCTCATGTTTAATGTAATTGTCTATATTTGCCCCGTATTCACATGTAAAGCGCCATGGAATAAATGGCGCTATAAAAATGTATAATAATAATAATAATAATAATATTACTACCAGGACGTACGATATGTCTCGAAAAATCTCAGAATTACCATAACCCGTTAAAGCTTTCCAGAGTTATTAACTCATAAAGTGACAGTGGTCAGAATTGTAAAAATTGGCCTGGTCATTAACGTGAAAACCACCTTCAGAGTTAAAGGTTTTTATAACTTCTGATGTATTTAAATACATGCCATATGGATTTGCATACAGATGACAACAAAGATGACAAAATGTCCAATTTTACATAGATGAAAATTAGAATATTTTTATATGCTCATGTAAACTTTGCTTTACACACAGACCAGTGGTCTGTATGTAAAAAGGCTCACGTAAACTGCAACATTTTTCTTGTATTGGTCAGAATTTTACCCATCTTGTAATCTTGAATAAAGACAGCACACGGACACATTATGTTTGCCTGAATGAGCCTTAAAAAAGAGAAAAAGTGACAAGTTTGCATATATGGCAAATATCATGCTGCAAATGTATCAGACTGCATGTGCCACTATTCGGGCTCCTTCAGACATCCGTGATCACCGGTCCCATCTCATATCCCAATGCACGAACTGGCCATTTTTCTGTGAGGTGGTCACTCTTTGGGTCAGAAGATGTCCGACCAGCTCATGCATTGTGATTCAAGATCGGACCGATGATCAGTGATGTCTGAAGGAGCCCTTATAGATTTGGCATAATTTCTGGCTATTTTTATGCAGTCTGCATAGAGGAACGTACTAAAAAAAGTCTCATCCCCATGTGAACTTTAGTCTATCCTACAATAACAGCTGAAAAATTGGAGTCTATATGTCATATTAACAAAAAAAAGGAATAGACAATCCGATTGCATAGTTAAACTTTACAAAAATGAATAGATAGCGCTGTAACAAATATTGAGGTTTAATTGTACAGTAAAATAAAAAAGAAAAGGAGCAGCAATTATTATTCTGCCATAATGATGGATAAAGAGCCAAGTCTTCATTCTACAGCATGGACATTACCCAGAAAGATTTGCCAGAGTAGACATCACTCAGTCATAGGAACACCATAAACTGCGGCAGACCTCACCTCGCTCTCCATTTGTCTTTGCCAGAAGCATATTTGTACTGACTAGTCAGTCTCAACTTGGTCTGAAGAGCCACAGACCCCCACTGTGTTTGCACGACTCTGAACAAAGCTTTACAAATCTGTGGCGCATGTATGGGGTATATAAACAAAGCCAAATGCACCCAAGGGTTCACAAAATGAATGCAAGGAAACCGTAACACGTACATGCAGAAAACTAATAAAAACTTCAGATGCATGTAAAGAAGCTGCGGAGACACCATCACGTGTTTCTCGACGCAAGCAGTGAATAGCCAGGCCTTTCCCCGGGAAGGAACAACCACGGGAAGGGCAGCATCCTATGAAGGAAAGCCACCTATGCCAAGCATGGTATCCATCCACAGACAGCTGTTAGAGAAACACGTGATGGTGTCTCCGCAGTGTTGGATGTTTTGGTCTCCCCGAGGCCAATCATCTGTGCCTTTATAATAAAAACTTCAGGCCAGTATGAATGAAAGCTAGCGCTGCATTTATCAAGCACATTTGTGATTTACTAACCAGTGCTAACAACTTTTATTGTTTTTTTTCTACTGGAAAAGATTAAGAGCCATATTTACAGCTAATAGCTATTTAAAGCCTTTTAGAGGTAAATAATCCCAGCTTCTCGACATTACGGTTAATGTTTTTTACTGCTCTAATAGCTGGCATAATAAATTACAATATGGAAAGTATGCACAATAAAGGATGTGGACACTTTTGCAAGCTTTTTTCTTATTTCGCCAGTGCATTCAAATTTAAAAAAGAAAATAACTTTACAAATAATCTAGTTTAAAAATGTCCTACAGTTTTGTGTACGCAACTATTGTGCAGACCTATGTGTCTTGCAGGTTATGGACTCCACACACAGGCATCATTCACACTTGTGTGTTTTGGGCATTTTTTTTTTTTTACACAAAAAAAGAGAAGGTCCAAAATATGTGTCCACAGTCCATTATACTGTTCTCTGTTTGATTTTCTCCTTATTTTGGTTTGTAAATTCTTATGCAATGTATTTAACATGACCTAGTCTGAATCTACAATCTTGACTCTATGTATCAGTCTAACTGTTGTAGCAAATTAAAAAAAAAAGAAAAGTTCCGTATGTATATGGTCAGATTTTTTTTTTCCATTGCACAGTGTGGGGTGTACTATGGACAGCAGGCAAATCCACAGATGCGGTGTAAGACTTTGAGGAATGTTCTCCTGGGAAACCTGTCATTTATGTGAATGTTGCTTTCACATATACGGCATCCAGAACCTATATATTGCTGTACCCCGTGTAAACTCTTTATGACAATGGTATTTTCAAAAGATATTAACCTCTTTCAACAATATAATTCACTCCATCAAATTGAAAATGGTTTGAGGAACATGACAAAGAGTTCAAGAGTTTGACTTGATCTCCAGATACCATGGACCCAATCGGATCAGACCTCTATGGGTTGTGCTGGGGAAAAAAGTCTAAGGCTAGGGTCACATTGCGTTAGTGCAACCCGTTTAGCGCTAGCGGGTTGTGCTAACGCAATGTTTTTACTGTGGCCGGGTCCCGGGGTCGCGGTAACGTCCCCGCTCTCGCAGATCCCCGATCTGCGAGAGCGGGGAACGGACCGCGGGCGCGCCTCGGACGCTGCAAGCAGCGTCCGCGGCGCGCCAGGAAACACCGGCGCGTCGCTAGCGCGTGCCAAACATGGCACGCGCTAGTGCTGCGCGTTCTCATTGCCGTGAATGGGCGCGCTAACGGACGCGCTGCACAGCGTTAATTTCGCCGTGCAACGCTGTCCGTTAAGCGCGTTCCCATAACGCAATGGGAACCCAGCCTAATCTATCAAGGTCCAACTTTGCTAAACTATAAAGGACCTGATGCTTATACGTTGATGCCAGGTTCCCCAAAACATTTTATGGAGCCCATGCCTTGGGTTTGAGTTGTTTGGTAGCATGAGAGGGAACTACTCAATATTGGTATTACTGTGAGTATTGATTGGTGTATGAACACAGTATTCAATACGGTGAAAAAAGTATACCAAATTATGCCAATTGCAGTTCAGAAAGTAATGAAGTCTTGATGTTGCTGCAAATCAGTATCTTGTAATACGCTAAAGAAAATGTAAATAACTAGAGGTACAAGAATCAAAATCATATATATCGACCCTAAATCTAAGAACACTTTTTATTATTAAAACCAAGGCAAACTATACCACCTAAAGTGACAAACTCAAACAAAAAAACAGTGCTCAAACAAGGAGAGACATACCCAAAACCTAATGGGGGTAACTAGACAACCCTAACTGAGGCACCTATACCTGCCCCTACCTAGCTGCGGAGGTAGATGCCCTAGGGGGGAACGTTATGGCGCCCCCGCTCCACGATGACTAACCCTATAGGCCCTGATACACCCTGCAGCCACTAGTAACATAGTAACATAGTTAGTAAGGCCGAAAAAAGACATTTGTCCATCCAGTTCAGCCTATATTCCATCATAATAAATCCCCAGATCTACGTCCTTCTACAGAACCTAATAATTGTATGATACAATATTGTTCTGCTCCAGGAAGACATCCAGGCCTCTCTTGAACCCCTCGACTGAGTTCGCCATCACCACCTCCTCAGGCAAGCAATTCCAGATTCTCACTGCCCTAACAGTAAAGAATCCTCTTCTATGTTGGTGGAAAAACCTTCTCTCCTCCAGACGCAAAGAATGCCCCCTTGTGCCCCTCTCCTTCCTTGGTATAAACAGATCCTCAGCGAGATATTTGTATTGTCCCCTTATATACTTATACATGGTTATTAGATCGCCCCTCAGTCGTCTTTTTTCTAGACTAAATAATCCTAATTTCGTTAATCTATCTGGGTATTGTAGTTCTCCCATCCCCTTTATTAATTTTATTGCCCTCCTTTGTACTCTCTCTAGTTCCATTATATCCTTCCTGAGCACCGGTGCCCAAAACTGGACACAGTACTCCATGTGCGGTCTAACTAGGGATTTGTAAAGAGGCAGTATAATGCTCTCATCATGTGTATCCAGACCTCTTCAGTGTTCATTCATTGTTTTTATGCTCAATGGGGACCTAGTTCTTCCCTAGCATAAGTTGTTTACTGTCTAGTGATAGAGGACCCTCTAGTCTGTGGGTAGAGGCTTTCACTAGTGGCTGCAGGGTGCATTAGGGCCTATAGGGTTAGTCATCGGGGAGTGGGGGCGCCATAACGTTCCCCCCTAGGGCATCTAACTCCGCAGCTAGGTAGGGGCAGGTATAGTTGCCTCAGTTAGGGTTGTCTAGTTACCCCCATTAGGTTTTGGGTATGTCTCTCCTTGTTTGAGCACTGTTATTTTGTTTGAGTTTGTCACTTTAGGTGGTATAGTTTGCCTTGGTTTTAATAATAAAATGTGTTTTTAGATTTAGGGCAGATATATATGATTTTGGCAAATCAGTATCTTGTATCATTCAAACATTTTAGAAATAGATTACTAAAAGTAAAACTCGCATGCCATATGAATTGTTCTTAATTGAATATATCTCTGTATTCACTTACAGAGTGGGTCACATTCCTGTTTTATTGTTTTATGTTATACTATATATATTTCCTTTATAGTACAGCATCAATACTGTGTCCTCAATTGTGGTTCACCAGTTAGAAGGACTGAAGCACTGTTCCACAGATTTAGAGCACAATTCATCATTTGCATCACTTTTTTTTAATCTTGTTTGACGTTTTTAGCATCAAATTAATCAAAATGGCATGCACAGTTCATGAATTTTGTGTTAAAGTCAAAATGTTCTTTTTGTTCTGTCTAACTATTTTTGCAACTATTTAGAGCAAAAAGTCGAATGTTTTGGAAAATGCCACAAAAATTGCTCAAAAACTTCTGGTGTACATAAAATCACTCTGGAGTACATTTTTGACAAATTTAAGACTGTTTGATTAATTGCAAATACTGAATCAGGCAAAAAATATCTGGAGACCCTAAATTATCCATACAGTGCCTGATTAAAAAAACAGGCAAACACAAATAAAATAGACTTCAAAAAAGGCACAAACGTAAGGATCCAACTGACCAAAGTGTTTTAGTCAATGAAAAGAAAAACAGAAACTAGGTATAACAAATATAATTATGTAAATAGCTGATACTTACATAACTCCTCCCTGTGTATCTGAGAGCTTGATTTTGGCATGGCTGTTATAGTGACAATTGGACATGGATTCCCTCCCAATGTTTGGCACAATGTCTGTTGCTTGAAATAAACTCGATGTTGTTTGCATCTGTGCTCCAAAATCTGTAAGTGGGACTAAGAAGGACAAACATGTCACTGCAGAGACTTCATGGAAACATCAGCTCAGGTCATCATGCAATTGTAAAGCTATTTTCCTGATTCTCTCTAACCTCGTTCTCAGTAACAGCTCATAAACATTGCCATGTCCTCTATGCACTTTTAGAACCGAGCTCTTCCACACTGCTATACTAGCCCTGCTAGACTAATATTCTCTCCTTGAAACATTGACTCTTTATGAAATTGATGGCATTGTTGGGTTTAGAGGGCTCATGCACCTTTAAGCCAGACATACCTTAGCTCTTCAATGCTGGTATTGTATGAGCCTGAAGCTGATAACTATGGATGAGCGAACACAAACTGTAAAAATCAGAGTTCATACTGATCACGTAGTGTCTGGTACTGAACTCCAAACATGGACGTCTCCTGGAAGTCTTTGTTACGCTTAATAAAGCTGCAGCACAGCCAATCATCAATATTTTAAGCTGTGGGCACATCCTGGAGACATCATAGCCATGCTAAGTATTGGCATGGCTATAATTGGCCAGTGCCACTCTATACCCAGCCTGTATAACCATCGATCATGGACGGTAATGCTGCTTGAGTGATTGATAGTGTAAAATAAATACCGTATATGCTCGAGTATAAGCTGACCCGAGGCACCTACTTTTGCCACGGAAAACTGGGTAAGCTTAATGACTCGAGTATAAGCCGGGTATGCATTGTCCCCCTCATCCCTGTCCTTCTATGCGTGGCTCCCCCTGTCCTGTCCTGGTATGTGGCTCCCCCTGTCCTGTCCTGGTATGTTGCCTCCCCTTTCCTGGTATGTGGTTCCCCCTGTTCTGTCTTGATATGTGCTCTCCCTGTCCTGCCCTGTATACGGCTGCCCCTGTCCTGTCCCGGTATGTGGCTCCCCCTGTCCTGTCATGGTATGTGGCTTCCCCTGTCCTGTCCTGGTATGTGGCTCCCCCGTCCTGTCCTGATATGTGGCTCCCCTTGTCCTATCCTGGTACGTGGCTCCCCTTGTCCTATCCTGGTATGTGGCTCCCCTCATCCTATCCTGGTATGTGGCTCCCCTATCTTGTCCTGGTATGTGGCTCCCCCTGTCCTGGTATGTGGCTCTCCCTGTCCTGTCCTGATATTTGGCTCTCCATGTCCTGTCCTGGTATGTGGCTCCCCCTGTCCTGTCCTGGTATGTGGCTGCCCCTGTCCTAGTATGTGGCTTCCCCTGTCCTGGCATATGGCTTGTCCTGTCCTGGTATGTGACTCCGCCGTCCTGTCCTGGTATGTGGCCCCCCTCGTCCTATCCTGGTATGTGGCTCCCCCTGTCCTGGTATGTGGCTCCCCAGTCCTGTCCTGGTATGTGACCCCCCTAGTCCTGTCCTGGTATGTGGATCCCCCTGTCCTGTCCTGGTATGTGGCTACCCCTGTCCTGTCCTGGTATGTGTGGCTCCCCCTGTTGCATGCATGGCTCTCCCAGTTCCGCATTGCTCAGCTCCCCCGGTCTGCATGGCTTGGCTCCCCTGTCCCGCATAGCTCAGCTCCCCCATCCCCTGTAGCTCAGCTCCCCCTTCCCTTGGTTGTACGCATTGCCCCCCTCCCCGTCACACTCACCCTCCTCCCGCCTACATCTCTTTCCTTGCATCTCCGCTGTACCGGCACCGGCGGCCCTCTTTCCTTTGCTCAGCAGTTATATGGTACCGCTCATTAAGGTAATGAATATGTGCTCCACGCCTATGGGAGTGAACATGCGTTCATATTCATTACCTTAATGAGTGGTACCACGTGAGCGCTCAGCACAGGAGAGGAGAGCCGCCGGTGCCGGGACATGGAGATGCAGGGATGGAGATGCAGCAATGGAGGGGGAGTAGGATGTCTTCTGTTCGCCAGCGGTTGCAGCTGTCACTGTGCCACAGCTCCTGCCGCTGCTACGCCACTCCCCCCCCGCCAGTGTTCTGGACAACTGACTTGTGCATACGTCTAGAGGGGGCGTTTTAAGCCCTAAAAATTGTGCTGAATATCTCGGCTTATACACGAGTATATACGGTAGATGAAAAAAAAAAGACCTCCCTATTTTTATTAACCAGCCAAAGGAAAGCAGACAGCTGTAAGCTTGTGTTATTATGCTGGGAAGAGGCCAATATCCATTGATCTTCAAAGCCTATTAATATCAGAACCCATTGTGACAATGCGACATGTGCGTCAACCTTATGACTCTTACACTAGACCATGACTTCAGGCAGTGACTAGGTCCTGCACGTCCAGAAACATTCCGGGCCTACTGGTAGCTGAAAGTCCCTGACTAGGGTGAAGATGCTGGGGTTTTCCACATGCAGTGGTGGTAAGTAGAGGTGCTAAGGACCATACTAGGGGGAACAAGCAGGAGAGATTGGCTGGGGTTCTGAATGATGAAGCTTTACATTTTTATTATTTTTTAACCTTTTGCTAGTTCTCTACAGAGCCGCAAAATGGCAGCCCGTAGAAGACTGTACATTTTTGTAATATTCGAGTATAATTGAATTTCACTTGAATAAATTCACCCAACTCTATACAACAGGTTTATTTTTAAATTCACTATCGGTGTGCATTTTTAATAAGCAATGATGACAACATGTGAATGTAATTAGAACACTGGACATGGGACATTAGGTAGATATATTTAGTTTGTTTCATGTTTGAGTGTCATCAGATATTCTAAATATGTTTTACAACTTTTAAACACTGAAGGTTCTTCTATCATTTGCTTTTGACAAATTTAAACCTTAGAATAAATCTGAAAGAAACCTTAAATGTAGTACCATCTGGAGCATAAAATCATTATAACCTCAAGGTAGAATAAATGTATTGTGAACACATTTACAGGAATGACAAATATACTATTCTGAGCTACACCTAAAGTGTAGGCAAATGAAATTGGTATTATAGACACACGGTGAAAAATTCTGACAAATTGATTTGAACTTTGCATTCAATTTCCTGGGAAACTCAATTTGCAGTGAAATAGTTTGCAGTGAAGTGAATGTTCCTTATTATGCACTGACATCTCTGCTTATTGAGGGTCTGATAATCCTTACACATCAGCTTTTTGAAGGGGATGCAATAATGATATAGCGTAGCCCTTTCAATAAGCCCACTTTGCCAAGAGGCAACATGAGTATGTCGCTTCAGGCGAGAGCTCTTTGCCACCCCTAGAGGAGCAGGGCTGGTCCAACAGCCTGCAAAATGTTTAATTGTATTGGTGTCCTCAGGATGGCAATACTTTTGAAACCTTTGGTGGCGCTTAGGGCTATCACTCCCTGCTCTGCCAGTTACTCCAGAAGGCCGCAGGATACTTCTGGCCTGTGGCCTGTTGAAGGTTGGCACAATGCAAGGGACTTCAAGCGGAGTGATGACATCACTATTTAACCGCCAGCACCTATTATGAGACAATGGTCAAAATAAAAAAAATAACCAGTGCTTTCAGACCTCAAATAATGCAAAGAAAAAGGGAATTACACTTACCGGTAATTCGGTTTCCAGGTAGTCCCTCAGGACAGCACCCTGGAGGACGTCCTTCCTTGACCTATAGCGGGACAGGATCATAGAGAGGTTAAAAGGACCCTCCCACCTCCACCCTCCAGTGTTGTTTCAAAGTACCACCGAAGGATGGAAATAAATGGTCTATACATGCCCTTACAAACACGTGTGTAGTAAACCCTTTAACGCCTCCGTCTTAATTTCGAGCCATGGTGACCCAAAGGATGAACGATCTGCCGGTAGCTTAATCCCGTGCAAGCCTAAAAAGGGAACATAAGGGAGGGAACTATGGGTGCTGTCCTGAGGGACTACCTGGAAACCGAATTACCGGTAAGTGTAATTCCCTTTTTCCATTACGTCCCTCAGGCCAGCATCCTGGAGAATACCAAAGCAACTCTCCCAGGGTGGGTACAGAAGCCAGGAATCAAAGTCCAAGGCAAAAACCGGACTAGATGATAAATAAATGATCTGAAAGATCAGAAAAACCATAGATATCTAAAGAGATCCGCAAAGAGAAACACCGTAGTGTCTGATATACATCTATAATGGCCAATTTCAGTATGAAATGTGGTAAACGAAATAAGCATCAGAAGTAGAGAGTGAAATACACCCATTGTACTCCAATACCAATAATGAACCACAGCAAGTTATTTATTGTGATAGATACTTATAGACATCACAGCCCCAGAATAGGGTTAGAAAACCTTATTGCCCAGCAAAATATGGTGAAAGTCCCAGCCACCACACCATGAGGACTGTACCGACCAATGATAAGCTCCATGTGCTTATAACAGGACTGTTCCTTCATCGGTCCTTCTGGGCTCAGGTTAAACCTTGGTTACAGACCATCTTACCATACTACAAGGAGACCTGCAGGACAGAGGCCCTGGACTGCGGGAAGATCAAACCAATAACAGTTAGTACATGGATAATGGCAGAGCATTGGGATGTACGCACATTACTCATCCAGGAGATCACGTCTATTCCAAATCCTTAGATGTCTAACCCCAAGTAAGGGTTATATATTGTTGAAACTAAGGAATACACCATCCGGCAGGTAATATCTCCTGCCATTACCAACGTCGGGCTTCTCTTTAGAAGCGCTGAAAGAAACGTGGATCATTACTCCTGTTTTACTGATGTTAGACACAGGGAGTCTGGACTCTGAATCGATGAAGGTGGTGGTGAAGGTGGTGCTAGTAAAATCTTCCGACACTTGAAATTATTCGAAACTGCATTTATACGAGTCATTGGTCCAGACATTATAAGTATGTCAACTTATTTGTCCATATCTGCATATACGCACATACATATCCCAAGAGGCAATCTTCTCAGGGATCTTTATACACTCAGACTGCCATTGTGGGAGTAACCATAATCCATGGCTAGAGAAAAGTAGGTTTCTTCCTCATCACAGAGGGAGATTATCTACTGTGAGGCAGTGAGACTATGGGGTCTTAACTGTAAGAGCCCTGGATACAGATTCATTTATCTTAGGAGCCGCGAGTATGGGATCCTCTGCCGCACAACACAGTGCTGCTGCTTCACCACAAGGTACAGAAGGCAGTGCTGATGTCCCTGGTAAACATAACGCAACAGACTTATGGGACAAGAATCTGTCCGATTGCCAAATGTGGAGTTTGGGAAGGATTAATAATAACAACAATAATAAACTTTATTTATATAGTGTCAATATATATCGCAGTGCTTTACAGTTTGACAGTTTCAAACACAGTCATAAGTAACAACCACATAATAATTAAAGCAAAATAAAACGACCCTGCTTGTGAAAGCTGACAATCTACAATGAGGCGGGGAAGATACAAAGTACAGGTGTGTATCAACAATATTTTATTTACAATGATGGCCAGCCATCTTCAGGGGGTGGGGGATAGATGGAGACAGTGAATGGGCTACACACACAAACATAAAATGACTTATTAGGGAACGTGATAGGCCGCTCTGAACAAATGTGTCTTAAGGGAGCGCCTAAAACTATGCAAATTGTAGATGGTCCTAATATCTTAGGGCAAAGCATTCCGAGGCGGAAGGAATCCTTACTTCCAACTCGTGGGATCTTCCACTCCCAGGACAGAAGTATGTCCTTTTATAGGATTATAGGATGTACCAAAATGACATATGTCATCTTATAAAGCTAATTATGTAATAGACTTGCCTTTAGCACTCAAGGTAGAACCTACCTGAGAGATCTGTTCCAAACAGAAGAAATGCAAATTTTACTAAGCCAATTCAAGCATATCTGTTTGCTTGACTAAGCCCTGTTGTAAAGAAAGAAGTAACAGAAGCTGGATCTGGGTCCGAAAAAACAAGGACTCCATATCTGGAGTTGAGGCCCAAGACACTAATGTGAAGTTGTAGGCCGAAGATACAATGTGCGGCCACACAACAAGGCACCAGACAGAAGGTCTGACCCATTGGCTCACAGCCAGAGGCGAAAAAGGCACCAAGTCCGGCACACTAATGATACCCCCTGCACTGCAAAGGGCACCGAAACCCTATGATGCAAAATGATGCATATAGGAACTATGAGGCAATGAAGCAATATGATGCACAAAGTTACTAAGAAGTGCTATGATGCATATAGCAACTATGGAGAAATATGATGCACAAAGGCAACTTGAAGCACTATGATGCATATAGGAACAAAGAAGCAATATGATGCATGTAGGAACCATGAGGCAACCTGCTGAAAAATAATGCACAAAGGTAATATGAAGCGCTATGATGCATATAGGAACCATGAAGCAATATGCTGTAATATAATGCACAAAGGCAATATGAAGCGCTATGATGCGTATAGAAACCATGAAGCAATATGCTGTAATTTAGTGCACAAAGGCAATCGGAAGCACTATGATGCATATAGGAACAGTGATGCAAAATGATGCACAGAGTCACTATGAAGCGTAATGATTCACATAGGAACCATGAAGCAATATGATGCAGAAAGGCAATATGAAGCACTATGATGCATATAGGAACAGTGATGCAAAATGATGCACAGAGTCACTATGAAGCGCTATGATGCACATAGGAACCATGAAGCAATATGATGCAGAAAGGCAATATAAAGCACTATGATGCATATAGGAACAATGAAGCACCATGATGCATATAGGAACCATGAAGCAATATGATGCAATCTGATACATGAAGTAACTATGAAGCGCTATGATGCATATAGGAGCAATGAAGCACCATGATGCATATAGGAACCATGAAGCAATATGATGCAATATGATACATGAAGTAACTATGAAGCGCTATGATGCATATAGGAGCAATGAAGCACCATGATGCATATAGGAACCATGAAGCAATATGATGCAATATGATACATGAAGTAACTATGAAGCGCTATGATGCATATAGGAACAATGAAGCACCATGATGGATATAGGCACCATGAAGCAATATAATGCAATATGATGCATGAAGTAACTATGAAGCGCTATGATGCATATAGGAACAATGAAGAAATATGATGTAATGATACATGAAGTGACTATGAAACAGTATGATGCCGTATGATGTCACAGAGGCACTCAGTATGATGCATAGATGTGCTATGATGCAGAATCATGCACAGAGGCAGTCAATATGATGCATAGAGGCACTATGATGCAGTACTATGCACGGAGGCACTCAATATAATGCATAGAGGCACTATGATGCAGTATTATGCACAGAGGCACTCAATATAATGCATAGAGGCACTATGATGCAGTATTATGCACAGAGGCACTCAATATAATGCATAGAGGCACTATTATGCAGTATTATGCACGGAGGCACTCAATATGATGCATAGAGGGCACTATGATGCAGTATTATGCCCGGAAGCACTCAATACAATGCATAGAAGCAGTATGATTAGGCCATGCCTGAAGGTGCCAAACAAGAGACCAGACTTACACTTTTAAGCAAAAGAGCAATCTATCAGAGTTCCAGATAAATCTCCACTCTGAACAGTACATCTCATTTGTCAGACTGACTCCACCCGAAGGAGCTAATTAATGAGCAGCAGCTGGAGGGCAGTCTTCATGGAGACAATGTGCCAATTTAACACCCTGTGTCCTCCTATGGATGGAGTAGTTAAGTTGCAAAGAACAGTAAAACGCTTGCTTATTGAACCAGAAAATGGAAAGCATGCTTCCAAAAAAGTCACTCTGAAGCCCAATCATAAGGCTCTGTGCAGACAAGACCTGCAACAAACTGAAGTCCAGTCATGAGATGTAGCCTGGACGTATGGCTTCACCACAGCCTAGAGGTCCAAGGCCTAGCTCCAGGTACAGCTTTGGCACCAAGGCCTGAGACTAGAGTCAGCCCAGAGGCCCAGGCCATCAATGCAACATTAACCCATGCACTCACCTGTGCTGGCTCCATACCTGCTAGAAGACAGGGGGAGCTAGTAACGCCGAGAGCCTACCGTGGAAGGAAGCGGCGTCCCGTCAGAAATGCTGCATTACTGCCTGTGCCCCCTTCCGTGTTCCATCGTGGAACGCACGCCGATCCTAAGTGCCGGCGCTCCTCTCTGACGTCGGTCACTGGAAGCGCAATGGCCTTCTTCACCACATGACTTTCGGAAGTAGCGGTGTTTTGCTGGTCGGCGTCCGAGCCGAGAGCCCCCCACTGGGAGGAGGCGGCTCTACCCAGGAGCCCGTCTGCTCGACTGGTCTCTGGGGCTGAGGGACTCCCCACCGGGGAGTTTCCACCCTGGGCTACTTGACAGGGGGAAGGATTGGACCTGCCGCACGATCCCCCTAAGCCCATTACACAGGCTGTTGGCTGAGGAACCTCTCAAAGAGGAGTCAGCAATGGTCCGTCTGACCAGGAAAAGGGAAGGCTGAGACCCCCGAACTCTGAGTCCATCTGGTACAGCACTGATAGCTGAGGGACCTCTACCCAGTGAGGTGTCAGCCACGGACCACTTGACAGGGGGAAGAGAATCCACAGGCTATCTTCACTCTAGGAGCAACCTCTCATACAACCGTCCCTGTAGGGACAGGAAAAACACTGGAGGGTGGAGGTGGGAGGGTCCTTTTAACCTCTCTATGATCCTGTCCCGCTATAGGTCAAGGAAGGACGTCCTCCAGGGTGCTGGCCTGAGGGACGTAATGGAAAATAAGTTTATAATCATTTAGAAACAACAATACTAATGTTTTAACTCAGGAAGAGTTCAGAAATCAATATTTTGTGGAATAACCATGATTTTTAATCACAGCTTTCATGCATCTTGGCATGCTTTCCATCAGTCTTTCACACTGCTTCAGGCGCAAAAATTTAAGCAGCTCTTTGTTTGATGCCTTGTGACAATCCATCATCCTCTTGATTACATTCCAGAGGTTTTCAATGGGGTTCAGGTCTGGAGATTGGGCTGCCCATGACAGGGTTTTGATGTGGTGGTCTCTTAATTTTTGCCAGAGCTGTATATGGGAGCTATGGTGGCATCATACTGAATATAGTGGGTTATGGGGAATCATACTAGTTATAGGGGGGCTGTAGAGCATCATATTGTTCATAGGAGGCTATGGGGCAAATTATGCTGTGTGGGCAATCCAAATGTGTATGGGTGGTTATAACAAGGAGGTATAGTGTAGAGTGAGGGTATAATAGAGAAAAGATTCAGTGTTAACAGAGCTAGTATAAAGAAGGAGTAGTATGTATATGGGCACAGTATAGAGAGGGGAACATATTGAAGTTGGAGATTAACATGGGAAAACGATGAAGAGAGGACAGCATGAAGTAGGAAAATTGTGGTGGTTCTAATTCATAAGGGTGGATGGCGTGAAGATTATATCTCATAAGGGTGAACAGTGTGGTGGTTATAGATCATTAAGGGAGATGTGTGTTATAGTTCATAACCGTGGATGGTGTGGAGGCTGTGTATCATAAGGGAGTTGTGTGTGAGCCATGTTTTATGCTGGAAGCACAGTCAGGGCAATTAGTCAAGGGCACAGCATAATGAAGGTATTTTTATTCAGGAACAATATGATACTGTTGGGATGTAGTGTAAAAGGCAGGAGAGGTTTGTAAAAACAAGTGGTGGATGTCTAAAGTTATTATGACGTCAGGACCAGATTGAGACGAAAGGGATAATAATGACTCCAATCAGAGAAGATGTCACAATACCTGGATGAAAATGTTAACTTGTGATAATGCTTGTTTCTAATCAGTACTGTGGTTCCTGTATGGTCTGTAGTCTGATGATAGCTGATGACACAAATTCTCAAAATCTCCTTACCGTTTTCAAAGAAGCTAGCCTATCAGAGTTTTTCTCCTCTTAATATATTGCAGTCATCATATTATATAGCACTGTGTATTTACAATTGCTCAATTTGCCCTTCAACCCAGCTAATTCTTCTGTTGTCTAGGCTCTATGTAGGAACAACAAGTCTCATCTCTGCATTTATTATTCACCACTTCATCTTCTAACCCAGCAGTTCTTCCCCTCCACCCCTGCCAGGTGACTTATGATGCATACAGGGAAATTTACTTTCTTTTCCTATATCAAGTTTCAAAGGATTCAGTTAGTCAGTTTGTAATCTTGTGATGTCATAGAGCTTATGGAAAAGAGAAGAATTAGCTGGGAAGAAGGCAAAAATGAGTGATTGTAAGACAGTGCCATATAATGTGATGATTGCAGTATATTAAGAAGATAAAAATGTTGATTGGAGTGCATCTTTAAGGACATACTGAGCTCATATTGCAATTGATAGCTGTGTTAATCCTGGAGTTGTATTCATGTACTGATGTAAGTGTTGGTGATGTATTCATGTACTGATAATGGTTCAGGTGATTCATCCGCATACTGTCGGTGTTTCTGGTGTTGTGTTCCTGTATAGACTGTTGTTCTGATGCTGTATTTCTGTACTGATGGTGGTTTCAGCTGTGTGTTTTTTCAAAGGACAGTCACTTGTTCTACAAACTGCAATACTGGAGCACTGCAGTATCTTAATATATACTTACTTTGTAATGTCTTCACATCCTGTTTGGTCCAGATGTGTCCGGATCCCAGAATTCCAAGCGGCGGAAGTTCACCGACCCCCATATTAGGACACCCAAGTAATGTTGTGTCAATATGGAAACTGCTTGTGGTACCAGCCTCTTGGGTGGTACCACCAGCGGAACACCATCGCACCACACACACACACACACACACACACTGCATATGCCGTATGCACCACACACACATACACTGTATACACCGTATGCACCACACACACACACACTGTATACGCAGTACGCAGCCTGTAGCATGGTACCACCAGCGGAACACTGTCGCGAATATGCCACCACCCGGATCAGCCGAATGATTCACTGACCGCCGCCATCTTTGTACAGGAGGAGTGCATGCGCCGTTTTAATGTGACCGCCGCTATCTGTCTGCACAAAGATGGCGGCAGTCTGATTTACTTTTACCTACTTTGCTTTCATTTTAACACAGGGGGAGAGGTGAGTGCACATAGGAAAGAGGACACACAAGGGGGAGGCAGCTCAAATGAGAGAATACATGAGGGAAGAAGACAGCACAGTGGTGGAGAGAGAGAGCAGACAATGGGGACAGCACATGGGGTACACAGGTCAAAGAAGAGATGACATGAGAGGAGAAGACAGCAGATGGGGAGAGAGAAAGCGCACAGGAGTGAGAGAGACAGAGCACAGGGGGGAGAGCTCAAACGAGACAGGACATGACGGAAGAACACAACACAGGAAGGAGAGAGACAGCAAACAAGGGGGATAGTGCATGGGGTAGACAGGCCAAAGAAGAGTGCACAGATGGGAGAACTCAGCACATGGGGAAAGAGAGAGTTGATAGGTGGGTGAGCACAAGGAGGGGAGATTCTAAAGGCTGCTATAGCATCAGGCCTCCATCTATTACAGTATAAGCAAGTAGATGATCACATGTTGAAGTTCCCTAAGATGACTAAACAATAATGAGTACCGTAATAGCAAAACCCCCCAAAAATGACTGAATTGCGTTTGTTCTGGTTTAAATTGCATTGAAGGGAGGGGAACCATTTACATTTTTGCCTCAAGCAACAGAAAAGCTAGTAATGGCCCTGCTCTTCACATACTATCCACTAAGTATCAGCAGGGAAGAGTTTTGCAACTATCCCCCACACATCAATATTACAACACTGTCCAATCCTGCATCGGAAACTAGAATATGTGAGCGTGCTAAGAACACTGGTAAGAAATCAAGATACTAAATTCTATGGCTTAAGAAAGTTACTCTTACCAAGAGAGCAGAGTATGTGTAAGGATAATGATATGCCAAGTAACAGACATCATCGTAATGTGGGAATTTCACAGTGAAAGTCAAAGTGTAATATTTTCTCCTCTTTCCATCAGATGCTCGGTAACAAAACAAGTTTCTAGTAAAAATATAAGAAAAAAGAGATGTTTAAGTATTTTATAGTCAGAATAGCAGGAAGATGTAGCACATTTTAGTTCATGCTTCTGCTTCTGGATCACCTGATTACACAGGATTTACTGAACACAAAGTTGATATTTGCTTACTCATTACAGTTGAGTGTTCACCACTTTGTCTTTTAACATGTAAATTACCGTAGATTTAGGATTTCTAGTGTCAACCCAGTAAGTGGAGGACCCTGGGTTGGCCATTTGTTCAGGTGTGCATAACATTTTCTATATAATGGGATTGAAGTTTTAAAAAACACCATTCTATGAGTTATTTGAACACTTCCAGCACTGAAATGCTGCATGCAGTGTATTTTCTGACCTTTTGTGTGCTGCACAGACTCTGTACTACCATATTATCCCTTCTTATTGCACATTATTATGGTGTTATAATCTCCCAAAGAAACTTTTATTCAATAATACAATGTATTATATACAGTTATACTCAAACGTTTACATACCCCGGCAGAATTTTAGCTTTCTTCGCCTTTTTTCAGAGAATATGAATGATAATACCAAAATGTTTTCTCCACTCATGGTTAGTGGTTGGGTGAAGCCATTTATTGTCAAACTACTGTGTTTTCTCTTTTTAAATCATAATGACATCCCAAAACATCCAAATGACCCTGCCGGGGTATGTAAACTTTTGAGCACAACTGTACACTGTATAAGAGCATGCCATATCTGGAAACACCTTTACACGTCTCTGTATAAATCGGAGGTAATTACAGTATGGACAGACTGCTGGGGTATCAAATTACGCTTTGTTTCCAATAATTAGGCAAGTTAGTATTTTGACCATATCAAAATTTTTATGCAGATTTTTCAGCTCCAAGCTGTAGAAAACTTGATTATTGGATAGAAACAGATCAGGTGATGTGTATTTGTGTAATAAGGGAGAGTGAGGTCTATGGATATCAATGCCCTTTATCAAGACGTGCAAAATGATTAGTCTGCTTGATATCCTCAGGTAAAATGGACCGCAAATGGTGGTTTCTGGTCCAAAATGTTAAGTTTGCAGTCACTCTCCAGTCACTTTGTGCTGCTGGGATTTGCCACTTTCTGAGTCGGGACCAGCGAGTACATATGTGTTATGCATACTCCCGCACTCCCGTCTAGTAATGCAGCAGACTACTGGATCAGTAACAGAAACAGACCTCCAATTCTACACCAGCATCGTGAAGGTGAGGTACTGCTATGGGCTGTATTATTAAAGACTAGATGGTGGCCCGATTGTAAAGCATCGGGTATTCTAGAACATGTATGTACTGTATGTACGTCGCGCTGTGAGTGGGGGTTAAATTACGCGCCAATATCGCTGATTGGTCGCGCCCAGCTGGCCGATCAGCGAAGCGTGGTTCAAATCTGGCGCCAGTTCACGGCCAGACTGTGCCTGTCGCTGATTGGTCACGACCAGCCAGGCACAACCAATGACCGAAGCGGTGTTTAAATACCACGCCAATATTGCTGATTGGTCGCGGCCAGGCACGACCAATCAGCGAAGCGTGGTTTAAATCCCACGTCAATTCGCGGCTGGACCGCGTCTGTCGCTGATTGATCACAGCATGTCGGGGGTTCGGGGTGCAGGATATAGTACAGCCACGTAGTATGTAGTATATAGCACAGCCACGTAGTATATAGCACAGCCACATAATATATAGCAGCCACATATTATATAGCACAGCCACGTAGTATATAACAGCCACATAGTATATAGCACAGCCACATAGTATATAGCACAGCCACATAGTATATAGCACAGCCACGTAGTATATAGTACAGCCACGTAGTTTATAACACAGCCCACGTACTATATAACACAGACAGCCATGTAGTAAATAGCAGAGCCACGTAGTATATAGGAGAGCCATGTAGTATATAGCAGCCATGTAGTATATAGCAGCCACATAGAATATAGCACAGCCACGTGGTATATAGGAGCCACGTAGTATATATCAGCCACGTAGTATATAACACAGCCCACACAGTAAATAACACAGCCCACACAGTATATATCACTGCCCATGTAGTATATATCAGTCACACAGTATATAACAGCCCACGTAGTATACGGCGTTATGCCGCGGTGTAACGCAGTCAGTTTAACGGACTGCTAAAACGCTATGTGGGCGGCGGGCGCACTAACTGCAGGGGAGTAGGGGGCGGCCATTTCGCGGGCGGACTGTGCCCGTCGCTGATGCCGCGACCAATCAGCGAATTGGGATTGGGAATTCCATGACAGACAGACAAACAGACAGACAGACAGACAGACAGACAGACCGAAGTGCTCCTTAGACAAATTATATATATATATATATACATATATATATATATATATATACAGCCAGCTGGACCTTTATGGGTTGCAGATGGAATCAAAATCAACTCAAATTTATTTCCACGTTTTAGAAGCCACTTTCTTCAAGTAATGGCACATAAAATGGTTTTTATGCAGGACAATGCTCTATCACATGTATTAAAGAACTACACTGTGGAGACTGTGGTTAATGCTGCCCAAAAAATTTACCTGAACTAAACTTGTGGGCCCTTCTTAAAAAGATTTATGGTGAAGAAAAACTGAACACTAACAACTGACGCTGTTCAGATAATCAGCGTAGGGTAATCATACATCTATTAACAAATTGCCAAAGACAAATAAACCCTATCTAAAGACCATAAAAATTAACTTTTAGCTAGACTTTTTAACCCCTTCATGACCCCAGCTTTTTTCGGTTTTGCGTTTTCGTTTTCCGCTCCCCTCCTTTCCAGAGCCATAACTTTTTTAATTTTCCATCAATATGGCCATAAGATTGCTTATTTTTTGCGGGAAAAGTTGTACATTTGAACATCATTGAAAATGGGAAAAAAATTCAAAGTGCGGTGAAATTGTAAAAAAAAGTGCAATCCCACACTTGTTTTTTGTTTGGATTTTTTGCTAGGTTCACTAAATGATAAAACTGACCTGCCATTATGATTCTTCTGGTCATTACGAGTTCATAGACACCAAACATGTGTAGGTTTTTTTTATCTAAGTGGTAAAAAAAAATTCTAAACTTTGCTAAAGAAAATAAAAAATTGCCCAACATTCCGAAACACGTAGCATCTCCATTTTTTGTGATCTAGTGTTGGGAGAGGGCTTATTTTTTGGAAGCCGAGCTGATGTTTTTAATTATACCATTTAGGTGCAGATACATTCTTTTGATCGCCCGTTATTGTATTTTAAAGCAATGTCGCAGCGACCAAAAAAACGTAATTCTGGCGTTTTGAATTTTTTTCTCACTACGCCGTTTAGCGATCAAATTAATCCTTTTTTTCATTAATAGATCGGGCGATTCAGAACGCAGTGATATCAAATATGTGTACATTTGATTTTCTTTTGCTTTATTTTGAATGGGGCGAAAGGGGGGTGATTTAAACTTTTATATATTTTTTTCATATTTTTAAAACATTTTTTTTTACTTTTGCCATTTTTCAATAGTCTTCATGGGAGGCTAGAAGCTGCCACAACTCGATCGGCTCAGCTACATAGGAGCGAAGCTCAGATCGCTCCTATAGCTGAATTCCTGCATTGCTATGAGCGCCGTCCACAAGAAGACCTCTAGTTGTTATGCCGGCGCGTTGCTGACCCCCGATCACATGACGGGGTCAGCGATGCGCGCATTTTCGGCTCAATGGCCAGAATCTGTAGTTAATTGCCGCTGTCAGCATTTGACAGCGGCATTTCACTAGTTATTAGCGGCGGGTGAATCGCAATTCCACCTGCCGCTATTGCGGGCACATGTCAGCTGTTCAAAACAGCTGACATGTCCCGGCTTTGATGCGGGCTCACCGCCGGAGCCCGCATCAAAGCAGGGGATCTGACCTCGGACATACTGTCCCGTCCGAGGTCAGAAAGGCGTTAAAGTGTCGGGATCAGTCTATGACCACTCCTGGCACTTGGCACTTGGTACCGGGTGTTAGCTGCCAGAATCAGCTGACACCTGGCGGCCATCGCCCGCACACTCCCTGCGACCTGGGGCGATCGCTCAGAAGTAATATTCCATCCATGGTCAGATAGACCCAGGGCACATGGACTGAATATTAAGTCCGATGTCAGAAAGGGGTTAATGAATTAGGTGTGACTTACAGCAATGGTCCCTCCATAAGCCTGGTGTGTATTAATCTTAATTAATTGGCCTATATATGTTTTATAATCAGATTTTATAATTGCATTTATTTAGTTAATGCTCAGTTTAGAGATGTAATTGAGTGGCGTGCAACTCTAAACTGACTCCACATGTGAGGACCCCTTCTTAGGATGTAAATACATTGTCATTTTGTGGGAAGGAGTTAGTCAAGTGTCCACATCCTAACAACCTTGAATGTAGGGCAAATAGATGAGGACACTGATTAAAACTAATACCTGACATACCAAAGCATTTTTTCCAGTCAACATAAGAAGTAGAGTTTAAAAGTGCATGTTTTATAACACATAAAAACAACAGCACAGTTTTGGATGAAATCTTTGGTCATTACTAAGTCGCATTTGAACGTCAAGAAGTCTTTATTGAAATCACGGCTCTTAAGAGGTGGTGAATGCTAACACTTGATAAGGAGTATTCCTCTGTCAGGAGGCCCGATTTTCTTTGAATATGAGACCAGCCATTATATTCACTTTTGAAATAACCATTAAACTATATTGTACCCACTAGTGCATTTCAAACCAATTTCCTCACACAGCACCAATTATGCTTCGGTCTAACCTTCCTAGTTTTAAGAGAAGTTTTCAGACAAATTGTATGATCTCTGTTGTACCTGAGCACAAAATGAACTGTGGTGGACTGTGGAGTCTGTAATCTTACCTTACAGTATTCTTTAGCGCATTCCTAAAGGGATATTCTCAATTTATTAAATTGCTTTGTTAGACAACATAAAATTAAGCAAGTTTGCAACAGACTTGCTTTTTCTATTTGCCGTATTTGTCTTGCAATAAGAGCAATTAATCTAATAGAGTGTACAGCTAAATTTCATGGAGCTTAGTCGTCAATGCTGGACCAGACTTTGCCTAAGTGTGCCCAGTTGTTACATTCCTTGAGAGGGGTAATTTCCTAAAATACCAGTCACTTCTAACCTGCCCATTGATTTCTGTACAGAAGATATCTGCGGACATTCCTCCTTCTCCCTCTAAAGGTACCGTCACATTAAGCGACGCTGCAGCGATATAGGCAACGATGCCGATCGCTGCAGCGTCGCTGTTTCATCGTTGTGTGGTCGCTGGAGAGCTGTCACACAGACAGCTCTCCAGCGACCAACGATGCTGAAGTCCCCGGGAAATCAGGGTAAACATTGGGTTACTAAGCGCAGGGCCGCGCTTAGTAACCCGATGTTTACCCTGGTTACCATTGTAAAAGTTAAAAAAAACAAACACTACATACTTACATTCCGGTGTCTGTCCCCCGGCCTCAGCTTCCCTGCACTGTGTCAGCGCCGGCCGGCCGTAAAGCAGAGCACAGCGGTTACAATGGTAACTAGGGTAAACATCGGGTTACTAAGCGCGGCCCTGCGCTTAGTAACCCGATGTTTACCCTGGTTACCAGTGAACACATCGCTGAATCGGCGTCACACACGCCGATTCAGTGATGTCAGCGGGTGATCCAGCGACGAAAGTTCTGGCCTTCTAGCTCCGACCAGCGATGTCACAGCAGGATCCTGATCACTGCTGCATGTCAAACACAACGATATCGCTATCCAGGATGCTGCAACGTCATGGATCGCTATCGTTATCTTTGCTAAGTTGTTCAGTGTGAAGGTACCTTAAGCTCCTCACTAGCTGCTGATGCAAATCTTGCAAAATCACCAGCCCCCATCATTGCCTGCTTACAGTGCAGGTTTCCCAATCACAGCTCTCAAAGAGCCATGTGCTTGTCAAAATTCCCTTGTTATCTCTATATATCAGCGTCACTGATAGTAAAACTATAACTCAGCACATGTCCTGCAGTAACACATTTAACTAAGGCTACTCTCACACTTCCGTTTTTTGTGTCACGTCGCAATCCATTGATCTTTGAAATTTTCCCATAAACTGCATTTTCTCATAAACTTGCATTAGCGATGGATTGTGACGGATGGCCATCCGTTTCATCCGTCGTGCACTGGATCCGTCGGAAAATAGTGGTCCATCGTGGAGAGAAAACATTCAGAAGAACGTTTTTTCTGCACATCGGAAAATCATCAGCGACGGGTCCTGTGCTATCCATCGTTGGTTATAATGGAAGCCTATGGGCGCAGGATCCGTCGCCGACCATCACACACAGGAATCCAGTGACGTATCACGTTTTTTCCCTCTGAGCATGCCCGGGAGGATTTTCAAGTCCGGGAAAAATTAATTTCTCTCTCTCTATCCCGGAATTTCTCCATTCAAATTGTGGCAACAACACAAACGACGCATCCGTCATTAAACTGGATGCGTCAAACACATTTTTCACTATTTTCGTGACGTCCGTCGATACGTCATTTTACTGCACAATGATGCACAGCAGAAGACAGAAGTATGAAAGAGGCCTAATACTACAGCTCTACTACTCAATAGAACTGTCACTCCTTGCCAGAAACCTGGAAGTAAGGAGACTGCAAAGCAGTGAGCTGCTCAAGAGACAATGAAGAATAACCCTTTAAGAGTTCATCCGGCAAATGCAACTGTTAGACCAATAAATGATTACAAATTTTAAAAAAATACAACATAGATGCTAATGGCTACAGCAAGCCCCACTACATAATATGGTGTGCTTCAAGAAACCTGCATTTATAAAGTGCAGATCATTAGAACACTTCAACAAGGATTAAAAGGCCTTAAACACACAAGTAAAATATTTTTCTTGTCTAGCATGTGCTCAACATTTAAAGGGAAACTTCAAGTATTAGCATACCCTATTTATTATTACAGTATGGCTGAATTTAATCTATTCCTGGCTGCAAGCAGAAACACATGGAAAGCTGAGCTGTGTAAATAACAAACTGTGCTGCAAAGTGTCAACCAAGACATGTTCAGCGTAATGCCCCCATAAGGTAACGTTCACACTAGCGTTACGCTAATTTGTGTCGGGCGACGCAGCGGCGACGCATGCGTCATGCGCCCCTATATTTAACATGGGGGACGCATGCGTTTTTTTTTGTTGCATTGTGCGACGCATGCGTCTTTTTTGCCGCAAACGTCGGACCAAGAAAACGCAACAAGTTGCATTTTTCTTGCGTCCGAATTTCAGCAAAAAACGACGCATGCGTCGCAAAACGCAGCGTTTTTGCATGCGTTTTGCCGCGTTTTTGCGTGCGTTGTGCGTTGCGTCGCCGACGCAGCGGCGCACAACGCTAGTGTGAACGTAGCCTAAGAGAGCAGCAGTCTCACCTCTTTTATAAAGAGTAGTTCTGTTTTTGCTGTTCTACATGTGACACTGGCTATGTGAATAGGAGAGTGTGATTGGTTGAGACTTACTTATAGTAGGAGATGTTGGAGCCGGTTCTCATCCAATATGTCTTTCCCTGAAGAGCTTCTTTCACTGAATATAGAACAGGTTGCATACCTGTGTGAACAAAAGCAAAATTATTATCATACTTCAGAGTCTTACAGGAGAGCAGGAATACGATAGCATTGATGTTGGCTCATAGAAGGGGCCTTTTGTAAATAAGAAAGAATTGTAGAGTTAGTCTAGTGGTGAGCCAACGTGCTTGGATAAGGTGTTAATTACAATACACAATAAAACATAACTTTTACTATAAATACTGATAAAAATTACAACATTCACGACCTAAAAATGACTACTGTAGGCTGACAAAAAGATACAGGGTGCACTCAAATCCTAATTTATTACTGTCTATACCCTACCTTGCCGCGGAGGTTGGCACCCTATAAATCCTGCGCAATGGCGCCCCCGCTCAACGTAGGCTTACCCTGACTCACCCTAGAAAACCCTCAAGTGAGGAAAATAGACACACAGCAGACCATACAAACAGACAAACGAACAAAATTCAATAAACCAATGAGCTATGCAATTGGAGCAGCAAGAGAGAATATATAAAGTGCTCTTGTGCTATAATAGGTCAGTAATAGCGCACACTCAATATACAATTGCACATATCCCCATATGGCCTATCGCCTTCTCGTGGGATTAGACTGTACCTAGATACATACTGCCTGTCTGCGGGGGTTGGCACCCTATAAACCTGCGCAAATGGCGCCCCCGCTCCCGTCGTCTGGCCCTAATGTGCCCTAACAACGCCAAATGGCAACTAAACCGGAAAAATACAAAAAACAAGCCGTACGTACAGTCACCAAAAAAGGTAAACCATAACACCTAACACAAAAAAAGCCAATCCCCAATAAGCATAGAAAATACATAAAAGTGTACATATCTAAGTGTATGCATCTCAGTATACATATCTCAGTATGTTCACCTCGACGCGTTTTCCCGAGGTCGGTTCATCAGGAGACATACTAGAAAAATCTCACTTATCTGAGTGACGGGTAGAGGATAAATCACTCAAGGAGGTGTGCGGTGGAACAACGGGGAACAATGTCCATCCCTGTCCACAGGTTCCAATCAGCCTTGCACATAGCGATTTCGCCGTCCTTTAAATACACTAGCACTCACCCCCTCATGGTGTTAATCAGCGCTTAATGACCCACGCTGAATCGATAACTTCCGGGTCATACCGCTTACAGGTAACTCCTCACTACGCAGGCGCATGGCGCAATAAGTCAACGCCATTCTTGAAACGCAAATGTGTCTCAAACCGCGCATGCACCTTTTCATCTTCCGGGTTAAGCAATGTGCGCCCAAACTTCTCAAAGTACGCATGCCACGTTAGTCTTAGAAGTCCTTTGTGGATGACGTAACAGACCAAATTCATCCTTCAGCGCCTGACGCCCATGGAAAGCAAATGCGCTACACATCACGCATGCGCTCCGGCGCTATATAGTGGTACAATTATACGATTTCATTAGACTGCTTAGACTATGCTAAACAAGCGCCGCCTACCACGCCAGCGTAATGGAGATAATAAGGCAGATAGCACTGATAATAGTGAATGAGTTAACCCCTTATGAAAAATTAGAAAAAAACACTGAAAAACAAACCATACAGACAAATCCCCACCATATTCTAGACCGTGTTTGAACCAAATAAATAAATAATAATAACCACAAATAATGATAATGACCAACCCCTCTTTTGGGACAATGGGTGAAGGGACCAAAAAATCCATCAGGGAATCAAAATAAGGAGATGGTACAGGACAATTCTCACACAAAGCAGCCAAATTGTAGTTGGTCATTCAAGCCTTGAGGTTTCATGCTCTTCATTCGGAATATCCATTTTGCCTCTATTTGCAAAATTAAACGGTCCCAGTCTCCTCCTCTAACTGGTGGTGTAACAACCTCCATCACTGAAAAACTACAGCACTTCAAATCACCTCCATGTGTCCCCCTAATATGATTAGAAATAGGGGTATCTTGTCCATTCAAAATGTCTCCTATGTGTTCGCCTACCCTCCTGCGCAGCTCCCGTTTAGTTTTCCCCACATAATCCATGGGGCAGCTGCACTGGAAAAGATAGACTACGCCTACAGTTTTGCAATTAGCAAATTGCCTCATATCATATATCTTTCCCGTAGAGGAACTCACAAAAGTGCAACTCCTCGAGACATATTTACAAAATTTGCATTTTCCACATTTGAAGGTGCCATTCTGTCTCTTTTCCAACCAAGTAGGAGACTTCTCTTGAGGGAAGAAGGCACTATGGACCAATTGATCTCGAATTGATCTCCCCCTTCTATATGTAATAGAGGGGACATCAGGGATAATATCCCGTAGAGAAGGGTCCATTCTCAAAATTCCCCAGTGTTTCTGGATCACTTCCCTTACCTTATACGATTGATTGTCATAGGTACGTATAATTCTAAGATCATTTCCCCCTTCCTCCCTAGCCTTTTTAACAAGCAAAGGGGCTCTCTCCTTAGTCCTGGAGTTTCTAAAGGCCTCATTTAGGACTCCCAACGGGTATCCTCTATCCACAAATTTGTCTCTCAAGTCCCCCACTTGTCCGTAAAAGCTTGAATCAGTTGAACAGTTCCTTCTCATACGTAGATATTGGCCCCTCGGTATACCCCTCCTCAAGGCTGTAGGATGATGACTTTCCCAATGTAACAAATTATTAGTAGCTGTGGGTTTATAATACGTCTCAGTAACAATCCGTCCTGTACTGCCTCTAGAGACTTTTAAATCAAGAAAATTTATAGAGTCCCATTGGAATTCATAGGTAAGTCTAAGACCAATTGTGTTTGTATTAAGTACATCGACAAATTTAGAGAACGACGACGCATCCCCCGACCAGAGTATAAGCACATCATCCATGTACCTACCCCAAAATAATATTTGGGGTTTCCACCAGAACGCCGTCGTCGTCACCAAAAACTGATAGGTCCTCCCACCAGCCCAGGAACAGATTAGCGTACGTGGGAGCACAAGGGCTCCGCATAGCCGTACCCCTGAGCTGGTGGAAGAACCTACCCCCAAAAGCAAAAAAAATTGTGTTTGAGCAAAAATTCGAGTAATCCAACAATGCACTGATTATGTCGGGACAACTGTGTACCCCTTGATCTAAGGAAAAAACTGGCAGCTTGAAGACCTTTATCGTGTGGAATGTTACTGTAAAGTGCCTCCACATCAATGGAGGCAAAATATACGTCATCACTAAGGACTATATCCTCAAGCCTGAGGAGGAGATCCGAGGAGTCCCTCACGTAAGAGGGCAACGAAATTACAAATGGTCTTAACACTCTATCAATGTACACACTGGTGTTCTGCGTAATCGAATCGATCCCAGCCACTATTGGGCGACCTTTTAATGGGCTCAAGCCCTTGTGCACTTTAGGCAATGAATAGAACACGGCCAACACTGGAAACTTTGGAAGCATGAAATCATACTCATTCTTTGATATTAGCCCCTCATTACTCGCCTCAGTAAGTAGTGTTTTCAAACCTTTCATAAACTCAATAGTAGGGTCACTTCTAAGAGGTCTGTACGTAGATGTATCTTTCAAAATATTTTCACACATCTCCTGGTATTGACACAGATCCAAGATTACCAGGTTACCCCCCATATCCGAAGGCTTAAATACATAATCTTTCTTAGCAGCCAAACCATCCAATGCCTCCCTTTCAGCTTTAGTTAGATTGGAATGGTACTTATTCCCCGGAGTATTAATTTTTTCCAGATCCTCCACCACCAGTCTGGTAAATATCTCTATGCTGTCATAGCCCTCCTGAGGGGGCATTCTAACACTCTTGGGTTTAAGATCAGTAAATGGGCCTGTATTACTTTTGTTCTTTGTGGGCACTTGCATTTATAGGGCTTTTTCTGTGATATTGTTTATTTATGGCGGGCTTTCTGTCTGGGACAATTAATAGGGAGTTATGGGTGGCTGATGCTCTGGACGCCTTCTCTGAAACAGAAGAAGGAAGTGGTACTAAAAGTACAGATTTGAGGAGTCTTTTTAATAACCTTACTGCATGCTATAAGGACAACATTCGCTCCTGGTGGGAGACACAGTCACTGGAAAACTATATTAAGAATAAAATAGTACCAAAGGGCCTTAGGATCTCAATTACACCAGCACGGAGATCTAGGTCCGCTAACCTCCTAAGTAGATGGGAAACGGAACTCACTGAGAGTTCTTTGAGGTTTATGACTATTCTATTGGAGGAGGAGAAGAAAACCTTTGAAGCTACCTCCAAGAGACTAGCTGATCAAGTGGAGGAGGTTTTGAAATTTAAGACACACACTGATTTCTCTAGGAGGGAAGCTAGCCTTCAAACTACGGTTGAACAGTTTCAGAGTGAGATTAAGGCCAGGAAACATAAACAGTTTACTCGGGATATTCAAGAATTTAAAGAGAAAAGGGTGTATACGTTTTTGCAGGAGGAGAGGAGGGTGCAGAATAATACAGATATATCATCCTCCGATATTGACTCATCAGATACTGATAGAGGTGCACCCAGTTTTTTGGAAGGTAGAGGTATCTTTGGAGGCACACGTAGAAAAAACAACAGGCAGAAATGGGTAAGACAAGACCGTATGGTTACAAGGAACCTTTACAGAAGGGAAATATCTCCCTCAGGACTCTCTCCATCATCCTCATCCTTGTCTTTTTTAGAGAAAAAGAAGGCTATGGGTATGGATCCTCCGAAAGAAAAGGAGACCAAAAACAAAAAATAATGGAGGAAAATAGGATTATAAATCTTTCTTCCTATTCCCTGAGTGATGTGGAGAGGTCCGTTTTGTCCAAGGGTCTCTCTTTTGTCCCTACAAATAAATTTGATGAGTTTGGTTGGGTCAAAGATATAAATCTGTTTATCAGAAAAGTCAGATGGAAAAAGTTCTTTAAATCACATGATCGGGCTGATTGTGAGTTGTTGGGTGTAACAGAGGAGGATTTGCCCAGTGTGAGAATCCTGACTGACCTACTTAGGGAGAATGAGAGACCTTTGGATACAGGCCCATTTACTGATCTTAAACCCAAGAGTGTTAGAATGCCCCCTCAGGAGGGCTATGACAGCATAGAGATATTTACCAGACTGGTGGTGGAGGATCTGGAAAAAATTAATACTTCCGGGAATAAGTACCATTCCAATCTAACTAAAGCTGAAAGGGAGGCATTGGATGGTTTGGCTGCTAAGAAAGATTATGTATTTAAGCCTTCGGATAAGGGGGGTAACCTGGTAATCTTGGATCTGTGTCAATACCAGGAGATGTGTGAAAATATTTTGAAAGATACATCTACGTACAGACCTCTTAGAAGTGACCCTACTATTGAGTTTATGGAAGGTTTGAAAACACTACTTACTGAGGCGACTAACGAGGGGCTAATATCAAAGAATGAGTATGATTTCATGCTTCCAAAGTTTCCAGTGTTGGCCGTGTTCTATTCATTGCCTAAAGTGCACAAGGGCTTGAGCCCATTAAAAGGTCGCCCAATAGTGGCTGGGATCGATTCGATTACGCAGAACACCAGTGTGTACATTGATAGAGTGTTAAGACCATTTGTAATTTCGTTGCCCTCTTACGTGAGGGACTCCTCGGATCTCCTCCTCAGGCTTGAGGATATAGTCCTTTAGTGATGACGTATATTTTGCCTCCATTGATGTGGAGGCACTTTACAGTAACATTCCACACGATAAAGGTCTTCAAGCTGCCAGTTTTTTCCTTAGATCAAGGGGTACACAGTTGTCCCGACATAATCAGTGCATTGTTGGATTACTCGAATTTGTGCTCAAACACAATTTTTTTGCTTTTGGGGGTAGGCTCTTCCACCAGCTCAGGGGTACGGCTATGGGAAGCCCTTGTGCTCCCACGTACGCTAATCTGTTCCTGGGCTGGTGGGAGGACCTATCAGTTTTTGGTGACGACGACGCGTTCTGGTGGAAACCCCAAATATTATTTTGGGGTAGGTACATAGGTGATGTGCTTATACTCTGGTCGGGGGATGCGTCGTCGTTCTCTAAATTTGTCGATGTACTTAATACAAACACAATTGGTCTTAGACTTACCTATGAATTCCAATGGGACTCTATAAATTTTCTTGATTTAAAAGTCTCTAGAGGCAGTACAGGACGGATTGTTACTGAGACGTATTATAAACCCACAGCTACTAATAATTTGTTACATTGGGAAAGTCATCATCCTACAGCCTTGAGGAGGGGTATACCGAGGGGCCAATATCTACGTATGAGAAGGAACTGTTCAACTGATTCGAGCTTTTACCGACAAGTGGGGGACTTGAGAGACAAATTTGTGGATAGAGGATACCCGTTGGGAGTCCTAAATGAGGCCTTTAGAAACTCCAGGACTAAGGAGAGAGCCCCTTTGCTTGTTAAAAAGGCTAGGGAGGAAGGGGGAAATGATCTTAGAATTATACGTACCTATGACAATCAATCGTATAAGGTAAGGGAAGTGATCCAGAAACACTGGGGAATTTTGAGAATGGACCCTTCTCTACGGGATATTATCCCTGATGTCCCCTCTATTACATATAGAAGGGGGAGATCAATTCGAGATCAATTGGTCCATAGTGCCTTCTTCCCTCAAGAGAAGTCTCCTACTTGGTTGGAAAAGAGACAGAATGGCACCTTCAAATGTGGAAAATGCAAATTTTGTAAATATGTCTCGAGGAGTTGCACTTTTGTGAGTTCCTCTACGGGAAAGATATATGATATGAGGCAATATGCTAATTGCAAAACTGTAGGTGTAGTCTATCTTTTCCAGTGCAGCTGCCCCATGGATTATGTGGGGAAAACTAAACGGGAGCTGCGCAGGAGGGTAGGCGAACACATAGGAGACATTTTGAATGGACGAGATACCCCTATTTCTAATCATATTAGGGGGACACATGGAGGTGATTTTAAGTGCTGTAGTTTTTCAGTGATGGAGGTTGTTACACCACCAGTTAGAGGAGGAGACTGGGACCGTTTAATTTTGCAAAAAGAGGCAAAATGGATATTCCGAATGAAGAGCATGAAACCTCAAGGCTTGAATGACCAACTACAATTTGGCTGCTTTGTGTGAGAATTGTCCTGTACCATCTCCTTATTTTGATTCCTTTATGGATTTTTTGGTCCCTTGACCCATTGTCCCAAAAGAGGGGTTGGTCATTATCATTATTTGTGGTTATTATTATTTATTTATTTATTTGGTTCAAACACGGTCTAGAATATGGTGGGGATTTGTCTGTATGGTTTGTTTTTCAGTGTTTTTTTCTAATTTTTCATAAAGGGTTAACTCATTCACTATTATCAGTGCTATCTGCCTTATTATCTCCATTACGCTGGCGTGGTAGGCGGCGCTTGTTTAGCATAGTCTAAGCAGTCTAATGAAATCGTATAATTGTACCACTATATAGCGCCGGAGCGCATGCGTGATGTGTAGCGCATTTGCTTTCCATGGGCGTCAGGCGCTGAAGGATGAATTTGGTCTGTTACGTCATCCATCAAGGACTTCTAAGACTAACGTGGCATGCGTAATTCGAGAAGTTTGGGCGCACATTGCTTACCCCGGAAGATGAAACGGGGCATGCGCGGTTTGAGACGCATTTGCGTTTCAGGAATGGCGTTGACTTATTGCGCCATGCGCCTGCGTAGTGAGGAGTTACCTGTAAGCGGTATGACCCGGAAGTTATGGATTCAGCGTGGGTCATTAAGCGCTGATTAACACCATGAGGGGGTGAGTGCTAGTGTATTTAAAGGACGGCGAAATCGCTATATGCAAGGCTGATTGGAACCTGTGGACAGGGATGGACATTGTTCCCCGTTGTTCCACCGCACACCTCCTTGAGTGATTTATCCTCTACCCGTCACTCAGATAAGTGAGATTTTTCTAGTATGTCTCCTGATGAACCGACCTCGGGGAAACGCGTCGAGATTAACATACTGAGATATGTATACTGAGATGCATACACTTAGATATGTACACTTTTATGTATTTTCTATGCTTATTGGGGATTGGCTTTTTTTGTGTTAGGTGTTATGGTTTACCTTTTTTGGTGACTGTACGTACGGCTTGTTTTTTGTATTTTTCCGGTTTAGTTGCCATTTGGCATTGTTAGGGCACATTAGGGCCAGACGACGGGAGCGGGGGCGCCATTTGCGCAGGTTTATAGGGTGCCAACCCCCGCAGACAGGCAGTATGTATCTAGGTACAGTCTAATCCCATGAGAAGGCGATAGGCCACATGGGAATATGTGCAATTGTATATTGAGTGCGCGTTATTACTGACCTATTATAGCACAAGAGCACTTTATATATTCTCTCTTGCTGCTCCAATTGCATAGCTCATTGGTTTATTGAATTTTGTTCGTTTGTCTGTTTGTATGGTCTGCTGTGTGTCTATTTTCCTCACTTGAGGGTTTTCTAGGGTGAGTCAGGGTAAGCCTACGTTGAGCGGGGGCGCCATTGCGCAGGATTTATAGGGTGCCAACCTCCGCGGCAAGGTAGGGTATAGACAGTAATAAATTAGGATTTGAGTGCACCCTGTATCTTTTTGTCAGCCTACAGTAGTCATTTTTAGGTCGTGAATGTTGTCATTTTTATCAGTATTTATAGTAAAAGTTATGTTTTATTGTGTATTGTAATTATCTGTTTATTTAGTGCTTTAGTCGGTGAATTACTTTTGTTCTTTGTGGGCACTTGCATTTATAGGGTTTTTTCTGTGATATTGGATAAGGTGTTACCCGAGCACGCTCGTGTGCTAATAGAGTGTCTTCAGCATGCTTGAATGCTATGCTTGAGTCCCCGAGGCTGCATGTCCTTTGGCTGTTCAACGGTAGCAATCCCTGCATGTGTTATGGCTGTGGAACAGCGGTGAGAAATGCAGCTGCGGAGACTCTAACATAGTATTTAAGCACGCCGAAGACACTCTATGAGAAAGTAAATAATTAAGTGCAAATTACATTATACTAAAACAATTCTCATGCATTGATACCCAGACATTTTGGTTTATACTTAGAAAATCAAGAAAATAGATTGGTTTCACATCCCGCTGTACCTGCATTTTTTTCACCAAAAAATGCTGCAAAAACTTATAGGAGTTGTTCAATTCAGTCAGGCGAAAAAAAACAATCGTGTGCATGAGATGGCCGAAATGTCATAGCTTTTGCTGTCACTGTAGAAAGCAGCTATTAATATGTATAACAAAATACCAAAAATGCTGCAAAAATGCAATGTGTAAACATAGCCTGATTCTTTGAAAATGTTAGTGACACATCCCGGGAATCAGGGTCTCGGCCTCTACATTATGCTGCTCTCAGATTAAATAGGAAAAACCCAATGACCGATTCAGTTTGATACCAACACCATTGTGTGCTATGGATACCGACGAGTGTTTGGGGGGAATTTTTAATAGATGCTTAGAGAATACCTATTTTAGGTATAGGTTATCAATTCACATTCTCTGAGGGTTTGACATCACGAACCAGCAGGATTAGTAAAAATGGCTGCCCCGCAGTCCCATTTGGTCTTCATCTAGGTGTTGATGTACATATCAGTGTGGCTGTGGCTGGTTTTGCCATTCAGCTCCGTCACTTGAATGGACTACATTGCAGTATTAGGCACAGCTATAGTACCATGCGCTCAGTGGCTGGACCCTTCAGTTGTCCGGCAAACGGACCCCAGGGTTTGGACACCCACAGCTTGTAGATTTGCTATTTTAATCCATGCAAATTAGTCATTGTCTAGATTGTTGCCAACACATATACGGTATGAAACACAATATCTCTCCATAGTTCCTTTTTGCATGAAATTTCCTTTATATAGTTCTCTTTGCTTATTAGCTTCGACGTTAATTCTCTCGGGAATATTACATTTTCCCTCATAGTCACAAGTCACTCCTAATTATAAATAATTAGACCTGATCATAATTCTACAAATTTTTTGTAAACACGGAATGTGCTTTGATGATTTGTCTTATTAATGAGAGGAGGAACATTGTTTTTTGCATTACAAATAGGCAGGACGGTGACTTGTTGTTTTCCTTTTGAGTTTCATCAAGAAATATTGTCTCATATGTATTTCTTCTGTATGCTCTCATCTCGCTCTGTTGTTGCTTTTAATTAGTTTGCTCGTTGTTATTTGAAAGTGTTTCTTCTTATTTGGGAGAGATAAAGAATGAGCAGATAAGAAAGTATATTCCCTGAAAAACTGGAATCATTTTCAAGTCAGCTTTTTCCTTCATTATATTAATTGACTTATCTTCGTTAGATAACTCCTGGGGTGGGTCCTCACAAGACTTTTGAAGGTTTTACCTGTGGATTTTTGCAATTAAATTCTACAATAGATTACAATACCAGGCAAGAACAAGATATTTTAACAAATCAACATGCTGTAGATTTTCTTTACATGGAAATCTATAAGATTCTGCAGCAGAATCCACAAGACACATGCGAAGTTTGCTGCAGATGTAAATGTGCACTAGAAAAATCTGCCGAATGTGGACCTGACCTAAGACTAGTGTAACACAAGCAGTTTCTTGTGTGTAGCCTAAAACTTAAAAAAAAAAAAAGGAAAAACTGATGCCTCTCTCATATAGGCTGGGATCACATGCGAGAAACATGGCCAAGTCTCGCAAGTTAATACCCGGCACTACCGCTGGCACTCGGGCACAGAGCGTGCAGCTGCATGTATTGCTATGCGGCCGTACGCTCCGCTCCTAAGTGCTGGCGGCAGTGACTGGTATTAACATGGCCGTGTTTCTCGCATGTGTGATCCCGGCCATGCATTCACTCACGCAAGAGTAATTTCAGCCTACAGTGTTAATTGGAAAAATGTACCATGAAAGATATTTGATTTTTTTGCCATTGTTTTGTAATTTTAGTCTCTTTTTTAGTTCATGGCCTCTCCATAATGTTAACAGTATGGCGTCTTTAACTTGAAAAAAATCTAAACACAAATTATCCAAATAAGATACCACCCATAGAATTTGTGGCATGAATTATGCCACCAAAAAAAAACAATGGAATTAATTTGCTTCATTAAAAAGTTACATATTCACACTAGCCATACTTGTTCAAAAATTTGCCTATTTTTTATGTTGGTATAGTGAGGTCAGACCCCAAACAGGCAGCCTCCTTTTATAAATAGGATATAATGCGAAGCAGCCTAGTACAGCATAACGTGATGTAACTCCAATCACTCGGCCATGCTCGTGTCTCCCTCCGATAATAATTAAAAAAAACATGTTATATAAGCACATATCATTACCTACTTATAGTCACAGATGTAGCTAATAAGCTTGCAATACAATTGGAACTTAGCCTAGATATTTATGAAAAATAAAGAAAACTTAAATTCTTAACACAAAAACAACAGATGGCTAAAGCCGAGAAGTTTCTCAGAGATAGTAGATTGGAAACCAAGGTCATAAGGTACTAAATGAAACAAATTAAGTTTTGAGATTTAACAGTAGAACAGGTAACGCCTTTATAATATGACATATTGAGATTATGGGTCTAAAAATATTATGTGTCAATATGACAAATACTATATCA
Organism: Ranitomeya imitator; assembly: GCF_032444005.1. Lineage (NCBI taxonomy): Eukaryota > Metazoa > Chordata > Amphibia > Anura > Dendrobatidae > Ranitomeya > Ranitomeya imitator. The sequence goes on from NC_091285.1 coordinate 548,236,224, forward strand.
TATACAGAACACGTTTGCTGTCAGAGAAACACTCCTCCCATTAAAGTTTTTATCATCTTAATATTTTGCAATCAACATATTATATAGCACTTTGTACTTACAATTTCTCATTTTGCCTTTCTACCCAGTTAATGCTTCTCTTTTCCATTAGGTCTATGACATCACATGATTAAAAACTGATTAACTCTATGTAGAAACAGGAGGTTAATATTCCCTGCATGAGTCATCTGACTTTTCAACTTCTGACCCAGCTTCTCCTCCCCTCAGTCAGGCACTTTTGCAGTGATTACTCATACAGGAAAAATTGACCTCCTGTTTCTACATAGAGCTCAGAAACATTCATCTAGTCAATTTTTAATCACGTGAAGTCATAGAACTAATGGAAAAGAGAACAATTATCTGGGTAGAAAGGCAAAATGAGCAACTGTAAGCACACAGTGCTATATAGTATGATGACTGCAATATATTAAGAGGATAAAAGCCTTGATGGGACAAGGAGGGCTCCTCTAATTGCTCTCCTGCCTGATTTTGTGGACTGAACAGGGTAGTCCAATGTGTTATGTTCATTGTCTACAGGATCCTTTATGTATACATCAGAAACATTGATTACAGGTGAATACAGCTTTGTTCTGTATTCAAAGATATATCTGAAAATGTGGACAAATATATGAAACTGTTTCATCACATGTAACTAAAAGAGCCTATATACTGTATATGCAGAGAAAAGTTGTCTGGAAATCTTAACCATTATGACAGATATTGTAGCCCCTAAGAGGGCATCTCATCCATTGTAACACAATGCTAATGTCACACATTTTGGCTGTGTTCCCACAAGCGTGTGTATGTGTATATATACAGTGTGTATGTATATACCGTATATATATAAAATTATATGTATATTATATATATACATACATATATAGAAGAACAGGAACATGAAGCGCCATGGCAAGACAAGCCGCTGCATGGGATGTACCATCGGTGGATGATGGAGGTGGTTGACATGGAGAAATCCTACCAATGGCTGTAGAAAGCTGTACTCAGAGATAGCACAGGGGTTCAAACCATAGTGGCACAAGAGCAAGCACTAAGTACCAGATCCATAGAAGCAGGAATCTACCACACAAACCTCAGAAACCGTCCAACACAGTGGCAGGATGTAAAATGCAAGCAGGAACAGCTTATACCAAACGCCACAACCAAGTAGTGGCAATTGTATACAGGAACATCTGCACAACATATGGGCTAAGTGCCCCTAAGTCCAGGTGGAAGACATCAGAAAATGTGGTGGAGAATGAAAGGGCTAAAATCCTGTTGGACTTCAAGATCCAGACGGATAGGCAGGTGTTGGCTAACCAACCAGACATTGTGATAGTAGACAAGAATCAGAAGGCAGCAATGATAATAGATGTGGCAGTGCCAAGTGAAAGCAACATCAGAAAGAAGAAATATGAGAAGCTGGAGAAATACCAGGGCCTCAATGGAGAACTGGAGAAGATGTGGAAGGTGAAGGCAACAGTGATTCCAGTGGTAATAGGAGCACTTGGAGCAGTGACTCCTAAGTTGGTAAAATGGCTACAACAGATTCCAGGAGCAACATCTGAACTCTGTCCAGAAAAGCGCAATGCTGTGAACAACTAAGATCTTGCACAGAACCCTCAAACTTCCAGGCCTCCCCCTCATTCTGAGAATGAGAAAGGACAAAAAAGGCCACCCCATTGGGGGGTGAAAAGGAAGTTTTTTAAGTATAATATATATATATATATATATATATATATATATATATATATATATATATATATATACATATACAGTACAGACCAAAAGTTTGGACACACCTTCTCATTTAAAGATCTTTCTGTATTTTCATGACTATGAAAATTGTACATTCACACTGAAGGCATCAAAGCTATGAAGTAACACATGTGAAATTATATACTTAACAAAAAAGTGTGAAACAACAAAAATTGTGTCTTATATTATAGGTTCTTCAAAGTAGCCACCTTTTGCTTTGATGACTGCTTTGCACACTCTTGCCATTCTCTTGATGATCTTCAAGAGGTAGTCACCGGGAATGGTTTTCACTTCACAGGTGTGCCCTGTCAGGTTGAATAAGTGGGATTTCCTGCCTTATATATGGTGTTGGGGCCATCAGTTTTGTTGTACAGAAGTCTGGTGGATACACAGCTGATAGTCCTACTGAATAGACTGTTAGAATTTGTATTATGGCATGAAAAAAGCAGCTAACTAAAGAAAAACGAGTGGCCATCATTACTTTAAAAAATGAAGCTCAGTCAGTCCTAAAAATTGAGAAAACTTTGAAAGTGTCCCCAAGTGCAGTGGCAAAAACCATCAAGCGCTACAAAGAAACTGGCTCACATGAGGACCGCCCCAGGAAATTGGGATTTATTCAAAATTGAAGGCATACTGAACCAGCATGGCTACCACAGCATCTTGCAGCGGCATGCTATTCCACCCGGTTTGCGTTTAGTTAGACCATCATTTATTTTTCAACAGGACAATGTTAGGACTGGCGGAACGCACCAAGTATAAGATGAAATAATATTGGTGCGTTCGCAGTCCGGAGTCCACCGTGCAGGTGAAAAACCTGCTGCTAGTAAATGGCAGCACTATATGGCGGTGGAAGCGAACCCTGTAAAGCCACAGGTCCGCAATACCGCACTAATGAGTGCAAGCAAGGAGTCAGCGAACTCAATCCCAAGACTCAGGGTTGAAGTCCGTACAGACTACTTGCGCACCACACCGCAACTGGGTGTGTTAGGTATAGTAAGAGCACCAAAGTGCGAACTGTGCCATGCTGGCAGACACCACTAAGTACCCGGACGTGGGTTAGGAAGCGCACTACTGGCGCGTGGCGCCGCACTGGCGGTCACAGCAATAGACGCTGATTTGTGTGTAACACGTTGAATGATTAGTCGGGCACTAGGTAGCAGCCATACTCCTTATGCGAACAGTCATACAATAGGGTAGGGGTATTTATTGAACGACTTGCACTCACAACAAACACACGTATACAAATGTACACTAGCACATGGCCGTGCGGTCATGCGAAGCTTATATAGCTACAGTACTTTCAGGACCTTCCAATAAAGGACCAATGGGCAGCTGCCACAGAAGTTAGCCCTTTCAGGACCTTCCAGGAGGACCAATGGGAACCACTGCAGCATCTGAGCATGTGACCCTCGATTGTTATGATCCGGTGACCTAGGAGCTGCATGAGAACTTTCGCTGGAGAAAGTGGCCATTGTACTGACCGCAATCCTGAACTTAACACCGCAACTAGAAGTAGCCGTGGAGTGTACCTAACAAAACCTAGACACCTCGTCACAGCCGGAGAACTAAATACCCCTAAAGATGGAAATAGGAATACTATCTTGCCTCAGGGAAAATCCCCAAAGGATAGACAGCCTCCCACAAATATTGGCGGTGAGTCGGAGAGGAAAAAACATACACAGGCAGAAAAACAGGATTAGCACAGGAGGCCACTCTAGCTAGATAGGACAGGATAGGACAGAGTTCTGTGCGGTCAGTATAAAAACCCTTCAAAACATCCGCAGCAGAATATACAAAAACTTCCTACATCTTACTGAAAGATGTAGGAGCGTAAATCTGCAACTCGAGTGAATCCTACAATCAGAGCAGGAATAAAACTGAAACAAGCACACCGGCAGTGTGCCACAGAAACAAAAACCAAACACTTATCTTTGCTGAAATTGACAGCGAGCAGGAGAAGCCAGAAAGTGATCCAACACTTCACAAGGAACATTGGCTACTGGCAAGGGCTAAAGGATCCTGCCCACTTAAATATCCCAGTCAGAATTGTAATCATCGGATACACCTGGCCAGGTCTGTGACTCAGAGACAACTGCATTCCCACCTACAACCACTGGAGGGAACCCAAAAGCAGAATTCACAACACTCGATCTCCAACAGGAGATCTCACGCTGGGCATGCTCAGAAGGGAAAAAGCAGGACTTAGTCCCAAAAGCGTCCGCTCGCTGCTGCCCAGGACTGGCTTTAATGGCAAAAGCTGGAAAAGCAACAGCAAGCCTAAGCACAGAGTGAGACTGAGCCAGATGCAAGGACCGACGTCTCCACTGAGCAGGTTCCACTGTGGCAGGAGAAGAATGGGAGACCACAGCAGAAACGGCTGGAGATTCCCCCTGTGCAGAAGCGGGAACTCGACCCCTAACATTACCCCCCCCTTCCTAGGCCCCCCCTCTTTGGACCTTGCTACACTCGAAGGCAGCAATGAGCTGCGGAGCCCGAATGTGCTCAGCAGGCTCCCAAGATCTGTCCTCAGGACCACAGCCCTTCCAGTCCACCAGATAAAATTTTTTGCCATGTACCACCTTGTACCCCAGAATGGCATTCACCTCGTAATCATCCGTAGATGAACCCGATGTCCCAGCAGATGACTCGGAAAACCGGGACATGTATACGGGCTTCAAAAGGGACACATGAAAGGTGTCGGTGATACCTAGGAGAGGCGGAAGGGCTACACACTAGACCACGGGATTAACCCATTCGAGGACCTTAAAAGGACCTATGTAGCGAGGTGCAAACTTAGTAGACTCAACTCGCAGCCTGATGTTACGGGCGGAGAGCCACACTAAGTCGCCAGGAGCAAATGTCGGAGCGGGGCGCCGATGTGGGTCGGCGGAGGACCTTATTCTATCCTTGGAAGCCCGAATGGCATCCTGAGTGCGATCCCAAATGTCCCATGCCTCCACAGCCCAGTCTGCCACCCTGGAATCGGCGGAAGACACGGGCATGGGCACAGGTACCCACGGATGCTGACCATAGTTAAGGAGGAATAGGGTCTGTCCAGTGGAGTCGGCTGCAGCATTGTTCAGAGCAAACTCCACCCACGGTAGCAAAGATGCCCAGTCATCTTGCCTAGCAGAGACAAAATGTCGCAGATATGTGACCAAGGTCTGGTTGGCTCTCTCTACCAACCCATTCATCTTGGGATGATAGGCAGAAGAGAGATTTAACTCAATACTGAGAAGATGACAAAGCTCTCTCCAGAACCGAGACGCAAACTGGGGACCCCGATCACTGACAATTTTGTCCGGCATACCGTGAAGGCGGAAGATATGTTTAATAAACAACGCTGCCAAGGCCCGTGCAGAAGGTAGCCGAGGAAGCGGCACCAAATGCACCATTTTAGAAAAATGGTCGGTGATTACCCAAATGACGGTACAGCCACGAGACTTGGGAAACCCACCACAAACTCCATCCCGACCATCTCCCAGGGCCTGTCTGCCACCCACAGAGGGTATAACAAACCAGCTGGCCATTGACGGAGAGACTTATTTTTGGCACAAGAGACACATGCCCGAACGTAGTCTCCGACGTCACAAACCATATGTGGTCACCAGTACATTCTCGCCAGCAACTCAGATGTCCTCTTTGCCCCAAAGTGTCCACCCACTTTGGAAAAATGAGCCCAAGAGAGAACCTCCAGTCGCAAATTGATGGGACAAAAGTCTTGCCCGGAGGCACAGACTCAAGCGAAACCGGATCTATGGTTCTCAGACTCTCCGAAGGGAAAATAAGCCGAGGCTCCTCCTCCTCAGTTGACACAAGGGAGCGAGAGAGAGAGTCAGCACGAATGTTCTTCTCCCCGGCGAGATAATGTAGAGTGAAGTGGAACCGGGAGAAGAACAAGGACCATCTGGCCTGACGAGAATTCAGCCACTGGGCTGTACGCAAATAGACCAAATTTTTGTGGTCCGTGAAGACTTGGAAGGGAAACCGAGCACCTTCCAAAAGATGTCTCCACTCCGAAAAGGCCAACTTCATTGCTAGCAACTCCCTATCCCCGATGGAGTAATTTCTCTCCGCTGGTGTGAAGGTCTTTGAGAAGAAGAAGCCTGGATGCTTCCGACCTTGAGCATCCTTTTGATAGAGGACTGCTCCAGCACCAACGGATGAGGCATCCACCTCCATTAGGAATGGCTTATCCACATCGAGACGATGTAAGATGGGAGTGCTAGCAAAATGAGACTTTATAGAAGTGAAGGCCTTGGAGACCTCTTCCGACCACAATTTGGGATTCGCTCCCTTCTTGGTGAGGGATACCAAGGGAGCTACCAAAGTGGAGAAGTGGGGAATGAACTGGCGATAGTAATTTATGAACCCCATAAAGCGCTGCACCACCTTAAGAGAATGGGGTTCTTGCCAGTCCATCACAGCCTGTAGTTTGGCAGGATCCATAGCCAATCCCTGGCGGAGATAATATAGCCAAGGAAAGGTAAAGATTCCTGCTCACACACAACACACACTTCTCCAACTTTGCATAAAGGGAATTCGCCTGTAAGAGTTCGAAGACTCTGCCAACATCTCTCCGGTGGGAGTCAATATCTGGAGAGAAGATGAGAATATCATCCAGATAGACTATGACCGAGGTGGAAAGCATATCCCGGAAGATATCATTGACAAAGTCCTGAAAAATGGATGGGGCATTACAGTGCCCGAAAGGCATCACCAGATACTCATAGTGCCCATCCCTGGTATTAAAAGCCATTTTCCATTTGTCCCCCTCACGGATGCGAATCAGGTTGTAGGCACCCCGCAGATCTAGTTTGGTGAATACCTTTGCTCCCCTTAGCCTGTCAAAGAGCTCAGAAATCAGGGGCAACGGGTACTTATTTTTAATGGTGATGGCATTAAGACCCCTGTAATCGATGCAAGGATGTAATTCCCCATTCTTCTTCTGTACGAAGAAGAATCCCGCCCCTGTAGGAGACACTGACTTCCTAATGAACCCTCTTGCAAAATTCTCCTGGATGTATTGAGACATAGCCTCCATCTCAGGGAGAGAGAGGGGATATACCCTTCCCAGAGGAGGTTCAGCTCCAGGCAAGAGGTCAATAGGACAGTCGTAGGGGCGATGAGGCAGTAGAGTCTCTGCTGCCTTTTTAGAGAATACGTCTGCATAGCACCAATAGCACTTGGGAAGAGATGAAAGGTCTGCGGGTACCTCGGTAGTAGAGACCTGTACACACTCACTCACACACCTGCCCATACAAGACTTACTCCAACCCAATATTCTCCCTGAGGACCACGCAATATGTGGGGAGTGGAAACGGAGCCAGGGTATTCCCAGTAAAATCTCATCCATTCCCTCGGGAAGGACTAGAAGGAAAATAATCTCCTGGTGGGAAGGGGACATGGACAATGAGAACGGAACAGTCTGGTGTGTGATTTGCTGTGAAAGTGTCGACCCATTCACAACTCTAACAGTTACAGGTTTGGCGAGCATAACAAGTGGTACAGCGTGGCGCAGAGCAAAAGCAGAGGACATGAAACTTCCCTCTGCTCCTGAGTCCACACAAAGCTCGACTGTTAGAGTGGATGAGTCAAACAGGATTGTCCCTTTAAAGGACAGTTTGGAGGAAAATGCCGCTGTATCTAGTGAACCTCCCCCTATGGTTACTAGACGCGATTGTTTTCCCGACCGCCGTGGACATTTATTGGTGTAATGTCCTCGTTGGTGACAATTTTTACAAACCATGGGTACTCAAGCGGCCTGAGACTTAGGTCCCGCTCGAGAAACCTCCATGGCCTCATGGGAGTCGGACGCCAAAACGGAAGATTCAAGAGGTCTGGCGAAGGTGGGAGCCAGTATAAACCTCTGCCTACACTGGGTCTGCTCTAACCTCCGCTCGTGAAAACGGAGGTCGATGCAGGTAGATAGAGAAATAAGCTCCTCCAGTGTGGCGGGTATCTCCCTGGTGGCCAAGGCGTCCTTCACGTGGTCTGCCAGTCCCTTCCAGAACACCGGAATTAGAACTTTATCCGACCACTCTAACTCTGAGGCTAGAGTCCGGATCTGGATGGCAAACTGGCTGACCACGGACGAGCCCTGAGTAATTGTCAATAACTGGAGCGCGGTATCGTGGGTAATACGAGGTCCCAAAAAGGACCTGCTTCAGAGCGTCCAGAAAGAGAGGAGCACTCTGTACCACACAGTCATCACGCTCCCAAAGTAGCGTTGCCCACCCGACAAGAGAGATAAAATAAATCCCACTTTCGCCCGTTCCGTAGGGAAACGCACCGCCAGGAGCTCGAGGTGTATGGAGCACTGGCTTACGAATCCACGACATTGTTAACTGTCACCAGCAAACTTGTCAGGAAGCGGGAGACGGGATATAGTCGGAGCAGGGGTGGCAGCGGACAAACTGGCTGCGTCTACACTTGCAGCCTGAACAGCGACAGCAGTGACATCCATAGCTGAGGTTGAACGCTCTAGAGCCGCCAACCTTCCCTCCAGCTGCTGGATGTACCGCTGTATACGCTGATCATCTGCCATTTACTAGCCAGACCCTGGCGCTAGTGTTCTGTTAGGACTGGCGGAACCCACCAAGTATAAGATGAAATAATATTGGTGCGTTCGCAGTCCGGAGTCCACCGTGCAGGTGAAAATCCTGCTGCTAGTAAATGGCAGCACTATATGGCGGTGGAAGCGAACCCTGTAAAGCCACAGGTCCGCAATGCCGCACTAATGAGTGCAAGCAAGGAGTCAGCGAACTCAATCCCAAGACTCAGGGTTGAAGTCCATACAGACTACTTGCGCACCACAACGCAACTGGGTGTGTTAGGTATAGTAAGAGCACCGAAGTGCGAACTGTGCCGTGCTGGCAGACACCATTAAGTACCCGGACGTGGGTTAGGAAGCGCACTACTGGCGCATGGCACCGCACTGGCGGTCACAGCAATAGACGCTGATTCGTGTGTAACACATTGAGTGATTAGTCGGGCGCTAGGTAGCAGCCATACTCCTTACGCAAACAGTCATACAATAGGGTAGAGGTATTTAATGAATGACTTGCACTCACAACAAACACACGTATACAAATGTACACTAGCGCATGGCTGTGCGGTCATGCAAAGCTTATATAGCTGCAGTACTTTCAGGACCTTCCAATAAAGGACCAATGGGTAGCTGCCACAAAAGTTAGCCCTTTTAGGACCTTCCAGGAGGACCAATGGGAACCACTGCAGCATCTGAGCATGTGACCCTCGATCTCCAACAGGAGATCTCACCCTTGGCATGCTCAGAAGGGAAAAAGCAGGGCTTAGTCCCAAAAGCGTCCGCTCGCTGCTGCCCAGCACTGGCTTTAATGGCAAAAGCTGGAAAAGCAACTACAAGCCTAAGCACAGAGTGAGACTGAGCCAGACGCAAGGACCGATGTCTCCGCTGAGCAGGTTCCATTGCGGCAGGAGAAGAATGGGAGACCGCAGCAGAAACAGCCCGAGATTCCCCCTGTGCAGAAGCGGGAACTCGACCCCTAACAGACAATGACCCCAAACACACCTCCAGGCTGTGTAAGAGCTATGTGACCAAGAAGGAGAGTGATGTGGTGCTACGCCAGATGACCTGGCCTCCACAGTCACCAGACCTGAGCCCAATCGAGATGGTTTGGGGTGAGCTGGATCGCAGAGTGAAGGCAAAAGGGCCAACAAATGCTAAGCATCTCTGGGAACTCCTTCAAGATTGTTGGAAGACCATTCCAGGTGACTGCCTCTCGAAGCTCATCAAGAGAATGCCAAGAGTGTGCAAAGCAGTCATCAAAGTAAAAGGTGGCTACTTTGAAGAATCTAGAATTTAAGACATAATTTCAGTTTTTTCACACTTTTTTGTTAAGTATATAATTCCACATGTATTAATTCATAGTTTTGATGCCTTCAGTGTGAATGTACAATTTTCATAGTCATGAAAATACAGAAAAATCTTTACATGGGAAGGTGTGTCCAAACCTTTGGTCTGTACTGTATATATATATATATATATAGATATATATATATATATATCTATATATATATATATATATATTCTCATACAATTTATTTTGCGCACCCATAGACTTGAATTGGGGTGTCTCATCATGAGCAGATTTGCTCCATGAAAAAAAAAATCTACATTGTTTTGATTGCTGTCCGCTTGCTTTCCGTTTTTTCCCATACAGCAATTGGACTGAAAATATGCTAATGTGAACCAACCCTGAAATAAACTATGCAGCTTATTTGCATTCATTAACTTTACGCAGAATTTATGTAATCTGTTCGTTATTTTTGCACTATGAATAGATGTGTATTGGACATATTATTTCTGCAGTGAATTAATAATTACCATATAAGATGGTAGCCATTATACAAAGACTAGGCCTCTAAGTGCAAACCTTGTATGAGCTACAACGATGCAATATATGAACTGTTTAGTCTTAGAAACAATGACATACATTTTCGCTCATGAGGCATACTACTGTCAAGGTTTTTCCAATTGCTGATGAATCCTTGGTCTAGTAGGAAATGCCGTTTTGTCCTGCTGTGTACCACTTATAGCTATGATGGCCTGCTGTGTACAACTTGGAGCATAAATGACAGCAAAACATTAATCTTTTCAATTGCCCTATAAACCTTCAATATACGACTTTACACATGGAGCCTGTATAGGAATTCTTCCATTCCCATTGGTGCTTACCATAATTAAATTGGCTGTTCACCTTTTCGCAGTTAATGACATTGAATCGGTAAGGAACATTAGCTCTCATTGCACTAACTTCATAGTAGAACCACTGGTGATGTTGGTCCGTGTTAACATCTGCATTCATGATTAGGTCATATTCAAACCTGAAGTGGGAAAAGATTTAAGCAAAATAATCTATATTTACAACTGCTGGTCATATGAAGTATATTTATTAGTATAGTTATAATCACATAATAAATCTCAAACATATTTTTAAATGAGACGATCAAACATAGTCCTTACATCCTACTGCTTTTTTTCAGATTGGATATTCTATACCCATTAATCTATCCATTTTTTGAGAAACTGCTTACTTATTCTTCGTATGAAGTCTTTTCTGTGACTAGGTTTTGATGTTACATCCCACAAATTTTTCTAATTCCTTTGGTGTCATTCTTTTCTGTGCTCTAATAGATCTGATACAGACAACTACTGTATTTGTAAAATGAAATTTTCTCAGAAAATCCCTTTCATTACTCTCATAATCCAGCTTTATTTCCATCTAATGAATTGTCATCGTATAAATGCATAGAACTAGTTATTCTTTGCCAACAGAAATCTCATCGATAAAAAGTAGGTGACAGAGTAGTTTCCTGACCAGTTTCTAACAATCTTACATTAATTTATATGTAGGGTAACTCTTCTGCGCTCCTTTAAAACCACCTGCAGTAGTCCCAATACCCCATCAATGGTTCCATTATCTGTGGGAGAAATCTGTCACCATTAGGGTTCCCTCACACTGGTTTATATTCTCTCATAGGGGCCAATTATGCTAATGTTACTCGGCTCAAACTCTGTCAGGGTTTGATCGGAGTGTGATCCATCACAGCGAAGGTGTGGAGAAGATGGAGAACAAAATATCTCCACTTTCTCCATTGTCTTTGTGAGCATACACCAGATTGCATTTGGATAACATCAGACTGCATTCCAATATTTCACACGCACCCATAGACGAGTATGGGTGAGAGTCATCCGAATATTGGAGCCACTCGCAGATCTGCACTGCCACATGGTATAACATTGGACCTAGCGCTATCCAACAAAACATCGGATAGCACTCAACTGTATTATGCTTAGTGTGAGTGAGCCCTTAGACTCATTCCAGTTTTCCGTGTAGCTTAAGAACTCTTGCAAACGAGAGTATTTTAGCAACGAGTGTGATACCACAAAATATTGCATCACACTTGGACCAATGTTATTCTATGGGTTCCTGCACACGTCCGATTTTTTCCTCGGACAAAGGAGACATGTAATTTCATAGACTATTTTTACAGGTGTCACCCAGGACTTTGATATCAATAGCCTGTTAATAAAGTAAGCCATCACATTCAGATCAATGGGGGTATAGGGGCAGACTCTCACCACTCTACTTTGTTTGCCAGGCACAGTGCCATACATTTGGCAATGACTGTACTCGTTATTGAAGCTCAACCCAATTCACTTGAATGCAACTATATAAAGTAGAAGCCGCAGAAGAACTGTGACATGCACAGCTCTGTGTATCAGGAGAGCGCCGCCATGTGACATACAGTATTGTGCTTCACTATGATTGGACTGGGGATTGTAGATACATGCCTATGGGAGTGGCTGTATCTATGACAACTGGAAATGCTTTGCAGTGATAGGTGGGGGATTGTTTGTTTACATTTTACCAACGGGACTCTTTTTGTGCTATTATGCTTTAAATTATGTGTATAAGAACGATCAGAGATAGCGGTTTGATGTTAGATCAGGAGATAATATAGTAGATGCTCCGGAGGGATTGTTTTTATCTGTATATGTGTTTTTTTGATGTGATGGGATTGTGTTCACAATTATGTGCATATCGTATTGGGGTTTTGTTAATTAGTGGGTGTAACTTTGTGTATATAATGGTGGTTAGAACACTGTGTACTGTGCTTAAAAAGGTCTCTGGATCGAAACGTCGCCACAGGAGGCAGAATAAAATGTAAGATTTAATCTTCACTACATTTTGAGGAGCTGTTTTTTTTATTTATCTGGATATTGTCCATGGTAACTGGTCTCAGATGTGGATAGTCCTGTGCCTTGAGGTGTACCGGAGATGGATATCCTGTGCACAAAAGAGGACTGACATGGGCAGCACGGTGGCGCAGTGGTTAGCACTGCAGCCTTGCAGTGCTGGGGTCCTGGGTTCTAATCCCACCCAGGACAACATCTGCAAAGAGTTTGTATGTTCTCTCCGTATTTGCGTGGGTTTCCTCTGGGCACTCAGGTTTCCTCCCACATTCCAAAAACATACTGATAGGGATTCTACACTGTGAGCCCCATTGGGGACAGCGATAATAATATGTGCAAAACTGTAAAGCGCTGCAGAATATGTTAGCGCTACATAAAAAGAAAGATCATTATTATAAAGATTATTGTGTGTAACGATTGCAAACAGGTGGATATGGTGCCCGGCTGCTATCCAGAGGATATCATGGGCTGTGTACAGCTGTGTGAGTAAAGAGTCTGATACAGCGGTGCAGGACACCCACAGGAACTAGTCAGAGGAGGACTGGTGTGTGTAGTGTCTGCAACATATGAAGCTGTGTTTGGAGACTGTAATATGGTGCACGGTTGCCCCAAGGATACTGGACAAGGAGAGGTGTGTTTAGGGACTGCAATCTAAAAGCCGTAAGATGTGTAGTGCTATGAAACGGGCACTGAGACGAGATGCAACCGTGTGTATTGAACTTTGATGATGTGTACTATAAAATGTTATGCACCTTTATGTGTGAACTAACAAATTGAAGAGACTTTTGCGTTTTAACTTTGTGGGTCACTGCCTCTTCACTGCGTACAGTGCTGCCGCAGCATTACAGATGGTAATAAGTTTCTCAATCATAGCAGATATCTGAAAATCTAATCATTTCTCTCATAGTGTCATACTTGTTAGATAATAAACAGATTTTATTTAGCTTGTCCAAATTTTTTCATTTTCATCCATGTTTGGTTACTTACTCACGCACTTGTATTACTTTTCTAAGGTTTCCAGATTCAAACTTCGAAAAGAATTTAAGACAATTCACCTCTTCTGAACTTTCTGCAACACTGCAAAGTAATGACAATCTTGATGAGCATCATATCAAAAACAATAAAAAAATGAGCAAATATATGTGAATGGAATTTGTTCTACAATATTTGAATATTACAAAAATCTGCATATGCAAGAATGCAGATTTATTTAATAATTTGATTCCATGCAGAATGAACAAAATAGCAACCGCTAGCTGCAGTTTTTCTGGACCGCAAAGGGCCATAAAAAGGTTAAAGAAAATACTTATAGTCACTTTACCTTATGCTTCTCCAGCCCATTAACTCCTCAAGATCACCCGTCCATCCTCATCACATGTTCTTATCACCAACGTGAACACTAAAGCTCTTCTTCAACGGAGCCAAAAGGCCCGGGAACTTCCTGCACATGCACATGCAAGGTCACAACACATGTCATAATGTTGTGACCTTACACACACTTGCACAGAGCCAGGAATAATAAGAAGTTGCTGCATGGTGACGGTGAGGAGCAGTTGGAGAGGTGAGCTGAGGGTGAGTATAAGTATTTTCTTTATTTTTTATATATTACATTTATTATCCTCTGGGGCATAGAGAGATCCCCGAATATAATAAATGACATTAAATTTGCAGAGAATAAAAGTAATCTTAGAATTTTGCCTTCTCCATTTTAGGAACGACTGAAGGAAATTAATAAATAGTTGTTGATCTCCACTGTTTCAGTAAGTGACCCCAATATATAATATTGCACAACAGGAATATGTGGAAAATTTGTGACATTTTGCGTTTTCACACTAGTTTCAGTCAACTCTCTCAAAATCAATGTGGCAGGTGAGGATCCACAACAGTAAAAGGGTAAGGCCTCCAGAGATGCTACTTGTACACCAGAAATGCTACTCCAGGTCCTTGACTGAAGTAACCTTTCAGAGGTGCACACCACTCAGAAGAGGTGTCAAGTTTATTAAGTGATGTGTGCTGCTAGTCTTGATAAATCGGTCCCAATAAGTACGGTATCTTAGATTCACCATACACAGTGTGCCATTTGTTAGAATTTGTTTGTCACCATAGATTTATACTGGGTTACATGTGAAGACTGTCATTCTGGTCAAGCAGTACTTAAGTCTAATGAAACAAACACCTGATTGTATTTCTCATCTTTAAATTTAACCCATATTCAAGTACCATATTTTGCAGATTATAAGACGCACCCCAAATTTTGAGGAGAAAAATAGGAAAAAAAATATTTTTTTTATAAAACGGTGGTGCTTCTTATAATCCATGCATCTTATTGCTTACCAAGGGTGGTGGCTGCGGTGAAGTGGGATCCTAGGGTCACTGCTGGAGGAGATAAGGGTGGAGCATTGCTGCAGGCTGAGATCTCCCAAGATCTTGGTGCAGAGATTTCAATCTGTGCATGCGCCTACCCCGGCAGCCATTTTCCCGGAGTCCACCGGCATAGTAAACCATGTAACTGCGGGGGCGCTGGGCTTTCACAAAATGGCGGCAGAGCCCCCGCACCACCAAAGACCCACAGCAGCACACATCCGAACATTCCCCTCAGCCCAGCCTGCAGCCTGCAGCAGCGCTCCACTCTTGCCTCCTCCAGCATCGACCCTGGGACCCTGCTCCACTGCGGGCAGTAAGGTATATCCGCATTATAAGATGCAGCCCCATTTCGTCTCCAAATTTGGGGGGGGGTGTTTTATAATCTGAAAAATGCACTAACAACTTCTAATAGGATGTCTGAGGTTTTAAGTCGCATTGCATATTAATTCCTGTATGCTCTTGTAATTGTACATTAATTCTTTGATATATAATACATAAGACTATATTTGTACAGTTTTTATTTGACAATTCAAGTGCTTCCATTAGGGTAACCATTAATCAATTACTGGTGAACAACATATCAAGCAAAAGTAAAACAGTGTATTGAAAGTAAGTAAAGTACCTTGGGTTATCCAAGTCAAACACAACCCGATTAAGGAGATCACTTGGCCGTAAATACCTCCGAATGTCTTCAAATATTTTGTCCCTAGAAATGCAATATGGAGAATATGTGCACAGATTTTCACAATTTATAACATAATTTCATTGCATGTGATCTTCTTTGTTAATCACAAATACAGGCCTCATATACTCAGGTGACAATAACTGAAATAGCAGGAATAATAATTATTATTTACCTGATACCTACAGGGTGCCATCTGTAACTAGATCTCTTCTTTTAAAACTAAATTCTAAGGCTTTATCTACACATTTGGAGAACACACAGAAGACACCCATGTGTTCATATCATAGATCCAGATCAAACTGAGACACTTCTCCACTTTTTTTTCTGCATCTTAAAAAACAAATGAAAACTGCTAAATTCCAGTTAAAAAATGATCTGGCATCTCCGTTAAAATAATTTCTTACTTTTATTAGAATTCCATTAAAAGATTGTCAAAACAGAACAGTTTTCAGATATTGACAAAAATTGAAAAAATTTCTGCTATATGAAAACAGCCATAGGCTATAATGTATCCGTGTGCCATCCGTTCAAAAAACGGATGACACACATACCAGAAAACTGAATACGTTAATGAGGCCTTAGAGCATGTTAAAGAAAAAAGTTATTGTCAATAATAACCAAAAAATAACCATTATTTTCCTATTTTTCTTTCATTCATATCTTACATATGGCCCAACAATGACTTCTTTAATGGTAGATGTTAGGCAGCAAAACCCCCTGCAATTAGCAAATCATGAGGGGATTAATCATCAAAAGCATCAGCAGCAATAAAAGTTGAGAAATAATAGGGTTGACTGAAGAATTTGGATGCCAAAGGCCTGACAGAATTTTCCATTCCATCTTAGAACTTTAAAATAAATCTAAAATAAATTCTTTTGACTTGAAAAATCAACTTTACTGTTTGGATTCTTAATGAGTGCCGGAGTTCACCTATATAGAATTTTCCATTATTCAGAAAATGAAAAAAAATGTGTAATTTACAATTTGGTTCATTTGATACTTCCCTACGGAGGGCTTGTATATATTTTTTCCTGATACCGTATTAAGATGGAAAATACAGTTCGTATAAATTTCACAGACATTTACGTAAGATATGGATTGGCGCTTCCTTAGGATAACCATCTTGGATTTATGTTCTTCTCAAGCAGGTTTAACAGCTTAGGCATCCTGCTTTGTGACAACATAATGCACTTTTCATTACAGCCTCTGCTAAACCAAATATGATGAATTAAAGTGTAGAGAAGAGAGCAGTGAACCCTTCCCCGTTGATATGCAGACGCGGCATGTACAGATGTTACGGGGATTGTGATGTGATAGAGAAAGACAAATTCTAAGGAGAAGCCGTGATGCACAAATGAAACAGAAGAAAAGACTTATTTGAAATATAAAATTGCTTTTCTCTGTTCTTTTCTTCTTCATCAGCAGCTGGTAAAGTGTCATACAGCAGGGGAACACACTGGTCTAAGGCCAAGAGTATGCATGTTACTTTAAACACTGAGGAACAAGCATTTTAGCACTTCCCACTCGCTAAGCACTTCACATTTATATTACTGTAATGATAGACATGTGGAAAACTGATCTGCTTCACTGCACAGTAATGGCTCGATGAGACAACAATGCAAATTTCCTAATATAGTCTTACCTTTGGGGCTAATTTACAATCCTCTAGGATTAACATTAAACCAAATTACATATTGGTTTTGACGTTAGTTAACACTTCATTGAAGAGATTTGGAAATGCATGTGGCAGAATGTGACCTATTTGCCCAATCTACGTAATTAAGTTAGATTTTTTTTCCTAGAATACTCGTTATTTTAAAAGTGTTTTTATTTTTTAAATCATTTATAGTATATTGTTAAGGTATATCAACAGTGGGGTCCAAGTGATGGGCACTCTCACCCTAAAAATTGGGTGACCTGTGTACAGAAGAGCCCACACCATTGTTATACCAAAACTGCCAATCTTTATTTCTACCATCTGTGGGGGTCGTAATAGTTTGATTCCCAATAGTCAAAGACTTGTAGCACTTGTTTTTACCCTACCATAAATATATGGAAGAGAAGACAGTGTGGATCTCTTGCTCCAAAGGACTTGCCAAATTTATGTTAATAAAAACTGTAATGGCTGTTCATTGGGGAAGTGTTAGATAGTTGTATAACTCGGGCAAGGATTGCAACTCCTCGAGCATAGGAATACATGCTGTCACACTTGGGCGATCCGATGGCCAGTCCAAGCACTGCATTGGGATTCTCATCTGAGTTTTACAGCCATCTGACTCTTCCCTTATGGTGATGCTTAAGGGAATGAAAAATTTGTTGTAAGGTTCCACCACTATCCCAGAATGGACACCCTGTGATTAATTAGGCATTGTAACAAAATGAGACATGACTTTTTAATAAGAGGATTCCCTCATAATTTTGAATGTGTTTGTCTGACTGTAGAATAAATGATTATACTAACAAAACATAGGACAAGTTACACAAACTAAAGAAAATCAGCAATTTTTGTAGGATAACACTGAGGAATAGTTGATTCTGAATCTTGAAAAATATTGTATTTGCCTTTAGTATTTCAAAAAGAGAGATTTGCCAAGCTTAATACGCTAGAATTTGGGCATAATTTGAAGTTTGTCATGACTTGTTCTATATTTAGTGTGTGCTTTAGACTCTTTTTTTGACTTCTCTTAAAAGGGAAAGGTTTGTTTAGCAAGGAGTGTGTCGAGGTTCGATACCTGTGCCAATAAATGTGCCATTATAGTGCACATTTCTGGTGCAAAGTAAGGCTAGGTTTACACTTGTGTTTGGGTAGAGGGCGTAGGGCTGCGTACTTCCTCCCTTAAGCTCTGCCTACTTCTGCACTTCTTCCCTTAATCTCCGCCTACTTCCACATGCATGTGTTGTTTTGACATGCCTGCCGACCGCATGGGAAGAGCAGCATGTTGTGTTCCCGTGCAGTTGGCGGGCATGTCAAAATGACGCATGCAGAGGCATCCGCATGCAATACATGTCCCTGCGTACCCAATGTTAAAGATAGGTACGCAGGACGCCTGCAGAAGTAAGCGGAGCTTAAGTGAGGAAGTACACAGCCCCACGTATTCTACCCAAACGTAGGTGTGAACCCGGCCTAAGCCAACTCAAAGTTGGATTGAACTTAGACAACACCACCTTAAAATGCAGTAGATTTTTAAGGTTGTATGTACACTTTGTGTTTTAACTGCATTTTTTCAGTGCAGATTTTGGCACAAAACTTGAAGGGTTTCCTGATGCCAGCAAAGTGAATGAGAATCCTGAAGTCTTATGCACGCATTGCTTATTGGGGACTTGCAGATTTAAATCTGCCGCATGTCAATTCTTTGAGCATTTTTGCTGCAGATTTCACCTATACAAATGAGTGCAGAACATTTGCACTGAAAACGGCAGTAAAAAAAAACGCAGCAGAAAAATGTTGTTAACACTGCATTTTTCTTGCCAAGAGATACAGAAAGGAGGCAGAAATTTCTGTACCAAATACATAATGTGTTCACATATCCTAAAACAGCAGGGATAGCTAAATTTGATGCATTTTAAGACTTTCTAATTGAGGTTTTCCCTGTCTAAGAATTAGATAGTATTGACAAATCTGCCCCATGAGGTTTATTACAAAAGCTGGTAAAGAAACAATGTGGCATGTAGTCAATTGCGAAAGAATTCATTTTTGCCAGCGTTTTTCCACATACCTTTTTTGTCACGAAAAACACATAATTTTACTTTTCCAGCAAAGTGAATGAGATTTGTGAAATTTTATGCATTTATAATTTCTTACTGCAGATTTGAAGCAGCTTATAATATACTAGATGGTGGCCCGATTCTAGCGCATTGGCTATTCTAGAATATGTATGTATGTATGTATGTATATAGCAGCCACATAGTATATAGCACAGGCCACGACATATTGTAGAATACCCAATGAGTTAATACAGGCTGCGCAGTATATAACAGTGGCCACACAGTATATAACACAGCCCAAACAGTATATAACATTGCCCACATAGTATATAACACTGGCCACGTAGTATGTAACATTGCCCACGTAGTATATAGCAGCCACGCAGTATATAACACAGTCAACGTAGTATATGACGCAGCCCACATAGTATATAACACAGCCCACGTAGTATATAACACTGCCCACATAGTATATAGCAGCCATGTAGTATATAACGCAGCCCATGCAGTATATAACACAGCCCACATAGTATATAACACTGCTTACGTAGTATATAACAGCCATGTAGTATATAACTCAGCCCACGCAGTATATAACACAGCCCACGTAGTATTTAGCAGTGTGGGCATCATATCCCTGTTAAAAGAAGTAAAATAAAAAAAATAGTTCTATACTCACCCTCCGTCGTCCAGCGAAGCTCTGTCGATGCACGCTCGCGAGACCGCTTCTGGGTAATTTTGCAATACATCTCTGGGAACGGAAACTGGCGGCAGCCGCACGCGCCTCGGCGAGCGACCGAAGGTGAGATAGCAGGTTTTTTGTTTTTTATGATTTTTAACATTAGATCTTTTTACTATTGATGCTGCATAGGCAGCATCAATAGTAAAAAGTTGGTCACACAGGGTTAATAGCAGCGTTAACATAGTGCGTTACCCGCGGCATAACGCGGTCCATTAACGCTGTCATTAACCCTGTGTGAGCGCTGACTGGAGGGGAGTATGGAGTAGGTCCCGGGTACTGACTGGACGGGAGTAGGGAGGGACTAATTCTTGGCCGGACTGTGCCCATCGCTGATTGGTCCCAGCAGCCAGGACAGGCAGTTGGCGAGACCAATCAGCGACGCGGGATTTCCGTGACGGAAGTTGCAGACAGACAGACAGAAGGACAGACAGAAAGACGAAAGTACCCGTTAGACAATTATATAGTAGATAAACCTAAAAACAAGAAATGCCAGGACTAAAGTCATCATTATAGAGTTTAAAAAATATTAAGCTTTAGTAAATGTAATTTCTAAAATTCAGTAAAAAAAACAACAAAATACTTAATTTGCAAAATGCAAATCAGGTCCATGGTGGGTGTGTTAGTAACTGACAATACTATTCATACGATTATTAATTGTATGTCTTCTAACTGTGGGATACATGTTACCTTCTAAGTAACTGTTTATATTGGTTTATGCTAATTGAGTATGTATTAATATTATTTATTTATCTATACTCATTTGATCACTCAGCATATGTATATCATATATTGATACCATTGTCCATTGTATTCCTTGGACATTTTACCTTGGGGTCCCTTCAGTTACTCACCTACTCATGTATGTGTTTTTGTGCCTGTATCTTGGTTTTCACTGAATTTTTAGAATTAATATTTAATAAAGTTTAATATTTTTTAAACTGTATAATGATGACTTTAGTCCTGGCATTTCTTGTTTTGCGGTTTATGTATGCTTTTTAGTGATGAGTGAGTGTACTCGTTGCTCGACTTTTCCCGAGCACGCTCGGGTGGTCTCCGAGTATTTGTAACTGCTCGGAGATTTAGTTTTCATTGCCTCAGCTGCATGATTTACAGGTGATAGACAGCTTGAATATATGTGGGGATTCCCTAGCAATCAGGCAACCCCCACATGTACTCAGGCAGGCTAGCAGTCGTAAATCATGCAGCTGCGTCAACAAAAACAAAATCTCCGAGCAGTTACAAGGAGACCACCCAAGCAACGAGTATACTCACTCATCACTAAAGCTTATTAATGCCATTTTTGGGGACATATTACCATGGTCAGGGGTCACTTTACTGTTTTTTGATGATTAGCAGTTTATAATCTGCAGCATGTCAATTATTTCAGCATTCTTGCTGCGTTTTTCATCCATTCTAATGACCTGCTTCAAAAATGCACACAATGCTGCCAAATTGTGGCAAAAATGCATATATTTATTCAGCATATTTCCTGTCTTGAGACAAGTGTAGAAATATCTGCAGCCAAATACTCAACATGTGCACATACCCTTAAGGCCAGGGTCACACTTGCGAGTGCAATGCGAGAAACACGCAAGAGTCTCTCGCCTCAATACCAGGCACTGCCTACGGCACTTGGGACCGGAGCATTCAGCTGCATAGAATTACATTGCATTGCACTCGCAAGTGTAACCACGGCCTACGGCTGGGTTCCCATTGCGTTATGGGACCGCGTTTAACGGACAGCGTTGCACGGCGAAATTAACGCCGTGCAACGCGTCCGTTAACGCGCCCATTGAAGGCAATGGGAACGCGCTTCACTAGCGCGTGCCATGTTCGGCACGCGCTAGCGACGCGCCGGTGTTTCATGGCGCGCCGCGGACGCTGCAAGCAGCGTCCGAGGCGCGCCCGCGGTCCGTTCCCCGCTCTCGCAGATCGGGGATCTGCGAGAGCGGGGACGTTACCGCGACTCCGACCGCAGCCCCATAGAAAACATTGTGTTAGCGCAGTCCGCTAGCGCTAGCGCTAAACGGATTGCACTAACGCAATGTGACCCTAGCCTAAGGCTTGTTCATGTCGTGAGTTTTTGCTGCATTTTTGCAACAGAAAAAATGCAGCATTTTACAGTAAAGGTACCTTCAAACTGAACAACTTAACAACGATAACGATAGCGATCCGTGACGTTGCAGCGTCCTGGATAGCGATATTGTTGTGCTTGACACGCAGTAGCGATCAGGATCCTGCTGTGACATCGCTGGTCGGAGCTAGAAGGCCAGCACCTTATTTTGTCGCTGGATCACCCGCAGACATCGCTGAATCCGCGTGTGTGACGCCGATCCAGCGATGTCTTCACTGGTTACCAGGGTAAACATCGGGTTACTAAGGGCAGGGCCGCGCTTAGTAACCTGATATTTACCCTGGTTACCATTGTAAATGTAAAAAAAACCAAACACTACATACTTACATTCCGGTGTCTGTCGCATCCCTCGCCGTCAGCTTCCTGCACTGACTGTGAGGGCCGGCCGTAAAGCAGAGCACAGCGGTGATGTCGGGTCTGCACTTAGTAACCCGATATTTACCCTGGTTACCCGGGGACCTCGGCATCATTGGTCACTAGAGAGCTGTCTAAACAGCGATGCTGCAGCGATCGGCATCGTTTTCTATATCGCTGCAGCGTCGCTTAATGTGACGGTACCTTAACAGAAAAGTGAATTAGACTTCTGAAATCTGAAGCACATGCAGCTTGTTTTTTATCCTTGCACATTTAGGTCTGCAGCATGTCAATTCTGTTAGTGTTTTTGCAGCGTTTTTCACATATTTAAATGAATGGGGAAAAACTTATT
Source organism: Ranitomeya imitator (assembly GCF_032444005.1). Taxonomy (NCBI): domain Eukaryota; kingdom Metazoa; phylum Chordata; class Amphibia; order Anura; family Dendrobatidae; genus Ranitomeya; species Ranitomeya imitator. Next base: position 548,259,095 of record NC_091285.1, read on the forward strand.
AAAAAAAAGCAAAGGAAAAAATACATAAAAAATGCTTGCATTTTACCCAGCATTTTTAGTGTTAGTGCTCTAGTTTTGGCAGCAGAAAAACGTAGTAATTTCCAAACATTTCTGATATGTCAGTGATAGGTTAGAACTTTTGATTTGGTCTAAGTGCTAAGTCCCCTAATGGCTGCTGACGTCAAGGGGCAGGAGTGTTCAGCTAAGCATTATGCCCATTTCATTTCTGATCTGCTCTATTTAGTGGAGACAAAACTAAATGCCCTTTCTCAATCACAGAACTTATTTAATTCTAGGTCTTTTGGAAAAAGGTTACTTGAAGAGAAGTGAAAATAACAAATTATAAAATTAATTTAAAAGAATCACCTTTGTGATCCAAGCTTCTTCTCTGCGAGTTTTTGGGAAAATTGGGGTGAGCAGTGGCCCCAAAACTCAGGAAATGCCAAAACTTTAAAATCAGGAACAGATTTAGTGTTTCCAGCTATAGACATGTAAACATGAGGGTTGTGAAAAGGTATATTTCCTTTGTGCTGTTCCAGAAGCTGTTTTACAACCTTGTGGCTTTCAGATTCATCAGCACCGTCACTGTGTTGTAGTTTGAAGGTCTTAATGCATTTAGTTGGGAAGGAGCTTGGTTTCCCACAAACCGTATTTGGAGAACATATACTTGATGGACTTCTCAGATGCTTTTCCATGTTCATTTGCTCTTGTTTGTTCATTGATGCGTCCAAGAGTGGTGATCTTTTGGAAATGGTGTTCAAGATATTTTGTTCCATAAGTGTCTTAGGAAAGATTGTGTCTCCAGAAGTGGGTCTGTCCACTGTGGTAAAGGAATCATCCATACATCTCCCACTGGATGGAATGTTATGTGTGACAACACCGGAGATACTCTCTTTGGCATTCATCATTTCCTCCATATTGGATGCATTGTCCTTTAAGAAGTCAACAAGGTGAAATTGTAGGAAATTTAGTTTGAGAAAATGGCCACTCATTAAATCATATTACATACCCCAGACTTTTTATCTAACAGTCATCATTTTAAAAGATTTTGAAGACATACTAAAGCATCACATAAAGACAAACGCCATAAATATAATATACGCAGCATCCCATTATGTGAATCGTAATTGCACTTTTCAGAAAATACAATACTTAAGGAAGTTTGCTACTGAATAAAATTTCACAAACAGAACAGACAAGTGATCAAGACATGTCTCAAAGGGAACTTGCGTGTGTGTTCTACAGATGAAGAGGCTGAAGATAGATTGGTTAATAGATATGATATAATTAATGAACCAAAGACAGTCCGATCAATAGACAAAAACATACATCAACGAGCGGCTGACAAGAGGATCCATCCTGTATTTCATCAATCAAAACGGCAAAGATGAGTACTTAAAATATTCATCACAATCATATTAATTTATGAAGCAATCAAGAATCGAAGCAAAACAATACACTTTAGCCCGATGGAATACATGCTGATATAAGCCATATCTCTAGAAGTTTTGTTTTGGTCTGTAAGGATAGAGTAGCGTGCCTTGCCTGATAATTTAGATTTGTTCTACTAGTCTGAAGGAGAGTAGGAATATTTCACTAGAAGTGTTGTGGAAAGTAAGGATCGCAATAATAAATGATTTGTACAGGCACATTATTCAATGCCAAAAGAATAATCTACTAAGAAAAACATCTTTTAAATTAAAGATATAGTGCAATACATCATACCTGAGCAGCTCATTTAATGAGTCACTGAATGAAGAAGTGATGTAGAATAAAATTAGAGGTGCATTTAAGATGTAAAATCCTGTATCAATACTTTGTGATCTGTAGCATTCATTGAAGAAAAAGACTAAATCACCTAAAGTATAACTATCATTATGATAATAATGAGATATGTAAAAAAAAGATTTGTATTACAATGAAAGTTAATGCATGAAGTTGCACCTACCAGCAGCATGCAGTGCACGCTCCCTCCTGTAGGCTCTACATAAATATTCAAAAACCTCCTAAAAGGAGTTTGCTGGCAGTTTTGACCATACAAGATTGGTGACAGTGACACTATTTGAAAAATGGTTTAAGCATACCATTGTGCACTACTTTTTTGTACAGTACCTAACACTGAACTACTCTTTGCTGTTTGCAGAAAGAATTCCACAACCCACCTTACCCGTCCCATGCTCTCAGATGTCTGCTGTAGGAGGCATCATTCAAAGCAGCCATCGATCAAGAGAGGGGGCAGTTGTAGAGATTTTAATACAGAGAGCCAAGAGCGCTTCAGTCTTAGGGACACCTTTTGGAGCACTTGAACTTCTCCTTATGTGCCACTACTTGCCAGCTTAGCACTATGCGCTAGTGCAGTGGCACGTAGGGAGAAGGTCACAGATCAGCAGAACTGGACCCATCTCTTGCATCTGTGATCTCATAGCAATTGTGCTGCGCTATTGTGTATAGTGCTGAGCCAGCAACTAGTAACACATAGGCAGAAGTTCATTGACATGCCACTACCTCTTAGCTCACCATTGTAATAGATTTCAAAGGGATCACTTAGCTGGTCAGACCTCGCATCTACACAGAGTGACACCAGGGCAGTGGCACATAGGCAGATCGCTCTACACACCAGTAGTCTCAATGACCGCCAGACATTTATGTGATTTAGGAAACATGCAGTGGGGCACTACATAGACTATAACCATGCCTCTATCGGCATTATATTGTCTGGTTGGGCTGCATTATTCACCACAAAGTGCACTCCATTCCAACTAGTCAAGCTAATTAGCATATGCAGGAACAAACGATTAAAATACTGATTTTATGTTTATGCTAGAAAGTTTCTCTTAATGTTGGGGTTGCTAGAAATCAATCTTTAATGACAAATGCACTGCTGTAATTAATTAACAGGGGTATATCTTGTTGTCAAGTTCCTTTTAAATCCCACCAGGAAAAAGACCATACAACCAGCAACCAAAAAAATATACACTCACAAAACCGGCAAAGGGGAAGGCAAAAAAGACCCCAAAATACAGGTTACACATATTATTTCAATCTGTACTAATCTGCATGTACATCTGGTTGAGCAATGACTGTGATATTTTGATACACTATATTATATGTATGGTTAAAGGGATTATCCAGCCTAAAATAAAAAGTCTGCAGTCAATCTGTGGGATTGCAGACTTTTGAGTCCCCCCAGTCCACCCATCGTTGTTTATGACTCTGGTTTTGTTTACATTACATTTCTGTTAGGGGTGGAGGAGGGGACAGATCTAGGTTTTACAGGAGCATAGTAAGGTAAGTTTCTCGGGTTTCTCCATCTTTAAGATTACCCCCAGGGCAGGGATAGTTGGGGTCCCAGGTTCCAGGGACAGTTCGAGGTCCCCCTTCCTTACCAAAGACATCAAAGCAGGACACACAGATTGACTGCTGACTTTTCATTTTAGATTGGACAACCCCTTTAACACTAAAATAATCACTGTACTTTTACAAATGTGGGTTAGAAGTCAGAAATATATGGCGTTTCTTAACCCCTTAGTGACAGAGCCAATTTGGTACTTAATGACCGAGCCAATTTTTACAATTCTGACCACTGTCGCTTTATGAGGTTATAACTCTGGAACGCTTCAACGGATCCCGCTGATTCTGAGAAAGTTTTTTCGTGACATATTGTACTTCATGTTAGTGGTAACATTTCTTCGATATTACTTGCGATTATTTATGAGAAAAATGGAAATATGGCGAATATTTTTAAAATTTTGCAATTTTCAAATTTTGTATTTTTATGCCCTTAAATCAGAGACATATGTCATGAAAAAATAGTTAATAAATAACATTTCCCACATGTCTACTTTACATCAGCACAATTTTGGAAACAACATTTTTTTTTGTTAGGGAGTTATAAGGGTTAAAAGTTGACCAGCAATTTCTCATTTTTACACCACAAAAGTTGTTGTGCGATTTCTCCTGAATACGTCAATACCCCATATGTGAGGGTAAACCGCTGTTTGGGCGCACCGCAGAGCTTGGAAGGGAAGGAGTGCCGTTTTACTTTTTCAATGTAGAATTGTCTGGAATTGAGATCGGACGCCATGTTGCGTTTGCAGAGCCCTGGTGTGCCTAAACAGTGGAAACCCCCCACAAATGACACCATTTTGGAAACTAGACCCCTTAAGAAACTTATCTAGATGTGTGGTGAGCACTTTGAACCCCCATGTGCTTCACAGAAGTTTATAACATAGAGCCGTGAAAATAAAAAATCGCATTTTTTCTACAAAAATGATCTTTTTGCCCCCAAATTTTTATTTTCACAAGGGTAACAGGAGAAATTAGACCACAAAAGTTGTTGTGCGATTTCTCCTGAATACGTCAATACCCCATATGTGAGGGTAAACCACTGTTTTGGCGCACCGCATAGCTTGGAAGGGAAGGAGTGCCGTTTTACTTTTTCAATGTAGAATTGTCTGGAATTGAGATCGGACGCCATGTCGCGTTTGGAGAGCCCCTGATGTGCCTAAACAGTGGAAACCCCCCACAAGTTACACCATTTTGGAAATTAGACCCCTTAAGGAACTTATCTAGATGTGTGGTGAGCACTTTGAACCCCCATGTGTTTCACAGACGTTTATAACATAGAGCCGTGAAAAAAATAAATCACATTTTTTCTACAAAAATGATCTTTTTGCCCCCAAATTTTTATTTTCACAAGGGTAACAGGAGAAATTAGACCAAGTACGTCGATACCCAATATGTGGGGGTAAAGCACTGTTTGGGCGCACTGCAGAGCTTGGAAGAGAAGGAGTGCCGTTTTACTTTTTCAATGTAGAATTCTCTGGAATTGAGATCGGACGCCATGTCGCGTTTGGAGAGCCCCTGATGTGCCTAAACAGTAGAAATCCCCCACAAGTGACCCCATTTTGGAAACTAGACCCCCCATGGAACTTATCTAGATGTGTGGTGAGAACTTTTTATGCCCAAGTGCTTCACAGAAGTTTAGAAGGCAGAGTCGTGAAAATAAAAAATACATTTTTTTTTCCACAAAAAAGATATTGTAGCCCCCAAGTTTTTATTTTCACAAGGGTAAGAAGAGAAATTAGACCCCAGAAGTTTTTTGTCCAATTTGTCCTGAGTATGCTGGTACCCCATATGTGGGGGTAAACCACTGTTTGGGCGCACGGCAGAGCTCGGAAGGAAGGAGCGCCGTTTTGGAATGCAGACTTTGATAGAATGGTCTGCGGGCATTATGTTGCGTTTGCAGAGCCCCTGATGTACCTAACCAGTAGAAACCCTCCACAAGTGACCCCATTTTGGAAACTAGACCCCCCAAGGAACTTATTTAGATGTGTGGTGAGAACTTTGAATGCCCAAGTGCTTCACAGAAGTTTAGAATGCAGAGTCATGAAATTAAAAAATATTTTTTTCCCACGAAAAAGATATTGTAGCCCCCAAGTTTTTATTTTCACAAGGGTAACAGGAGAAATTGGACCACTAAAGTTGTTCAATTTATTCTGAGTACGCTGATGCCCCATATGTGGGGGTAAACCACTGTTTGGGTGCACGGCAGAGCTCGGAAGGGAAGGAGCGCCGTTTTGGAATGCAGACTTAGATAGAATGGCCTGTGGGCGTTATGTTGCGTTTGCAGAGCCCCTGATGTACCTAAACAGTAGCAACCCCCCACAAGTGACCCCGTTTTGGAAACTAGACCCCCCAAGGAACTTATCTAGATGTGTGGTGAGAACTTTGAATGCCCAAGTGCTTCACCGAAGTTTATAATGCAGAGTCATAAAAATAAAAAATAAAAAATTTTCCACGAAAAAGATTTTGTAGCCCCCAAGTTTTTTTTTTTCAGAAGGGTAACAGGAGAAATTGGACCCCAGAAGTTGTTGTACAATTTATCCTGAGTACGCTGATGCCCCATATGTTGGGGTAATCCACTGTTTGGGCGCACGGCAGAGCTCAGAAGGGAGGGAGCACCATTTGACTTTTTGAGCGCAAAATTGGCTGTCGCGTTTGGAGACCCCCTGATGTACCTAAACAGTGGAAACCCCCCAATTCTAGCTCCAACCCTAACCCCAACACACCCCTAACCCTAATCCCAACCTGATCCATAATCCTAATCACTAACCCTAACGATAATCACAACCCTTACCCCAAAACAACCCTTATGTCAACCCTAACCATAACCCTAATCAAAACCCTAAATCCAACACACCCCTAATCCTAATCTCAACCCTAACCTCAAACCTAACCCTAATCCCAATACAACCCTAATCACAACCCTAACCTTAACCCTAATCCCAAACCTAACCCTAATCCCAAGCGTAACCCTAATGCCAACCCTAACCCTAATACCAACCCTAATCCAAACCCTAACCCTAATCCCAACTCTAACCCTAACCTTAGCCCCAACCCTAGCCCTAACTTTAGCCCCAACCCTAACCCTAGCCCTAAGGCTACTTTCACACTTGCGTCGTTTGGCATCCGTCGCAATCCGTCGTTTTGGACAAGAAACGGATCCTGCAAATGTGCCCGCAGGATGCGTTTTTTGCCCATAGACTTGTATTGCCGACGGATCGTGACGGATGGCCACACGTCGCGTCCGTCGTGCACTGAATCAGTGTTTTGGTGGACCGTCAGCACAAAAAAACGTTCAATGTAACGTTTTTTTGTACGTCGCATCCGCCATTTCTGACCGCGCATGCGTGGCCGTAACTCCGCCCCTTCCTCCCCAGGACATAGATTGGGCAGCGGATGCGTTGAAAAACTACATCCGCTGCCCACGTTGTGCACAATTTTCACAACGTGCGTCGGTATGTCGGGCCGATGCATTGCGACGGCCCCGTACCGACGTAAGTGTGAAAGAAGCCTAACCCTAAATTTAGCACCATCCCTAACCTTAAATTTATCCCCAACCCTAACCCTAAATTTAGCCCCAACCCTAACCCTAAATTTAGCCCTAACCCTAACCCTAGCCCTAACCCTAGCCCTAACCCTAGCCCTAACCCTAGCCCTAACCCTAACCCTAATCCTAACCCTAGCCCTAACCCTAGCCCTAACCCTAGCCCTAACCCTAACCCTGGCCCTAACCCTAACCCTAACCCTAATTTTAGCCCCAACTGCTCTTGTCCTGCCTGTCGGCAGCCGAGACCCCAAAGACTCTCCCGGGGCCGGCCGGCGGGTGCACTGCGCATGCGCCAGCCATTTTGAAGATGGCGGCGCCCATCGGGAGCCACGAGGAGCACCGGGGGAGACAGGTGAGTATCGGGGGGCGATCAGGGACCCCTTTTCTCTGTCCTCTGATGTGCGATCACATCGGAGGACAGAGAAATTAAAAAGAAATCGCGTTTTTTTTTTGCGATCGTCGGTAAATGGTTAATTACCGGTGATCGCAAAAGCGGGGTCGGTAAAAAAAAACCCCGAATCATGTTCTCTGGGGTCTCTGCTACCCCCGGCAGCCGAGACCCCGGAGAAAATCCGACTCTGGGGGGCGCTATTTACTTTTTCCACAGCGCCGTTAATTAACGGCGCTGTGGTTTAAGTACCCTTAGCGGCCGCCGTTAAAAGGCGTATCGGCGGTCGCTAAGGGGTTAAAGAGATATACTCAGCATTACCAACAGATGTGTACACCCTTACCTTTCCACAAATTTTGTTAAGGACTCGAATGATACAAATTCAATACGTTATCATCACGTGCTAGCAAAACCCTCAACAGGGTGTTATTCCCATCACAACCGCTTAGAGCCAACACATACGCAAGTATACAATAAACTTCTCCAAAGTATTGCAAAGACATGTTGTTTTTCAAACTATTACAGAATACCCATCCCAGAATATGTGGAGCCAAGAGAAAAGGTGAGAAAGGACACGTATATGTGATTTCCCCTTAAAGAGGACCTGACACTTTTCATAAACATGTACATTTATTACCTGGTATAAATGCTGTTATTATCTTGAATCTGGCAAGATTGTATTTTTTTCCTGAGCCTATTCGTTCCTGAGATACAACCCTTCTTCCCTTTTAGTCCTTTGTACATAGTGGGCATGGTCCTCAATAAGGGAAAAGTTGAGGACCATGGCCATTTACATAAAATAACTAGATTTACATACAAAGAAGAGAGATTCATATCTCCGGAATGGAGGGGAGCACAATCAACTTTAAAGGGAATATGTCAGCAGGTTTATGCTATCTAATCTTACAGCGGCATAATGTAGGCAAAGAGACCCTGTATCCAATGATGTATCACTTAGTTTACTGGGTGCAGCCGTTCTGACATAATCAGAGTTTTTAGATTTAGCATGAAGCAGAGCCGAGAAAGCTAACCCCACCCACACCAGGCTCTCTGTGTATGTTGTCTGTAGACAGTGAGGTGCTTATCACAGAAGTGGGCATGTCTTACTATCAGGCACGCTCTTCTGTGTATGACAAATAATAAGCTCCTGGTGCTAAAACAGTCATTGCAAATAAACAGCAGCACGGACCTTGATAAGAGAGGGATCACAGAAATCTGTGTTTTAACACCTAGAGCTTTGTATTCAGAATACATAGCAAAAACCTGCTGACAGATTCCCTTTAAGTTTGGCTTTCTGTATAATATTTCAATATATATTATTATACTACTTAAGTATGCCTAACACAGGTTCTGGAGTCATAAAGTTTATAAATTATGTGTCATCACATATCATCTGATGCAGTTATAGTATTATGTATTTTATGTATGTATTTTATGTATATCATCCCATTACATACCCTTAACAACTGCATCACCAGATATCAGAAGGTTGCCCTCTTGCCCTTGAAATATTCCCTATATCTTGTAGTAAATATTTGATAGCGAAATCTCATCAATTTGGGTAAAGAAAACCGCAATTAAATTATAATATGTGAAAGTGAGTCTAGTCGTGCAAGACAAAAATTATCTATTTGGTTAGTGGAATGAATTTACTGTGAAAGTGGAAAAAAAATCATTTAGAACATTAATTGATAGTGAGTTATTCATCATGGAAATACAGAAATTTTGTTTTTTTTTAAATAAATTTTTTTACAACAATCTAACTTTTATGACTAGAAAATAATACTATTTGATGTCATTGTTATATTGATCACATTACATCCTCCTGAACTGGGCATAAATAAACCAAAGTTCAAAGTGATTGTCTGGAAGGACCTCCGAACCTAGGTTACTGGGAATTGAATGTTATGCGTTATGTTTTTAGAATTCTTGTCTATGTGTTTTAACGAGCCTGTATAATTGTATTTTTTTTAAATTCTGAAATAATATGGAAAGGTTGTGTCCGTGCCTTTTTCATTGAATATACAAAAACCAAACCACATAATTATGACTGTCTTCAAAACATACATTACTGAAGGCCCCTCAGAAGCATTGTTGGCTTCCTCATACCAGACTGGACATAATGTATGAGCTACAAATGGCACTTATTATAACTGGAGCTCTATAAACTAGTAAAGTGAATCACTTTTTTCTTAGGATGCTTTCTAGTAACGACCATTGAACGATGTGCTTATACTAAACATAATAATTATAGTTATCATGCTATTTCCAGGCACACCAATTATGTACCTTACCTTGAAGTCAAAAAGTTCAGAACAGAATGCTTTATATTGCTTAAAGTCTTCGACAGGTCGATCGGGTTGTGGCTGTGATCTCAATTTTTTCAAGTCTGTCTCTAAATCATCATCCTGTAAATGCAACACAATACTGTTACATGTATAAAAGAACTGTGGTCAGCAGCTCTCGAGACAGAAACCAGAAACTTTATGGAATTCTACAAAGTTGGAGGCCAAATACTGTACATACAAGGTAATGCTTGCAATATCAGTAGGGTCTATCAACGTAGAAGAAGCATTGTGTAAAAAATGATTGATTAGAGCGTGCACACCTCATGTATCTCAAACAAACGGTCAAATAGTTTGAAAATTAAAGTTGGGCAATCCTCTAAATTTGAAATAAAAACCATCCCTTTATTTACAGTACTCATTACGGTCAACTTCAACTAAAGACTTTCTTTAATAACACCTACTTTGGAAAACTGACTCAATTTTTTGATATAAAGCATATTTCATTTTTTTTAAATTCTGACATAGAAAAATTTGACCTACATACAGATGGTATTCTCAAGTAAGTGTTCATTTCAAGAGAGCACTTATTTGAGAATGCCCCAGTATATAAATCAGATGTTTCACTAACTGTAGTTGTTCTTTACTATCCTTTACTACTTTTTTTTGTCTTGAGTTTAGCAAAAATATAGGGACTTATTCATTAAGACAGGTGATCGCTGAGTGCGATGCCTCTAATTCATGTAGAGGTGCATGCCCCTTAATGAATTAGGTGTATCCGTTAACTTGCGTGTGTCACATCCAGAAATGTACTACAAGCATGGCGTGGCTTTTCATGACTTGGTCTGGAGGGCATAACCACATTTTGTCGTACCCTTACTATGACCATATTGGCATAGTTGGCCAAGACTGGCATGAAAACGCCAATAGGCACAAGCTTCTGACCTTAAGGTGTTTTGTGGCAGAATTCTGGCATAAATAGCCCCATGGATTTTATGGTATAATGCTGATTCAGAAAAGTAGGATTTCCAGTTGACTTAAGTTTGCCTTTGTAGAAGGTTACCCTATTGATCTTTGCTCATTTATTATTTTTACAGAAAACTTTAATATAAATAATGATTGTTCTTTCCAAAGAGTTTTGTCACAGTTCCTCCTATCAGTGTCTCTAGATGCAGTGAATGAGTTCTGCTGTCCAATCTAGGACAGGTGCATGCTGAGCTGTCAGTATAGTGATGGACAGCTCAGCCATCCAATTGGATGCTGGGGCATGCTGAGCTGTCAGTATCTTGAGTGACTGTTTAGCTGTCCAATCAGGAACAGGGTGTGTCAGGGCTTCATCCATGTCTCTCCTGTTTGGAGTTATTACCTGCCTTAGATTATTGCCAATTGTAGCTTTGCTCAAGAGATGTGTGTGTGTGCTCCTAAGTTGTATTAAGATCTTTGTTGCTCCACCATGGATTTTCCTTTGACCTTGTGTTTGCCTAGCCCTTTTATCATGATCCACTACATTCTTGGAATTCTGACCCCAGACTGTGACATGACTACACTTTTGTTTCACCCCCTATCTATGAGTTACCTGGCTTTTGACCTTGGATCTCCTGACTACACACCCTAATGGCTTGTCCATGAGTAGTGACTAGCATCACAAGTTTGTCTTGGAGAGGTATTCATGCGCTCTTTTCCTCTTACCCCATCAAGCCACATTCAAATAACATCCACAGTTCAAATCAATGACACCAATTGACACCAGTTGTCACATCAATTTTTAGACCTATTTTTTCCTGTGTTTTATCCCCTTCCCATCATATGACATACTATTACATCATATGTCAGTTCCCTGCCTTTCATACAGGTTCAGGAGCTGAGATTGAATAATTCCTGGCAGACAACGGCAGTGTCACACAGGCAACATCTGCGTCTAACAGCATATTAGCATTAGGATGATTGCAGGTTCAAATCCCCTAAGTGAAATAAAAAAAGTTAAAAAATGTAGACAAAAAAATCAAATGACGTAACTTTTAAAGTTATGGCTCTTAAAAGAAGATGGCGAGGAAAAATATGAAAATTCAATGATGAATTCCTTGATGTGCACCATGCAAATTGCCTCTTCAGAGAAAAAGAGGACTTAAACTTTATAGCGCCACCTGTTGGAAGTAGCGATCCTACGCGTCAAAATCAACCCTTTAACGAGTCGTGCAATATGACTTACGATAAAAGCCAAATCAGTATCTTAATTCGCAGATATGGTGTTTTGGGCTGTTTGCCCTCGTCAGTGCGAAGCATGAGAACTAATTTGACTAGGTAAGAGGCTCTGGACTGAGGTCTAAGGGGTAAGGTTTCTACTTATGGAGAATGACATAACAGCTTTGGATTGTCAAGGTGAGGAGGCTTATTCGCCGTGCAATGCTCCTCTGGAAAATTTAATATGCATTGCATGGCGAATAATGAGCATTGCACAGCGAATAAGCCTCTTTACCTTGACAAGCCAGAGTTGGTATGTCACGCTCCATTAGGAGAAACCTTACCCCTTAGACCCCAGTCCAGAGCCTCTCACCTAGCCAAATTACTTCTCATGCTTTGCACTGACGAAGACCAACAGCCCGAAAAACCGTGTCTGCGAATTGAGATACTGATTTGGCTTTTATCCTAAGTCATATTGCACGACTCATTAAAGGGTTGATTGTGACTTGTGGGATCGCTACTTCCAACAGGTGGCGCTATAGAGTTTAAGTCCTCTTTTTCTCTGAAGAGGCAATTTGCATATTAAATTTCCCAGAGGAGCATTGCACGGTGAATAAGCCTCATTACCTTGACAAGCCAGAGCTGGTATGTCACTCTCCATAAGGAGAAACCTTACCCCTTGATGTGCACCGCAATTTTGCCACAAAAAATAGTTTAAAATAAGTCAACCACGAGGAGGCCAAAATGTCCAAAGCTGAGTAATCTTGCATGAGCCACTGTGATAAATTGATCACAGTTTTATAGTATTTCATGTACGTTTAAGCTGCCTACTGTATGTGTTGGAGAGGATTGGTAAATATGCCTCTAAGCTTTCACGCTGAATCTCCAATTCTAATTTAGCTATATTAGAATTTAGCGTTAAGTCTTAAAATTTGTGAAATAATGAAAAATACAAACTTCATCCTTTTCATCATTTGTGAGATTTTTATCCATGTCTTCATCTTCATCCTCAGATTCATCTATCAGATAAAATTATAGAAACTGATAAGAATAAGACAATACCTCTAAATGCTCAGCTTCGTCATTGCTACCACATAATCTGCAAATGTGTCCGATATATTCAGAGATAATTCAGAAGAGATAAGATGATGCAGGTTATGTTGGTAAAAGTATTTTTGACTTTCTTAAATTATATACAAATTACATAACAATTTGGCCCAATTTTTATGTTCGGATCTCTAAGCTATAAAAAACACAAAAGATCACTTAAGTGAAAGTTTTCTATAACCCTAAATTAAAAGGGTATGCTTAGCAAATGAACCTCATACATTACCAGTGCAGGTAATGAGATAGTGAAACTATCTACATCACAACTTTTTTTTAGATGTATGCAAATGTAAATACTTGTAAAAATGTGTTTTAATCTAAGATGAAAAAAAGAAAAGAAACAAAACAAATTTCTTCTGCTTCATTAGTATAGAGTCGTACAGAAAATATACAAATCCAAAGAAGTCAACATCACTTTTAGGTTAGGGTCACACAATCGTATATATGCTCTCATCCAAGAGAATCAGGCCAATTATGCTCATCACACTCTGATTAGAATTTGGTCAGACTGTGACCATAGTGTGATCCAATTCTCTTGAATGAGGAAAAATGTAGAAAAAAATTCTCCATCTTCTCTGCTGTGTCAGTCTGTGAAAATCTGCACTCTCACCTCAACCAACTGCAGTTCCATGGTTTCAATGAACTCAATCTGATCAGATCTAACTCATGCATGCTGTGATTTTTTCCTCGGACCAACTCGGTCCAAGGCAAAAAATCAGACATGTGTCCAGCTCTCCAAACACAACCTCAATGTAAGTATAGAGGCATGACGATAAATTGCAACAAATATTATATGATAAAAAATTGAATTTTTATTATAAACATAGAATAAAGTAAATATAAATACATTGAATTCAAGCTAAAGAACATACGAGTAGTGCCGGAGCATTGGGACATGAAAAATATGTATGTATATTGGAAATTGTACCGCCTATAATGAAAGGAAAAAATCCCCCAAACAAAGAGAATTTGGCATAAATTGAAGATGCCCCCATTGAAGAAGCATAACGCAAAACGGCGCTGTTGGGGTGAGAGCGCGAGGTAGCAGGGACTCTTTGCACTTAGCACTTTACAGGTATTGTACGGCTTATTATATTATGAGATGCACAATTACCCTTCACTGGCATTTACCACGTCTATTATGATTGATTTAAAACCCATGCACAATTCATGATAAATCATCACATTATGCACTATGCACTTTATTTGTAAATCATGAATCAGAATTGACTTTATGCCAAATTCTCTTTGTCTGGGGGATTTTTTCCTTTCATTATAGGCAGTACACTTTCCAATATACATACATATTTTCATGTCCCGATGCTCCCGCACTACTCGTATGTTCTTTAGCTTGAATTCATTGAATTTATATTTATATTATTCTATGTTTATAATAAAAATTCAATTTTTTATCATATAATATTTGTTGCAATTTATCGTCATGCCTTTATACTTACATTGAGTTTGTGTTTGGAGACATTTACAATAGACGTTTTGCCTATTTTCTTTTTTTTGGACTGTGTTAATTTATGTGTCCAGCTCTATAGCATAACATTGTTCTGAGTGTGATCCGATGCTTTGTCGAATCACATTTGGACCGAAAATACGGTAATATGCACGAGCCCTTAGAGTGACTTTGCATCATAATTACTCTAAGAACTTTGTATAAAATGTCTGAAGATGAGCACAAAAAAAGCCTAAGGTACCCTTCAAGATTTTTTGGCCTCGTCTTCCTTAGTACTTAAGCGCACTTATGGACGAAATATAGCTTGAAGATTGTTCTATGGATAAATGATCCAATAATGCCACTTTTTGGCTCACATTAGAAAAGTTAGATTTGATGATAAACTAACATAAGAGCTATTACCATACTTTGCTGAACAGAACCATGACCGAATTCCATCAGTGATGGTACTTTGAGTTGTACCATCTATTTCTATAAGTAAACGTCAAGTGTACAAATACAAAAAGTTTTACAGGAAAACACAATCCTAAAAAATGTACCAATAATGGTTTGACTCATTCCACATGTGAAATATAAGTGGCTTGATGTGGTAAATGGCAGCTGTGGCTCTGCCCTAACAATATTTGCTCTGTACATTGCCCCATGGAAAGGGGTCCCAACACGTCATGTAGACACGTGCTAACTACATAAGACGACTTTAATATTCAATCATTTACTCTATATCAATAAATAAAATAGGTTCAAGTGATATCCTTTCGTTTGTTATTTGCTATTTTGGATGGCCGTTATAAATTATCATGATTAAGATAAATATACAGTACACAAAAAAAGTTATTTCCTTGAGTTATCTCTCTAGACTATTGCCCTGAGAGAATGTGAGGAAATGCTGTTATAAATTAAACCTCGAAACTATGTACCGCTTGTTTTTAGATTAATATACTTTGACTATCACTGTACTAAAGGTCTATATCTGCAGAATCACTCATTAATTGGTGACTTTTATTAATTTGCAAGTAGAAGACAGAATGAGAAATATCTCTAAATTCCATTTTTTTCACAACATTTATGAAGAAATTCAGAAAATGCTAAAGGATCTTAAAACTTGGAAATTATTATTATTATTATTATTATTATTATTATTTATTTATTTATTTATATAGCACCATTGATTCCATGGTGCTGTACATGAGAAGGGGTTACATACAAGTTACAAATATCACTTACAGTAAACAAACTAACAATGACAGACTGATACAGAGGGGCGAGGACCCTGCCCTTGCGGGCTTACATTCTACATAGTTTAATTAAAAGGGCTTTCTCTTTTTAGCATTCTGCACATCATCAGAGTCCATGCGTTAAAAATAATGAAAACCTTGCCAGTCATTCAGACTGTTTGCCCCCTTTCTTTAGAAGCTCTGTGTGCAGCTCCCATTAACCTTGCACATGCCATCTCAGATATTTACAGGTTTCAATTAAATACTTATCTGGATACACTGCCTCCTTTTTGCAAGGCATGGGAGAGGGAGCTTCATCAGACATTCACAAGAGAACAATGGAACAAATGTTTGTGTCTCTCCCATAAATCTACTATAGCCACTAAAGCTCAGGAAACAAGCTACAAATAAGTATCTAGGTGGTATCCTGTACCTTCGGTCCTAAATAAATGGTTCCCGTGGGTTTTCATTTTGTGCTGGGGATGTGGAGCTGACTCGGGTACAATGGCACAAGTTAGTGTACCGTCACACAGTGGCATTTTGATCGCTACGACGGCACGATTCGTGACGTTCTAGCGATATGCATACGATCTTGCTGTGTCTGACACGCTACTGCGATCAGGGACCCCGCTGAGAATCGTACGTCGTAGCAGATCGTTTGAAACTTTCTTTCGTCGTCAAGTGTCCCGCTGTCGTGGCATGATCGCATCGTGTAACAAAGGTGTGCACGATATTGTATACGATGTGCGCATAGAAACCAACGGCTTCTACATCGCAAATACGTCATGAAATTATCGCTCCAGTGTCGTGCATTGCAAAGTGTGACCGCAGTCTACGACGCTGGAGCGGTAATAGTGCGATGCTGGAGCGTCACGGATCGTGCCGTCATAGTGACCAAAGTGCCACTGTGAGACGGTACCTTTATGTTCATGCACAACCTTAGGGGCCTTCTGGAAGGGTGTTCTGAAAGCGGTTAAGGAGATGATGAGGGTATCACTCCCTAAGAGGCTGGAAGCAATTTTACTTTACGTGTTATCTATGCTTAAGGATGTCTTTAAAAAATTGTTACTGAGACATTTTCAGGCAGCTATGACAGTAATTCCACGCCAATGGAAATTGGCAGACCCACCTTCACTTAAAGAAGAATGGTTTGTGGAGATAGCTAGAGTTCACCGAATGGAATCCTTGATCGCCCAAATGCAAGAAGTTAATAAAACCGCTATAAAATGGTTTCATTGGGAGTCCTTTTTATCCTTCTCGATGTACCTAAATATGCTAAAATAGTTTCTAGCTTGTCCCTTTGCTTTCACTGACATATTTCTTATATTGTTCAAAATTCTATAGTTTCCCTGACGATGAGTTATACCTCACACAATCTTACATAATCCATCTGCCTTATGGATGAGTCGTCTCTGGTCATTGTAAATATTTTTTTACTCCCTTTCTCTGCCTTCTCTCTTTGCTACTTATTCTAGCTGACAGACTACAAGTTATTTATTTTGGATTACTATAGGTACCATATAATGTTGCTTATTTTCCTAAAACTAATCATTTTTTTAAAACGATTATTGTACTATGTGATATGTTTTTCATAAATTTGTTGTGTTTTTGTTTCTGTTGCATAATATAAATTCAACAAAATTTCGCTGTGTATTCGCAACTGCTCTAAGTATTGCTCACCGGCTGCTGATCAGATCAATAGCACTGCAGTCAATTACTGAGCTCAGTGACTGATGTCCTCTAAATCAGGAGATCCGCTAAGCTCAGTGATTGGCTACAGTGCTGTTGATGTGACATTACAGTCGCAGCCAATAAGCAGTCACTGAAACAGCATCAGAGTGACTGTGCTGGACCCGAGAGAGTGGAAACTGTCTGCTTCTATTGTTTTAAATACAGGCATGCCAATAGCATACAGAATACTAAAAAGTGAAAACCCCATTTACTCTGACTGAACTGGAGGAACAGGTTAATGCTGAAAAAAATATTTCCAAATTAATCACTAAGGAGATAAAAGACCATTTTACTTTCCTCCAAAAAATATCTTTTAATATTAAATGGTACTCTACATACCTTCTTGGGAGCAGATTTTCGCAGACACTGGTTTATCCATTCCAGGGACAAGATACGTATAGGAGCTAGATATACTGGACAGCGGCAGGATGCATTTTGGAAAACACTTTCTCAAAACCTGGATTGCTGCAGTGACTAAGTAGTCTAGGTTTTTGCAATGTAGACTTTCCTATAATGTGAAGAATAATATAGTAACTTATTCAGTATTTCCAAAGATAACCCTAACCATTGCATCCAGCAATTAAGTGTCATTTATATCCCCTGGCTCTTCATATATGCTGTCATTTGATTACAATATAGCAGTACAATCAATCGAAAATTATCGTTACTAAGGATTAAAAATGGGTGAACCCGAACAGTAAAGTTCAGGGTCTGCACTAAACACGGCCCTCGAACACAGATTTCTCCTGGAAGTCCATGTTACTGTTTGGGTTCAGCACCTTGAACATTGGCTGTTTCCCAATCTCTCATGTGCATGACAGTGTGAGAAATACCGGCGGCTCTGACCTGCGGTAAGATCCTTACCTTATCCTTACCGCGAGCTAAAAAACTGTGGCTTCCACACTGTCAGATGACAGCGTGATAGAGCAGCTGTGACCCACAGTAAAAAGGTTACCTCAGGTAACATGCGTCGGATGGTGAGGGAGTGATACTCTCATCAGCCTATGCATGCTGCTGCTGATAATGGGGGTGAACCCCACACTGTTTTTTAAATTGTTAGTTTAAAGGAAAAAACGGTGTGGGACCCTTCTATTCTTGATAAACTGCTATGATAAAGATGACAGCTGAGGGTTGCAGACTGCAGCTGTCAGTTTTGCCTGCACTGGTTATCAAAAATAGAACAGACCCCACTTCATTTAAAAAAAATAAAATTATAGCAAAGGCATCGAATGATGAATACACCCATCAGTGGCACCTGCTCTCGCTGTTACCAGCGACCAACAGGCATAGGCTGATGGAAGTAGTACTCTCTTATCAGCCGATGCCTGTGACGACAGGTAACCTTTTTACTGCTGATCCCAGCTGCTGGTTCACTCTGTTATCTGACAGCATGGGAAGCACAGCTTTGTGATCGTTGGTAATGATCTTACCTCAGATCAGAGCCTGTGATTGTCGGGCTGTCAAGACAGCATGGAAAACAATGGTTGTTTGGTCCCCCATTCATCTGAATGGGGTCTGGGTTTGGGTTCGCATACCATTTTTGGTATTGGAACCAAACTTTTTTTTAGATGTTTGGCTGAACCCATAGGACTCAAACATCCACGAGCTCTCCCATCGTAGGATAAAAATTACCTATTAAGAAAAGATCGATTTATTATTATTATTATTAGGTTAAATGTTTCAATAAGCCAGTGAAGATGGTGAATAGACAAAACTGGTTCATATATTATATGAATTTACAGCAAATTTAATCAAACTTTCAAACATTTATTTTTTTAGTAATCGCTGAAAGGGAATGGGACCGCTTGCCCTGGTCCCCAAAGCCACCATCATGTATTTATTTCACTATTAACCTCTTTACGACCTATGACCTATAGGTATGGCATAAGTCACCTATCCCTTTTTTATGCATGCTCCGGTGCTGAACCTGTATCTTCTCAGCATATGACAGCTGATTTCATCAGTTGTCATATGCTCCTAACAGTCACGGGTGGAATCATGATCCACCCGTGGCTGTTAACATGTTAAATGGTGCTGTCAATTTCTTGCAGCTGCAATTAACATGCGTGCCTGAAACGCTTCTCTAACCCAGCCTATCGGTGCCACAGTTACATGATTGCTGCTCAAACTAACAGAGGTTGAGCTGAGTGTTATTTGCAAAATTGGCCACAAAAATTTCACATAGGGGCTCGCTCACACTTGCATATTAAAGGACCATATTACTCTCACACCAATGTTATACAATGAGGCAGTGCAGATCTGCGTATATTTTTTCTCAGCTGTATTCAGCATGCTGCGATTTCACTCCAAAATCAGACAGTGTGAGAAAATAAATGGCACGTGGACCATCAGTATGGCATCAGATTTTTATGGATATATCACAATTCTGTAGCATAGGAAAATGTAATCCTTGTTTTTACTCAGCGGCTATTAATCTTTTACAGGACCATTTACAAACGGATAGCACACAGATGGCAAGTGAGAAAAAATTGTCCCACTCTCCTGGATGAGAATGGGACTGATTTATCCGCAAGTGTGAGAGAACCCTTGTACTGGGCATTGTAAATCAATCTGATGTACTAGAAGGAAAACGATCCCACTGAGCTATAGGAGTTCATGTGTCCAATTCCAAAGTTGATGACAGCTAATGTAATTGGGAAATCAACTCTTGACTTCTGCTCTATAATATTATAGCAACAAAAATCTTTTTTAGTTGGAGGTACATAGCAAAGTAGAAATTAAATATGTGTGTTTACTCATGCACATGAACCCATTGGACTTGTGTTCTGCCCAATAAGAGTATTGGGGGCTAAGCAGAACCATGTGCATGGGCCCTCATTTTAATATACATTTTATAATAGATCGAATGGTGGACAAATAGCCTACTGACAGGACTCGCTGTCAAGTTCAGACACTGTAAAATAGCTAGCATATATGACACAATAAAAGAAACCTTACATCCACCTTTTCTCTGCTTTTTCTGTGGCAAAGATTTAAATACATTGTCCAAGGCAATGTGTCTGGTTGGTGCTTCCCATGGCACCTAGCATCATGGTCCAAATACCCTTTTTTTTTTCTTTTTTCATTTTTGGACCCCAACTCTTCATTTTATCATGCTATAACTTTCTTGGTTGAAACTCTTCTAAAGCGTTTTTTTTAAATAAGTGATAGAAATTAGAATATTTTTTATTGTAACTAGACATTTCCCAGGAACACAAACAAAATCTAAATTACTTTTTTTCTTCAGAAATATTTTCGTTTCTAACTTAACGCTGTAAAATGTAATATATACCAGGAATCATCAAGGCCCCATCAGTTTTATCTTCAATATATTGCACCACACCACAACAGATTGTAATCTACTGTAATAGATACCAAACTCTGCAGGACATTGCTGCACAGTAATGAAATCTATATTACAAAGAACACATCATTTACTGGATTTCTAGGTTGGTCTTCTCTCTAATGTACACATTTTTCTTTGCTGCATATAAAAACCTGGAAATGTAAGAATCAAAATTAGAAATAATTTTAGGGCTGCAACAGTACAGTTTCAGTCACTATTTTAGAGAGCTGCAAATGCAGTAAAACTTCAGTAATATGGGTCATTTTGGATTACAATTGGCAAAAATGGCTGCAAACATTGGGGAGGGCATTGAGGGAAATGATTCCACAGTAAAACAATACAACAGACACCCAATGCTGCCTTACATTATCAACAATATCAATCTACCTGTGCCGTAGTGTACAGTATTTCCATTCCATTGGCTTGATGAAAAGCTTCCCGTCCAGAACGAACATTGGTGATATGTTTAAGACACCTCAGTAAGCCTCTACGAATAGGGACATAGTGGTTGGCAAAGTCACTGCTATGCCAGTCTTGATAAAACTGCAACAATGCACAAACATAGCCTCGGTTCACAGCTCTTCTGATATTTGATTCTGGATAAAGATAGAATTCAGTTTATTGTTGGATATTTTCAAGGCTCAACAATAGAGATGAGCAGATACATTCGCGAGAATCTGGTCCAACGTCCAGGTCAGTGATACTTGGCAGCTACGTGGGACGCCCACAAATCGACTTACCTTCCAGGGTGCCTGATGCCCGACTTAATTTGTCAGGGCTGATATGATGTTATCTATGTATCATATCACATAGATGGTGTCGCATTAGTCCTGGCTGATGAAATTTTGCGCCAAGAAAGCCAGAAGATAACACATTTGCGAGCCTCCCGTGTATCTACCAGGTACCACTGACCTGGACGTTGGACCGAAGTCCCGCAAATCAATCCTCTCTTCTTTTGTCAACAAACTTTGTATAAATCAATAGTACAAATTAATATGCTTCTTTCTCCCCTTATGAATGTCTTCTGCCTTGTAGGCTTACAATTCAGCAATACAACTAACATATGTCTTGCTCAAGACTGCCAGTTCAGTGAGGTATCAGATTAAAGCAGGTTATTAACGTTTATGAGGAGAGAAGAGCAAAGTGAAAGACATTGGCAAAGCCGTGGTATTGCCACAAAAAGACACTTTGCTGAGATATAATAGAAGCTAGTCTCCAACCAGTAGCTCAGAGACAACTGAATACTAGGGATGAAACATGCAGAAGGGAAACATTGATGAAAAATGCAGGTTTCAATGACGAGAAATAGTGGTATTCCTTGTGCACACACATGAAAGCATATTCCAAAAAGTCACCTAAACTACATGTTCTCTGTAAAGTAAATTTTTTGGTTTATTTAAGGAATTTATTGTATTTTTTGCACGTAGTTAAGGAATAAATTGCATTTTAAATCCTCAACTATTATAAACTGTCTGGGTAATTTATAGACACGGTAGGATCCTCAACTCTTGGTTAAGCCGACATCACACTGCAGTAGAATACGGCCGAGTGCTATGTGAGAAACAACCACATAGCACTCAGCCCAGTGTATAATCTATGGGGCAGCTAACATCACCG
Organism: Ranitomeya imitator; assembly: GCF_032444005.1. Taxonomy (NCBI): domain Eukaryota; kingdom Metazoa; phylum Chordata; class Amphibia; order Anura; family Dendrobatidae; genus Ranitomeya; species Ranitomeya imitator. The sequence goes on from NC_091285.1 coordinate 548,281,321, forward strand.
TTTATTTTCCTGGGCGTATTCAGCGTCCGTGTAAAATCACAGCATGTGGCGATTGTCACTTAGACTCACCTATGGGTGCGAGAAAAAAAAAATAAATCGCACAGCACTCGGACCATGCGAGTGCCATCTGATTTTTACGCACTGGTTTTCTTTGAAAAGTCGTCAATTCATGTGCCGGTTAGGTTACAATAAAATCACACTGACAGGTTAGAATAGAATAGGCAGAATAAATATATACATAGAATACATACAGTATATATAGATGTCAGTGGCACACGCACATATATATGTACAGCTCTGGCAAAAATTTAGAGACCACTGCAAAATTTTCTGTTTGTCTGATTTTTCTCGTGATAGGTATATTTTTGAGTAAAATATAAATTGTTCTTTTATTCTATAAATTACTGACATGTCTCCGAAGTTCCAAACAATAAATTTTGTATTTATTTTCTGAAAAAGAGAAATGGTCAAAATAACGAAAAAATGCATTGCTTGCAGACCTCAAATAATGCAAAAAAACAAGTTCATAATGATTTAGAAACAGCAATACTAATGTTTTAACTCAGGAAGAGTTCAGCAATCAATATTTTGTGGAATAACCATGATTTTTAATCACAGCTTTCATGAGTCTTGGCATGCTTTCCATCTTACTGCTTTTGGGTGACCTTTTGCCACTCATGGTACAAAAATGTAAGCAGCTCTTTTTTGTTTGATGGCTTGTGACTATCCATCTTCCTCTTGATTACATTCTAGAGGTTTTCAATGGGGTTCAGGTCTGGAGATTTGGCTGGCCATGACAGGGTTTTGATGTGATGGTCCTTCATCCACACCTTGATTGACCTAGCTGTGTGGCATGGTGCATTGTCCTGCTGGAAAATCAGTCCTCAGAGTTGGGGAACATTGTCTGAGCAGAAGGAATCACCTGTTTTTCCAGGATAGCCTTGTATGTGGCTTGATTCATACGTCCTTCGCAAAGAACATCTTGCCCAATTCCAGCCTTGCTGAAGCAACTTGTTGCATTACTGTGCGGTTGGAGGGCACCTCAAAACAATGCATCCGCATACATCTGCATGTCCTGCGTACCCATTGTTAAAGATAGGTACGCAGGATGCATGCAGAAGTAGGTGGGGCTTAGCGAGGATGTACGCAGCCCCCCGCAACGCCCCCGAACGCTAATGTGAACTTAGCCTTACACATTGCTGAACACATTTTTTTCCACTGGCATAGAAACATTAATTGGCCCTTAGTTTAACAGAATTTTGTACGACAGTGCATGACAGTATATTTTGGTTCAGAGTCAAACAAATTTTGCACTGTAAGTTAAGTCACATCTGACACATGAATTTAACCTTCCTCTAGTGTTAGTTTTCTGTTACTCTTTCTTATGTTAACGGGTCGGTTTTGACCCATGTATTAAATCACCCCTAGGATACCCTAAAAATAGTTATTTATGATCCAATTTGTTTCTTACCTCTTAGGTACCTTGTTAGGGTTTCTCATCCATGGAAGGATTGATTTTAATATTTTTGTTGTGGCCCCCTGGGCCTTTCATTTGAGAGCATACCCTTCATTTTCAATATAAAAATATTGTTAAATGAACCTCAAGAGAATAATATAAACTTAAAAAAGTTTGTTATATTACCTGACTATTACTGAAGGGTTTTAGAACACATTTCTTAAATGTAAAAAATATATACATATATATATTTGATATTATTAACTCTAGTAACATCTATGGTGTTACGGGTCAATTTTGACCCATATCTACCATATTTTTCGGACTATAAGACGCACCGTACCATAAGACGCACCCCAAATTTGGGGTGAATATTGCAGAAAAAAAGATTTTTTATAAGATGGGGTCCGTCTTATTGTCCGATTTTAAGATCTCTTACCTGAGGGCAGGCAGTGGCAGAGCAGGGTCACAGGAGGCATTGTGGTGGCAGAGGTGAGGTGATGCTGAGGTGCGGTGGGCGGAACGGCATGCACCTGAACAGGGTCCCATCCTGCTTAGGTGGGCAACGCCATGGCCTGGTGTCCATGGGAAGGTTGCGGCAGTGCTGTGGCGGTGGCAGATGTGCGGTGACATCCTCAGGTGGCAGCAGCCAGCGTCCCTTCCACATTTGAGGTGATGCCACAGCAGTATTGAAGGAGAGCAGCCGAGCTGGGTGAGTTATGGTTTTCCCAGTGGCGGTGGGCTTACCGACATTGTAGCAGCGACAGAGGTGCAGGGATGATGTGGCGCGGTGACCGGTATGGCGTGAGCAGGGTCCCGTCCACATTTGAGGTGAATCCGCGGCCCGGTATTGAAGGAGAGCAGCAGAGCTGGGTGAGTTACGGTTTTCCCGGTGGCGGCGGCCATCTTTCTGAGGCCGCGCGTGCGCAGATTAAGTTTTCTGCTTCCTGGGGCTTCAGGAAAATGGCCGCAGGAAGCCGCGCGTGCGCAGATGGAGATTGCGGCGGCCATTTTCCTGAAGCCGAGATCTCAATCTGTTAACTCTGCTTCAGGAAAATGGCCGCCGCGATCTCCATCTGCGCACGCGCGGCCTCCCGCGGCCATTTTCCCGAAGCCCTATGGGAGGTGGAGCTGCATATTCATGACTGTAATCGGCGGCACCACGTGACCGCTCATACAGGAGAAGCTGGCGCTGAGAGGAAGCTGCGAGGGAGCTGGGTGAGTATTTTAGTAACAGCGGGCGGGCGCACAGGGGGTGGGAGGGGGGCGGTGACAGGGATCTTTATTCTAAACAGGGAAAAAAAAGGATTGTTCATATCTTCTCTACAGCGAACGCTGCTGGAGAGAAGATATGAATGGCGGCTTCACCACCACGCTGGGGGCACAGCGCTTACTGTAGCACTGTCTCCTGCACAGCACACGGACAGCGTCCGTGTGCGGTACGTGTTTTACACGGACCCATTGACTTTAATGGGTCCGTGTAATCCATGCACTCCCACGAACACTGACATGTCTCTGTGTTTTGCACACGGACACACGGTCCGTGAAAACACGCTGACATGTGCAGAGACACATTGATTTCAATGTGTCTACGTGAGTCAGTGTCTCCGGTACGTGAGGAAGCTGTCACCTCACGTACCGGAGCCACTGACGTGTGAAACCGGCCTTAATGAATATTCCTAGAAATCAGATGAGATATGCTGCTGTGATTAATTTCTATATGAGTTATTTTTTTCAAATAAAATGAAAAAATGTTTAACAATTGCCTTCTGTGTTCTATGTTCTATTATTCACCTGATGTTGCATCATTTTTTTTACACGTATACCATTACTCTTTAAAGGGTCTTGTCAGCATAGGTGGGCTGGGCCTGGGGGGCAGGGAGGCAAATGCCCCCATGGCTGCTCCCCCAGCAGCTCTGCAGGGCCAGCCACCTGATGGCCATGCACAGCATTGTCTGCAGACATGGCCGCACACATCACAGTGTGTCTCATAAGCCACAGACCGCAGCTTATAAGAGACATCAGCTTGCTCATGCAGGTGTCTTGTGCCGCTCTGTAGGCCGGAAAAGAAGACAGAGGCTGCAGTGTCGGGAATCAGGATGAGGTGAGCATAAACTTCAGTATTTTTTATATGAACTGGCTGTGGGGCCATCCTACTACATATATTGGAAGGATTGGAGCCACCATACTATATATATGGGTGGAGAGACTGTGGCCATCATACTATATATGGGGAAACTGGGGCAGACAGCTTAATTTCACTGATACAAAATTACAATGTGGGATATGGGAGCTGTATCACGTTTAGCGACAGAAAAAAAATTGTTTTTTGATCTACATGAGCTATGCAGACAGTTGAATTTCACCAATAATAAATTACAAGGTGATTTATGGCCTGCTGAATCACATTAGGAACTGCCAAATTTTTTTTTTACTGTGCAACAGCTCTACACACAGAACTATTTCACTGCCACAAAATTACAAAGTGTGATATGGTAGGCTGCATCACATTTAGCAACAGATTTTTAAAAAAAATCTGCATGAGATATGCAGAAAGTTGAATTTCACTGACACTAAATGACAAGGTGATATATGGTGTGCTGAATCACGTTTGCCATTTCACCCCTCCATTTTTTTTTACTGTGCAACAGCTCTAGTCTGCACACAGAATAATTTCACCATCACAAAATTACAATGTGGGGATACTTGTATTGTTTAAGATTATTGTACTTGTTTTTATTATATATACCCCTCCTCACATGTAAAGCACCATGGATCAAATGGCGCTATAACAATAAATAATAATAATAATAATAATATGGCAGGCAGTATCACGTTTAGCAACAGAAAAAATATATATATTTTAATGTGCTTGAACTTTGCAGACAGCTTAATTTCACCACCACAAAATTACAATGTGGGATGATATGGTGGGCTGTATCACATTTAGCAACAGAATTTTTTTTCTTTAATGTGCTTGATCTCTGCAGACAGCTTAATTTCACTGCCACAAAATTATAACGTGGGATATGGGATGCTGAATCATGGTAGCAACTACAAAAAAAATATTTTATTCCTGGCCAACAGCTCAAATCACAGAATAATGTCACCACACCACTAAATGACAAGGTGATATATACCTTGCTGTATCAGATTTAGCAAGTGAAAAGTCTTCGTTACTTACCAGTAATGGTATTTTTCGGAGCCCATGACAGCCCCTTGAGAAAGGGGATCCGCCCTTCAGGGACAGGAAACCAACAGATACAAAAGGGCGGCACTGCTCCCATGCATCAGTTGGATTACAGTGCCCGAGAGGACCACCATGATTACTGGCAAAAATATCTACAATACTCTAACAATGAACAATTTCACACCCGTGAAAACTTATAAGTAGAAGAAGTGCACACCCACACGTGAAGGGAGGGAGTTTAAGGGTGCTGTCATGGGCGCCGAAACATACCATTACCAGTAAGTAACTAAGACTTTATTCTGTCTCCCATGACAGCACCACAAGAGAATTACAGAGAGGTAATAACAGCCTTAGGGAGGAACCACAGCCTGCAGCACCCTTATACCGAAGGTCAGATCTGAGGAAGCACTCATATGCAACCTATAATGATTACAAAAGGTGGAAGGAGAAGACCATGTAGCTGCCTTATATATCTGGTTGATGGAGACCTCCGACCTCTCCGTCCAGGAGGTTGCCATGACTCTAGTGGAATACACCCTTAGCCCCTCCGGTTCTGGCCTTCCACTCAATGTACTGTATATGCTTAAGAAATAGCCTCCCTAATCCACCTAGCTAAAGTACTCTTTGACACCCTAAGGTCCTTCCTGGCACCCTGGAAGGATACAAACAAAGCATTATCCTTCTTCAAAAGATTAGTGACTGATAAATACTCTAGCAGGCATCTCCTAATGTCTAAAGTATGGAGCTTCCTTTCTTTCTGGTTAGTAGGATTGGGGAGGAAAGAAGGGAGAACTATCTCCTGCGACTTGTGGAATCTGGAGGCTACCTTGGGCAAGTAAGCTGGATTTGGCCTAAGCACCACCCTGTCATCCAGGAACTGTGTATATGAAGAGAGTCTAGAAAGAGCCTGGATATCACTCACCCGCCTCACCGATGTTAATTCGACCAAGAAGGCTACCTTGAGGGAGAGCACTTTCACTGAAGCTGAGATAATGGGCTCAAACAGAGGCTCTGTCATGGCTGTGAGAACCAAGTTCAAGTCCCACGGCATAATCCATTTTTTATGAATGGGCCTAGATCTGCGCAACTCTTTAATAAATCTGGCCACCCAGTAATAACTCGCGATGTCACAGCTAAATAAGGCCACTAGGGCTGACACTTGCACCTTAATGGTACTTGTGGAAAGACCCATCTCCAGACTCTTTTGAAGGAGATCCAGAATTTGACTTATTGGCACCCTCTCCCCGGCTCTAAATTCTGAGGTAGCTAGAAATTTCCTCCAGGTTCTGGCGTAGATCCTGGTCGTAATTACCTTCCTACTCTTTAGGAGAGTGGCTATTAAATTGGGGGAAAATCCTTTATCCCTCAGTAACTACCTTTCAAATTCCACACTGTCAGATGAAGCTCTGCCACTTGTGAGTGGTAGACTGGACCTTGGGAGAGGTGATCTGGATGCTCCGGTAGCACCCATGGTTCGGAGACCGACATGGTCCTTAGCCATGAGAAGCACACCCTCCTGGGCCAAAAAGAGGCAATTACTATAACCCTTGCCCTGTCTTCCCTGATCTTCCTCACCACTAGAGGCAAAAGGGCTAAGGGGAAAGTCCCACTTTATCAAGAAGGCATCAACCATCAGAGGTTTCTCTCTGGGGTCGAGAGAACAGAACCATTTCACTTTTCTGTTCTTCTTGGTGGCAAAGAGGTCTACATCTGGCTGACCTCACATCCAGATAATCTGGTTGAAGATGCACTTTTCAGCTTCCATTCTCCCTGTCTTAGTAGGTTGCAGCTCAAAAAATCTGTCCTGATGTTGTCCTTTCCTCTTATGTGCAGCGCTGTAAAAGATAGAAAATGCTCCTCTGCTATTTGATACAGCCACTTTGTCACTTCCATTAGGGGTCTGGATCGAGTTCCACCTTGGTGGTTAATGTAGGCCACCACAACCTGATTGTCAGAGAGGATCCTTAGGTGATGACCCTTCATATAATAGTTTTCAAAAATTAGTTTTATTGCTGAACCAATTGATTCCATCTTGAAGGGGCAAACTACCAAGAACCCATTTAGAGCTCTAAGATTAATGATTGTCCTGAAGGAGCCATCCATTTTCTGAACGAGAAAGAGGGGGGAGTAGAATCCTCTACCCCTCTCTGACCCCGGAACCTCCACCAGGACCTCCTGATGACATAGCTTCACAACCTCCGCCACTAGGGCGGCTTGTTCTGAGGGGGATGACCAGGAAGGGGTTACCATGAATTTGCCCTGCTGAATAACAGAAAATTACAATCTCAGCCCTGATAATATTAGGCTATGCACCCAGTCACTATTGGTAATCCATATCCAGACTGCATAGAAGGCAGACATTCTACCCCCAATGGGGGCCGCCAGTCATTGGAACGGTGTCTTACGCTCTCATGATGAGCCTCCAAACATGGACCCGGTACCTCTTCTCTACCTCTCATCCCACTTGGCTTGGTCCCTAGAAGGCTTCCTACAACTGAACCTTCTTCTACTAAAGGGACGCCGGTAGGAAGGGGCCAACAAGCTGGGGTATTTCTTTTTATCATCCCCTGCCTTCTCCAGAAGCTCATCCAGGACCGGTCCAAAGAGGTACTCCCCTTCACATGGAATGGAACAAAGTCTGGACCTGGCCTGAATATCCCCCCACCAACACTTTAGCCATAACGCTCTCCAAGCTGCATTAGAGAGACCCGCTGCTCTAGCTGCCATCCTGACTGAATCCGCTGAGGCATCAGACAAAAACGCCGTGGCACCCTGAATCATCGGTAAGGTACTTAGAATAATCTCACGAGAGGCTCCCCCTTTCAACTGAGTCTCTAGTTGGCCCAGCCAGACCATCATTGACCTGGCTGTACAAGTGGATGCCACTACTGGTCTCAGGGATCCTGCTGACATCTCCCATGCTACTTTAAGGAACATTTAGGAAAAAGGTTCCCGTCAGGGACCAGAAACCAACTGATGTGTGGGAGAGGTGTCGCCCTTTTTGTATCTGTAGGTTTCCAGACTCTGAAGGGGGGGATCCCCTTTCTCGTGGTGCTGTGGTAAGGAAACTAGCAGGTGCGTAGGATGCAGTGACACACAGGAGACAGAGCAAGGGTAAACAGGTTCTTTATATCAAACAGTGATAGTACAAGCAGGGGGTAAAGGATGTGAACTTGCAGATGGGGAAAGTCAAATGCAGAAGATAATAGCAGGTTAACTTATCAGTCTCGAGATCGAGATGTCTCCGATCCGGTCCAGCAGAAGAGCGATGCCCTGTCACCTTGCAATGATGAATCCTCCGGGTCCTTCGGCACGTGATCACCTGATCTGTGCCCACGGTGGGGTAGAGATGAAGGTCGGCGGAACAGTGGAAGAAGCAGAAAGTTCAGTAGACAAGGCCGCAGTAGAAGCACACAGTCCAGCGGACACAGCCACAGGCATGTCTGCTGGTGCTTCCGTGGTGATGAGTGGATGCACTCTATCCTGGTCACTACCCGGTGTGGATGTCTCTCTGGACTGAGGGTAGCATGTGTCGGCAGTCTTGCTAGCTGGGAATGCAGGCACAGCTAGCTGGTATGGGTCTATCGAGAGGGAGTCAACCGTTTCACTGCTCACAATCTCATTCGCTGCCAAGTGTGTCATCTTCTCGCTCACACCGCTATTTATGTCGGACCCACCCCCACCAGTCAGGTGTTCAGAACTGTGGCAATCAGGAACCTCTTCCCCCTGGAATATTGGTGACAGTCCCGACAGTTGCAGCCCAGACACGCAAGAGGGACCGTTGACTCGGTGGTACACCTCCCTGCACTGTCATGGAAGACCAAATAAAAATAAGATTTAGAAAGGTCTACTCGTGCATGGAGCACAATAGATGCAGTGCACAACACAAATGTGAGCTGCTCTCTTTGACTGTGGACCTCATTAATGGCAAAACAAAAAATCTACTCGAAGGTCGATTTCACAGCTACACAGGACACTGGCTATCAAAACTAAATGACTAAGTAACAACCGCCTGGCTAACTAGCTAAAATCTATCAGCAAACAGTCCCACACATAAAGTTAGAAAGAAAAAAGTATACAAGCACGCCTCTCCTCTGAGCTTTGACAACACCCTATCCTCATCAAACATGTGCCCTGTGCTCAACATACACCACCATTATCATAGCCAAAGTGCTTAAAATACTTTAGTGGCAACGCAAATAATTTCTCTCACTTTTTACCAAATGAAATTTTGCTCGTCTTTCAGATCACAAATCTGAATGTGCCATATTCGTGCCGATTTTATGTTTGGCGATAGTTTTTCGAACAAATTCGCTCATCACTTTTTAAGATGAAAATGTTACAGGTCTCGGAAAATGGAGACAAAAGCAAAAAATTTTTTTTTACAAATTTCCTAATTTGTTTCAACCACTTAAATAAAAAAAACTATACATAGTCGGTATCTGTGTACTTTTACTGAATAGGAGAATAATATTGCCAGGTCAGTTTTATCATATAGTGAACATAGTAAATAATAATAATAATAATCTTTATTTTTATATAGCGCTAACATATTCCGCAGCGCTTTACAGTTTGCACACATTATCATCACTGTCCCCGATTGGGCTCACAATCTAGAATTCCTATCAGTATGTCTTTGGAATGTGGGAGGAAACCGGAGTGCCCGGAGGAAACCCACGCAAACACGGAGAGAACATACAAACTCTTTGCAGATGTTGTCCTGGGTGGGATTAGAACCCAGGACCCCAGCGCTGCAAGGCTGTAGTGCTAACCACTGCGCCACCGTGCTTGCCCCTGTAAATAAATAAATAAAATAAAAAAACTATAGAGAAATTGCACTTATTTTGCAATTTCAATGTACCTCAATTTTTTCCCATTTTCTGGTACACTGTGTGGTCAAATTATAGATTTAATTCAATAGTGCAACTTATTTTGCAAAAAGCAAGCCCTCATATGGCTATATTGATGAAACAATAAAAAAGTTATGGATCCTTAAAGAGAGGAAAAAACAAATGTGAAAAAAGGAAAATGGCCATGGCATGAAGAGGTTAAAGCACAATTCCAGTTTTTTTTTTTTTACAGGGCTGAAGTGTTGCTACTAATATAAGTTTCCTGCCCCTAAATTTATACTTACCAGCTGCCATCTTTATTGGAGCCGCTCAGGTCAGCTTTCTGCAGTTTGTGACCCGCCAGTTCGCTGCAGTGTTTACTGGTTGATTCAGAAGTCACAAATAAATGAAAGTCTAGGAGAGCCTGAACAAGGCCAGAACAAGACTCTCATAGACTTACATTGAGAGACATTGACCACTATGTCAGACTTCTGGTCAGTCAGAAGTTGCAGTAACAAGATGATGTCATGGGACCGGAGTGGTGCTGGGAAGAGCTGAAGACAGTAGCTGGTAAGTACAGTATATTATTAGAGGCAGGGAACTTACATTAATAGCATCACTCCAGCGCAGAAATAAAAAAAAACACTGAGGGGCTATTCATTCATTGTCAGATTACTGTTACTTATTGCCATTAATACTAACGCGACTTGTTTTATTGCTAAATTCATTTAAACATCTCTACTATATATTAACTATGGGAGGAATTTAACATTACTGATATGCTATGGCTTGTACAAAAGCCTGCTGGAGCAATATGGGCAAATAATTTTGGAAACTTTCCTTGATTCCTATATAATTTACGGCTGTTTTCCAGTAAAGCAATATTAAATTTGTCCTACAGTTTTTGGCCAGATGCCTTTTCTTTAGCTTTGGATACAAAAGGTCAAAAATTCACAAAATTTCATGTGATCCCATTTACATCTACGTTTATTACTTCATTGCCGCTTCTTTCAGATTTTAGGAATAGCTCATTATGTCTCAATATTCTTCACAACAAAATGGCAAGGACCACTACTGACTCCAAATGAGGTCAACGATAGGTTCGAGAAGGAAAGGAAACCACAACATAAGTATGGGCAGCCTTGGATCCCTCACAACAATGACATTTGAATTGAATCTTCTTACATGTCGAAGTGCTTATATAAGCTGATCTATTTTATTTTTCACATTAAAAAGTTGTGATTTCTATCCTAACACTAAAGAAGTTTCTATTACAGCTTGTAAAACACATTTTTTTTGATTACCAACCCAAGAATATAGTTTGTCTGTTTTAAAATTTATGTAGGTTTTCTTTGACTTTGCATCAGGGCATTAAATACTTTATACTAAAATGAGAAGTTTTCTTGCTGTGAGGAAACTTTTGGGTAATTTGTGGTGTTGCTATAAAGACACTGATTTTGCGGGATGGAAAAGTGACAATTTGAGGTCATTTCATTTAAAATGTATGAAACTCATTTGCAATTCCTGAGTTACTGCAGCAGCCTCCAATCTTATCACTTATTGTTGTTACTTATTTATAAGTTGACAGCATATGCTGACATGTGGCTCTGTGTCGTGTGTGGGAAATGAGATATGCATCTCCACACATTTTCTTGTTAAAATATCCCAAAATAAATTATTGATGGCCATAGAAAGAGAAGGTGACTGTAATCAAATAAACAACCGTTTTGTCCATAAGAAAACTGTACCAACTAGAATTGGGGTGTTCTGAAAAATGAAAAAAAATGGCTAATAAAAATAATAATGATCATTAATCCATGCATTTCACTTTTATCAGGATCCACTAAATGGCTAACCTCATGATGCCTCGATTCACCATATGCAGAGATGAGTGAACATGAACCCAAACCGTCAGATATAAGCAATAAATTACTTGGCACTCAGGAGAATTTTTTCATGATAAGAAGTGAACAATTCGTTTATTAGGTGCATCTAGTTCAAATTTAAATGTTTTCGGTCTAATCACAAGACCTTCATCAGAAATCTTTTGAGAATATTGTTACACGACCGACAACAATAGTGGCCGTAAGAACGGATCCGGCCTGGTGTTTCGTGAGTCGTGAGCCTCGTTCAGGGGATACCATAAAAGATTATGAAGTGACCTCCCAAGACGTGGGGTCACAGAGAGATGGTGCAAGGTGAAACTGCCTGGGGGTCCGGAGCTGTGGGGGATGAGCGCTATGGAGAGGCGAGAAACTCGCAAGAGCGGTAGCACTGGAACCTCGGAGCGCACCGGCACCGTGCTGCAGGGGTCGCGTTGCTCCCGGGACTGGTCAACGCGACCCCTGCAGCACGGTGCCGGTGCGCTCCAAGGTTCCAGTGCTACCGCTCTTGCGAGTTTCTCGCCTCTCCATAGCGCTCATCCCCCACACCTCCGGACCCCCAGGCAGTTTCACCTTGCACCATCTCTCTGTGACCCCACGTCTTGGGAGGTCACTTCATAGTCTTTTATGGTATCCCCTGAACGAGGCTCACGACTCACGAAACACCAGGCCGGATCCGTTCTTACCGCCACTATTGTTGTCGGTCGTGTAACAATATTCTCAAACGATTTCTGATGAAGGTCTTGTGATTAGACCGAAAACGTTTAAATTTGAACTGGATACACCTAATAAACGAATTGTTCACTTCTTATCATGAAAAAAATTCTCCTGAGTGCCAAGTAATTTATTGCTTATATCTGACGGGTTGGATACCTAACTTGTGCACCTCCAAGAAGCCCTGAGTACCGTGTCCACTATTGCTATGAACCTAAACCGGACAGTTACTGTTTGTTGTTAAACGCCGAACGCTGACTCCCAGAAGCCTGTTGCAATGTTCGGAGTTCTAGCGTAAGTGAGAGACAAATTTTTGTTTCCAGCTCTAAAGTTCAGGTCCCCATTATTTTCAATGGGGTTTTAGTTCTGGTTCAAGTTCGGATACAGTTCTGGTACCCGAACTAAACTTTGAAATAAAGTTTGAATCCAGTATCAGACCCCAAACTTCCACGGGTACGCTCATCCCTAACCATAGCCATACAGGGCATGATGTCTTCATTGTGGCCAAGTTGTTCAAATGTTTACAGAGGTCAATGCTAGTGTTGAGCGATACCGTCCGATACTTGAAAGTATCGGTATCGGATAGTATCGGCCGATACCCGAAAAGTATCGGATATCGCCGATACCGATATCCGATACCAATACAAGTCAATGGGACACCAAGTATCGGAAGGTATCCTGATGGTTCCCAGGGTCTGAAGGAGAGGAAACTCTCCTTCAGGTCCTGGGATCCATATTAATGTGTAAAATAAAGAATTAAAATAAAAAATATTGATATATTCACCTCTCCGGCGGCCCCTGGACATCACCGCAGGTAACCGGCAGGCTTCTTTGTTTAAAATGAGCGCGTTTAGGACCTGAGGAATGACGTCGCGGCTTCTGATTGGTCGCGTGCCGCCCATGTGGCCGCCACGCGACCAATCAGAAGCCGCGACGTCATTGCTCAGGTCCTAAATTCCTAGAATGAGGAGTTTAGTGCCTGAGAATGACGTCGCGGCTTCTGATTGGTCGCGTGGCGGTCACATGGGCGGCACGCGACCAATCAGAAGCCGCGACGTCATTCTCAGGCACTAAACTCCTCATTCTAGGAATTTAGGACCTGAGGAATGACGTCGCGGCTTCTGATTGGTCACGTGGCGGTCACATGGGCAGCACGCGACCAATCAGAAGCCGCGACGTCATTCCTCAGGTCCTAAACGCGCTCATTTTAACCAAAGAAGCCTGCCGGTTACCCGCGGTGATGTCCAGGGGCTGCCGGAGAGGTGAATATATCAATATTTTTTATTTTAATTCTTTATTTTACACCTCACTATGGATCCGATACCGATACCCGATATCACAAAAGTATCGGATCTCGGTATCGGAATTCCGATACCGCAAGTATCGGCCGATACCCGATACTTGCGGTATCGGAATGCTCAACACTAGTCAATGCACAATGGAATATCTGAACACTTATAATGTACTGTATCCAGACGAAAAATTATGAATCTGATTGTCACTATTAATTAGTGATCTCACTTTATTTGTTATGTTTCCATGACAAACAACAATTTTTGCATTTTTGTGTTCAATTTTGAGAAAATACAATACCGTATATACTCGAGTATAAGCCGAGATTTTTTCAGCCCAAATTTTTGGGCTGAAAGTGCCCCTCTCGGCTTATACTTGAGTCATGGTCGGTGGCAGGGTCGGCAGTTGAGGAGGAGAGAGGACTGTCGCATACTCACCTGCTCCTGGTGCGGTCCCTGCATGTCCCATGGTCTTTGGCTGCCGCAGCTCTTCCTCTTTTCAGCGGTCACGTGGTACCGCTAATTAAAGTAATGAATATGGACTCCACTCCCATAGGGGTGGAGCCGCATATTCATTCCTGTAATGAGCCATACCAGTGACCGCTGACAGAGGATGAAGCTGCTGTGCCCGGAGACCATCAGTCCAGGAAAAGGAGCCAGGGACCACGCCGGAGCAGGTGAATATTTCATATTTACCTGTCCGTGTTCCACCCGCTGGGCGCCGCTCCGTCTTCCCGTCCTCTTGATGTGACTGTTCAGGTCAGAGGGCGTGATGACGTATTAGTGTGTGCGTCGCCTGTTATGTTTGCTAATGACAGGTGTTATGAAGGCAATCCAGAAACACAGTGTGCTTAGCGATCAGAGCGCACACAGTGATCTGACAAATACCCAAAAATACAAGAACGAGCTCTGAGATGTGGAAACTCTGTAGACTGCACACCTGATCCTATCCTAAACACAACTAAAAGCGGCTGTGGATTGCGCCTAACAACTACCTAGGCAACTCGGCACAGCCTAAGAAACTAGCTAGCCTGAAGATAGAAAAATAGGCCTGACTTGCCCCAGAGAAATTCCCCAAAGGAAAAGGCAGCCCCCCACATATAATGACTGTGAGTAAGATGAAAAGACAAAACGTAGGGATGAAATAGATTCAGCAAAGTGGGGCCCGATATTCTAGGACAGAGCGAGGACAGTAAAGCGAACTTTGCAGTCTACAAAAAACCCTAAAGCAAAACCACGCAAAGGGGGTAAAAAAAACCCACCGTGCCGAACTAACGGCACGGCGGTAAACCCTTTGCGTCTCAGAGCTTCCAGCAAAACAAAAGACAAGCTGGACAGAAAAAAAACAACAAAAAAGCAAAAAGCACTTAGCTATACAGAGCAGCAGGTCACAGGAACAATCAGGAGAAGCTCAGATCCAACACTGAAACATTGACAAGGAGCAAGGATAGCAGCATCAGGCGGAGTTAAGTAATGAAGCAGTTAACGAGCTCACCAGAACACCTGAGGGAGGAAGCTCAGAAGCTGCAGTACCACTTGTGACCACAGGAGTGAATTCAGCCACAGAATTCACAACAGTACCCCCCCTTGAGGAGGGGTCACCGAACCCTCACCAGAGCCCCCAGGCCGACCAGGATGAGCCGCATGAAAGGCACGAACAAGATCGGAAGCATGAACATCAGAGGCAAAAACCCAGGAATTATCTTCCTGAGCATAACCCTTCCATTTAACCAGATACTGGAGTTTCCGTCTAGAAACACGAGAATCCAAAATCTTCTCCACAATATACTCCAATTCCCCCTCCACCAAAACCGGGGCAGGAGGCTCAACAGATGGAACCATAGGTGCCACGTATCTCCGCAACAACGACCTATGGAATACATTATGTATGGAAAAGGAGTCTGGGAGGGTCAAACGAAAAGACACAGGATTGAGAACCTCAGAAATCCTATACGGACCAATAAAACGAGGTTTAAATTTAGGAGAGGAAACCTTCATAGGAATATGACGAGAAGATAACCAAACCAGATCCCCAACACGAAGTCGGGGACCCACACGGCGTCTGCGATTAGCGAAAAGTTGAGCTTTCTCCTGGGACAAGATCAAATTGTCCACTACCTGAGTCCAGATCTGCTGCAACCTATCCACCACAGAATCCACACCAGGACAGTCCGAAGACTCAACCTGTCCTGAAGAGAAACGAGGATGGAACCCAGAATTGCAAAAAAATGGAGAAACCAAGGTAGCCGAGCTGGCCCGATTATTAAGGGCGAACTCAGCCAACGGCAAAAAGGACACCCAATCATCCTGGTCTGCAGAAACAAAACATCTCAGATATGTTTCCAAGGTCTGATTGGTTCGTTCGGTCTGGCCATTAGTCTGAGGATGGAAAGCCGAGGAAAAGGATAGGTCAATGCCCATCCTACCACAAAAGGCTCGCCAAAACCTTGAAACAAACTGGGAACCTCTGTCAGAAACAATATTCTCAGGAATGCCATGCAACCGAACCACATGCTGAAAGAACAAAGGTACCAAATCAGAGGAGGAAGGCAATTTAGCCAAGGGCACCAGATGGAGCATTTTAGAAAAGCGATCACAGACCACCCAAATGACTGACATCTTTTGAGAAATGGGAAGGTCAGAAATGAAATCCATCGAAATATGTGTCCAAGGCCTCTTTGGGACCGGCAAGGGCAAAAGCAACCCACTGGCACGAGAACAGCAGGGCTTAGCCCTAGCACAAATCCCACAGGACTGCACAAAAGTACGTACATCCCGTGACAGAGATGGCCACCAGAAGGATCTAGCCACTAACTCTCTGGTACCAAAGATTCCAGGATGACCAGCCAACACCGAACAATGAAGTTCAGAGATAAGTTTATTAGTCCACCTATCAGGGACGAACAGTTTCTCTGCTGGACAACGATCAGGTTTATTCGCCTGAAATTTTTGCAGCACCCGCCGCAAATCAGGGGAGATGGCAGACACAATGACTCCTTCCTTGAGGATACCCGCTGGCTCAGATAAACCCGGAGAGTCGGGCACAAAACTCCTAGACAGAGCATCCGCCTTCACATTTTTAGAGCCCGGAAGGTACGAAATCACAAAGTCGAAGCGGGCAAAAAATAACGACCAACGGGCCTGTCTAGGATTCAAGCGCTTGGCAGACTCGAGATAAGTCAAGTTCTTATGATCAGTCAATACCACCACGCGATGCTTAGCTCCTTCAAGCCAATGACGCCACTCCTCGAATGCCCACTTCATGGCCAGCAACTCTCGATTGCCCACATCATAATTACGCTCAGCGGGCAAAAACTTCCTGGAAAAGAAAGCACATGGTTTCATCACTGAGCAATCAGAACCTCTCTGTGACAAAACCGCCCCTGCTCCAATCTCAGAAGCATCAACCTCGACCTGGAACGGAAGAGAAACATCTGGCTGACACAACACAGGAGCAGAACAAAAACGACGCTTCAACTCCTGAAAAGCTTCCACAGCAGCAGAAGACCAATTAACCAAATCAGCACCCTTCTTGGTCAAATCGGTCAATGGTTTGACAATGCTAGAAAAATTACAGATGAAGCGACGATAAAAATTAGCAAAGCCCAGGAACTTTTGCAGACTTTTCAGAGATGTCGGCTGAATCCAATCCTGGATGGCTTGGACCTTAACTGGATCCATCTCGATAGTAGAAGGGGTAAAGATGAACCCCAAAAATGAAACTTTCTGCCCACCGAAGAGACACTTTGATCCCTTCACAAACAAAGAGTTAGCACGCAGGACCTGAAAAACCATTCTGACCTGCTTCACATGAGACTCCCAATCATCTGAGAAGATCAAAATGTCATCCAAGTAAACAATCAGGAATTTATCCAGATACTCACGGAAGATGTCATGCATAAAAGACTGAAACACAGATGGAGCATTGGCAAGTCCGAACGGCATCACTAGATACTCAAAATGACCCTCGGGCGTATTGAATGCAGTTTTCCATTCATCTCCTTGCCTGATTCTCACCAGATTATGCGCACCACGAAGATCTATCTTAGTGAACCAACTAGCCCCCTTAATCCGAGCAAACAAGTCAGATAACAATGGCAAGGGATACTGAAATTTAACAGTGATCTTATTAAGAAGGCGGTAATCAATACACGGTCTCAGCGAACCATCCTTCTTGGCTACAAAGAAGAACCCTGCTCCCAGTGGTGATGACGATGGGCGAATATGTCCCTTCTCCAGGGATTCCTTCACATAACTGCGCATAGCGGCGTGTTCGGGCACGGATAAATTAAATAATCGACCTTTAGGGAATTTACTACCAGGAATCAAATTGATAGCACAATCACAATCCCTATGCGGAGGTAGAGCATCGGACTTGGGCTCTTCAAATACTTCCTGATAATCAGACAAGAACTCTGGGACCTCAGAAGGGGTGGATGACGAAATCGACAAAAATGGAACATCACCATGTACCCCCTGACAACCCCAGCTGGATACCGACATGGAATTCCAATCCAATACTGGATTATGGGTTTGTAGCCATGGCAACCCCAACACGACCACATCATGCAGATTATGCAACACCAGAAAGCGAATAACTTCCTGATGTGCAGGAGCCATGCACATGGTCAGCTGGGCCCAGTATTGAGGTTTATTCTTGGCCAAAGGTGTAGCATCAATTCCTCTCAATGGAATAGGACACCGCAAAGGCTCCAAGAAAAACCCACAACGTTTAGCATAATCCAAATCCATCAGATTCAGGGCAGCGCCCGAATCCACAAACGCCATGACAGAAAACGACGACAAAGAGCATATCAAGGTAATGGACAGAAGGAATTTGGACTGTACAGTACCAATGACGGCAGACCTAGCGGACCGCTTAGTGCGTTTAGGACAATCAGAAATAGCATGAGTGGAATCACCACAGTAGAAACACAGACCATTCAGACGTCTGTATTCCTGCCGTTCAACTCTAGTCATAGTCCTATCGCACTGCATAGGCTCAGGTTTAACCTCAGGCAGTACCGCCAAATGGTGCACAGATTTACGTTCGCGCAAGCGTCGACCGATCTGAATGGCCAAAGACAAAGACTCATTCAAACCAGCAGGCATAGGAAATCCCACCATGACATCCTTAAGAGCCTCAGAGAGACCCTTTCTGAACAAAGCTGCCAGCGCAGATTCATTCCACTGAGTGAGTACTGACCATTTCCTAAATTTCTGACAATATACTTCTATATCATCCTGACCCTGGCACAAAGCCAGCAAATTTTTCTCAGCCTGATCCACTGAATTAGGCTCATCGTACAGCAATCCGAGCGCCAGGAAAAACGCATCGACACTACTCAATGCAGGGTCTCCTGGCGCAAGAGAAAATGCCCAGTCTTGAGGGTCGCCGCGCAAAAAAGAAATAATAATCAAAACCTGTTGAATAGGATTACCAGAAGAATGAGGTTTCAAGGCCAGAAATAGCTTACAATTATTTTTGAAACTTAGAAACTTAGTTCTATCTCCAAAAAACAAATCAGGAATAGGAATTCTTGGTTCTAACATAGATTTCTGATCAATAGTATCTTGAATTTTTTGTACATTTATAACGAGATTATCCATTGAAGAGCACAGACCCTGAATATCCATGTCCACACCTGTGTCCAGAATCACCCAAATGTCTAGGGGAAAAAAAAAAAGTGAACACAGAGCAGAAAAAAAAAAAAAATGATGTCAGAACTTTTTCTTTCCCTCTATTGAGAATCATTAGTTAGGCTCCTTGTACTGTTATGTTTGCTAATGACAGGTGTTATGAAGGCAATCCAGAAACACAGTGTGCTTAGCGATCAGAGCGCACACAGTGATCTGACAAATACCCAAAAATACAAGAACGAGCTCTGAGACGTGGAAACTCTGTAGACTGCACACCTGATCCTATCCTAAACACAACTAAAAGTGGCTGTGGATTGCGCCTAACAACTACCTAGGCAACTCGGCACAGCCTAAGAAACTAGCTAGCCTGAAGATAGAAAAATAGGCCTGACTTGCCCCAGAGAAATTCCCCAAAGGAAAAGGCAGCCCCCCACATATAATAATGACTGTGAGTAAGATGAAAAGACAAAACGTAGGGATGAAATAGATTCAGCAAAGTGGGGCCCGATATTCTAGGACAGAGCGAGGACAGTAAAGCGAACTTTGCAGTCTACAAAAAACCCTAAAGCAAAACCACGCAAAGGGGGCAAAAAAAAACCCACCGTGCCGAACTAACGGCACGGCGGTACACCCTTTGCGTCTCAGAGCTTCCAGCAAAACAAAAGACAAGCTGGACAGAAAAAAAGCAACAAAAAAGCAAAAAGCACTTAGCTATACAGAGCAGCAGGTCACAGGAACAATCAGGAGAAGCTCAGATCCAACACTGAAACATTGACAAGGAGCAAGGATAGCAGCATCAGGCGGAGTTAAGTAATGAAGCAGTTAACGAGCTCACCAGAACACCTGAGGGAGGAAGCTCAGAAGCTGCAGTACCACTTGTGACCACAGGAGTGAATTCAGCCACAGAATTCACAACAGTCGCCCTCTGCCTGAACAGTCAGTGCGGAGAGACGGGAAACTGAGGAGCAGCGGGCAGCAATGACAGGTGAGTATGTCATTTTTTTTTATTGAAGCAGCATTATGTGTGGCACAGCTTTATATGGAGCATCTATGGGGCAATAATGAACGGTATGGAGCATTATATGTGGCACAGCTTTATATGGAGCATCTATGGGGCAATAATGAATGGTATGGAGCATTATATGTGGCACAGCTTTATATGGAGCATCTATGGGGCAATAATGAATGGTATGGAGCATTATATGTAGCACAGCTTTATATGGAGCATCTATGGGGCAATAATGAATGGTATGGAGCATTATATGTGGCACAGCTTTATATGGAGCATCTATGGGGCAATAATGAACGGTATGGAGCATTATATGTGGCACAGCTTTATATGGAGCATCTATGGGGCAATAATGAACTGTATGGAGCATTATATGGGGCCATAAAGAACTGCATGGAGCATTATATGGGGCCATAAAGAACTGCATGGAGCATTATATGGGGCCATAAAGAACTGCATGGAGCATTATATGGGGCCATAAAGAACTGCATGGAGCATTATATGGGGCCATAAAGAACTGCATGGAGCATTATATGGGGCATCTATGGGGCCATAATGAACTGCATGGAGCATTATTTGGGGCATCTATGGGGCCATAAAGAACTGTATGGAGCATTATATGGGGCATCTATGTGGCTATGTAGAACTGCGTGGAGCATTATATGGGGCATCTATGGGCCATAATGAACTGCATGGAGCATTATATGGGGCCATAAGGAACTGCATGGAGCATTATATGGGGCATCTATGGGGCCATAATGAACTGCATGGAGCATTATTTGGGGCATCTATGGGGCCATAAAGAACTGTATGGAGCATTATATGGGGCATCTATGGGGCCATAAAGAACTGTATGGAGCATTATATGGAGCATCTATGGGGCCATAAAGAACTGCATGGAGCATTATATGGGGCATCTATGGGGCCATAAAGAACTGCATGGAGCATTATATGGGGCATCTATGGGGCCATAAAGAACTGGAGCATTATATGGAGTATCTATGGGGCCATAAAGAACTGCATGGAACATTATATGGGGCATCTATGGGGCCATAAAGAACTGCATGGAGCATTAAATGGGGCATATTTGTATATGGGGCCATAATGAACTGTATGGAGCATTATATGGGGCTCCTGATTCAATATGGATATTCAAAAACACTTAACCTACTGATGTCTCAATTAATTTTACTCTTATTGGTATCTATTTTTATTTTTGGCATTTACTGGTAGCTGCTGCATTTTCCACCCTAGGCTTATACTCGAGTCAATAAGTTTTCCCAGTTTTTTGTTGCAAAATTAAGGGGGTCGGCTTATACTCGGGTCAGCTTATACTCGAGTATATACGGTATTTAAGTGAAATTT
Source organism: Ranitomeya imitator (assembly GCF_032444005.1). Classification (NCBI taxonomy): domain Eukaryota; kingdom Metazoa; phylum Chordata; class Amphibia; order Anura; family Dendrobatidae; genus Ranitomeya; species Ranitomeya imitator. The sequence goes on from NC_091285.1 coordinate 548,302,699, forward strand.
GTGCAAATTAATATTTCAAAATTCCATACCACAAATGCAACAACAAAAACCTACATATATACTGTATATGTACATGTGAAATCTTTTAGATCTAATGAACAAACAGGTTGGATAACTAGTTGGTTGGTCCTGTAGAAGTATTCCGTATACATACTCTGACTTACAAATTTACAACATTTTTAGTTGAAAGGATAAACTGTATTAAACAGAAACCAAACATTAAGCATTTTTCTTATTCATTGTAGGCACCTTGCCTACTGATCTGTGAGGGTCCAAATCCTAAGACCTTCACCAATTTCTCAAAAGTCCATTGAGAAGTGCACAACTCAGGAGTCAAGAGCATACAGCTCACACACACTATACAGCGGTGGACACCGCGATATCAGCCATCCTTCAGGCTGAAAGTCTCTCTTGCCCTAATATCCAGCGTGACACTCGAGGCATTATTGGCAGGCTCTATAGCCACTAGCACTCACTCTCTATCCCAGTATACGTTACTGACAAAGGTCCTTTTGTGTGACCGAAACGTTTATTGTCTTGGGATACAATAAATTATCTACTTCTTCTTACCACAAAGTTGAGTGCCGGGTTTTGTATTACTTGTGATTACGGTTTGGGAACCTACCCATGCACCTTCCCAGGTTGTGCACACGTTGATCTGTTACAGGAGTGGAATGGTGACCCAACATCACAGCTCATCTAATTGATGACAAGCTGTTGCATTCCTTATGCCAGAACTCTTACCCCAGTACCAGAGTGCAGTTAGATTTATGGCAAGGCACATGAAAGTTTGCACCACTTCAGGGGCATGTAACTGTAAGGGGGTCAAAAAGCACTGCGGGTACTTGCGTTCTGGGTCCAGAACTAAAGAAGCTGCTTCCCCTGTTCCCAGGGGGAAGCCTGAGTGAGCTGACCTTCCCCTATTGCCTGGGGGAAGCGCTAGTGAGGCGGACTTTCCTGCTGTCCCAGGAGGGCGGGGTGTGAGAGGAGAAAAGCGCGCGCAGCAGCAGGGGACTGCTGCGCTGAGAGGAGCTGTGTGCCTAGCAACAGTAGCAACAGTACGAGCATCATGCAGACCAGCGTCCTCCATCTCCTGTCATTAGCAGTGGGGATTAGAGAGGGAGAGTGATGTGCAGTGTGTGACTGGTGACTACAGAGAGAGGTGCTATGTACCGATGACTACCAGAAAGCAAAGCGCCAAATGCACCATGTCCGTGAGTATAACACACGTGCCCCATAAGAGTGAATGGGGACAGGACAGACCCTTGCACCCTGACTGTGTTATTATAGATTTGTCGAGCCATGTTGGGCTAGTACAGGACTGTGGCCTGTACCCTTGTCAGACCCAGTGAGTACTTCGGTCCCAGAGCATCCATACAGCGTAGGCTGGTGCCCAAGCACTGCCACCGCTGACAGAGACTGTGAGGAGAGTTGTGCAGGGGCCACGTCGGGCTCAGACAGTGCCGTGGCCCACGTTCTTCTGGCCACATCAGTATATGGACTAGGGCTTAGTGGAAGGTACCAGAGACCAACCGCTACCACCAGAGAACGGGGCATTTATGCCCACAGGACCTTCAGGGAAAAGATACCGTGCCGAGCTGTTGTCTGCGCTAACCTTTTCATAGATTTAGGAATCATTGACTTTCATCAAAACTGCTGTTACTAGTACTGTTATTCTTCACCACACCATATCCTTTGCCATTGAACTTATCCCGTTTAACCCTTTAACTCACTGCGTGTCATATTCCCCTGTTAATAAACTTGTTAACCCTTACTCTGCCTCCTGTATGTCACTGCATCTGGCAACCTGCTTACATAACTATTAATAACTAAGTGGCCCATCATCAAGTCCAACGTTGTGACTTAGGGTCTTATCTAACTATCTGTGCTCTGAAATACTGCATCATCTCAATTTGCCTGCTATCCTGCAGCCAGTCTTTAAATCATGTTGTCCGTACTTGTGTAGAATGAAAAAAAGTCACAAATTATAGGATTTCTGTACAGGAGTTCTGTATGAATTCTTGTTAATAGTTTTTTTAAATTTATGCCTTATAATACAAGCATCACGGCTTCAATTCTTAATGGAGTCTCAATACCTAGAACTGTTCTGATGCCAACAAGTCCTGAAAAATCCCAATGAATAATAATGGGTTCACCAATAATTTGTGTGGTGTTTTTGATAGTAAGAATACCTCTGTGTACTATGTTAATATTCTTGCCCTCTAAAACAATGGAACACGTGGATTTTAGCTAGGTCTTTTGTAAAATAATGATGTAATATACGGTAGATCTATTATGTATTTAAAGCAGATATGCCACCAGATCACATATTACAAACTCATACACTAACAAACAGATCTGATGAGACTGATGTGCTTACTTTGTAAATCCATGTCATAATGGCATTATAGTCCTTTTTGAATCTCCACCCATCTAACCTGATTGATAAGCTCTTCAGTGCCCCTCCTGCTGCTGAGATCTCACACTGCTCAGTACAAGCTGCAGCTGTGAGTCAGGCTGGTTAGGTGGAGACTGGAGACTGAATACACTCGGACTCATGAACTCTTATTCTAAATCTTTTTTTAGTAATCAAAGACTGCAATCTATTTTTACATATACTCTAAAATAAGAGATATAGCACTAACACATTTAAAAATATTAATGTACGCAGTTTATGGCAAAATATGTTATTATTTATATTATTAAACTAGCTGAAGAGCCCGGCGTTGCCTGGGCATAGTAAATATCTGTGGTTAGTTATAGCACGTCACTTCTCTTATTTTCCCATCACTCCTCTCATTTTCCCAATCACATCTTTAATTTTCCCCCTCACATCTCTCATTTTCTCCCTCACACCTCTCATTTTCTCCCTCACTCCTCATTCCCGCCTAACACTTGTCATTTCGACCTCACATCTGTCATTTTCCGATCACTACACTATTTTCCCTCACTCCTCTCATTTTGCACTCACACCTTTTCATTTTCACCTCACACCTCTCATTTTCACCTCAGTATATACATGTTTGTCATCTCCCTTATATATAGTATACACCTGTATGTCATCTCCTGTATATAGTATATACCTGTATGTCATCTCCCCTGTATATAGTACATACCTGCTGTGTGTCATCTCCCCTGTATATAGTATATACCTGTATGTCATCTCCTCCTATATATAGTAAATACCTGTATGTCATCTCCTCCTATATATAGTATATACCTGTATGTCCTCTCCTCCTATATATAGTATATACCTGTATGTCATCTCCTTCTATATATAGTATATACCTGTATGTCATCTCCTCCTGTATATAGTATATACCTGTGTCATCTCCCCTGTATATAGTATATACCTGTATGTCATCTTCTATATATAGCATATACCTGTATGTCATCTCCTCCTGTATATAGTATATACCTGTAGGTAATCTGCTCCTGTATATAGTATATACCTGTGTGTCATCTCCTCCTGTATATAGTATATACCTGTATGTCATCTCCTCCTGTATATAGTATGTACCTGTATGTCATCTCCTCCTCTATATAGTATATACCTGTGTGTCATCTCTCCTGTGTATAGTATATATCTGTGTGTCATCTCCCCTGTATATAGTATATACCTGTGTGATCTCCTGTATTAGACCTCGTTAACACGTTATTTGCTCAGTATTTTTACCTCAGTATTTGTAAGATAAATTGGCAGCCTGATAAATCCCCAGCCAACAGGAAGCCCTCCCCCTGGCAGTATATATTAGCTCACACATATACATAATAGACAGGTCATGTGACTGACAGCTGCTGTATTTCCTATATGGTACATTTGTTGCTCTTGTAGTTTGTCTGCTTATTAATCAGATTTTTATTTTTGAAGGCTAATACCAGACTTGTGTGTGTTTTAGGGCGAGTTTCGTCTGTCAAGTAGTGTTGAGCGATACCTTCCGATATCGGAAAGTATCGGTTGGGATCGGCCGATATTCAAAAAATATCGGATATCGCCGATACCGATACCCGATCCCAATGCAAGTCAATGGGACCAAAATATCGGAATTAAAATAAACCCTTTCTTTCCTTGTAGGTTCATTCTACATCAAGGAAAACAACTAAGAATAATGTAGGATGTATTGTGTGAGGTGGCGGAGACATTAAAGGCAATGAGGTTTAGCCCAATCAAATAGAATAGCATGTTTTGTTTTTTTTTAAAGACGTTCGGAGTGAAAAAGATATTGAGTATGTAAATTTTTTTTTATTTTGTCAGATATTGATGTTTCACTATTCCACGCCCTTCCCCTTCTTTTTTTTCTTTTTTTTTTTACTTTTCCCACACTTTCATCTTCATCATCATCAGCATCTTTGACATCAACTTCTTCTTCACCTTATTCATCTTCTTCTTCATCTTCTACCTATTTTTTTTTTTTATTACATTCTTCATATTCATTTTATTCAACTATTATTATTCTTCCTATTCTACATATTCTTTTTATTCCACTGTTATTATTCTTCCTATTCTACTTCTTCATCATATTCTCATTTGTGACAGGCATTCCCGTAGTTGTTATCTATAAAAGTTGGAAGATTACACCTTCCGTTCTGCCAGTCACAAAAGTTACATTTGTCCGCGTTCAGTTTGGCCTGCAGCATCAGGCTTTATCCAGGGGCACCACGAGGAGGAACGGACTCACCCCCATACACTGCTTAGTCTTCTTCTGCATATAATTTAGATAATATCTTTTGCTCTGATATTAAGTCTTATGCTCTTTGTTCTGCAGCCTCTTGTTCTTCTGCTTCTCGGTCTTCCATGTCGTCGTCTCCAGGGTCGTCGTCTCCAGTGTCGTCATCTCCGCCGTCGTCGTCTCAGCCGTCGTCGTCTCCGCCGTCGTCGTCTCCGCCGTCGTCATCGGGGTGGTCTTCCGGGTCGTCGTCGTCGTCATCGGGGTGGTCTTCCGGGTCGTCGTCATCGGGGTGGTCTTCCGGGTCGTCGACTTTAGGGTCTTAAACTTGGAAATGTAGCAGAAGGTACAAGAAGGCTGAGAAAATGCCAAGAACCAGCTGATGGAACTGGAACTCGGATGGCTACCCGAAGGTTCAAGAGCCTATGGAACTACCGAGGACCAGCTGACGTTACTGGAACCCGGTTACTAAGCAGGAGGTACCCGTGCTAAAAAGCACTACCAAGGACCGCCTGGCGTTGGCGGAACTCGGATACCCAGAAGGAGGCACCTAAGCCAAAGGCTCTGCCCGGAACCAGCTGACGTTACTGGAACCAGGATGGGGAGCAGAAGGTACAAGAGCAAAAGACACTGCCGAGAACCAGCTGACGGTACTGGAACCCGGATGGGTAGCCGAAGGTCCAAGAGCCAATGGAACTACCGAGGACCAGCTGACGTTACTGGAACCCGGTTACTAAGCAGGAGGTACCCGTGCCTGAAAGCACTACCAAGGACCACCTGACGTTGGTGGAACTTGGATACCCAGAAGGAGGCACCTAAGCCAAAGGCTCTGCCCGGAACCAGCTGACGGTACTGGAACCAGGATGGGGAGCAGAAGGTACAAGAGCAAAAGACACTGCCGAGAACCAGCTGACGGTGCTGGAACCAGGTGGTGGACCCGAAGGCACACAGGAGAGGAGAGAACAGCTAGGCCGCGAGGCAGCCGCAGTTACCGAACCCCAACAGTCCTACAGGGGGAGCTGGGCCTACTGGCACTACAGAACCAGCCTTGACTACCAGTTCACGCAGCCCACATAGGAAGCTCCTAAACTGGAGGCACCCTGGAGTTGGCTAACCCGACCGCACCACGACGGGGCAAGCATAGGCGTCTCAGTGAGCTTGACACAACCCGGAAACAGCTGACGGTGCTGAAACCAGGTTTGGCACGAGGGAGTACCTGTGACAAAAACACTGCCGAGAACCAGCTGGCGGTGCTGGAACCCAGATGCGTTGCCCCAGTGTGCAAGAGCCAATGGCACGACCGAGGACCAGCTGACGGTGCTGGAACCCCGTTACTAAGCTGTAGGTGCCCGCGCTTAAAAGCACTACCAAGGACCGCCTGACGTTGGCGGAACTCGGATACCCAGGAGGAGGCACCTAAGCCAAAGGCTCGGCCTGGAACCAGCTGACGGTGCTGGAACCAGGTGGTGGACCCCAAGGCCCACAGGAGAGGAGAGAACAGCTAGGCCGCGAGGTAGCCGCAGTTACCGAACCCCAACAGTCCTACAGGGGGAGCTGGGCCTACTGGCACTACAGAACCAGCCTTGACTACCAGTTCACGCAGCCCACATAGGAAGCTCCTAAACTGGAGGCACCCTGGAGTTGGCTAACCCGACCGCACCACGACGGGGCAAGCATAGGCGTCTCAGTGAGCTTGACACAACCCGGAAACAGCTGACGGTGCTGAAACCAGGCTTGGCATGAGGGAGTACCTGTGACAAGAACACTGCCGAGAACCAGCTGGCGGTGCTGGAACCCAGATGCGTTGCCCCAGTGTGCAAGAGCCAATGGCACGACCGAGGACCAGCTGACGGTGCTGGAACCCCGTTACTAAGCTGTAGGTGCCCGCGCTTAAAAGCACTACCAAGGACCGCCTGACGTTGGCGGAACTCGGATACCCAGGAGGAGGCACCTAAGCCAAAGGCTCGGCCTGGAACCAGCTGACGGTGCTGGAACCAGGTGGTGGACCCGAAGGCCCACAGGAGAGGAGAGAACAGCTAGACCGCGAGGCAGCCGCAGTTACCGAACCCCAACAGTCCTACAGGGGGAGCTGGGCCTACTGGCACTACAGAACCAGCCTTGACTACCAGTTCACGCAGCCCACATAGGAAGCTCCTAAACTGGAGGCACCCTGGAGTTGGCTAACCCGACCGCACCACGACGGGGCAAGCATAGGCGTCTCAGTGAGCTTGACACAACCCGGAAACAGCTGACGGTGCTGAAACCAGGCTTGGCACGAGGGAGTACCTGTGACAAGAACACTGCCGAGAACCAGCTGGCGGTGCTGGAACCCAGATGCGTTGCCTTGCCTATTAAAGATTGTCTTCCTAGAGCCCCAACTAGCGGTGTTGGAGCTAAGGGTAAGCAGGGGGAGCAGAGTGTAGGCCGAAGCCTGCACTGGAGGCAGCTTTGTGTCTGCGTTGCGTTTGCAGGACACTTTGCCGGCTACACAGTGGGGGAACAGCTGGCGTTGCAGAACCCCACTAACACAATGGCGTGTGTTTTTCTCTGTGCAGCTAGCACTTGCGGTCAAAAACTAGCGATGTTAGAGCCCGTGTTGAAGCAGGAGGAGGAGGAGAGGACCAGAGTGTAGGCCGAAGCCTATTTGAACCAATTTCAAAGGAAACCTTTAACCCCCCCTCAGGTGTTACAAAGTACAAGAGACACACCTTGTGCAGTATTAATGCTGCACAAGTGAAAGGTTGCTCTATTAATTTGTCTACTTGCACACGCTGAATGAAAGACGTACACAATTTAGCCCATTCTACAGTCAAACTGTAGTGGATGCGTGACTTGGCTTTTTAAGCTTCCTGAGCGTTGTTATTTGCTGTACAGGAGTCTGCGCTCTTGTGTTATCCCTTGGCAATACCCTGTTAGAGCTGCCCGTCTTATGACCTCATTTCATGTTGGCCGGTGCGGTTAACGATGGCCATAAATCCCAGACCCACAGTGTCTTTTCATAAAGTCACACTGCGGTGCTGTGATTCGTGGCCTTGAGCAGTAAATATTTTGGCCGCTCACACACGTCCTTACACCTGCTTCAGACTGGGCGGCCTCTGCTGATCCCTTCTCGCATGCCGCGGCCATGAGGCTGCACAGTCTGAAGAAGGCGGAAGGAGATGAGTTAAGACAGGTGAAGATATGCACTGCTCGTGCCCATCAATCACACCCTCGCAGTCAAAATAAGACAACGAGGAGCATTGTTTCAGGCAGGGCGGACGCACAGGCGCAACAAGCCAACCAATGATGTCAGAAGACGGGAAGCGCTACCAAGGGGGGTGCTGCGTATCATTAGAAAGGAAAGTCACACCTCAGGGACATTGTAATGGTCTGTAATGAGACACATTTTGTACGTTTTGAGTTCCACGTGTGCAAGGACAAAAAGTCAGCCACCTTGTACAAATGCAGCATTACTGCTGTACAAGGTGGCTGTTATACATAGAAACACCTGGGGGTGGGGGGCAGGCTCCCTTCAATTTCAGTTCATGTGCCTGCGTGGCGTTTGCAGGACACGTTGCCAGCTACACAGCAGGGGAACAGCTGGCGGTGCTGAACCCCACTAACACATTGGCTGGTGTTTTTCTCTGTGCAGCTAGCATGTCCGGGCAGAAACTGGCGTTGTTTGAGCCCAGGGTCAGCAGGAGGAGGAGAGGAGCAAAGTGTAGGCCGAAGCCTGCACTGGTGGCAGCTTTTGGTCAGTTGTGCCAGCGTGGCTTGTGCTGGACACGATGCCGACTACACAGCAGGGGAACAGCTGGCGGTGCTGAACCCCACTAACACATTGGCTGGTGTTTTTCTCTGTGCAGCTAGCATGTCCGGGCAGAAACTGGCGTTGTTTGAGCCCAGGGTCAGCAGGAGGAGGAGAGGAGCAAAGTGTAGGCCGAAGCCTGCACTGGTGGCAGCTTTTGTTCTGTTGTGCCAGCGTGGCTTGTGCTGGACACGTTGCCGACTACACAGCAGGGGAACAGCTGGCGTTGCTGAACCCCACTAACACATTGACTGGTGTTTTTCTCTGTGCAGCTAGCAGTTCCGGGCAAAAACTAGCGGTGTTTGAGCCCAGGGTCAGCAGGAGGATTGGGGAGCAGAGTGTAGGCCGAAGCCTAGTTGAACCAATTTCAAAGGTTACCTTTAACCCCCCCCTCAGGTGTTGCAAGGTACAAGAGCCACACCTTGAACAGCATTAATGATGCACAAGTCAAAGGTTGCTCTATTTAATTTGTCTCCTTGCACACGCTGAATTAAACACGTACACTATTTAGCCCATTATACTGTCAAACAGTAGTGGAGGCGTGACTACTAGTCTTTTTAAGGAGACGCAGCACAGGTGTACAAATTTACACCTAGGTGCTGTGCGCAGATTCCTTACCATTGTTATTTGCAGTACAGGAAACTGCGCTCTTGTGTTATCCCTTGGCAATACCCTGTTAGTGCAGGCCGTCTCATGACCTCATTTCATGTTGGCCGGTGCGGTTAACGATGGCCATAAATCCCAGACCCACAGTGGCTTTCCCTAAAGTCACACTGCGGTGCTGGGATTCGTGGCCTTGTGCAGTAAATATGTTCGCCGCTCACACATGTCCTTACACCTGCTTCAGACTGGGCGGCCTCAGCTGATCCCTTATCGCATGCCGCGGCCATGAGGCCGCACAGTCAGAAGAAGGCGGAAGGAGGGGAGTGAAGACAGGGGAACATATGCACTGCTCGTGCCCATCAATCACACCCTTGCAGTCAAAATATATGAGACAACGGGGGGCGTTGTGTCGGGCAGGGGGGACGCACAGGCACAGCCAGCCAACCAATGATGTCAGGAGACGGGCAGCGCTAACAATGGGGGTGCTGCGTGTCATTAAAAAGGAAAGTCACACCTCAGGGACATTGTAATGGTCTGTAATGAGACACATTTTGTACTTGTTGAGTTCCACGTGTGCAAGGAGAAAAAGTCAGCCACCTTGTACAAATGCAGCAGTACTGCTGTACAAGGTGGCTGTTATACATAGAAACACCTGGGGGGGTGGGGGGCAGGCTCCCTTCAATTTCAGTTCATGTGCCTGCGTGGCGTTTGCAGGACACGTTGCTAGCTACACAGCAGGGGAACAGCTGGCGGTGCTGAACCCCACTAACACATTGGCTGGTGTTTTTCTCTGTGCAGCTAGCATGTCCGGGCAGAAACTGGCGTTGTTTGAGCCCAGGGTCAGCAGGAGGAGGAGAGGAGCAAAGTGTAGGCCGAAGCCTGCACTGGTGGCAGCTTTTGTTCTGTTGTGCCAGCGTGGCTTGTGCTGGACACGTTGCCGACTACACAGCAGGGGAATAGCTGGCGTTGCTGAACCCCACTAACACATTGACTGGTGTTTTTCTCTGTGCAGCTAGCAGTTCCGGGCAAAAACTAGCGGTGTTTGAGCCCAGGGTCAGCAGGAGGAGTAGAGGAGCAGAGTGTAGGCCGAAGCCTAGTTGAACCAATTTCAAAGGTTACCTTTAACCCCCCCCTCAGGTGTTGCAAGGTACAAGAGCCACACCTTGAACAGCATTAATGATGCACAAGTCAAAGGTTGCTCTATTTAATTTGTCTCCTTGCACACGCTGAATTAAACACGTACACTATTTAGGCCATTATACTGTCAAACAGTAGTGGAGGCGTGACTACTAGTCTTTTTAAGGAGACGCAGCACAGGTGTACAAATTTACACCTAGGTGCTGTGCGCAGATTCCTTACCGTTGTTATTTGCAGTACAGGAAACTGCGCTCTTGTGTTATCCCTTGGCAATACCCTGTTAGTGCAGGCCGTCTCATGACCTCATTTCATGTTGGCCGGTGCGGTTAACGATGGCCATAAATCCCAGACCCACAGTGGCTTTCCCTAAAGTCACACTGCGGTGCTGGGATTCGTGGCCTTGTGCAGTAAATATGTTCGCCGCTCACACATGTCCTTACACCTGCTTCAGACTGGGCGGCCTCAGCTGATCCCTTATCGCATGCCGCGGCCATGAGGCCGCACAGTCAGAAGAAGGCGGAAGGAGGGGAGTGAAGACAGGGGAACATATGCACTGCTCGTGCCCATCAATCACACCCTTGCAGTCAAAATATATGAGACAACGGGGGGCGTTGTGTCGGGCAGGGGGGACGCACAGGCACAGCCAGCCAACCAATGATGTCAGGAGACGGGCAGCGCTAACAATGGGGGTGCTGCGTGTCATTAAAAAGGAAAGTCACACCTCAGGGACATTGTAATGGTCTGTAATGAGACACATTTTGTACTTGTTGAGTTCCACGTGTGCAAGGAGAAAAAGTCAGCCACCTTGTACAAATGCAGCAGTACTGCTGTACAAGGTGGCTGTTATACATAGAAACACCTGGGGGGGTGGGGGGCAGGCTCCCTACAATTTCAGTTCATGTGCCTGCGTGGCGTTTGCAGGACAAGTTGCCAGCTACACAGCAGGGGAAAAGCTGGCGGTGCTGAACCCCACTAACACATTGGCTGGTGTTTTTCTCTGTGCAGCTAGCATGTCCGGGCAGAAACTGGCGTTGTTTGAGCCCAGGGTCAGCAGGAGGAGGAGAGGAGCAAAGTGTAGGCCGAAGCCTGCACTGGTGGCAGCTTTTGGTCAGTTGTGCCAGCGTGGCTTGTGCTGGACACGATGCCGACTACACAGCAGGGGAACAGCTGGCGGTGCTGAACCCCACTAACACATTGGCTGGTGTTTTTCTCTGTGCAGCTAGCATGTCCGGGCAGAAACTGGCGTTGTTTAAGCCCAGGGTCAGCAGGAGGAGGAGAGGAGCAAAGTGTAGGCCAAAGCCTGCACTGGTGGCAGCTTTTGTTCTGTTGTGCTAGCGTGGCTTGTGCTGGACACGTTGCCGACTACACAGCAAGGGAACAGCTGGCGTTGCTGAACCCCACTAACACATTGACTGGTGTTTTTCTCTGTGCAGCTAGCAGTTCCAGGCAAAAACTAGCGGTGTTTGAGCCCAGGGTCAGCAGGAGGAGTAGAGGAGCAGAGTGTAGGCCGAAGCCTAGTTGAACCAATTTCAAAGGTTACCTTTAACCCCCCCCCCTCAGGTGTTGCAAGGTACAAGAGCCACACCTTGAACAGCATTAATGATGCACAAGTCAAAGGTTGCTCTATTTAATTTGTCTCCTTGCACACGCTGAATTAAACACGTACACTATTTAGCCCATTATACTGTCAAACAGTAGTGGAGGTGTGACTACTAGTCTTTTTAAGGAGACGCAGCACAGGTGTACAAATTTACACCTAGGTGCTGTGCGCAGATTCCTTACCGTTGTTATTTGCTGTACAGGAGTCTGCGCTATTGTGATCCCTTGGCCATGCGCTGTGAGCGCTTCCTGTCTTCTGACCTCATTTAATGTCGGCCGTTACGGTTAGCGATGGACATGAATCCCAGACCCACAGTGTGTTTTCAAAAAATCACACTGCGTGGCTGGGATTCGTGGCCTTGTTCAGTAAATATGTTCGACGATCACACATGTCCTTACACCTGCTTCAGACTGGGCGGCCTCATCTGATCCCTTATCGCCTGCCGCGGCCATGAGGACACCCAGTCTGAAGAAGGCGGAAGGAGATGAGTGAACACAGGCAAACATATGCACTGCACATGCCCATCAATCACAACCTCGCTGTTCAAAAAAATAAGACACCGAGGGGTGTTGTTTCGAGCAGGGCAGACGCACAGGCGCAGCCAGCTAACCAATGATGTCAAAAGACGGGCAGCGCTAACAAGGGTGGTTCTGCGTATCATTAGAAAGGAAAGTCACACCTCAGGGACAGTGGAATGGTCTCCATGAGACACATTTTGTACGTGTTGAGTTCCACGTGGGCAAGGAGAAAAAGTCAGCCACCTTGTACAAATGCAGCAGTACTGCTGTACAAGGTGGCTGTTTTACATAGAAACACCTGGGGGTGGGGGGCAGGCTCCCTTCAATTTCAGTTCATGTGCCTGCGTGGCGTTTGCAGGTCACGTTGCAAGCTACACAGCAGGGGAACAGCTGGCGGTGCTGAACCCCACTGACACATTGACTGGTGTTTTTCTCTGTGCAGCTCGCATGTCCGGGCAAAAACTGGCGGTGTTAGAGCCCAGGGTCAGCAGGAGGAGGAGAGGAGCAATGTGTAGGCTGAAGCCTGCACTGGTGGCAGCTTTTGGTCAGTTGTGCCAGCGTGGCTTGTGCTGGACACGATGCCGGCTACACAGCGGGGGAACAGCTGGCGGTGCTGAACCCCACTAACACATTGGCTGGTGTTTTTCTCTGTGCAGCTAGCACTTCCGGGCAGAAACTGGCGGTGTTTGAGCCCAGGGTCAGCAGGAGGAGGAGAGGAGCAGAGTGCAGGCCGAAGCCTGCACTGGTGGCAGCTTTTGGTCAGTTGTGCCACCGTGGCTTGTGCTGGACACGATGCCGACTACACAGCAGGGGAACAGCTGGCGGTGCTGAACCTCACTAACACATTGACTGGTGTTTTTCTCTGTGCAGCTAGCAGTTCCGGGCAAAAACTAGCGGTGTTTGAGCCCAGGGTCAGCAGGAGGAGTAGAGGAGCAGAGTGTAGGCCGAAGCCTAGTTGAACCAATTTCAAAGGTTACCTTTAACCCCCCCCTCAGGTGTTGCAAGGTACAAGAGCCACACCTTGAACAGCATTAATGATGCACAAGTCAAAGGTTGCTCTATTTAATTTGTCTCCTTGCACACGCTGAATTAAACACGTACACTATTTAGCCCATTATACTGTCAAACAGTAGTGGAGGCGTGACTACTAGTCTTTTTAAGGAGACGCAGCACAGGTGTACAAATTTACACCTAGGTGCTGTGCGCAGATTCCTTACCGTTGTTATTTGCTGTACAGGAGTCTGCGCTATTGTGATCCCTTGGCCATGCGCTGTGAGCGCTTCCTGTCTTCTGACCTCATTTAATGTCGGCCGTTGCGGTTAGCGATGGACATGAATCCCAGACCCACAGTGTGTTTTCAAAAAATCACACTGCGTGGCTGGGATTCGTGGCCTTGTGCAGTAAATAGGTTTGCCGCTTACACATGTCCTTACACCTGCTCCAGACTGGGCGGCCTCAGCTGATCCCTTATCGCCTACCACGGCCAGGAGGCCGCACAGTCTGAAGAAGGCGGAAGGAGATGAGTTAAGACAGGCGAACATATGCACTGCTCGTGCCCATAAACCACACCCTCGCTGACAAAATAAATATGACAACGAGGGGCGTTGTTTCTAGCAGGGCGGATGCACAGGCGCAGCCAGCTAACCATGATGACAAAAGACGGGAAACGCTACCAAGGGGGGTGCTGCGTATCATTAGAAAGGAAAGTCACACCTCAGGGACAGTGGAATGGTCTCAATGAGACACATTTTGTACGTGTTGAGTTCCACGTGGGCAAGGAGAAAAAGTCAGCCTCCTTGTACAAATGCAGCAGTACTGCTGTACTAGGTGGCTGTTATACATAGAAACACCTGGGGGGGTGGGGCCAGGTTCCCTTTAATTTCAGTTCATGTGCCTGCGTGGCGTTTGCAGGTCACATTGCCGGCTACACAGCAGGGGAACAGCTGGCGTTGCTGAACCCCACTAACACATTGGCTGGTGTTTTTCTCTGTGCAGCTAGCACTTCCGTGCAAAAACTAGCGGTGTTTGAGCCCAGGGTCAGCAGGAGGAGGAGAGGAGCAGAGTGTAGGCCGAAGCCTGCACTGGTGGCAGCTTTTGTTCTGTTGTGCCAGCGTGGCTTGTGCTGGACACGTTGCCGACTACACAGCAGGGGAACAGCTGGCGATGCTGAACCCCACTGACACATCACCTAGTGTTTTTTCTGTGTAGACAACACTTCCAGGTGGCAACTGACAGTGTTGAAACCCAGGGAATCAAAGAGGAGCAGAGTGTAGGCCGAAGCCTGCAGTGGAGCAAATTGAAAGGGAACCTTTAACCCCCCCCCCCAGGCATTTGTTGCTGAAAGAGCCATCTTGTACAGCAGTAATACTGCACATGGAAAATGGTGGCTCCGAAAATTATGTTCCTTGCAAACGCTGAAGTACACACTCATATAATGTGTCCCCTCACACCGTCAATCCATCCCGGAAGTGGGACTTTCCTTTGTAATGTGACACAGCACAGCCGTCATTCCAACCCCCTTGGTGCCGGGCGCCACCTCCTCAACGTTGTTTGGTTCTGTCACGGAGCCCGCGCTGTAATGTTATCCCTTGGCCATGCACAGTTAGCGGTGCCCGTCTTCTGACATCATGTAGCTGCCCGAGATCCAACCTTGCAGTGTCATCTAATGTAGTCCCACTGCGGGCCAGGGATCCATGGGCATGCGCAGTGCATATCATCGCCTCTCACTCACCTCCTTCCTGCTTCTTCAGACTGTGCGGCGTCACGGCCGTGGCATGCTATTAGGGATCAGCTGACGCCGCCTAGTCTGAAGAAGCGTGAAGAAGGGGAGTGAGAGGCTAGTATATGCACTGTGCATGGCCATGGATATCAGGCCCACTGTGGGATCACATTAGACGACACTGCGAGGTGTGATTTCGGGCAGCGTGGACGCACAGGCGCAGCCAGGACGACAACAAATGATGTCAGAGGACGGGCAGCGCAAACTGTGCATGGCCAAGGGATAACATAACAGCGCAGGGTCCATGACGGAATCAAACAACGCTAAGGAGGCAGCGCATGGTTCCAAGGGGGTAGCAATGACGGCTGTGCTGCGTCACATTACAAAGGAAAGTCCCACCTCCGGGACGGTTGGACGGTGTGAGGGGACACATTACATGAGTGTGTAGTTCAGCGTTTGCAAGGAGCATAATTTCAAGAGCGACCTTTCCCTTGTGCAGTATTAGTGCTGCACATGGTGGCTCTTTCAGTAACAAACGCCTAGGGGGGGGGGGGGACAGGTCCCCTTACATTTTAGTTGTGCCAGCGTGGCGGTCGCATGACACGTTGCCGGATACACAGCTGGGGATCAGCTGACGTTATTGAACCCCAATAACAGAGGAGCGACTGTTGACTGTGCACACAGCACTTCCAGGCACCAACTGGCGGTGTTAGAGCCCAGGGACAGCAGGAGGAGCAGATTGGAGGTATTGCCGCACACACAGCTGGGGATCAGCTGACGTTACTGAACCCCAATAACAGAGGAGCGACTGTTGACTGTGCACACAGCACTTCCAGGCACCAACTGGCGGTGTTAGAGCCCAGGGACAGCAGGAGGAACAGAGTGCAGGCCGAAGCCTGATTGGAGCAAGTTGAAAGGAAACCTTTAACCCCCCCCCCCCAAGACGTTTGTAGCTGAAAGAGCCATCTTGTGCAGCACTAAGGATGCAAAAGGAAAAGGTTGCTCTTTTAATTATGCTCCTTGCAAACACCGAAGTAAACACTAAAAATGTGTCCCTTTATACCGTTAAACCGTTCCGGAGGTGCGAATTTCCTTCGTAATGGGACACAGCACAGCTGTCATTCCTATCCCCTTGATGCCGTGCGCTGCCTCCTCAGCGTTGTTTTAAGCTGTCACGGAGCATGCGCTGTTCTGTTAGCCCTTGGCCATGCCCAATTAGCGCTGCCTGTCTTCTGACATAATTTGGTGTCAGGCTGTCAGTGCCTGTGCGTCCACGCTGCTCCAGATCCCACCTCGCAGTCTCGTCTAACGTAATCCCACTGCGGGCCTTGGAACCATGGGCATGCACAGTGCATAACCTCGACTCTCACTCCCCTCCTTCCCTCTTCTTCAGACTGTGCGGTGTCACGGCCATGGCATGCTAGGGATCAGCTGACGGCGCACAGTCTAAAGAAGGCGGAGGGAAATGAGCGAGAGCCCGAGGGGAAGATATGCACTGCGCATGCCCATGGATCCCAGGCCCGCAGTGTGACTCAATCAGAAGACACTGCGAGGCGGGATCTCGGGCAGCGCGGCCGCACAGGCGCAGCCAGCCTGACACCAAATTATGTCAGAAGACAGGCAGCGCAAATAGGGCATGCCCAAGGGATAACAGAACAGCGCAGGCTCCGTGACAGCTTAAAACAACGCTGAGGAGGCAGCGCATGGCACCAAGGGGGTAGGAATGACGGCTGTGCTGCGTCACATTACGAAGGAAAGTCCCAGCTCTGGGACGGTATAACGGTATCAGTGAACACATTTTATAAGTGTTAAGTTCTGCGTGTGCAAAGAGCTAAAAAAAAAAAGCTACCTTTTCCTTGTGCAGCATTACTGCTGCACAAGATGGCTCTTTCAGTAACAAACGACGGGGGGTGGGGGGGGACAGGTTCCCTTACATTTAGGTTGTTGTGCCAGCGTGGCGGTCGCAGGACACATTGCCGGCTACACAGCTGGGGATCAGCTGACGTTACTGAAACCCAATAACACTGGGTCGTATGTTTTTACTGTGCAGCCTGCACTTCTGAGCCGCAACTGGCGGTGTTGGAGCCCAGGAATAGCAGTTCAGGTGGTAGAAAGATGAACACAGCAGGAGACCTGGATGACACCCAATTACTTAATCAGGCAGAGGAGTGGCAAATTCCTGCGAGATCCAGGCCTGGTTCATTTTCAGGAAAGTAAGCCGATCAACGTTATCGGAGGATAGTCGCATGCGACGGTCTGTTAGTACACCACCTGCGGCACTAAAGACACGTTCCGATAAGACACTAGCCGCAGGGCAAGCCAGCACCTCCAATGCATACTGGCTTAGCTCTGGCCATGTATCCAGCTTAGAGACCCAAAACTTGAACGGGGAAGAGCCGTCTGGGAGTACAGTAAGAGGGCAAGCCATGTAGTCTGTCACCATCTGACGGAACCGTTGCCTCCTGCTGACTGGAGCCGCCGGTGATGTTGTAGACATTTGGGGCGGGCACACAAAAGTGTGCCAGAGTTGTGCCATACTGGGCTTGCCTTGGGCAGAGGCACTGCTTCTGCTCCCTCTTTGGGCAGAGCCTCCCCCACTGCCTCGACGCACTGAGCTGCTTTGTAAAGCACTAGCAGCACTCCTCTCAGTTGGACAGGAGAAGATGATGGAATTCACCAGTGTGTCGTGGTACTCCCGCAATTTACGCTCCCGGGTCAACGCAGGGATGAGGTTTTGGACGTTGTCCCGGTAGCGAGGATCGAGGAGGGTGAACACCCAATAATCAGGCATGTTGAGAATGTGGTCGATGCTGCGGTCGTTTCTCAGGCACTGCAGCATGAAATCCACCATGTGCTGCAGAGTGCCAACTGGCCCAGAAACGCTGTCCCCTGCTTGAGACATGATCTCTGCCCGCTCGTCATCACCCCACCCTCGCTGTACACACTGACCACTGGACAATTGTGTCGCTCCCTCCTCTGGACGGAGCTCTTCCTCCTCCATTGACTCCTCCTCATCCTCCTCACAAATTGGCCCCTGCGTACCCCTTTGTGAGGAACCACGTGGCGCTGACTCTCCAGAAGCTGATGGAAAAGGTGACTCCTCATCCTCCACCTCTTCCACCACATCATCCCTTAACCCTTGCAAAGTTTGCTGAAGCAGGCAGATAAGGGGGACAGTCATGCTGACTAGTGCATCATCTGCACTTGCCATCCGCGTGGAATAATCAAAAGGACGCAAAACCTGGCAGACGTCCTTCATAGTGGCCCACTCTGTGGTTGTGAAGTCTGATCGGCGCTGACTGCGACTTCTTTGCGCCTGATGCAGCTGGTACTCCATAACTGCTTGCTGCTGCTCACACAACCGCTCCAACATATGTAATGTGGAATTCCACCGGGTAGGTAGGTCACATATGATGCGGTGTTCCGGAAGGCGGAATCGGCGCTGCAGAGCAGCAATGCGGGATCTGGCCAAGCTGGAACGCCGCAAGTGAGCACACTCTAGGCGGACCTTGTGCAGCAGGGCATCAAGATCCGGATAGTCCCTCAGAAAACTCTGCACAACCAAATTGAGCACATGTGCCAGACATGGGATGTGAGTGAGGTTGCCAAGGGCCAAAGCTGCCACCAGATTTCGGCCATTGTCACACACTACCATGCCTGGCTGGAGATTCGCTGGCAGTAACCACACATCGCTCTCCTGCTTGATGGCATTCCAGAGCTCCTGCGCTGTGTGGCTTCGATGCCCCAATGAAACTAGTTTCAAGACGGCCTGCTGACGTTTGGCCACGGCTGTGCTCATGTCGGTCATAGGTAAACGTTCACGGGTCCATGTGGAGGTGGACTGTGACGGATCCTGCAGAGAGGAATCAGAGGAACGGGTGTAAGAGGAGGAGTCGATGCGTACAGACTGGATTCCTGCAATCCTTGGAGTGGGCAGGACACGTCCTGCGCCACTCGCACGATCTGTACCTGGCTCAACAACATTAACCCAATGGGCAGTGAGGGAAACATATCGCCCCTGTCCATGCTGACTGGTCCACGCATCGGTGGTGAGGTGGACCTTGCTACTGACGGCGTTCAGTAGCGCATGTTTTATGTTTGCCTCAACATGCCTGTGCAGGGCAGGGACAGCCTGCCTGCTGAAGTAAAAGCGGCTGGGCACCTTGTACTGTGGGACTGCCAATGCCATCAAGTCACGGAAGCTGTCAGTCTCCACCAGCCTGAACGAGAGCATTTCCAGGGACAACAGTTTGGCAACGCCTGCATTCAGAGCCTGTGCTCGGGGGTGGTTGGCCGAGAATGCCCGCCTTTTCTCCCATGCCTGGACTACCGATGGCTGTAGAGTAGACTGGGAGTGTGAGGATGACTGGGAAGGTGGTGCTGTGGGTGGAATTACACTAGGTCTCTGGACAACAGTGGAGGAAGAGGCAACACGAGATGAAGAGGTGGTAGCTGCCGCTGTTGGTTGGCCTACGTCTTCACTGTGTTTCTGTAACTCCACCGCGTGCCTGTTCCGCACATGTTTCCACATATTTGTGGTATTGAGGTTGCTGACACTTTTACCTCTTTTTACTTTCTGATGACACAGCTTGCATTTGACAAAACAAATGTCATCTGCAACTGTGTAAAAAAAGGACCAGGCACTGCAAGTCTTGGGAGCGCCCTTTTTGGCTTTGGAAAGAGACAGGCTCCTAACGGGTGCCAAAGTGGAGGCTACAGGCTCCGCAGTCTTCCCCCTCCCTCTCCCTCTTTGGCCCGTAAGGGGAAGCTCTTCCTCAGAGCTGCTCCCACCACCTTCCTGTTCCTCACGCCACGATGGGTCAAGGACCTCATCATCTCCACTACCCTCTGCCACCAACTGCTCCTCCTGGGTAGTCTCGGCAGCACAGTACGCATCAGAAAGCGGCACCTGAGTTTCATCATCAGATGCGTACTGCGCTGTGGTCACCGGAGGCACTGGCCCACCTGCCTCTTCAGAGTCAGAGAGATAAAGCTTTTGGGCATCACTGCACACTGCCTCTTCTTCCATTTCTCCAATGCTGCTTGGCTGGCCCCCTGTTTCCAAGCCAAGAGATTCAGAGAACAGAAGTAGAGACGGCTCCTGTCCTGGGCTCTCTGACTGCCTGGCCAATTTGGCAGGTGGTGAAGAGACAGATGGCTGCTCTCCAGTGCTCTGTGCCTGAGAGGATGTGGCACTAACTGAAGTCGATGCTGAGGCATTAGCTGCCATCCACCCGACAACGGCTTCAATTTGGTCTTCACGTAGCAGCGGTGCACGGCGCTCTCCGACAAAGCTGCGCATGAAGGACTGTTCCCTGCTGAAACTGAGTGACGACGAGTCACCGGCGCCCGCAGCAGGCACAGAATCACCACGTCCTCTCCCTGCTCCTCTCCCTGCTCCGCGCCCACGTGCCTTACTCCCTGCCCTCTTCATCTTGGTTGACAGATAAAGATAAGCAGAAAAGTACTAAGGCCTTAGTGTGCTTATTCCTGAAATGCTCCTCCTAACAGGTGTAAGAAACACTAATGTTGTAAAGTGTGGACTAAACTTTATTATTTTTCAAATGTGGCCTACACAAGTGTTAAGTTGTGTTTGGTGAACTTTACTTTTTTTTTGGTGCAGATCGGGCTACAGAGCTAGTTTAAATCACACGGAGACCGTGCAGACAGCCGTAAACGGCGCTGCAAGGCCAAAAAACCCTCCTCTCGGTTATCCTATATAGTGTTTTTCCACTATTTAGCTGAATACGAGTGGAAAGACACTAATAGGAATTTTTTTTTCAAATTTTAAACTGGCTGCACTATTTGAGAAAAAGGAAATTGTTTTTCAAGGTATGAGGCAGTAACGCACCCTGAGCTGAATCCAACCGGCTATGGCTGCACACAGACTACAGGGCAAGCTGCGCTCACACAGAGACAGTGCAGACAGCCGTAAACGGCGCTGCAAGGCCAACAAACCCTCCTCTAGGTTATCCGATATAGTGTTTTTCCACTATTTAGCTGGATACGAGTGGAAAGACACTAATAGGAATTTTTTTTTTCAAATTTTAAACAGGCTGCACTATTTGAAAAAAAGTAAAATTTTTCTCAAGATATGAGGCAGTAACGAACCCTGAGCTGAATCCAACCGGCTATGGCTGCACACAGACTACAGGGCGAGCTGGGCTCACACGGAGACCGTGCAGACAGCCGTAAACGGCGCTGCAAGGCCAAAAAAATCTCCTCTAGGTTATCCTATATAGTGTTTTTCCACTATTTAGCTGGATACGAGTGGAAAGACACTAATAGGAATTTTTTTTTTCAAATTTTAAACTGGCTGCACTATTTGAAAAAAAGGAAATTGTTTTTCAAGGTATGAGGCAGTAACGCACCCTGAGCTGAATCCAACCGGCTATGGCTGCACACAACTACAGGGCGAGCTGGGCTCACACGGAGACCGTGCAGACAGCCGTAAACGGCGCTGCAAGGCCAAAAAACCCTCCTCTAGGTTATCCTATATAGTGTTTTTCCACTATTTAGCTGGATACGAGTGGAAAGACACTAATAGGAATTTTTGTTTTTCAAATTTTAAACAGGCTGCACTATTTGAAAAAAAGTAAAATTTTTCTCAAGGTATGAGCCAGTAACGAACCCTGAGCTGAATCCAACCGGCTATGGCTGCACACAGACTACAGGGCGAGCTGGGCTCACACGGAGACCGTGCAGACAGCCGTAAACGGCGCTGCAAGGCCCAAAAACCCCCCTCTAGGTTATCCTATGTAGTGTTTTTCCACAATAGAGCTGGAGACTGGTGGAAAAACACTAATAGGAAATTTGAGAAAAAATGTGCAGCAGGCTGCACTAAGAGCAAAAAAGGACAACTGTGTGAGGCAGTGTGAACCCCCCCTGAGCTGAATACAACCGGGTATATGGCTGCACACAGACTACAGAGTGAGCTGCACACACACACACACACACAGAGACCTTGCAGAACGCTGTTAAAACAGCGCTGCAAGGCAAGAGCAAGGTGAACAGTGAAGAACACACAGCGTTTTGCTAAATTAGCCTTTGGAAAGGAAAATAAAGCAATTAGCTAGCTCGACTGGCCCTCAGTTAGAACACAGCGTCCTGTCCCTAACTGAAATCACAGCAGAGTGAGCGCAAAATGGCGGCAGCGTTTTTTATAGTGCAGAGTGACATCATTTCAGCAGCCAATCCAAGCCTTGCCAGTACTTACATGCCCACCATGCTAAACAGGATGTGCCCACACTTCCAATCATTCCTCATTGGCTGCTGCGTTCAGTTTGAATTCTGGGAACTTCCGATTCCGGTATCCGATACGCGGGAAGTATCGGAATTCGGTATCGGAATTCCGATACCGCAAATATCGGCCGATACCCGATACTTGCGGTATCGGAATGCTCAACACTACTGTCAAGTTGTGTGTGTTGAGTTGTGTGTGGCGACATGCATGTAGCGACTTTTGTGAGATGAGTTTTGTGTGGCAACATGCGTGTAGCAACTTTTTGTGTGTCGAGTTGCATGTGACAGGTTAGTGTAGCAAGTTGTGTGCAGCAAGTTTTGCGCATGGCGAGTTTTGCATGTGGTGAGTTTTATGTCTGGTGCCTTTTGAGTATGTGCAAGTTTTGTGTGAGGCAACTTTTGCATGTGTTGCAAATTTTGTGCATGTGGCAATTTTTCCGCGTGTGCAAGTTTTGCGTGTGGCGAGTTTTCCATGAGGTGAGTTTTGCACTTGTGGCGAGTTTTGCGTGAGCCTAGTTTTTGCATGTGGCGAGTTTTGCGCGTGGTGAGTTTTGAGCGGCGACTTTTGTGTTTCGACTTTTATGTGGCGAGGTTGGTGTATGTGTGGTGAAATGTGTGCTGAGGGTGGTATATGTGTTCAAGCACGTGGTAGTGTGTGGCGCATTTTGTGTGTGTGTTCATATCCCCATGTGTGGTGAGTATCTCATGTCGGGGCCCCACCTTAGCAACTGTACGGTATATACTCTTTGGCGCCATCGCTCTCATTCTTTAAGTCCCCCTTGTTCACATCTCGCAGCTGTCAATTTGCCTCCAACACTTTTCCTTTCACTTTTCCCCATTATGTAGATAGGGGAAAAATAGTTTAGTGAATTGGAACGCGCGGGGTTAAAATGTCACCTCACAACATAGCCTATGACGCTCTCAGGGTCCAGACGTGTGACTGTGCAAAATTTTGTTTCTGTAGCTGCGACGCCTCCAACACTTTTCCTTTCACTTTTTTCCCCATTATGTAGATAGGGGCAAAATTGTTTGGTGAATTGGAACGCGCGGGGTTAAAATTTCGCCTCACAACGTAGCCTATGACACTCTCGGGGTCCAGACGTGTGACTGTGCAAAATTTTGTGGCTGTAACTGCGACGGTGCAGATGCCAATCCCGGACATACACACACACACACATACACACACACATACACACATTCAGCTTTATATAGTAGATTATTTTTAGTAATGATTAGTATCTAAAAATAATGGATTGTATACAGACATATACGAGTTACCACTGTTCCTTTCTAGATGTTGCCACTGGCACACACAATAATCTACGCCTCTTGAATATTTCACAAGCAGCAGTAAATGTGTAGGTTCTGTGTATTTATGTATGTATTAGCAATAATGACGTTTTCAAGCACTGCCTGATTCTAGATAAGTGTCTTCTTTGCCATACATCAGGACCTTAAGTGCCATTTACATTTAATTAATGTGGCTCTTTGTTCAATTTCCAGCAAGAGTGCTCATCTGTAGTCCTGGTGTTCTCATCACCCCTACCGAGCCGCGCAAAAAGCAGACACCTTCCGATCATGTCTAAGCAGCATCTGGCCTGGTAGGCAAGCTCAGCCATCCATTGTTACTCCATGACCTGTCATTTTTCCTATGACTATAACACAGATATTGATTTTCCTTCTACAAAATTTATACAGGTCTCTCTGCAAGAGTCAATAACTAGTGTGTATAAATTAAGACAACACAGGAGACACACGGTGATGAGAAACCAGTGACTGATGGTGTGTCCTGCTGTACGTTCACATCACACCTGCAGGGCTTTGGGATTTGTATTCTCTGTTCCATTCCAAGGCTATCTCCTTCCCTTTGTTCCTTTCTGTGTCCTTTTAACCCTTCCAATTGTTTTCACCCATCAGGCTTCCATAGAGATACAATATTGCCAGTGACACTGTAGGGCTTGATCTAATTTAAATATTTTGTATCTAATATCATTTGGATAAATTGATGTAAAATATAACTTCTACAAGACAATAAACATATATATTTTTTATATTTTTTTTTTATTATTTTTTCAGAAGATTGACAGATAGATAGATTGATTGACTTTTCCCTTCACTGAAAACTGTATCTATTGTTAGGGCTTGTTCACATGTTGCATTTTTTACACATGTTTTTCAAGTGTAAAAAAAAATTGTTGCAGTTTACAGCACCTGCAAATTGAAGGAGATTTTTGAAATCTCATGCGCACGCTGCTTATTTTTTCCTTGCAGATTTTAATCATAAATTGCGTTTTGTTTTGTTTTTTTCAATTCTGCAGGATGTTAAATCTGTCAGCGTTCACCCATTGAAATGAATGGGAGGAGAAAAATTAAGTAAAAACACGGCGAAAACTAACGTTAAAAAGCATCAATAACGCACATAGAGTGAGCAGTGTTTTTGCAGGTTTTGCATTTTTTTTACATGTTTTTTGTATACTTTTTTTTGGGGGGGTTTCTCCAATTCATTTGTAAAAAATGCTGCAAAACTACTGCAGACAGGAAAATGCTTCAAATCTGCAATGACAAAATAAACAGCAAGTGCATGAGATTTCAGAAGTCTTATTTATTTTGTTAGTACGCTAAACTGCAATGTTTTTGCGTGGCAGTTTTGGTGCAGAAGTTTCTCCTGCAAATACTTGACATGTGCACATACCTGAAGTGTATCTTACTAGGAACTATCCATTTCCCCATACAGGTGGTGACGTGGACCTGAAGGTCCTATGACTTTTCACCAGACAGTGGTGGGCACAGATTGAATGTAATAAAGCACAATATGACGTGATAGCGTTCACTCTGGTGGTAAAATAATATTCAATTAAGTGAGAATGAACAGTCTCAACGTGGCCCTGCTATTATGACAGAGGGGCACAGACTTTTTTCTAGCTTTATATAACCTCTTAAACATGTAAATCACCATTTATGCTATTTAGGTTCTTGCAAATTAGGGTTATTTTAGATAATATCCAAGTTGGAGGAATTCACACTAGCGTCATGTATCCACACTGCAGACATCTTCACCTTCTAATGATTCCATCAAATCCATTATTTTTATTTTGTCAGCAAGGGCTAATTCAGTGTAGACTAGATGCATAGAAGCGTAAAAGGTCGTGCAGCCAGCCATGCAACTAATTGGTTCTGCTTATAATTATTAGCTATAAATGAGTTTACATTCACACTATGTAACTCCTGCCACTGTTTCACTGAAGCTTCACTTTCTCACATTTTGAGTTGGAAGGTCACCCACTAAGGCCACGTTCACACGTTGAGTGTTTGGTGAGTTTTTTTTACCTCAGTGTTTGTTATCCAAAACCTAGAGAGAAATAATCAGAGGAAAATTATAATAGAAACACGTCACCACTTCTGCATTTATCACCCACTCCTGGTTTTGGCTAATAAATACTGACCAAATACCGAATGTCTGAACATGGCCTAAATCTAACGTAGATAAAAAGTCGCAGGGCAATGTCTGTACCTATCATCACATCAGAAATTATACTGGACGAGATGCTACACTAAATAGGAGTGGAAGGTGCTTTAAATTACAACCATTTACATATTTGAGTACAGTCCACAGATGAATGCTACTGTAGTATATAACACAATGTAGCAACACAGTCTACTGTGACATCTACTGTGACTACACACAACACATCTACTATGGCTACACACAACACATCTACTGTGACTACACAGAACACATCTACTGTGACTACACACAACACATCTACTGTGGCTACACAGAACACATCTACTGTGACTACACACAACACATCTACTGTGACTACACAGAACACATCTACTGTGACTACACACAACATATCTACTGTGACTACACACAACACATCTACTGTGACTACACAGAACTAGTGTTGAGCGATACCTTCCGATATTCAAAGGTATCGGTATCGGATGGTATCGGCCGATATCCAAAAAATATCGGATATCGCCGATACCGATACCAATGCAAGTCAATGGGACACAAATATCGGAAGGTATCCTGGATGGTTCCCAGGGTCTGAAGGAGAGGAAACTCTCCTTCAGGCCCTGGGAGCCAAATTCATGTAAAAAATAAAGAATAAAAATAAAAAATATGGATATACTCACCCCTCCGAAGGACCCTGGCTGTCACCGCTGCGAGCATCTGCCTCTGTCCCTAAGAATGTAGTGACCGTGACGTCATCGGAGGTCCTTCACTCTCTGCATTCTTAGGAACGGAGGCAGACGCTTGCAGCGGTGACAGCCAGGGTTCGCCGGAGGGGTTAGTATATCCATATTTTTTATTTTTATTCTTTCTTTTTTACATGAATATGGATCCCTGGGCCTGAAGGAGAGTATCCTCTCCTCCAGACCCTTGGAACCATACGCACCGCACACGCCAATTCCGATTTTCGATATCGCAAAAATATCGGAACTCGGTATCGGAATTCCGATACAGCAAATATCGGCCGATACCCGATATTTGCAGTATCGGAATGCTCAACACTACACAGAACACATCTACTGTGACTACACACAACACATCTACTATGGCTACACACAACACATCTACTGTGACTACACACAACACATCTACTGTGACTACACAGAACACATCTACTGTGACTACACAGAACACATCTACAGTGACTACACAGAACACATCTACTGTGACTACACACAACACATCTACTATGGCTACACACTACACATCTACTATGACTACACAGAACACATCTACTGTGACTACACACAACTAGAGATCTAGAGATGGGCGAACCCAAACAGTAAAGTTTGAAGTCTGCAACATAAACTTCATCACGAAGTCAGTGTCACTGTTCGAGTTTGGCCACCCTAACACCGGGTGTTTCTCACCCTGTCATGTGCATGACAGTTCCGTAAACACTGCTTCTGATCCGTGATAAAATCATTACCACCGATCAAACAGACACAGTTGTCACGCTGTCAAATGAGAGTGTGAGCCCACAGCTGTGATTGGAGGTAAAAAGTTTGCCTCTGGTCACTGGCGTCAGCTGATGGGACTACTGCCTACGCCTGCTTCCACTAATAACAGTAAGAGCAGGGAGTAGCTAATGGGAGTATTCATAAGCCAGCCCCTGTGCTCTAAATAAACAAAAAAAAAAACGGCGTGTGTGTCCCTGTATTTTTAATAACCAGCCATGCAAAACTGACAACTGTGGGCTGCAACCCTCAGCTGTCAGAGTTAGCAAGGCTGGTTATCAAGAATAGAGGGGTCCTCACGCTGCTTTTTGCATAACAAACAGGCATGTGTTGCGGCTGCCGAACAGCAGTGAGACATGTAGCTGCAGACACTTGAACATGTTACTCAAGCATGCCGAAGACACTCGGTTAGCACCCGAGCATGCTCAAATAACATCTTATCCGAACACTTTCTCTCATCACTAGTCAGTACCTTTCTAAAAAAAATAAACATTTAAAAATACATTAACCCCTTTACCCCCAAGGGTGGTTTGCACGTCAATGACCAGGCCAATTTTTACAATACTGACCACTGTCCCTTTATGAGGTTATAACTCCGAAACGCTTCAACGGATCCTGGTGATTCTGACATTGTTTTCTCGTGACATATTGTACTTCATGATAGTGGTAAAATTTCTTTGATAGTACCTGCGTTTATTTGTGAAAAAAACGGACATTTGGCGAAAATTTTGAAAATTTTGCAATTTTCAAACTTTGAATTTTTATGCAATTAAATCACAGAGATATGTCACACAAAATACTTAATAAGTAACATTTCCCACATGTCTCCTTTACATCAGCATAATTTTGGAACCAATTTTTTTTTTGTTAGGGAGTTATATGGGTTAAAATTTGACCAGCAATTTCTCATTTTTACAACACCATTTTTTTTTTAGGGACCACGTCTCATTTGAAGTCATTTTGAGGGGTCTATATGATAGAAAATGCCCAAGTGTGACACCATTCTAAAAACTGCACCCCTCAAGGTGCTCAAAACCACATTCAAGAAGTTAATTAACCCTTCAGGTGTTTAATAGGAATCTTTGGAATGTTTAAATAAAAATGAACATTTAACTTTTTTACACAAAAAATTTACTTCAGCTCCAATTTGTTTTATTTTACCAAGGGTAACAGGAGAAATTGGACCCAAAAAGTTGTTGTCCAATTTGTCCTGAGTACGCTGATACCCCATATGTGGCAGTAAACCACTGTTTGGGCGCATGGGAGAGCTCGGAAGGGAAGGAGCGCTATTTGACTTTTCAATGCAAAATTGACAGGAATTGAGATGGGACGCCATGTTGCGTTTGGAGAGCCACTGATGTGCCTAAACATTGAAACCCCCCACAAGTGACACCATTTTGGAAAGTAGACCCCCTAAGGAACTTATCTGGATGTGTGGTGAGCACTTTGACCCACCAAGTGCTTCACAGAAGTTTATAATGCAGAACCGTAGAAATAAAAAATCATATTTTTTCACAAAAATTATATTTTTGCCCCCAATTTTTTATTTTTCCAAGGGTAAGAGAAGAAATTGGACCTCAAAAGTTGTTGTCCAATTTGTCCTGAGTACGCTGATACCCCATATGTGGCAGTAAACCACTGTTTGGGCGCATGGGAGAGCTCGGAAGGGAAGGAGCGCCGTTTGACTTTTCAATGCAAAATTGACAGGAATTAAGATGGGACGCCATGTTGCGTTTGGAGAGCCACTGATGTGCCTAAACATTGAAACCCCCCACAAGTGACACCATTTTGGAAAGTAGACCCCCTAAGGAACTTATCTGGATGTGTGGTGAGCACTTTGACCCACCAAGGGCTTCACAGAAGTTTATAATGCAGAGCCATAAAAATAAAACAAAAATTTTTTCCCACAAAAATTATTTTTTAGCCCCCAGTTTTGTATTTTCCCTAGGGTAACAGGAGAAATTGGACCCCAAAAGTTGTTGTCCAATTTGTCCTGAGTACGCTGATACCCCATATGTGGGGGGGAACCACCGTTTGGGCGCATGGGAGGGCTCGGAAGGGAAGGAGCGCCATTTGGAATGCAGACTTAGATGGAATGGTCTGCAGGCGTCACATTGCGTTTGCAGAGCCCCTAATGTACCTAAACAGTAGAAACCCCCCACAAGTGACACCATTTTGGAAAGTAGACCCCCTAAGGAACTCATCTTGATGTGTTGTGAGAGCTTTGAACCCCCAAGTATTTCACTACAGTTTATAACGCAGAGCCATGCAAATAAAAAATATTTTTTTTTCCACAAAAATTATATTTTAGCCCCCAGTTTTGTATTTTTCCAAGGTTAGCAGGAGAAATTGGACCCTAAATGTTGTTGTCCAATTTGTCCTGAGTACGCTGATACCCGATATGTGGGGGGGAACCACCGTTTGGGCGCATGGGAGGGCTCGGAAGGGAAGGAGCATCATTTGGAATGCAGACTTAGATGGATTGGTCTGCAGGCGTCACATTGCGTTTGCAGAGCCCCTAATGTACCTAAACAGTAGAAACCCCCCACAAGTGACCCCATATTGGAAACTAGACCCCTTAATGAACTTATCTAGATGTGTTGTGAGAACTTTGAACCCCCAAGTGTTTCACTACAGTTTATAATGCAGAGCCGTGAAAATAAAAAATCTTTTTGTTTTCCCACAAAAATTATTTTTTAGCCCCCAGTTTTGTATTTTCCCAAGGGTAACAGGAGAAATTGGTCCACAAAAGTTGTTGTCCAATTTGTCCTGAGTATGCTGATACCCCATATGTTGGGGTAAACCCCTGTTTGGGCACACAGGAGAGCTCGGAAGGGAAGGAGCACTGTTTTACTTTTTCAACGCAGAATTGGCTGGAATTGAGATCGGACGCCATGTCGTGTTTGTAGAGCCCCTGATGTGCCGAAACAGTGGAAACCCCCAATTATAACTGAAACCCTAATCTAAACACACCCCTAACCCTAATACCAACGGTAACCCTAACCACACCTCTAACCCTGACACACCCCTAACCCTAATCCCAACCCTATTCCCAACTGTAAATGTAATCTAAACCCTAACCCTAACTTTAGCCCCAATCCTAACTGTAGCCCCAACCCTAACCCTAACCCTAGCCCTAACCCTAGCCCTAACCCTAGCCCTAACCCTAACCCTAGCCCTAACCCTAGCCCTAACCCTAGCCCTAGCCCTAACCCTAGCCCTAACCCTAACCCTAGCCCTAACCCTAGCCCTAACCCTAGCCCTAGCCCTAACCCTAGCCCTAACCCTAGCCCTAACCCTAACCCTAGCCCTAACCCTAGCCCTAACCCTAGCCCTAACCCTAGCCCTAGCCCTAACCCTAGCCCTAACCCTAACCCTAGCCCTAACCCTAGCCCTAACCCTAGCCCTAGCCCTAACCCTAGCCCTAACCCTAGCCCTAATGGGAAAATGGAAATAAATACATTTTTTTTTATTTTTCCCTAACTAAGGGGGTGATGAAGGGGGGTTTGATTTACTTTTATAGCGAGTTTTTTAGCGGATTTTTATGATTGGCAGCCGTCACACACTGAAAGACCCTTTTTATTGCAAAAAATATTTTTTGCAATACCACATTTTGAGAGCTATAATTTTTCCATATTTTGGTCCACAGAGTCATGTGAGGTCTTGTTTTTTGCGGGACGAGTTGACGTTTTTATTGAAAACATTTTTGGGCATGTGACATTTTTTGATCACTTTTTATTCCGATTTTTGTGAGGAAGAATGACCAAAAGCCAGCTATTCATCAATTTCTATTGGGGGAGGCGTTTATACCGTTCCGCGTTTGGTAAAATTGATAAATCAGTTTTATTCTTCGGGTCAGTACGATTACAGCGATACCTCATTTATATCATTTTTTATGGTTTGGCGCTTTTATACGATAAAAACTATTTTACAGAAAAAATAATTATTTTTGCATCGCTTTATTCTCAGGACTATAACTTTTTTATTTTTTTGCTGATGATGCTGTATGGCGGCTCTTTTTTTGCGGGACAATATGACGCTTTCAGCGGTACCATGGTTATTTATATCTGTCCTTTTGATCGCGTGTTATTCCACTTTTTGTTCGGCGGTATGATAATAAAGCGTTGTTTTTTGCCTCTTTTTTTTTTTTTTTTTTCTTACGGTGTTTACTGAAGGGGTTAACTAGTGGGACAGTTTTATAGGTCGGGTCGTTACGGACGCGGCGATACTAAATATGTGTACTTTTATTGGGTTTTTTTTTATTTAGATGAAGAAATGTATTTATGGGAATAATATATTTTTTTTTTTTTCATTATTTTGGAATATTTTTTTTTATTTTTTTTACACATTTGGAAAATTTTTTTTTTACTTTTTTACTTTGTCCCAGGGGGGACATCACAGATCAGTGATCTGACAGTTTGCACAGCACTCTGTCAGATCACTGATCTGACATGCAGCGCTGCAGGCTTCACAGTGCCTGCTCTGAGCAGGCTCTGTGAAGCCACCTCCCTCCCTGCAGGACCCAGATCCGCGGCCATCTTGGATCCGGGGCTGGAGGGAGCAGGGAGGGAGGTGAGACCCTCGCAGCAACGCTATCACATCGCGTTGCTCCGGGGGTCTCAGGGAAGCCCGCAGGGAGCCCCCTCCCTGCGCGGTGCTTCCCTGCACCGCCGGCACATCGCGATCATCTTTGATCGCGGTGTGCCAGGGGTTAATGTGCCGGGGGCGGTCTGTGACCGCTCCTGGCACATAGTGCCGGATGTCAGCTGCGATAAGCAGCTGACACCCGGCCGCGATCGGCCGCGCTCCCCCCGTGAGCGCGGCCGATCGGCTATGACGTACTATCCCGTCCAGGGTCAGATAAGCCCAGGGCACCTCGACGGGATAGTATGTCTAAGGTCACAGAGGGGTTAATTACTATTTTCAGCAAGCCAGGAAGAATAGACTGTTATCTATATGTTGACTTTTGAATTGATGTGTTTTTTCTTCAGTTGGTCAAGAGTCGAAAATGTTGACTCTTCTTTCATACAGGGTCATGGAACAATGATGTTTGCTGCTATGCTGATTACACATTGTAACAGATGCGCCTTTCCTGGGCAGCTGCAGGCTGCTGTTTGTAGGCTGAGGAGGCCAATATCAAAGACCCAATATCAGCCTAAGAATACTAGCCCCCAGGTGTCTGCTATAGCAAGACTGGTTGCCAAAAATGGAGAGGACCCCATGTCATTTTTTAAAATGATATATTTAAATGATAAAAAGAAAAGAGTGGGGACCTCTCTGTACTTGATAACCAACCTTGATAACGCTGACAGCTGAGGTTTGCAGCTCCCAGCTGTCAGTTTTGCCTGGCCGGTTATCAAAAATACAGGGGAAGCACACCTTTTTTTTCCATTGTTTATAGCGCCGGCATTGGCTGATGAATACTCCCATCAGCCACTCCTGCTCTCGCTGTTATTAGCAGCAGCAGGTGTAGGCTGATGGGAGCAGTAGTCCCATCAGCTGACACCAATGACCAGAGGTAAACTTTATACCTCTGATCACAGCTGCTGGCTCACACTCTCATTTGACTGTGCAGGAACCACGGCTGTTTGACCGATGGTATTGATTTTACGGCCGATCAGAAGCAGTGTTTGCTGCGCTGTCATGCACATGGCAGCATGACAAATACCTTGTGTTCAGAGGGCCAAATTCAAACAGTATCACGGACTTCCTGGTGAAGTCTGTGTTCGGTGTCCATGTCTGAACAGTAGATGTTCGGTACAGACGCCAAACTTTACTGCTTGGGTTCGTCCATCTCTACTCAGCAGCGTTCATCCCACAGTAAAAGGAGAGCAGGCGTTTGGTGCGTTGATTCCTGGTTGATGCAGTTTTGGATAACCAATCAGGGTACCAGCTTGCCCCTCTTGTCTCAACAAAAGGTAACATTTGGAAATAGGTCTTCTTTATTACTGGACTGTATGCCCTCTTTGGTTTGTGTTTTTCTATTCACTGCTGTTATTTACTATGTTATAAAGCAGCAGAAAATGGTTGCTGCATGTTCCAAGTGAAACATTTAATTCTCCAACAATGTCTGAATGCTGAAAGCAGAAACTGCAAGAAATACTCCAGGACAACATTTTAGAAAAGATTGTTGTACAGATGTAGCTGGCCAAATGACAGTTGCTGTACCTCATTAATAATGTTGCGTGCCACGGCGCTCTATACTGCAACACGTCTCATTCACTTTCAATAAGCTGCATGTTACGTTAATGCCACAGAGTGCTGCTGCTGTCAGGACGGTGCACAATAAATGGATAGAACCTCCAAAATGTAATTCCTTCAGCTTGTAATCTTGGTTTGGTTTTCTCTCCGACAACTTATAGTACAATTTTGTGTGTAGCAAACATTGCCGTAAAGCAATTTAGACAAAATTCACAGTCAGTAATAATGATCTGTTTGCTGACATTCTGTGATACTTCATTATATAAGTATACAATTGTAGTCATAGATTATGAAGGGCTGTTAACCATTTAAGCAGGAGAGGAAAATGAGTGTACCTGAGTCTGTAAATGTTCTTATGACTATTATTTTTCTTTTAAAAAAAAAAATATTAAGAGGAAAAGCCTTAAACAAGTTAGGCTAATTTCTGAGAGCCGTGCAAGCTGTTAGGACTGAAATGCATGAAAAATATGGGGTAACCCAAAAAATTATTTAATCAGATTAAAATAACACACCGATAAACAAATTATCCTGCAGAAACAGCGTTGGAGGAAAGAATAGTGCAACTCTGAAATAACAGCATCACCATGTGGACAATGAGGGAATAAACCACGACTTCAGCGTGTAACTGGTAATCTAGTTCCAAATATATGCACAATATTGCTGGGGTCACATGACAGTATAAAAATCATTCAGCATTACATTCAGATTAGTGGGACGATTTTTTTTCTCACTTTTCATCCATGTGCTGTCCGTATACAATCTGTTTTTTTTACTCAGCAGCTATTAATCATTTACAGTTTCCCATATTACAGAATTGCAATGTAAAAATAAAAATCAGATCTTATAACATCCGATTTTTTTTTTCTCACACCCACAGACTTAAATGAGACTCATCCGATTTATAGAGGAAAATCGTGCATGCTGCAATTTTATTTCACACACAGATTTGATCAGTGAAAAAAAATCATTCATTTGCCCTGCCCGATTGATTCATTGGTCTCAGTGCAATCAGTTTGGTTAATAGCATTCAGGTCTAATATACGGTCATCTACGCAAGGCCTAATAGTAATACATTTCAGTGACATATCTTGATGGTGACCGAACCTGATCACAGCTGAAAAAAAAAAAAAAAATTGGAAAGTCACTTAATGAGGAGTCATTCTAAGGCCTCATGCAAACATCTGTTTTCCATGTATAGGACATATATCCATTATTGTCAATGAGGCTATTTACATGTCTGTGTTTTATGGGGGGCTGAGTGAGAACAGCGAGACATCTCCATTTTTTATCTGAGTCAAATTCGACAATTTAATTCTACGAGTCCATGAAAAATCGCTGACAGCACGCATTGCGATCTAAGCACCTTTTTTATGGCCAATTTAACATTGTAATGGACTGGAGAAGTTTTGCAAGTTTATTTTTTTTCAATGATAGAAGTCTGATGTAAAAAAAAATGATACATTGACTGATTAAACACGCTGATAAAAATTGCTTTTTGAAAAATTATTGAAGTCTGATGGAGGCCTTAATCTCTCAACAAAATGCAGCGCTGCATAGAAATGCCATTCTTGATCTTTTAGGCTATGTGCACACAGAGGTTTTCGAGACAGTCAAAACTAGCGGGTTTTCTAGCGCAAACTACTTCAGGAAATGCTCCATCATTGATGAATTTTTGAAGAGGTTTTTTGTTGCCTGAAGGGTTTCCTTAAATTATTTTGAAAGTTTTTGAAGCATTTTGGAAGAGTTTTTTTCTTAACCCAATTACCTCCCAAGCCTGCTTGCACCTTCATGACCAGGCCAAATTTTACAATTCTGACCAGTGTAAGTTAATGAGTTAATAACTCTGTAACGCTTCAACCAATTACAATGATTCGGAGATTTTTTATTTGTGACATATTGTACTTTATGATAATGGTAAAATTTCTTTGGTATGTCTTGAATTTAGTTGTGAAAAAAACTGAAATTTTTAGAAAATGTAGAAAATTTTGCAATTTTCAAATTTAATTTTTATACTCTTAAATCAGAGAGTTATGTCACACAAAATAGGTAATAAATAACATTTCCCACATGTTGACTTTAGAACAACACAATGTTTGAAACATAATGTTTTTCAGTAGGAAGATATAAGGGTTAAAAGTTCACCAGCGATTTCTATTTTTTTCAACAAAAACAAACCAAAATTTTCAAGACCATTTTTTTAGGGACTGCATTACATTTGAAGTGACTATATGAAAGAAAATACACTATTCTAAAAACTGCACCACTCAAGGTGAGTGAGTCGGTGCGGAGGGTCTTTTTTGCGCCCTCTGCGTGGTCTTTTTGTAGGTTTTTGTGCTGACCACAAAGTAACCTTTCCTATCCTCGGTCTGTTCAGTAAGTCGGGCCTCACTTTGCTTAATCTATTTCATCTCTGTGTTTGTATTTTCATCTTTACTCACAGTCATTATATGTGGGGGGCTGCCTTTTCCTTTGGGGAATTTCTCTGAGGCAAGGTAGGCTTTTTTTTTATCTTCAGGGCTAGCTAGTTCCTTAGGCTGTGCCGAGTTGCATAGGGAGCGTTAGGCGCAATCCACGGCTATTTCTAGTGTGTTTGATAGGATTAGGGATTGCGGTCAGCAGAGTTCCCACGTCCCAGAGCTCGTCCTCATTATCAGAAACTATCAGGTCATTCCGTGTGCTCTTAACTACCAGGTCCATTATTGTCCTGACCACCAGGTCATAACAGTACAGGTGGCCCAAAGTACTAATGCATCTCAATAGAGGGATAAGAGAAGTTCTGAGACCATTTTTTTTTTCTTTGCAGTGTGTTTTGTCTCTCTTTTCCCCTTTACCTCTGGGTGGTTCAGGACACTGGTGTAAACATGGACATTCAAGGTCTGTCCTCTTGGATGGATAATCTCACTACAAGGGTACAAAACATTCAAGATTTTGTGGTTCAGAATCCGATGTCAGAGCCTAGGATTCCAATTCCTGATTTGTTTTTTGGTGATAGACCTAAGTTCTTGAATTTCAAAAATAATTGTAAATTCTTTCTTGCTTTGAAACATCGCTCCTCAGGTGACCCTGTTCAACAAGTAAAGATCATTATTTCTTTGTTACGTGGTGACCCTCAAGACTGGGCATTTTCCCTTGCGCCAGGAGATCCGGCATTGCGTGATGTTGATGCGTTTTTCCTGGCGCTTGGATTGCTTTATGACGAACCTAGTTCAGTGGATCAGGCAGAGAAAATCTTGCTGGCTCTGTGTCAGGGTCAGGATGAAGCGGAGAAATATTGTCAGAAGTTTAGAAAGTGGTCTGTGCTCACTCAGTGGAATGAATGTGCCCTGGCAGCAATCTTCAGAAAGGGTCTCTCTGAAGCCCTTAAGGATGTCATGGTGGGGTTTCCCATGCCTGCTGGTCTGAATGAGTCTATGTCCTTGGCCATTCAGATCGATCGACGCTTGCGTGAGCGTAAAGCTGTGCACCATTTGGCGGTACTATCTGAGCATGGGCCTGAGCCTATGCAATGTGATAGGAATTTGACCAGAGCTCAACGGCAAGAACACAGACGTCGGAATAGGCTATGTTTTTACTGTGGTGATTCCACTCATGCTATCTCCGATTGTCCTAAGCGCACTAAGCGGTTCGCTAGGTCTGCCACCATTGGTACGGTACAGTCTAAATTTCTTTTGTCCGTTACTCTGATTTGCTCTCTGTCGTCCTATTCTGTTATGGCATTTGTGGATTCAGGCGCTGACCTGAATTTGATGGACTTGGAGTTTGCCAGGCGCTGTGGTTTTTTTCTTGGAGCCCTTGCAGTATCCTATTCCATTGAGAGGCATTGATGCTACGCCTTTGGCCAAGAATAAGCCTCAGTACTGGACCCAATTGACCATGTGCATGGCTCCTGCACATCAGGAGGATATCCGCTTTCTGGTGTTGCATAATCTGCATGATGTGGTCGTTTTGGGGTTGCCATGGCTACATGTTCATAATCCAGTATTGGACTGGAAATCTATGTCTGTGTCCAGCTGGGGTTGCCAGGGGGTACATGGTGATGTTCCATTTTTGTCTATTTCGTCTTCCACTCCTTCTGAAGTTCCAGAGTTTTTGTCGGATTATTGGGATGTATTTG
Organism: Ranitomeya imitator; assembly: GCF_032444005.1. NCBI lineage: Eukaryota > Metazoa > Chordata > Amphibia > Anura > Dendrobatidae > Ranitomeya > Ranitomeya imitator. The sequence continues at coordinate 548,340,264 of NC_091285.1, forward strand.
ATGAGCCCAAAGCCAGTGCCCTACCTCCTCATAGGGATTGCGATTGTGCAATTAATTTGATTCCTGGTAGTAAGTTTCCTAAGGGCCGATTGTTCAATTTATCTGTGCCAGAACACGCCGCTATGCGGAGTTATATAAAGGAATCCTTGGAGAAAGGCCATATTCGCCCGTCGTCATCACCGTTGGGAGCAGGGTTCTTTTTTGTGGCCAAGAAGGATGGTTTTTTGAGACCTTGTATTGATTACCGCCTTCTTAATAAAATCACAGTCAAATTTCAGTATCCTTTGCCGTTGCTGTCTGACTTGTTTGCTCGTATTAAAGGGGCTAGTTGGTTCACCAAGATAGATCTTCGAGGGGCGTATAATCTTGTGCGTATTAAACAAGGCGATGAATGGAAAACAGCATTTAATATGCCCGAGGGCCATTTTGAGTACCTGGTTATGCCATTCGGGCTTTCCAATGCTCCATCAGTATTTCAGTCCTTTAAGCATGACATCTTCCGAGAGTACCTGGATAAATTCCTGATTGTGTATTTGGATGATATTTTGGTCTTTTCGGATGATTGGGAGTCTCATGTGAAGCAGGTCAGAATGGAGTTCCAGGTCCTTCATGCGAATTCCTTGTTTGTGAAGGGGTCAAAGTGTCTCTTTGGAGTTCAGAAGGTTTCATTTTTGGGGTTCATTTTTTCCCCTTCTACTATCGAGATGGACCCTGTTAAAGTCCAGGCCATTTACGATTGGACTCAGCCGACATCTGTGAAGAGCCTGCAAAAGTTCCTGGGCTTTGCTAATTTTTATCGGCGCTTCATCGCTAATTTTTCTACTGTTGCTAAACCGTTGACTGATTTGACCAAGAAGGGTGCTGATGTGGTCAATTGGTCTTCTGCAGCTGTAGAGGATTTTCAGGAGTTGAAGCGTCGTTTTTCTTCTGCCCCTGTGTTGTGCCAGCCAGATGTTTCGCTCCCGTTTCAGGTTGAGGTTGATGCTTCTGAGATTGGAGCAGGGGCTGTTTTGTCGCAAAGAAGTTCTGATGGCTCGGTGATGAAGCCATGTGCTTTCTTTTCTAGAAAGTTTTCGCCTGCTGAGCGTAACTATGATGTTGGTAATCGTGAGTTGTTGGCCATGAAGTGGGCATTCGAGGAGTGGCGTCATTGGCTGGAAGGAGCCAAGCATTGCGTGGTGGTCTTGACAGATCACAAGAATTTGACTTATCTTGAGTCTGCCAAACGGTTGAATCCGAGACAGGCTCGATGGTCATTATTTTTCTCCCATTTTGATTTTGTGGTTTCGTACCTTCCGGGCTCTAAGAATGTGAAGGCTGATGCCCTGTCAAGGAGTTTTGTGCCTGACTCTCCGGGTGTTCCTGAGCCGGAGGGTATTCTCAAGGAGGGGGTAACTTTGTCTGCCATCTCCCCTGATTTGTGGCGGGTGCTGCAAAAATTTCAGGCTGATAGACCTGACCGTTGCCCAGCGGAGAAACTGTTTGTCCCTGATAGATGGACTAGTAGAGTTATCTCTGAGATTCATTGTTCAGTGTTGGCTGGGCATCCTGGAATCTTTGGTACCAGAGATTTGGTGGCTAGATCCTTCTGGTGGCCGTCTTTGTCACGGGATGAGCGTTCTTTTGTGCAGTCCTGTGGGACTTGTGCTCGGGCTAAGCCCTGCTGTTCTCGTGCCAGTGGGTTGCTTTTGCCCTTGCCGGTCCCGAAGAGGCCCTGGACGCATATTTCTATGGATTTTATTTCGGATCTCCCCGTCTCTCAAAAGATGTCGGTCATTTGGGTGGTTTGTGATCGCTTTTCTAAGATGGTCCATTTGGTACCTTTGTCTAAATTGCCTTCCTCCTCTGATTTGGTGCCATTATTTTTCCAGCATGTGGTTCGTTTACATGGTATCCCGGAGAACATCGTTTCTGACAGAGGTTCCCAGTTTGTTTCGAGGTTTTGGCGATGCTTTTGTGCTAGGATGGGCATTGATTTGTCTTTTTCCTCGGCTTTCCATCCTCAGACAAATGGCCAAACCGAACGAACTAATCAAACTTTGGAAACATATCTGAGATGCTTTGTTTCTGCTGATCAGGATGATTGGGTGTCCTTTTTGCCGTTGGCTGAGTTCGCCCTTAATAATCGGGCCAGCTCGGCTACTTTGGTTTCGCCGTTTTTCTGCAATTCTGGTTTCCATCCTCGTTTCTCTTCAGGGCAGGTTGAGTCTTCGGACTGTCCTGGTGTAGATACTGTGGTGGATAGGTTGCAGCAGATTTGGACTCATGTGGTGGACAATTTGACATTGTCCCAGGAGAAGGCTCAACGTTTCGCTAACTGCCGGCGCTGTGTGGGTCCCCGACTTCGTGTTGGGGATTTGGTTTGGTTGTCGTCTCGTTATGTTCCTATGAAGGTTTCCTCTCTTACGTTTAAGCCTTGTTTCATTGGTCCGTATAAGATTTCTGAGGTTCTCAATCCTGTGTCATTTCATTTGGCCCTTCTTGCTTCTTTTGCCATCCATAATGTGTTCCATAGGTCATTATTGCGGAGATACGTGGCGCCTGTGGTTCCAGCCGTTGAACCTCCTGCCCCGGTGTTGGTTGAGGGGGAGTTGGAGTATGTGGTGGAGAAGATTTTGGATTCTCGTGTTTCGAGACGGAAACTCCAGTACCTGGTCAAGTAGAAGGGTTATGGTCAGGAAGATAATTCCTGGGTTTTTGCCTCTGATGTTCATGCTGCCGATCTGGTTCGTGCCTTTCATTTGGCTCATCCTGGTTGGCCTGGGGGCTCTGGTGAGGGTTCGGTGACCCATCCTCAAGGGGGGGGTACTGTTGTGAATTCTGTTGTCGGGCTCCCTCCTGTGGTCATGAATGGTACTTCGGCTGGTTCTGTCCATGGACTTCGTTTGGTGGGTGTTTCTGAGTTTCCTTCCACAGGTGACGAGGTTAATTCGTTAGCTGCTGCTCTATTTAACTCCACTTAGATCTTTGCTCCATGCCACCTGTCAATGTTCCAGTATTGGTCTAGTTCACTCCTGGATCGTTCTTGTGACCTGTCTTCCCAGCAGAAGCTAAGTTCCAGCTTGTATTTCTTAGGTTTGCTATTTTTCTGTCCAGCTTGCTATTTTTATTGTTGTCTTGCTTGCTGGAAGCTCTGGGACGCAGAGGGAGCGCCTCTGCACCGTGAGACGGTGCGGAGGGTCTTTTTTGCGCCCTCTGTGTGGTCTTTTTGCAGGTTTTTGTGCTGACCGCAAAGTAACCTTTCCTATCCTCGGTCTGTTCAGTAAGTCGGGCCTCACTTTGCTTAATCTATTTCATCTCTGTGTTTGTATTTTCATCTTTACTCACAGTCATTATATGTGGGGGGCTGCCTTTTCCTTTGGGGAATTTCTCTGAGGCAAGGTAGGCTTTTTTTTCTATCTTCAGGGCTAGCTAGTTCCTTAGGCTGTGCCGAGTTGCATAGGGAGCGTTAGGCGCAATCCACGGCTATTTCTAGTGTGTTTGATAGGATTAGGGATTGCGGTCAGCAGAGTTCCCACGTCCCAGAGCTCGTCCTTATTATCAGAAACTATCAGGTCATTCCGTGTGCTCTTAACCACCAGGTCCATTATTGTCCTGACCACCAGGTCATAACACATCTGTGTCCAGCACTCTGCCCCATCTGTGTCCAGCACTCTGCCCCATCTGTGTCCAGCACTCTGCCCCATCTGTGTCCAATCCTGCCCCATCTGTGTCCAGCACTCTGCCCCATCTGTGTCCAGCACTCTGCCCCATCTGTGTTCAGCACTCTGCCCCATCTGTGTCCAGCACTCTGCCCCATCTGTGTCCAATCCTGCCCCATCTGTGTCCAGCACTCTGCCCCATCTGTGTCCAATCGTGCCCCATCTGTGTCCAGCACTCTGCCCCATCAGTGTCCAGCACTCTGTCCCATCAGTGTCCAGCACTCTGTCCCATCAGTGTCCAGCACTCTGCCCCATCAGTGTCCAGCACTCTGCCCCATCAGTGTCCAGCACTCTGCCCCATCAGTGTCCAGCACTCTGCCCCATCAGTGTCCAGCACTCTGCCCCATCAGTGTCCAGCACTCTGCCCCATCAGTGTCCAGCACTCTGCCCCATCAGTGTCCAATCCTGCCCCATCTGTGTCCAGCACTCTGCCCCATCTGTGTCCAGCACTCTGCCCCATCTGTGTCCAGCACTCTGCCCCATCTGTGTCCAGCACTCTGCCCCATCTGTGTCCAGCACTCTGCCCCATCTGTGTCCAGCACTCTGCCCCATCTGTGTCCAATACTCTGCCCCATTTGTGTCCAATCCTGCCCCATCTCTGTCCAGCACTCTGCCCCATCTCTGTCCAGCACTCTGCCCCATCTCTGTCCAGCACTCTGCCCCTCTGTGTCCAGCACTCTGCCCCCTCTGTGTCCAGCTTTCTGCCCCCCCCGTGTCCAGCTTTACTGCCACCCCCGTGTCCAGCTTTACTGCCCCCCCGTGTCCAGCTTTACTGCCCCCCCGTGTCCAGCTTTACTGCCCCCCCGTGTCCAGCTTTACTGCCCCCCCGTGTCCAGCTTTACTGCCCCCCCGTGTCCAGCTTTACTGCCCCCCCTGTGTCCAGCTTTACTGCCCCCCCTGTGTCCAGCTTTACTGCCCCCCCTGTGTCCAGCTTTACTGCCCCCCCTGTGTCCAGCTTTACTGCCCCCCCTGTGTCCAGCTTTACTGCCCCCCCAGTGTCCAGCTTTACTGCCCCCCCGTGTCCAGCTTTACTGCCCCCCGTGTCCAGCTTTACTGCCCCCCCCCCTGTGTTCAGCTTTACTGCCCCCCCTGTGTCCAGCTTTACTGCCCCCCCTGTGTCCAGCTTTACTGCCCCCTCTGTGTCCAGCTTTACTGCCCCCTCTGTGTCCAGCTTTACTGCCCTAGGGCCCCCCCCCTCAATGAAAAAAAAAAAAGTTCTGCTTACCTGCCGCGCTCCTGCTCTCTCCACGCAGCTGCAGCTTGCAATCACCGGCGACTGACAATGACGTCAGACGCCGGCGACCTGCATGCTGCGGCTGGTGGCTGTTAACTATTGACGTGCGGGCGCGGGCCTGCACGTCAATAGCATTAAACAGCTGTAGCGCCGGCCACCGCTAAGGGCCCGGTTCAGCCTGCGGCTGCCGGTAGGGGCTGCCGATGCGGGCCCCCTCTGCTCACCGGGCCCCATACGCCAGTCACGGCTGTAATGCCCTGATGGCGGTCCTGTTAACCCCTTTACCCCCAAGGATGGTTTGCACGTTAATGACTGGGCCAATTTTTACAATTCTGACCACTGTACCTTTATGAGGTTATAACTCTGGAACGCATATTGTACTTCATGATAGTGGTAAAATTTCTTTGATATTACCTGCCTTTATTTGTGAAAAAAAAAACGGAAATTTAGCGAAAATTTCCAACTTTGAATTTTTTTGCAATTAAATCACAGAGATATCTCACACAAAATCTCTATATATAATTGTCTAAGGGTTTTTCTGTCTGTCTGTCTGTCTGTCCTGGAAATCCCGCGTCTCTGATTGGTCGAGGCCACCAGGCCTCGACCAATCAGCGACGGGCACAGCAACGATGATGTCATAAAGGACGTAGAAATCCCACGTTTCTGATTCAGCGACGGGCACAGTATCCACATAGATGTCATAATGGTTGCCATGGCGACGATGATGTCATAAAGGTTGCCTCGACCAATCAGCGACGGGCACAGTCTGCCGCGAATTCTGGAATCATCATTATCCATATACTACGGGGACATGCATATTCTAGAATACCCGATGCGTTAGAATCGGGCCACAATCTAGTACTTAATAAGTAACATTTCCCACATGTCTACTTTACATCGGCACCATTTTGGAACCAAAATTTTTTTTTGTTAGGGAGTAATAAGGGTTAAAAGTTGACCAGCAATTTCTCATTTTTACAACACCATTTTTTTTAGGGACCACATCTCATTTGAAGTCATTTTGAGGGGTCTATGTGATAGAAAATACCCAAGTGTGACACCATTCTAAAAACTGCACCCCTCAAGGTGCTCAAAACCATATTCAAGAAGTTTATTAACCCTTCTGGTGCTTCACAGGAATTTTTGGAATGTTTAAATAAAAATGAACATTTAACTTTTTTTCACAACAAATTTACTTCAGCTCCAATTTGTTTTATTTTACCAAGGGTAACAGGAGCAAATGGACCCCAAAAGTTGTTGTACAATTTGTCCTGAGTACACCGATACCCCATGTATGGGCGTAAACCACTATTTGAGCGCATGACAGAGCTCGGAAGGGAAGGAGCTCCGTTTGACTTTTCAATGCAAAATTGAACTGGAATTGAGATGGGACGCCATGTTGCGTTTGGAGAGCCACTGATGTGCCTAAACATTGAAACCCCCACCATTGACACCATTTTTGAAAGTAGACCCCCTAAGGAACTTATCTAAATGTGTGGTGAGCGCTTTGACCCACCAAGGGCTTCACAGAAGTTTATAATGCAGAGCCGTAAAAATAATACATAAATTCTTTTTTAGCCCCAAGTTTTTGTATTTTCCCGAGGGTAACAGGAGAAATTGGACCCCAAAAGTTGTTGTCCAATTTGTCCTGAGTACGCTGATACCCCATATGTGGGGGGAACCACCGTTTGGGCGCATGGGAGGGCTCGGAAGGGAAGGAGCGCCATTTGGAATGCAGACTTAGATGGAATGGTCTGCAGGCGTCACATTGCGTTTGCAGAGCTTCTAATGTACCTAAACAGTAGAAACCCCCCACATGACCCCATATTGGAAACTAGACCCCCCAAGGAACTTATCTAGATGTGTTGTGAGAACTTTGAGCCCCTAAGTGTTTCACTACAGTTTATAATGCAGAACCCTGAAAATAAAAAATCTTTTTTTTCCCACAAAAATTATTTTTTAGCCCCCAGTTTTGTATTTTTCCAAGGGTACTAGGAGAAAATTTACCCCAAAAGTTGTTGTCCTAATTTTCCTGAGTACGCTGATAACCCATATGTTGGGGTAAACCCCTGTTTGGGCACACGGGAGAGCTCGGAAGGGAAGGAGCACTGTTTTACTTTTTCAACGCAGAATTGGCTGAAATTGAGATCGGATGCCATGTCGCGTTTGGAGAGCCCCTGATGTGCCTAAACAGTGGAAACCCCCCAAATTATAACTGAAACCCTAATCCAAACACACCCCTAACCCTAATCCCAACAGTAACCCTAACCACACCTCTAACCCCGACACACCCTAAACCCTAATTCCAACCCTATTCCCAACCGTAAATGTAATCTAAACCCGAATCCTAACACTAACTTTAGCCCCAACCCTAACTGTAGCCTTAACCCTAGCCCCAACCCTAACCCTAGCCCTAATCCTAACCCTAACCCTAGCCCTAACCCTAGCCCTAACCCTAGCCCTAACCCTAGCCCTAACCCTAGCCCTAACCCTAACCCTAGCCCTAACCCTAGCCCTAGCCCTAGCCCTAAACCTAGCCCTAACCCTAGCCCTAACCCTAACCCTAATGGGAAAATGGAAATACATTTTTTTAATTTTTCCCTAACTAAGGGGGTGATGAAGGGGGGTTTGATTTACTTTTATAGCGGGTTTTTTAGCGGATTTTTATGATTGGCAGCCGTCACACACTGAAAGACGCTTTTTATTGCAAAAAATATTTTTTGCATTACCACATTTTGAGAGCTATAATTTTTCCATATTTTGGTCCATAGAGTCATGTGGGTCTTGTTTTTTGCGGGACAAGTTGACATTTTTATTGGTAACATTTTCGGGCATGTGACATTTTTTGATGGCTTTTTATTCCGATTTTTGTAAGGCAGAATGACCAGAAACCAGCAATTCATGAATTTCTTTTGGGGGAGGCGTTTATACCATTCCGCGTTTGGTAAAATTGATAAAGCAGTTTTATTCTTCTGGTCAGTACGATTACACCAATACCTCATTTATATAATTTTTTTTATGTTTTGGCGCTTTTATACGATAAAAACTATTTTATAGAAAAAATCATTATTTTTGCATCGCTTTATTCTCAGGACTATAACTTTTTTATTTTTTTGCTGATGATGCTGTATCGCAGCTAATTTTTGGCGGAACAAGATGACGTTTTCAGCGGTACCATGGCTATTTATATCCGTCTTTTTGATCGGGTGTTATTCCACTTTGTTCGGCGTTGCCTCGTTTTTTTTTTCTTTCTTACGGTGTTTACTGAAGGGGTTAACTAGTGGGCCAGTTTTATAGGTCGGGTCGTTACGGACACGGCGATACTAAATATGTGTATTTATTGTTTTTTTATTTAGATAAAGAAATGTATTTATGGGAATAATATTTTTTTTTTTCATTATTTAGGATTTTTTTTTTTTTTACACATTTGTAAATTTTTTTTTTACTTTGTCCCAGGGGGGGACATCACAGATCGATGATCTGACAGTTTGCATAGCATTCTGTCAGATCACCGATCTTACTTACAACACTGCAGGCTTACCAAGCGCCTGCTCTGAGCAGGCACTTGGTAAGCCACCTCCCTCCCTGCAGGACCCGGATGCCGCGGCCATCTTGGATCTGGGCCTGGAGCACGGAGGGACAAGCACATCGTGTTGCTGTGGGGGTCTCGGGGAAGCCCGCAGGGAGCCCCCTCCCTGCGCGATGCTTCCCTATACCGCCGGCACATCGCGATCATGTTTCATTGTGGTGTGCCGGGGGTTAATGTGCGATAGGCAGCTGACACCCGGCCGCGATTGGCCGCGCTCCCCCCGTGAGCGCGGCCAATCGCGTATGACATACTATCCCGTCGGTGGGCATACGGGCCCACCCCACCTCGACGGGATAGTACGTCATATGTCAGAAAGGGGTTAACCTTCAGGTGCTTCATAGGAATTTTTGAAATGTTCAAGGAAAAAATAAACTTAACTTTTTTTCACAAAACTTTTACTTTAGACCCATTTTTTTCACAAGTGTAACAGGAAAAAATGATCCCCAATTTTGTTGAAAAATCTAATTTTTCCCACAAAAAATGTTTTTTAGCCCCAAATTTTGCATTTTTATAAGAGTAACATGAGAAAATGCACTATGCAATTTGTTGTGCAATTTCTCAGTACACCGTTATCAAATATGTGGAGGAAAACTACTGTTTGGATGCACAGCAGGGTTGGAAGAGAAGGAGCGCTAATTGACTTTTTGAAAGCAATATTTGCTGGAATAATTAGTGACACCATTTTTGAAATTAGACCCCTCAGGGAACTTATCTAGATGTGTGCTGAGCACCTTGAACCCCCAGGTGTTTTCTTTCAGTCCAAAATTTTTTATTTTCTCAAGGTAACAGGAGATAATTAACCTCAAAATTTGTTGTGCAATTTATTCTGAGTATGCAGATACCACATCTGTGGTGATTGTGTCTGATGGGGCACATGGCAGGGCTCAGAAAGGAAGGAGTGACGTTTTGGAATGCAGATTTTGATGGAATGGTCACCAGGTGTCATGTCATGTTTGAAGAGCTCTTGATGTGCCTAAACAATGGAAACCCCACAAAAGTGACCCCATTTTGGAAACTAGAGACCTCAAGGAACGTATCCAGATGTGTAGTCTGCGCCAAAAACCCCTAGGTGCTTCACAGAAGTTTATAATGTAGAGTGGTAAAAATAAATTAAAATCATTGTCCCCACAAAAATAATATTTTAGCCCCGAAGTTTTTTTTTTCCAATTTTCACAAGGGTAACAGTGGAAAATCAAAAAATCAAAAATTTGTTGTGCAATTTCTCCTGAGTACGCAATACCCCATATGTTTTTGAAAACTACTTTTGAGGCACAGTGCAAAGCTCAAAAGGAAAGAAGAGCCATATTGGAGTTCAGATTTTGCTGTACTGGTTTGAGGGTGCCATGTCATATTGGCGGAGCCCCTGAGGTGCAAAACAGCAGAACCCCTTATAAGTGACCTCATTTTAAAAAAACACTTCTCAATGAATTCAAATAGGCATGCAGTGATCATATTGGCACTAGGGTTGAGCGACCTTTACTTTTATAGGATCGGGTCGAGTTTCACGAAAACCGACTTTTTCAAAATTCGGGTCGAGTGAAATCGGCCGATCCTATAAAAAAGTCGGGGTCGGCGGAAACTCTCCTTCAGGCCCTGCGATCCATATTTTAGTGTAAAATAAAGAATGAAAATAAAAAATATCGCAATACTTACCCTCTGACGCGCCCTGGTACTAACCGGGAACCTTCCTTCCTTAGAATCAGCCTTCCAGGACCTTGCGGTGATGTCGCGGTGACGTCGCGGCTTGTGATTGGCCGCGCGGCCGCCCATGTGACCGCTCGCGCGGCCAATCACAAGCCGCGATGTCATCTTCCAGATGTGCCTTTTCTGGGGTGGCTGGGGGCAGATATTTTTAGCCAGGGGGGGGGGGCAATAACCGTGGACCCTCTCCAGGCTATTAATATCTGCCCTCAGTCACTGGCTTTACTACTCTGGCGGAGAAAATTGCGCGGGAGCCCACGCCAATTTTTTCCGCCATTTAACCCTTTATTTTAAGAGCTAGAACGGCCAAATTTTGCAGATACACACTACTGACATTAGTAGTGTGGAATCTGCAAAAAAAATGGAGAGAAGACATGGTTTACTGTATGTAAACCATGTCTCAAATCATGTCGGGTTTAGGAAGGAGAAAGAAAAAGCCGGTAATTGAATTACCGGCTTTCAAGCTGTATAGCGCTGGAATAAATATTAATATATATACATATATGTGTCTCACTGATATATATATATATATATATATATATATATATATATATATACCTATTCTATGTGTACACATTTATTCTACCTATTGGACTGTAAGCTGTCAGTGTGATTTTACTGTACACCGCACTGAATTACTGGCTTTTCTCTCTAACACCGCTGCGTATTTCTCGCAAGTCACACTGCTTGTCTGTGTGTAATCCGTATTTTTCACGCTTCCATAGACTTTCATTGGCGTATTTCTTGCGCAGTACGGTGACAAACGCAGCATGCTGCGATTTTGTACGGCCGTAGAAAGCCGTATAATACTGATCAGTAAAATATGGCAGATAGGAGCAGGGGCATAGAGAATAATTGTGCCGTATGTTTTGCGAGTTTTACGGACGTAGTTTCTGCGCTCTTACGTCCGTAAAACTCGCAAGTGTGAAGCCGGCCTAAGAATCAGCCCTTCCAGGACCTTCGGTGACGTCGCGGCTTGTGATTGGCCGCGCGAGCGGTTACATGGGCGGCCGCGCGGCCAATCACAAGCCGCGATGTCACCGCGAAGTCACCGCAAGGTCCTGGAAGGCTGATTCTAAGGAAGGAAGGTTCCCGGTTAGTACCAGGGCGCGTCAGAGGGTAAGTATTGCGATATTTTTTATTTTCATTCTTTATTTTACACTTAAATCTGAATTCCGATACCAATTCCCGATATCTTAAACATATCGGGAATCGGTATCGGAATTCCGATTCTAGATTCAAAAGATCGCCGACTTCATGGCCGACCCCACACTGGGGTCGGGTCGGGTTGGCTGTGCAATATACTATATGGCTGGGCAATATACTATGTGGCTCTGTGGTGTATACTACGTGACTGGGCAATATACAACGTGGCTCTGTGCTGTATACTATGTGACTCTGTGCTGTATACTACGTGGCTCTGTGCTGTATACTACGTGGCTCTGTGCTGTATACTACGTCACTGGGCAATATACTACGTGGCTCTGTGCTGTATACTACGTTACTGGGCATAATACACCAGCAAAAAAGGGAGTATCGACACTAAGATTTAGTAAAAAATTATACAAATATTTTATTAATAAGTAAATAACAAAAGAAATGACATACACATAAAAAAGTAGACTGTAACACAAAATTCCACCATGCGGAGAGGAGGAAAATCAGCTGGTACACTAACGGTAAAGCACACAAATGCAATGAGACCTGAGTAGATATAAAAAAAAAAAAAAAATTAAGGTGATCCAGAATGCTAAGGTGTCTACAGTGAGGGATCATCCCTCCGGTGCCAAAAAGACCCCATATTGGAGCATATTGTGGCGTGGGCTTCCTCGCAATTTTCTCCGCCAGAGTGGTAAAGCCAGTGACTGAGGGCAGATATTAATAGTCTGGAGAGGGTCCATGGTTATTTCCCCCCCCCCCCCCCCCGGCTAAAAACATCTGCCCCCAGCCACCCCAGAAAAGGCACATCTGGAAGATGCGTCTATTCTGGCACTTGGCCACTCTCTTCCCATTCTCGTGTAGCGGTGGGATATGGGGTAATGAAGGGTGAATGTCATCTTGCTATTGTAAGGTGACATTAAGCCAGATTAATAATGGAGAGGTGTCATTATTACAAAGTATTTTAATGAAATAAATACACAGGTTGTTGTAATATTTTATTATACTGGTAATCCACCTGAAGACCCTTATCACCTGGAACAAATGTAAACAAAACAAACACCAATATTCCATACCTTCCGACAATCAGTCAGGTTTCACACTGTAAATCCATCTGAAAGAGTTAACTAATTTTAAAAGCAGAAGCCTGATAATGCAGCCACCCCTGCCTGTAAACACCCGGCAAATGAATGGAATGTAGGTGAATGACCTTTAGTTACCTCGAGTTGCAGTGATTCGCCCTCTGCTGGATGTCCTCATATGAACTCGAGCCTGGGAACTTTTCAGAATATTTTCCCACGCTCGAGTACTGAATGAAAAATTACCATTTGAGGAAAAAAAATGAAAAATAGGTTCCCCGTAAAGATATATTCTCATCTAAGGAAGTGATGGCCTTTTGCTAGGATATGTCATCTCTTAATTAGAGATGAGCGAACCCGAAATGTAAAGTTCGGGGTTCGTACTGGACACCTAGTGTTTGGGGAGAGAGAGAGAGCGAGAGAGAGAGAGACACTATTTCATCAATGTGGCCCTTGTTCCTTATCTCTCAAACTTAAAATCCAAAAATTTCCTCTGCAGTGGCTTACCACCCAACATGCTGTTACCTCTCCAATCCAAATGGACTCATCCACATCTACATCCCACTTTTTTGGGAACGTTTCAGAATATTTTCCCATGCTCGAGTTCATATGAGGACATCCAGCAAAAGGCGCATCACCACAACTCAAGGTAATTACAGGTCATTCCTCTGCATTCCATTCATTCCCCGGGTTTTTACATTCACAAGCATAGCTGCATTAGCAGAGCTCCTGGGTGTAAAATGATTTAACCCCTTCAGATGGATTTACAGCGTGGGACAAGACTGAACGATGGAAGGTATGGAATATTGTTGTTTGTTTTTTTTAACTTTGTTCCAGGTGACAAGGGTCTTCAGGTGGATTAAGAGTATAATAAAATATTAAAACACCCTGTGTCTTTATTTCATTAAAATACTTTGTAATAATGTGTGTGTGTTTTATTAACCATTTCGTACTATTGGATTAATAATGGATAGGTGTCATAATTGACGCCTCTCCATTATTAATCTGGCTTAATGTCACCTTACAATAGCAAGGTGACATTAACCCTTCATTACCCCATATCCCACCGCTTCACGGGAGTGGGAAGAGAGAGGCTAAGTGCCAGAATAGGCGCATCTTACAGATGTGCCTTTTCTGGGGGGGTGGCTGGGGGCAGATGTTATTAGCTAGGGGGGCCAATAACCATGGACCCTCTCCAGGCTATTAATATCTGCCCTCAGTCACTGGCTTTCCCACTCTGTCGGAGAAAATTGCGCGGGAGCCCACGCCAATTTTTTCCACGATTTATCCCTTTAATTTAATAGCTAGAGCGCCCAAATTTTACACCAAGACACTTCTTACATTACTAAAGAGGAATATGTAATAAAATAAGGGATATGAGATGGTTTACTGTATGTAAACCATGTCTCATATCATGTCGGGTTTGAGAAGGAGATAGGAAAAGCCGGCAATTGAATTACCGGCTTTTCTGCTATCTAGCGCTGTATGAAATATTAATATATATATATATGTGTCTCACTGACATATGTTTTAACAAATATTTGAGACCATGGATCCATTGTATGTCCGTTTTGCAAACCTGCGAGAAAATCTCGCAGTACGGATGCCATACGGATTACAAACGGAGGATGACCTGTGCAAAATACGCTGACACACCCTGCCTACGGATGACATACGGATCACCATTTTGGGAACATTTCTGCGTATTACTGCCATAAAAAATGGACCGCATTATCATACGCTGAGTGTGACGCCGGCCTTACAGTGAGGGACTCATTATACCCATAAATCTAAACCACTTTATGGGCTCGTGTACACGACTGTTGAAATCAGATGAGTGCTATTCGTGGTTTTAACAGATAGAACTTGCACCAATGTTATTCTCTGGAGCTCTGCACATGTACGATTTTTACCTCAAAATTGATGAATGCAAGTCTATGGGTCCATGAAAAACATCAGACCGCACTCGGAGGGCACAGCGTGACTGAGTTTAGCCCGCAGCATAAACTTCAGGTGGTATTTACTGCAGGGCCTCATCAAAAATCGCTAATAGAGGTTTCTAGAAAAATGATTATGCAGCACAGTCCAAAATCAAGTAATCTAGCTGTGCGCTCTAACTTTTACCTATTTCCTCCAGTTTCCTCAGCTCAGAGGGACATGCGTAAAGGTTAAGTGACCTTAGCTTAGAGTTTATCTTCCGATAAATGTTTAGAAAACCATTTAGGTTCCGGTTATTGTAAACGTCTCCTGTATAGATTTTCTGTCGAGCAAATATGTCCTTTCAGAAGCCAAATCAAGAATCGATTTGAGTAGTAACGTTCATCATTTCTAGGCTCGGAAGAAAGGCGCTTACTCTTCTGCAACAACGGTATTTCTAAATGGCGTCTCACTATAAAAAATGAAATTATGACGAGCTCCTGATATCAGCTAAACAGAGGTAATTAGATAAAGGCAACATGCGAATGAATGATGACCGAACTTCTATTTTAATGGCAAGACCTAGATAATAATGGCGCACACTGAGCAATGGGCTGCATTCATTCTCATGACATCAAATTTATGAATTGGGGATATTTTCATTACAAAGTAATTTGCAAATTAGTACATTCACAATAAATGGTGCAGATGTTTGCATTAACCTTTTCTCCTCAGGCCTGTTTTCTATCATTTGCATGGATTTACGCTAATAATAGACCCGGGAAAATGATGATATGGCCTTGCGTGCTATAATTTTTTATATATTTTTTTTTTTACTACAAGAATGTATGGCATAAAGTGGAAATTTGCAATTATGAATGATGCTTTATGCCTGCGGTACTTTGAATACGCATAAAAAATTGCGCAAAATTTCATCCAAAAGGATAAAAAATATCTCTCGAGTTCCACGCATAGGTAACTGACCTGTAAGTCAAAGTTTAATCCAAAAAACATAAATATAGGGCAAACCAGCCGCCAATTACAGTACATGCACTTTTCACACATGTACACACTAACAAACATTTATGCACACACAAATGTACATACATTCGCATTCATAAATTATATAACAGATTCTGTGATTGGTCTGGGTAATCTGAGAGCAAAGGCTGGATTTTCCATGAATGCTGCCAATGTAATTCTTGTCAACTTTTAGTCTTTAAAGGGAATCTGTCAGCAGGTTTTTGCTACCTCATCTGAGAGCAGCAACATATAGGGAAAGAGACCCTGATTGCAGCAATGTATCTGTTCACTGGATGCAGCAGTTGTGATACAACCAGAGATGTCTCTGCTGTAGATGTAGCAGAGCTCAGAAACCTAACACCACCCAAGCCACAGATTTCTGTGTATAATGAATATTGACAATGAACTGCTTATCAGTGTTGATGGTGTGGTCACACCAGGGGTCATATTTGCACTGTAGTCCAGCAGTGGTAATCTCCTGTTGATAAAACACTTATTGTATTCAAAGAACAGCGCACAGCCTAATATATGACATATCCCCGAAATCAACGTCTCATACCCTACGACATGCTGCCCCCAGATTACAGAGCAAAAGCATGCTGACATATTTCCTTTAACATTATCGGCAAATTGGTGAAATGCCATAATGTTCACTAGTTGAAAGACAGTTTAAGTCTTAAAGGATATTAAAGTATTTAGGTAATTAAGATTGTTCATTTTATGTACGCTGATGTCTTTAGATGTAAATGAACTTAACATTAAAGTTGTTTTTTTAAAAAACTTATTCTCATTAATAAACAGGAAAATGTGTTTTCATTCATCCATCATGTGCAGTGGTAGACGGTAGAAATCAATAAGTCCTGGATGAAAAGGGAGACTAAATAAAGACATTAAAGGAATGATTGCACTTCTGGGAAAAGGTCTGTACATTCACAGGCTGAAAAAATAAAATCATTATAATGGTCACTACAGGAAAAGTAGTCAATTACGAACAGAAGTGAGACTGCTTTAAAAATACTGCTAGAAGAGAGTCATAGATGTCATAGTTAAAGGGAAGAGACACTAGCTATATAGAGTAAGTCTTTAATACCCAGTATTTGGTGAGCAGTGTATTAGCGCTGCTTTTTCCTTCTCTAATTGAGGCAGAAGTTCTTACCTTTGTTATAGGAGGAACTGAATGCATAAAATGTGATAATCTGTTGTTAAAATGTGCTTTTAAAGGGAACAAGTCACTTGATTCATGGTGCCCAAACCATGAGCAGCACAAATCAGAGCCTGCAGCCAGGTATATATTTTATGGAAACGCCCCGGCATTTTAGAGAAAATATAAGTTGACGGTCAGAGATCAATGCCAGGGAGAAGGACTTTACATGTTAACATAATTATTTATGTCATATTCCTCTAAAAAGCGCTAAAGCCTTTTTTTAAACCATCACTGGTTCCCGCTGTGACCTTTGATTCTTGCTGACAGCAGTTTGTGCAGCATAATAATAATCTTTATATAGTGCTAACATATTCCGCAGCGCTTTACAGGTTGCACACATTATCATCACTGTCCCCGACGGGGCTCACAATCTAAATTCCCTATCAGTATGTCTTTGGAATGTGGGAGGAAACCAGAGAACCAGGGGGAAACCCACACAAACACGGAGAGAACATACAAACTCTTTGCAGATGTTGTCCTTGGTGGGATTTGAACCCAGGACTCCAGCGCTGCAATGCTAACCACTGAGCCACCGTGCTGCCCAAATGAACCAGGTGACAGGTCCCCTTTAAATATGGTTCTAAAATAGAGTGGTAGTATATGCAGTGTCGGACTTGTTTTTTGCACCAACTCTCCATCTCTAAAAATCATTTAATACTTTTGAATGCAATACAAAACTTTAACACGAGAATTACACACAAAATATATTATCATTTGGATCTATTAGGTCATTTATGATTCAGCTCCAAATTGGACTGTCTTCTACTGGACCTTTGGGGCTCATTATTGTGTCAAAGCCTTATTAGAGAATCTAATCTCTGGTGGATAAATTCTGAACATGAGGACATCTGTTCTGTAATGTTAGAATAATAGGGTCAGCTTAAAAGGGTTTGTAACCTGTGTCCTCATGGAAGGAACATCATTCATCTCTATTGAAGAGAGCACCACATGGCCTGTTGGCCTGGACCTCAAGAGCTTGCCCGTTTCCAATCCATCCTTGGTGCATATACACATTGAAATTTGGCTGAAGGCACATTTCCCAGTTTATTAGCACTATTAAGGTATGTTTGTACACTGTAAAAATACATTATTTGCACATTATATGGCACAACATAAATGAGATGTAAATAAAATGGACGCTACAGGGCACCAACCAACCAAAGGCCCGTTCTGTAAAATATCACAAAATTTTTTACGCATTGGTGTCCTTTGAAAAGCCTTCATGTGCAGTGTACAGTAAAATCACACTGACAGGTTAGGATAAAATAGAACAGAAATATACACTTAGAATACTATATGTATATATGGATATATATATATATATTTATATTGTAGCGTGGCTAAAGGTCATGTGATTAATGGACGGTATGTATCGCAGAGGTGGGTGGCCCTGTGATGGAAGCCTGGGTATGTTTTGCTCAAGCAGATCTACTGCTGAGGGATTTGTTTACATTGGGAAGGCTTCCAGGTGATTGGGGAGATGGGTGGGTTCAGTCACCTACAAACCCACCCTAAGAGGCGGGTTTGAATACCTAAGATGGTTTTGTGTTGAAGGACCTGTGGTGATGTCACACTCACCTGACTGGCCATGTGACAGGTATCTGGGTGTGGTTACTAGTGTTGAGCGATACCGTCCGATACTTGAAAGTATCGGTATCGGATAGTATCGGCCGATACCCGAAAAATATCGGATATCGCCGATACCGATATCCGATACCAATACAAGTCAATGGGACATCAAGTATCGGAAGGTATTCTCATGGTTCCCAGGGTCTGAAGGAGAGGAAACTCTCCTTCAGGCCCTGGGATCCATAGGGAGGTGTAAAATAAAGAATAAAAATAAAAAATATTGATATATTTACCTCTCCGGCGGCCCCTGAACTCAGCGCGGGTAACCGGCAGGCTTCGTTGTTCAAAATCAGCGCTTTTAGGACCTGAGAATCACGTCCCGGCTTCTGATTGGTCGCGGGCCGCCCATGTGACCGCCACGCGACCAATCACAAGCCGCGACGTCACCGCAAGCTATTTACGCGCTCATTTTTAAAAATGAGCACGTTAATGGCTTTGAAAGACATAGCGGCTTGTGATTGGTCGCGTGGCCGCGACCAATCACAAGCCGCGACGTCACCGCAAGCTATTGACGCGCTCATTTTTAAAAATTTCTTATATTTTATTATTTTTTTGGTCTGTTACTTTCCTTCTTATCTGGATATATGCTCCTTCTGGAGGTACGCCTCATGTATTGTTTGGTCTAACATTTTGGGTATATTTTCGGAACCAGCAGAGGGAAAGCCTGCGTCGGACCGATTTTTAATACTTTAAGTGTGACGCCAGCCTAATGCTACAAATACGGCCGTTTCAGTGGGAATATCTGCTTGGCTCTCTGTGGTGAAAATCGGCCATTTACTGGGTGTGCAAGGAGCAAAACCCAGTGTGATTAGGTCATTGCCCTTACATTTTCATTTTCAGAAGGGTTTTCATATAGTAGAAAGCAGTAGGACATGACGTTAACTGACGGCCATGCATACTGGATGGGGGTTTGCTGCTGCACTTCATGATACAGGGCAGTTTTCATTCACAGTGTCGTAATTTAAGGGGTAGACATTACATGTGATACACAGCATTATCTGATAGGAAAATCTTATTACTGTACTAGCCAAAGAACAAACATAACGTCGATCAAGCTGAGATCCTCTGCGTTTGGAGGAAAAAAGGTTTAAGCATAAAAACAGACGCGGATTCTTTACTGTAAGAGCAGTGAGACTATGGAACTCTCTGCCGTATGATGTTGTAATGAGTGATTCATTACTTAAATTTAAGAGGGGACTGGATACAATTCTGGAAAAGTATAATGTTACAGGGTATATACACTATATTCCTTGATAGGGCGTTGATCCAGGGAACTAGTCTGATTGCCGTATGTGGAGTCGGGAAGGAATTTTTTTCCCCAATGTGGAGCTTACTCTTTGCCACATGGGTTTTTTTTTGCCTTCCTCTGGATCAGCATGTTAGGTTAGGCTATGGGTTGAACTAGATGGACATATAGTCTTCCTTCAACCTTAATAACTATGTTACTATGTAACTATGAGATCTTACAGGAAATGAGAAATTCTTTTTTGTTCTAGAGCGTTTAAAATAAGGAAGGAGGTAAGAAAATTGCATGTAGAATTTATTTTCCTTTATGTAAATATATGGACCTGATTCATTTATTTATATGAATTCTGGCATAAAACATTTTGAAATGACGCAAAATTTTCACACCAAGCCTGCATAGGTCTCTCACAATGAGTGGAACTGGGGCAGAATGGCGCGTGGAGAAGCCTGTCCAGTAAATTCATCACACTAAATTATGGCAGAAATGGGCTCTGTCTGCCGTAAGAGGCGAATGTGCGCTGACGTTATAAGATGCTCCTATTTCATTAAGAGATGTGCACTTCTGAAAGAATTAGGCGCATCATACCCCAGTACTGCCATCATTAAGACTGGTGGTCAAAATCTCAGTCCTAGTTCTTTTTGTTTTAGCTTCATAGAAAGTGATTATTCATAAAAAGCTGCGGAGAATCCCACCTTCTTCTACCCAGTCTGCTAATCCTGAGAGGTGTACACTGATAAATACACAAAATCCTACACTTTCTAGGTCTCAGAGCCTGATAATTGCTTTGAACATTTGGAACTGGCTTATACTGAAGTAGTGCAAACATTTCCAGGGCACAGAAAAATAAACTTACTTGATTTGAGGAGAGCTGTGAGTGCTCCAACAGCCGCCCTAAAGATAATAAAAGGAGAAAAGAAAGTCAGTTTTGTCAATACTTCCCATTAGTATCTGAAACCTCTTCACCTGTCTCTGCACTTCTAAACTGGCGATGTGTGTGACCTCAAACACGCATTTCACACATTTTCCTTCCCCGTAAACATGTCAGACTAAAAGTAGAGCAACATCAGGTTGGGTGGTAACAACATGTTCCTTCTTTTTAAGAAGGCAGATAAGACATATTGATTTGTGGTACGTGGGCCGCTATACAGACTCCACTGGGTGCTGTGTGTAATTAGATATTGTCCGCCTGGTACATATTTCATCAGAAGGAACATGGCACATTTTTTTCCTAAGAAATTTGTACAAAAACCGAACACAGCCTAAGGCCGGTTTAACACGTCCAGATAATTCCAGTACCGGAAAAAATCGGTACCGGAATTATCCGTGTCCGTGTGCCCCTACGTTTCTGTGGCACATCAGTGTGGCACACGTGTGCCGCCCGTGTTCCCACTGGGTACCACACGCACCGTGCTGGGTATCACACGTACCAGCATCTGGTGCTGAAGCCGCAATTCATATCTTCCCTGCAGCAGCATTTGCTGCAGAGAAGATATGAATAATAGTGTTTAAAATAAAGATCTATGTGCCGTGGGGATCCGTGTGATGTCCAGGAGTACGTTTTTAGAGTCCGTGTGCTGTCTGTGTGCTGTACGTGTGTCCATGTTCGTGTCCGTGTATTGCAACAATTTTTACAATTTTAACCCTATGACAGGAATAGCGCACACGGACAGCATCCGTGTGCGGTACGTGTTTTCATGGACCCATTGACTTTAATGGGTCCGTGTTTTCCGTGCGCTCCCACGAACACTGACATGTCTCCGTGTTTTGCAAACGGACACACTGTCCATGAAAACACGCAGACATGTGCAGAGACACATTTATTTTAATGTGTCTACATGAGTCAGTGTCTCCGGTACGTGAGGAAACTGTCACCTCATGTACCGGAGGCACTGACGCGTGAAACCGGCCTAAAGCACATCTCGTCCAGCAAAAAAAGAAGCCCTTATACGGCTATCTCGCCAGGAAAGTTATGGCTCTCGGAAGAAGAAGAGGAAAAAACAAAAATACAAAGATTGCAATCTAGCCATGGCGGAAAGAGGTTTAAACCATGTCATACCAAAAAGAGACAAACGCCGCAGCTGAAAAAAGGAGTTAAAAATGCGCTATAAATCTGCAACATAAAAACACACCAAAAGCTCATGGTGGGAACGAAGCCTCAGGGGTGAATTTGTATATTCTCACCTCTGTTACGGTTGGTTTCACCGTCCAGGAGAGAGGTCTGTACATGGGACATAGTAATCACACAACACAGATGTTCAATGTTAGTACATCTTGCCGGCTTTACAATTCTCTGAGATGTCAGGAACAGATGTGAAAACATATCAATTTTTTATAGCTGATCTAATAAACAATGAGCTAGATAAAATAAAATGTCTGAGAAAACTGAATTATAGCAGATGAGTGATAAGCACCATGATATCGGCATGGGATAATAAAAAGCGCTCGGCCTGATCTCATTTATTTGTACAATTCCGCATCTTCGTTCTGGAGGTCATGTTTCCATGGTTACTCCATAAACACAGACTTCAGGCCCGACAGAGACAAGGTCTGGCTTTAACTGTTCACATGATAGCGGCACCTGCATACAGGAGGGCTGCTGGCGCCCATTCCAATTAAGGCATTCACAGAGAATGAGACACTCAGGCCCGATGCCAGAGTGGGCAGCACTTGAGGGTATACTGAGCCTTATTCATGAAATGACCCCTGGAATTAGGCAAGCTCTACTACTCCATGCAAAGCACTTAATTTAATTAAACTTCAATTTCTCAGAGAGCAGGTCTAGATGTGTGACTCTGACGGGCTGCCAGCTGCTGCATCTGATGAGGGCTGGCACTACTGGCAGACATATCTATATTATGCCATACTAAACACACTTCTGCATGTTCAGTTCTCTCAGAGATAAGATCTGTGCAGTTATTGAGAAGGTACATAGGTGTGAGAGATGAGAGTGCGTTGTATGACACATGGAGACCCACACAGTGTATGTGTCGATGTGAGAGGGGTTTGGATAGTGACACACGGAGACCCACACAGTGTATGTGCCGATGTGAGAGGGCGCTGTATAGTGACACACGGAGACCCACACAGTGTATGTGTCGATGTGAGAGGGGTTCGTATAGTGACACATGGAGACCCACACAGTGTATGTGCCGATGTGAGAGGGCATTGTATAATGACACATGGAGACCCACACAGTGTATGTGCCGATGTGAGAGGGCGCTGTATAGTGACACACGGAGACCCACACAGTGTATGTGTCGATGTGAGAGGGGTTTGTATAATGACACACGGAGACCCACACAGTGTATGTGCCGATGTGAGAGGGCATTGTATAATGACACATGGAGACCCACACAGTGTATGTGTCGATGTGAGAGGGGTTTGGATAGTGACACATGGAGACCCACACAGTGTATGTGTCGATGTGAGAGGGCGTTGTATAATGACACATGGAGACCAACACAGTGTATGTGCCGATGTGAGAGGGCGTTGTATAATGACACATGGAGACCAACACAGTGTATGTGCCAATGTGAGAGGGGTTTGGATAGTGACACATGGAGACCCACACAGTGTATGTGCCGATGTGAGAGGGCATTGTATAATGACACATGGAGACCCACACAGTGTATGTGCCGATGTGAGAGGGGTTTGGATAGTGACACATGGAGACCCACACAGTGTATGTGCCGAAGTGAGAGGGCATTATATAATGACACATGGAGACCCACACAGTGTATGTGCCGATGTGAGAGGGCACTGTATAATGACACATGGAGACCCACACAATGTATGTGCCAATGTGAGAGGGGTTTGGATAGTGACACATGGAGACCCACACAGTGTATGTGCCGATGTGAGAGGGGCTTGGATAGTGACACATGGAGACCCACACAGTGTATGTGCCGATGTGAGAGGGCATTGTATAATGACACATGGAGACCCACACAATGTATGTGCCAATGTGAGAGGGTTTTGGATAGTGACACATGGAGACCCACACAGTGTATGTGCCGATGTGAGAGGGGTTTGGATAGTGACACATGGAGACCCACAGAGTGTATGTGCCGATGTGAGAGGGCGTTGCATAATGACACATGGAGGCCCACACAGTGTATGTGCCGATGTGAGAGGGCGTTGCATAATGACACATGGAGACACACACAGTGTATGTGCCAATGTGAGAGGGCGTTGTATAATGACACATGGAGACCAACACAGTGTATGTGCCAATGTGAGAGGGGTTTGGATAGTGACACATGGAGACCCACACAGTGTACGTGCCGATGTGAGAGGGCATTGTATAATGACACATGGAGACCAACACAGTGTATGTGCCAATGTGAGAGGGGTTTGGATAGTGACACATGGAGACGCACACAGTGTATGTGCCGATGTGAGAGGGGTTCGTATAGTGACACACGGAGACCAACACAGTGTATGTGCCGATGTGAGAGGAGTTCGTATAGTGACACACGGAGACCCACACAGTGTATGTGCCGATGTGAGAGGGGTTTGGATAGTGACACATGGAGACCCACACAGTGTATGTGCCGATGTGAGAGGGCGTTGCATGTTATGATAAAGTAATTCAGTACCGCAATGGACATAGAGGTCAGAGAACATACAGTGACCTGACAATAACCCAAAAACATAGAACGAGCTCTGAGACGTGGGAACTCTGCTGACCGCAATCCCTAATCCTCTCCAACCACACTAGAGGCAGCCGTGGATTGCGCCTAACGCTACCTATGTAACTCGGCACAGCCTGAGAAACTAGCTAGCCTGAAGATAGAAAATAAGCCTACCTTGCCTCAGAGAAATACCCCAAAGGAAAAGGCAGCCCCCACATATAATGACTGTGAGTTAAGATGAAAAGACAAACGTAGAGATGAAATAGATTTAGCAAAATGAGGCCCGACATTCTGAACAGAGCGAGGATAGGAAAGGTAACTTTGCGGGTAACACAAAACCCTACAAAAACCACACAAAGGGGGCAAAAAGACCCTCCGTACCGAACTAACGGCACGGAGGTACACCCTCTGCGTCCCAGAGCTTCCAGCAAGCAGGAAAAAACAAATAGACAAGCTGGACAGAAAAAACAGCAAACAAAATAGCAAAGCAGAACTTAGCTATGCAGAGCAGCAGGCCACAGGAACGATCCAGGAGGAAACAGGTCCAATACTAGAACATTGACTGGAGGCCAGGATCAAAGCACTAGGTGGAGTTAAATAGAGCAGCACCTAACGACTTCACCACATCACCTGAGGAAGAAAACTCAGAAGCCGCAGTACCACTTTCCTCCACCAACGGAAGCTCACAGAGAGAATCAGCCGAAGTACCACTTGTGACCACAGGAGGGAGCTCTGCCACAGAATTCACAACAGTACCCCCCCCTTGAGGAGGGGTCACCGAACCCTCACCAGAGCCCCCAGGACGACCAGGATGAGCCATATGAAAGGCACGAACAAGATCGGGAGCATAGACATCAGAGGCAAAGACCCAGGAATTATCTTCCTGAGCATAACCCTTCCACTTAACCAGATACTGGAGTTTCCGTCTTGAAACACGAGAATCCAAAATCTTCTCCACAATATATTCCAACTTCCCCTCCACCAAAACCGGGGCAGGAGGATCAACAGATGGAACCATAGGTGCCACGTATCTCCGCAACAATGACCTATGGAATACGTTATGTATGGAAAAAGAATCTGGAAGGGTCAGACGAAAAGACACATGATTAAGAACCTCAGAAATCCTATACGGACCAATGAAACGAGGTTTTAACTTAGGAGAGGAAACCTTCATAGGAATATGACGAGAAGATAACCAAACCAAATCCCCAACACGAAGTCGAGGACCCACACAGCGTCTGCGATTAGCGAAACGTTGAGCCTTCTCCTGGGACAAGGTCAAATTGTCCACTACATGAGTCCAAATCTGCTGCAACCTGTCCACCACAGTATCCACACCAGGACAGTCCGAAGACTCAATATGCCCTGAAGAGAAACGAGGATGGAACCCAGAGTTGCAGAAAAACGGCGAAACCAAGGTAGCCGAGCTGGCCCGATTATTAAGGGCGAACTCAGCCAAAGGCAAAAAGGACACCCAGTCATCCTGATCAGCAGAAACAAAGCATCTCAGAAGCGAAGCATCTGGTTGACAAAACACAGGGGCAGAAGAAAAACGATGCTTCAACTCTTGAAAAGCTTCCACAGCAGCAGAAGACCAATTGACCACATCAGCACCCTTCTTGGTCAAATCGGTCAATGGTTTAGCAATACTAGAAAAATTGTAGATGAAGCGACGATAAAAATTAGCAAAGCCCAGGAACTTTTGCAGACTTTTCAGAGATGTCGGCTGAGTCCAATCATGGATGGCTTGGACCTTAACAGGGTCCATCTCGATAGTAGAAGGGGAAAAGATGAACCCCAAAAATGAAACCTTCTGAACACCAAAGAGACACTTTGATCCCTTCACAAACAAAGAATTAGCACGCAGGACCTGAAACACCGTTCTGACCTGCTTCACATGAGACTCCCAATCATCCGAGAAGATCAAAATGTCATCTAAGTACACAATCAGGAATTTATCCAGGTACTCTTGGAAGATGTCATGCATAAAGGACTGAAACACTGATGGAGCATTGGCAAGTCCGAATGGCATTACTAGATACTCAAAATGGCCCTCGGGCGTATTAAATGCAGTTTTCCATTCATCGCCTCGCTTAATACGCACAAGATTATACGCACCACGAAGATCTATCTTGGTGAACCAACTAGCCCCCTTAATCCGAGCAAACAAATCAGATAACAACGGCAAGGGGTACTGAAATTTAACCGTGATCTTATTTAGAAGGCGGTAATCTATACAAGGTCTCAGTGAACCATCCTTCTTGGCTACAAAAAAGAACCCTGCTCCTAATGGCGACGATGATGGGCGAATATGCCCCTTCTCCAAGGACTCCTTCACATAACTTCGCATAGCGGCGTGCTCAGGCACAGATAAATTAAACAGTCGACCTTTTGGGAATTTACTACCAGGAATCAAATCGATAGCACAATCACAATCCCTATGCGGAGGTAGGGTATCGGACTTGGGCTCATCAAATACATCCCGGTAATCAGACAAGAACTCTGGAACCTCAGAAGGGGTGGATGACGAAATAGTCAGAAATGGGACATCACCATGTACCCCCTGACAACCCCAGCTGGACACAGACATAGATTTCCAATCTAATACTGGATTATGGACTTGTAGCCATGGCAACCCCAACACGACCACATCATGCAGATTATACAACACCAGAAAGCGAATAACCTCCTGTTGTGCAGGAGCCATGCACATGGTCAGCTGGGTCCAGTACTGAGGCTTATTCTTGGCCAAAGGCGTAGCATCAATTCCTCTCAATGGAATAGGACACTGAAAGGGCTCCAAGAAAAACCCACAACGCCTAGCATACTCCAAGTCCATCAAATTCAGGGCAGCGCCTGAATCCACAAAAGCCATGACAGAATACGATGACAAAGAGCAGATCAAGGTAACGGACAGAAGAAATTTTGACTGTACCGTACCAATGGTGGCAGACCTAGCGAACCGCTTAGTGCGCTTAGGACAATCAGAGATAGCATGAGTGGAATCACCACAGTAGAAACACAGCCCATTCAGACGTCTGTGTTCTTGCCGTTCAACTCTGGTCAAAGTCCTATCGCACTGCATAGGCTCAGGTTTGAGCTCAGGTAATACCGCCAAATGGTGCACAGATTTACGCTCACGCAAGCGTCGACCGATCTGAATGGCCAAAGACATAGACTCATTCAGACCAGCAGGCATAGGAAATCCCACCATGACATCCTTAAGGGCTTCAGAGAGACCTTTTCTGAAAATAGCTGCGAGTGCACCTTCATTCCATTGAGTGAGTACGGACCACTTTCTAAATTTCTGACAATATACCTCTATCTCATCCTGACCCTGACACAGAGCCAGCAAATTTTTCTCTGCCTGATCCACTGAATTAGGTTCATCGTACAGCAATCCGAGCGCCAGGAAAAACGCATCGATATTACTTAATGCAGGATCTCCTGACGCAAGAGAAAATGCCCAGTCCTGAGGGTCGCCACGTAAAAAAGAAATAATGATCCTAACTTGTTGAACTGGGTCACCAGAGGAGCGAGGTTTCAAAGCCAGAAATAGTTTACAATTATTTTTGAAACTCAGAAATTTAGTTCTATCTCCAAAAAACAAATCAGGAATAGGAATTCTCGGTTCTAACATAGAATTCTGAACCACAAAGTCTTGAATATTTTGTACTCTTGCCGTGAGCTGATCCACACATGAAGACAGACCTTTAATGTCCATCGCTACACCTGTGTCCTGAACCACCCAAATGTCTAGGGGAAAAAAAAGGCAAAGCACAGTGCAGAGAAAAAAAAATGGTCTCAGAACTTCTTTTTTCCCTCTATTGAGAATCATTAGTACTTTTGGCCTCCAGTACTCTTATGATAAAGTAATTCAGTACCGCAATGGACATAGAGGTCAGAGCACATACAGTGACCTGACAATAACCCAAAAACATAGAACGAGCTCTGAGACGTGGGAACTCTGCTGACCGCAATCCCTAATCCTCTCCAACCACACTAGAGGCAGCCGTGGATTGCGCCTAACGCTACCTATGCAACTCGGCACAGCCTGAGAAACTAGCTAGCCTGAAGATAGAAAATAAGCCTACCTTGCCTCAGAGAAATACCCCAAAGGAAAAGGCAGCCCCCACATATAATGACTGTGAGTTAAGATGAAAAGACAAACGTAGAGATGAAATAGATTTAGCAAAGTGAGGCCCGACTTTCTGAACAGAGCGAGGATAGGAAAGGTAACTTTGCGGTCAACACAAAACCCTACAAAAACCACGCAAAGGGGGCAAAAAGACCCTCCGTACCGAACTAACGGCACGGAGGTACACCCTCTGCGTCCCAGAGCTTCCAGCAAGTAGGAAAAAACAAATAGACAAGCTGGACAGAAAAAACAGCAAACAAAATAGCAAAGCAGAACTTAGCTATGCAGAGCAGCAGGCCACAGGAACGATCCAGGAGGAAACAGGTCCAATACTAGAACATTGACTGGAGGCCAGGATCAAAGCACTAGGTGGAGTTAAATAGAGCAGCACCTAACGACTTCACCACATCACCTGAGGAAGAAAACTCAGAAGCCGCAGTACCACTTTCCTCCACCAATGAAAGCTCACAGAGAGAATCAGCCGAAGTACCACTTGTGACCACAGGAGGGAGCTCTGCCACAGAATTCACAACAGTTGCATAATGACACATGGAGACCCACACAGTGTATGTGCCAATGTGAGAGGGGTTTGGATAGTGACACATGGAGACCCACACAGTGTATGTGCCGATGTGAGAGGGCGTTGTATAATGACACATGGAGACCCACACAGTGTATGTGCCGATGTGAGAAGGGTTTGTATAGTGATACACGGACACCCACACAGTGTATGTGCCGATGTGAGAGGGGTTTGGATAGTGACACATGGAGACCCACACAGTGTATGTGCCGATGTGAGAGGGCGTTGTATAATGACACATCGAGAACCACACAGTGTATGTGCCGATGTGAGAGGGGTTTGTATAGTGATACACAGAGACCCACACAGTGTATGTGCTGATGTGAGAGGGGTTTGGATAGTGACACATGGAGACCCACACAGTGTATGCGCCGATGTGAGAGGGGTTTGGATAGTGACACACGGAGACCCACACAGAATATGTGCCGATGTGAGAGGGGTTTGGATAGTGACACATGGAGACCCACACAGTGTATGCGCCGATGTGAGAGGGGTTTGGATAGTGACACACGGAGACCCACACAGTATATGTGCCGATGTGAGAGGGGTTTGGATAGTGACACACGGAGACCCACACAGTGTATGTGCCGATGTGAGAGGGCGTTGCATAATGACACATGGAGACCCACACAGTGTATGTGCCGATGTGAGAGGGCGCTGTATAATGACACATGGAGACCAACACAGTGTATGTGCCAATGTGAGAGGGGTTTGGATAGTGACACATGGAGACCCACACAGTGTATGTGCCGATGTGAGAGGGGTTTGGATAGTGACACATGGAGACCCACACAGTGTATGTGCCGATGTGAGAGGGCATTGTATAATGACACATGGAGACCCACACAGTGTATGTGCCGATGTGAGAGGGCGTTGCATAATGACACATGGAGACCAACACAGTGTATGTGCCAATGTGAGAGGGGTTTGGATAGTGACACATGGAGACCCACACAGTGTATGTGCCAATGTGAGAGGGGTTTAGATAGTGACACATGGAGACCCACACAGTGTATGTGCCGATGTGAGAGGGGTTTGGATAGTGACACATGGAGACCCACACAGTGTATGTGCCAATGTGAGAGGGCGTTGCATAATGACACATGGAGACCCACACAGTGTATGTGCCAATGTGAGAGGGGTTTGGATAGTGATACACGGAGACCCACACAGTGTATGTGCCGATGTGAGAGGGCGTTGTATAATGACACATGGAGACCCACACAGTGTATGTGCTGATGTGAGAGGGCGTTGTATAATGACACATGGAGACCCACAAAGCGTACGTGCCGATGTGAGAAGGGTTTGTATAGTGATACACGGACACCCACACAGTGTATGTGCCGATGTGAGAGGGGTTTGGATAGTGACACATGGAGACCCACACAGTGTATGTGCCGATGTGAGAGGACGTTGTATAATGACACATCGAGAACCACACAGTGTATGTGCCGATGTGAGAGGGGTTTGTATAGTGATACACGGAGACCCACACAGTGTATGTGCTGATGTGAGAGGGGTTTGGATAGTGACACATGGAGACCCACACAGTGTATGTGCCGATGTGAGAGGGCGTTGTATAATGACATATCGAGAACCACACAGTGTATGTGCCGATGTGAGAGGGGTTTGTATAATGACATACGGAGATCCACACAGTGTATGTGCCGATGTGAGAGGGCGTTGTATAGTGACACATGGAGACCCACACAGTGTGTGTACCGATGTGAGAGGGTGTTGTGTAGTGACCCACGGAGATCCATACAGTCCATAAGCTGATAAAAGAGGGTGTTGTATAGTGACACATGGAGACCCACAGAGTGTATGTGCTGATAAGAGAGGACTAATGATGAGCAAGTATAATCATTGCTCGTCTTTTCCCAAGCACGCTCAGGTGGTCTCCGAGTATTTGTGAGTGCACAGAGATTTCATTTTTGTCGACGCAGTGGCATGATTTACGGCTAGACCACCTGAGTACATGTGGGGGTTGCCTGGTTGCTAGGGAATCCCCACATATATTCATGCTGTCTAGCAGCCACAAATCATGCAGCTGCGTTAACAAAAACTAAATCTCCGAGCACTGACAAATACTCGGAGACTACCAGAGCATGCTCGGAAAACCCGAGCAATGATTATACTTGCTCATCACTTGAGAGGACATTGTATAGTGACCCACGGAGACCAATACAGTCCATAAGTTGATAAATGAGGGCAATGTATAGTGACACACAGAGACCTATACAGTCCATGTGCTGATGTGAAAGGCAAGAAAAAGAGCAAATCAGTGGCACAAATCTATGACTACTCTTCATGTGGTGCTCTGTTTTTCTATTCATTAGTATGGCTTCTGACAGGTCGCTGATCCCTCAGTGACCTGCCCCTTAATTTACATAATGAATATTATAGATATTGTAAAAAAAAAATCCCCTTTGGTGGCGCCTGCGCTGCAGCATGATTGCATGTGTAATGTGTATTAAATTGTTTTATTTGATGATGTATGTAAATTTAATTTAAAAATGTGCCTCCTCCAAGATGGCGCCACCAGCGCCTGCGCAGAAGCAGCTGTCGCCGATCGCCAATAAATGCTACTGCACAGGTGCTGGTGGCGCCACCTTGCTAGAGTAAAAAAAATAATTGTCTCCACTAAGAAGGCGCCGGCGTGCCTGCACAGTAGCATCCATCAGTGATCCGATAGATACTACTAAGCAGGCGGCGCTATTTTTGAGGAGGCAATTTTTTTTAATGAATTTACTTATATCATCAAATAAAACTATTTAAAACACATTACACATGCGATCATGCCGCAGGTGATTTTTTACATTTCTACAATATATATAATATCTATATACAGTTAGGGCCAGAAATATTTGGACAGTGACACAAGTTTTGTTATTTTAGCTGTTTACAAAAACATGTTCAGAAATACAATTATATATGTAATATGGGCTGAAAGTGCACACTCCCAGCTGCAATATGATAGTTTCCACATCCAAATCGGAGAAAGGGTTTAGGAATCATAGCTCTGTAATGCATAGCGTCCTCTTTTTCAAGGGACCAAAAGTAATTGGACAATGGACTCTAAGGGCTGCAATTAACTCTGAAGGCGTCTCCCTCGTTAACCTGTAATCAATGAAGTAGTTAAAAGATCAGGGGTGGATTCCAGGTGTGTGGTTTTGCATTTGGAAGCTGTTGCTGTGAGCAGACAACATGCGGTCAAAGGAACTCTCAATTGAGGTGAAGCAGAACATCCTGAGGCTGAAAAAAAAGAAAAAATCCATCAGAGAGATAGCAGACATGCTTGGAGTAGCAAAATCAACAGTTGGGTACATTCTGAGAAAAAAGGAATTGACTGGTGAGCTTGGGAACTCAAAAAGGCCTGGGCGTCTACGGATGACAACAGTGGTGGATGATCGCCGCATACTTAATTTGGTGAAGAAGAACCCGTTCACAACATCAACTGAAGTCCAGAACACTCTCAGTGAAGTAGGTGTATCTGTCTCTAAGTCAACAGTAAAGAGAAGACTCCATGACAGTAAATACAAAGGGTTCACATCTATATGCAAACCATTCATCAATACCAAAAATAGACAGGCCAGAGTTAAATTTGCAGAAAAACACCTCAAGAAGCCAGCTCAGTTCTGGAAAAGTATTCTATGGACAGATGAGACAAAGATCAACCTGTACCAGAATGATGGGAAGAAAAAAGTTTGGAGAAGAAAGGGAACGGCACATGATCCAAGGCACACCACATCCTCTGTAAAACATGGTGGAGGCAACGTGATGGCATGGGCATGCATGGCTTTCAATGGCACTGGGTCACTTGTGTTTATTGATGACATAAGAGCAGACAAGAGTAGCCGGATGAATTCTGAAGTGTACCGAGATATACTTTCAGCCCAGATTCAGCCAAATGCTGCAAAGTTGATTGGACGGCGCTTCATAGTACAGATGGACAATGACCCCAAGCATACAGCCAAAGCTACCCAGGAGTTCATGAGTGCCAAAAAGTGGAACATTCTGCAATGGCCAAGTCAATCTCCAGATCTAAACCCAATTGAGCATGCATTTCACTTGCTCAAATCCAGACTTAAGATGGAAAGACCCACAAACAAGCAATACCTGAAGGCTGCGGCTGTAAAGGCCTGGCAAAGCATTAAGAAGGAGGAAACCCAGCGTTTGGTGATGTCCATGGGTTCCAGACTTAAGGCAGTGATTATTGCCTCCAAAGGATTTGCAACAAAATATTGAAAATAAAAATATTTTGTTTGGGTTATGTTTATTTGTCCAATTACTTTTGACCTCCTAAAATGTGGAGTGTTTGTAAAGAAATGTGTACAATTCCTACATTTTCTATCAGATATTTTTGTTCAACCCTTCAAATTAAACGTTACAATCTGCAATTGAATTCTGTTGTAGAGGTTTCATTTCAAATCCAATGTGGTGGCATGCAGAGCCCAACTCGCGAAAATTGTGTCACTGTACAAATATTTCTGGCCCTAACTGTATATAATTGCCTAAAGATCTGTTTGTCTGTAAATCCCATGTCACTGATTGGTCGCGCCAGGCCTCGACCAATCAGCGTTCATAAATAAACTATATACATATACTAGAACGAGAATAACATGAAGGACAGTCTGTGAGGGAGAGAATAACATGGAGGACAGACTGTGAGGGAGAGAACAACACGGATAATAGTCTGTGATGGAGAGAATAACATGGAGGACAGTCTGTGAGGGAGAGAATAACATGGAGAACAGTCTGTGAGGGAGAAAATAACATGGAGAACAGTCTGTGAGGGAGAGAGTAACATGGATGACAGTGTGTGTGAGGGAGAGAATAACATGGAGGACAGTCTGTGAGAGAGAGAATAACATGGAGCACAGTCTGTGAGGAGAAAATAACATGGAGGACAGTGTGTGTTTGACAGAATAACATGGATGACAGTCTGGGAGGGAGAGAATAACATGGAGGACAGTATTAGGATTGGCGGAACGCTCCGAGTATGTGTGTATATATATATATATATATATATATATATATGTATAAATAGGTGAGTTCGCAACCTGGGGTGCACCGTACAGGAGAGGAACCTGCTGCTGGCAAATGGCAGCGCTATATGGCAGTATAAGCGAACTCTGTTAACTCCACAGATTCGCTAGAAACAAGATATTGTCGCCGGTTAGCGTCACAGGGGAACACAGCTAACTGCTGAGCTGATAGCAGTCAGTGGTCATGCACCAGAAAGCACACAAACACTCTTCACCAGAGGTGCCAGTATCCTAGGGGCTTATTTCAGCCGGGTCCCTGAATACATACATACAGGTGGGACCACAAATAACAAGCTCATGACATGAGGTGATACTAGCGCATGGCCGTGTGGCCATGCAAACCTTTTATAGCTGCAGCAGCTTCAGGACCTTCCTAGGGAACCAATGGAAGTTGCTGCAATACCAGAGCAACTTCAGGACCTTCCTAGAGGACCAATGGGAGCTGCAGCAGTACTTGAGCATGTGACCCATGACCTCCAATAAGAGGTCTTACCTTGGGCATGCTCAGTGTGTGCAAAGCAGGACTTAGTCCCAGAAAAGCCTGCTCGCCGCTGACCAGTGCATTCTACAACAGCAGAGCCTGGAAAGAAAGCAGTAACCCTTTGCACAGTATCAGACAGAGGGAGACGCTGGGACCGACATCTCCGCTGAGCAGGCTACACTGCGGCTGATGTAGAATTGGAGACCGCAGCAGACATGGATCAAGATTCCCCCTGGGCAGCAGTGGAACTTGACTCCTAACAGTGCCCCCTTCCTTGGGCCTCACTACGCTCGAAGGCAGCAATGAGCAGCGGAGCTAAAATATTCTCAACAGGCTCCCAGGACCTGTCCTCTGGGCCGTGACCCTTCTAGTCCACCAGATAAAATTTCTTGCCACGTACCACCTTGCACCCCATGATAGCATTCACCTCAAACTCATTCGTGGATGAACCTGATGTCCCGGCAGATGACTAGGAAAATCGGGACAAATAGACAGGCTTTAAGAGAGAAACGTGAAAGGTGATGGTGATACTAAGGCACGGAGGAGTAGCCAAACAGTAGACCACGGGGTTGACCTGTTCCAGAACCTTGAAAGGGCCTATGTAGCGAGGCGCAAACTTGGTGGACTCAACTCACAGCCTGATATTATGGGCGGAGAGCCACACTAGGTCGCCAGGAGCAAAGGTCAGAGCGGGGCGCCGGTGTGCATCAGCAGAAACCCTCATTCTCTCCTTGGAGGTCCGGATGGCATCCTGTGTGTGGTCCCAAATGTCACGTGCCTCCACCGCCCAGTCTGCCACCCTAGAATTGGTGGATGACATGGGCATGGGCACAGGAACATGTGGATGCTGGCCGTAATTAAGGAGAAAAGGAGTCTGCCCGGTAGAGTCAGCTATGGCGTTGTTCAAAGCAAATTCCACCCAAGGTAGCAAAGATGCCCAGTCAACCTGCCTGGTGGAGACAAAATGTCGTAAGTATGTGACCAGAGTCTGGTTGGCCCTCTCTACCAACTCATTCGTCTCAGGATGGTGTGCAGAAGAGAGATTCAGCTCAATGCTGAGTAAGCAATAGAGTTCTCTCCAGAACCAAGACGCAAACTGAGGACCACGGTCACTGACAATTTTATCAGGCATTCCATGTAGACGGAAAACATGTCTGACGAACAATGCCGCTAAAGCCCGTGCAGATGGTAACCATGGAAGCGGAACAAAGTGCACCATCTTAGAAGAATGGTCGGTGACTACCCAGATAACTGTACAGCTACGAGACTTGGGTAAGCCTACCACAAAGTCCTTCCTGACCATCTCCCTGGGCATGTCTGCCACCGGCAGGGTGTAAAGTTGCCCAGCAGGCCGTTGCCAAGGAGACCGATTCTTGGCGCAGGAGACACATGCCCAAATATAGTCCCCGACGTCATGGGCCATATGCGTAATCATCACCAGTACGTCCTCGCTAAGAGCTCAGATGTCCTCCTGGTCCCAAAATGTCCACCGCCTCTGGACGAGTGAGCCCAAGAGAGAACCTCCGGTCGCAAATTAGATGGAACGAAAGTCTTGCCTGGGGGCACAGACTCTAGCGAAACTGGAGCCACAGTTCTCTGAAGGGACAATAAGCCGAGGCTCCTCCTCCTCTGATAACACTACAAAGCGATAGAGAGCATCGGCACGAACGTTCTTTTCCCCGGAAAGAAAATGGAGGGTGAAATAGAACCGGGAGAAGAGCAGGGATCATCTAGCCTGATGAGAATTTAGCCGCTGGGCTGTCTGTAAATACACCAAGTTCTTGTGGTCTTTGGACACATAGAAGGGAAAGCAAGCTCTCTCCAGAAGATGTCTCCACTCTGAGAAATCCAACTTCATAGCTAGCAACTCCCTGTCCCCGATGGAATAATTCCTCTCCGCTGGTGAAAAGGTCTTAGAGAAGAAGAAGCTAGGATGCTTCCGACATTGAGCATCCTTTTGGAAGAGGACTGCTCCAGCACCAACGGATGAGGCTTCCACCTCTATAATAAATGGCTTATCTACATCAGGGCGATGTAGGATGGGAGCGCTAGCGAAGTGTGACTTAATTGAGAGAAAGGCCTTGGAGACCCCCTCCGACCACAACTTGGAATTTGCTCCCTTCTTGGTGAGGGTAACCAAGGGAGCTACCAAAGTTGAGAAGTGGGGAATGAACTGGCGATAGTAATTAATGAATCCCATAAAGCACTGCACCACATTGAGAGAATGGGGTTCCTGCCAGTCCATCACAGCCTGTAGCTTGGCAGAATCCATAGCCAATCCCTGGGCAGAGATGATAGAGCCAAGGAAAGGCAAGGACTCCTGCTCAAACACACACTTCTCCAACTTGGCATAGAGGGAGTTAGCCCGTAGGAGGTCGAAGACCTTGCAAACATCTCTCCGGCGGGAGTCTATATCTGGAGAGTACATGAGAATATCATCCAGATAAATTACGACCGAAATGGAAAGCATATCTCGGAAGATGACATTTACAAAGTCTTGGAAAACGGCTGGGGCATTACAGAGCCCGAAAGGCATCACCAGATATTCATAGTGCCCATCCCTGGTGTTAAAAGCCATCTTCCATTCATCCCCCTCACAGATGCAAATCAGGTTGTAAGCACCCCGCAGATCTAATTTAGTAAATACCCTTGCTCCCCATAGCCTATCAAAAAGCTCAGATATTAGGGGTAGTGCATACTTATTCTTAACGGTGATGGCTTTATGACCCCTGTAGTCTATGCAATGGACGCAGTTCTCCACTCTTCTTCTGTATGAAGGATAACCCAGCCCCTGCAGGTGACACTGACTTCCTAATGAATCATCTTGCCAGATTCTCTCGGATATACTGTGACATTGCCTCCATCTCCGGGAGAGACAATGGATAGACTTGACTCCGGGGAGGCTCAGCACCAGGCAAGTGGTCAATAGGACAGTCATATGGGAGGTGAGGCGGAAGGGTCTCTGCAGGCCTTTTGGAGAACACGTCCGCATAGGGCCAATATTGCTTGGGGAGAGAGGAGAGATTTGCGGGTACCTCAGTTGTAGCAACCTGAACGCTTTTCCTCTGACATCTACTCCCACAAGATTTACCCCATCCTAAAAAAATGCCTGTGGACTACTTGATATGAGGAGAGTGATACCGTAGCCAAAGCATCCCTAACAGGATCTCATCAATTCCCTCAGGAATAACGAGCAGAGATATAATCTCCTGATGAGATGGCAACAAGGACAGAGTGAAAGGGATGGTCTGGTGTGTTATCTGTGACAGCAGTCTTGAAACATTCACACCCGTACAGTTACTGGTTGAGCTAGCATTACCAGGGGTATTGCGTGACGTTGGGCGAAGGCAGAAGACATAACATTGCCCTCCGCCCCAGAATCCACGCAGAGCTCTACCGAGTGAGTGAATGAGCATATTGTAATTGTCCCCTTAAAGGACAATTTGGAGGCAAATGTCGCTGTGTCTAGTGTACCTCCACCTACAACCACTAGATGCTGATGTTTCCTTGACCGCTGTAAACATCTGGTGGCAAGATATCCAGACTATTATAAACAAAAAGAAAAAGAAAACCGATCCAGCTGACTGTGAATGCTTCAGGCCTATTAACCACCGCTGGCCCGCAGATCTCGGGTGCTTCTGCCAGAAAGATAGCTATCGTAGGCACATGAGTAAAGAGAAAACGGCAGCACTCACCGATCTTCTATGCAGGTTCCTTTATTAAGACAATATCTTCATGGCACGGGGGTGTACATACAGTACATAGAAATGTGGCAGCTAAATGACGGCCTTTTCGCGCCCACTTGGCGCTTCAACGGGTTCCATTGAAGCGC
Organism: Ranitomeya imitator; assembly: GCF_032444005.1. Taxonomy (NCBI): domain Eukaryota; kingdom Metazoa; phylum Chordata; class Amphibia; order Anura; family Dendrobatidae; genus Ranitomeya; species Ranitomeya imitator. The sequence goes on from NC_091285.1 coordinate 548,378,458, forward strand.
CAGGTGGGCGCGAAACGGCCATCGTTTAGCTGCCACATTTCTATGTATGTACACCCCCATGCCGTGAACATATTGTCTTAATAAAGGAACCTGCATAGAAGATCGGTGAGTGCTGCCGTTTTCTCTTTACTCACGTGCCAAAGATATCCAGACTGCTGGCATACATGGCAGACCTTGAGTGCGTGAGCGGTCTGGGACTTAGATCCCGCTCGTGACACTCATGGCCTCATGTGACCAGGACCAGAGATTCCAAAGGTTTAGCTAAGGTGGGAGCCAGCCGAAACTTCTGCCTACACTGGGCCCGCTCTAACCTCCGCTCGTGAAAACAGAGGTCAATACAGGTAGACACAGCTATTAACTCCTCCAGTGTGGCGGGAATCTCCCTTGAGGCCAGAGCGTCCTTCACGTGGTCAGCCAGCCCCCTCCAAAATATAGGGATAAGGGCTTTATCCAACCACTCCAGCTCAGATGCTAGGGTGCGGAAGTGGACGGCAAAATGGCTGACCAAGGACGAGCCCTGAGTCAATGCCAACAGTTGGAGCGCTGTGTCATGGGTGACTCGAGGCCCTAAAAAGACCTGTTTTAGAGTGCTCAGGAACAGAGGAGCACTTTGCAACACATGATCGCACAGCGGCATAGCCCACTCCAATGCCCTGTTCGACAGGAGAGACAATAAATCCCACCTTTGCCCGCTATGTGGGGAAACGTGCGGCCAGGAGTTCGAGGTGTATAGAGTACTGGCTCACGAAACCCCTACAAGATTTACTATCACCAGAATATTTTTCTGGCAGTGGGAGGCGAGATAAAGTCGGAAGAGGGGTGGCCATGGACAAGGTTGCTGCAGCCACGCTAGCAGCCTGAACAGCAACTGTGGTAACATCCACAGCTGAGGTTGTGCGCTCGAGAGCCGCCAACCTACCCTCCAGCTGCTGGATGTACCGCAAGATTTGCTGTTTGTCCACCATTTACTAGCCAGACCCTGGCACTAGTATTATGTTAGGGTTGGCGGGACGCACCGAGTATATATATACTGTATATGTATACTGTATATGTATAAATAGGTGCGTTCGGAACCCGAGGTCCATCGTGCAGAGAGGAACCTGCTGCTGGCAAATGGCGGTGCTATATGGCGGAATTAGCACTCCACAGATTCGCTAGAAACAAGATACTGTGCCCGGTTAGCATCACAGGGAAACACAACTAACTGCTGAGCTGATGGCAGTCAGTGGTCATGCACCAGAAAGCACACAAACACTCCTCACCAAAGGTGCCGGTATTCTAGGGGCTTATTTCAGCCGGGTCCCTGAATACATATATTCAAAACTCCTCACCGGAGGTGCCGGTATTCTAGGAGCTCATTTCAGCCGCAGCCGGGTCCCTGAATACATACATACATACATACATACAGGCGCGACCACAAATAAAAAGCTCATGACATGAAGTGATACTAGCGCATGGCCGTGCGGCCATGCAAACCTTTTATAGCTGCAGCAGCTTTAGGACCTTCCTAGGGAACCAATGGAAGTTGCTGCAATACCAGAGCAACTTCAGGACCTTCCTAGAGGACCAATGGGAGCTGCAGCAGTACTTGAGCATGTGACCCATGACCTCCAATGAGAGGTCTTACCTTGGGCATGCTCAGTGTGTGCAAAGCAGGACTTAGTCCCAGAAAAGCCTGCTCGCCGCTGACCAGTGCATTCTACAACAGCAGAGCCTGGAAAGGAAGCAGTAACCCTTTGCACAGTATCAGACTAGTGAGACGCTGGGACCGACGTCCCTGCTGAGCAGGCTCCACTGCAGCTGATGTAGAATGGGAGACCGCAGCAGACATGGATCGAGATTCCCCCTGCGCAGCGGTGGGAACTCAACTCCTAACAGACAGTCTGTGAGGGAGAGAATAACATGGAGGACAGGGTGTGAGGGAGAGAATAACATGGAGAACAGTGTGTGAGGGAGAAAATAACATGGAGGTCAGTCTGTGAGGGCAAGTATAACATGAAGGACAGTCTGTGAGGGAGAGAACGTGGAGGACAGTCTGTGAGGGAGAGAATAGCATGGAGGACAGTGTGTGAGGGAGAAAATAACATGGAGGACAGTCTGTAAGGGAAGGAATAACATGGAGGACAGTCTGTGAGGGAGAGAATAACATGGAGGATAGTGTGTGAGGGAAAGAATAGCATGGTGGACAGTGTGTGAGGGAGAGAATAACATGGAGGACAGTGTGTGAGGGAAAGAATAGCATGGTGGACAGTGTGTGAGGGAGAGAATAACATGGAGGACAATCTGAGGGAGAGAATAACATGGAGGACAGTCTGTGAGGGAGAGAACATGGAGGACAGTCTGTAAGGGAGAGAATAACATGGAGGACAGTCTGTGAGGGAGAGAATAACATGAAGGACAGTCTGTGAGGGAGACAATAACATGGAGGACAGTCTGTGATGGAGAGAATAACATGGAGGTCAGTCTGTGAGGGCAAGTATAACATGAAGGACAGTCTGTGAGGGAGAGAACATGGAGGACAGTCTGTGAGGGAGAGAATAGCATGGAGGACAGTGTGTGAGGGAAAGAATAGCATGGTGGACAGTGTGTGAGGGAGAGAATAACATGGAGGACAATCTGAGGGAGAGAATAACATGGAGGACAGTCTGTGAGGGAGAGAACATGGAGGACAGTCTGTAAGGGAGAGAATAACATGGAGGACAGTCTGTGAGGGAGAGAATAACATGAAGGACAGTCTGTGAGGGAGACAATAACATGGAGGACAGTCTGTGATGGAGAGAATAACATGGAGGTCAGTCTGTGAGGGCAAGTATAACATGAAGGACAGTCTGTGAGGGAGAGAACATGGAGGACAGTCTGTGAAGGAGAGAATAGCATGGAGCACAGTCTGTGAGGGAGAGAATAACATGAAGGTCAGTCTTTGAGGGCGAGAATAACATGGAGGACAGTCTGTGAGGGAGAGAATAACATGGAGGACAGTGTGTGAGGGAAAGAATAGCATGGTGGACAGTGTGTGAGGGAGAGAATAACATGGAGGACAATCTGAGGGAGAGAATAACATGGAGGACAGTCTGTGAGCGAGAGAACATGGAGGACAGTCTGTAAGGGAGAGAATAACATGGAGGACAGTCTGTGAGGGAGAGAATAACATGAAGGACAGTCTGTGAGGGAGACAATAACATGGAGGACAGTCTGTGATGGAGAGAATAACATGGAGGTCAGTCTGTGAGGGCAAGTATAACATGAAGGACAGTCTGTGAGGGAGAGAACATGGAGGACAGTCTGTGAGGGAAAGAATAGCATGGAGGACAGTGTGTGAGGGAGAAAATAACATGGTGGACAGTCTGTAAGGGAAAGAATAACATGGAGCACAGTCTGTGAGGGAGAGAATAACATGAAGGTCAGTCTTTGAGGGCGAGAATAACATGGAGGACAGTCTGTGAGGGAGAGAATAACATGGAGGACAGTGTGTGAGGGAAAGAATAGCATGGTGGACAGTGTGTGAGGGAGAGAATAACATGGAGGACAATCTGAGGGAGAGAATAACATGGAGGACAGTCTGTGAGGGAGAGAATAACATGGAGGTCAGTCTGTGAGGGCAAGTATAACATGAAGGACAGTCTGTGAGTGAGAGAATAACATGGAGGACAGTCTGTGAGGGAGAGAATATCATGGTGGACAGTGTGTGAGGGAGAGAATAACATGGAGGACAGTGTATGAGGGAGAGAATAACATGGAGGACAGTCTGTGAGGGAGAGAACAACATGGAGGACAGTCTGTGAGGGAGAGAATAACATGGAGGTCAGTCTTTGAGGGTGAGAATAACATGGAGGACAGTGTGTGAGGGAGAGAATAGCATGGTGGACAGTGTGTGAGGGAGAGAATAACATGGAGGACAGACTGTGAGGGAGAGAATAACATGGAGGTCAGTCTGTGAGGGCAAGTATAACATGAAGGACAGTCTGTGAGTGAGAGAACAACATGGATGACAGTCTGTGATCGAGAGAATAGCATGGAGGACAGTGTGTGAGGGAGAAAATAACATGGAGGACAGTCTGTGAGGGAGACAATAACATGAAGGATAGTCTGTGAGGGAGAGAATAAACACCGCTTCACTGATAATGTATATATTTTACCCGGAAAATCCTGTGTATTCATTGCATTATTCTTAAATCTTCATAAATAAACTACATACGTATTCTAGAATACCTGATGCGTTAGAATCGGGCCACCATCTAGTATATAATAATCATTTATAAACTAGTGAGCAGGTCACTGAGTCTGCATTATGAATACCTAAGCAGAACACCACATGAAGATTCCCTCACAAACCGCCCCTGAGCACGAACATATCATTAACTGAAAATTGAAAATATAGATTAAACAACAATCACAAGACGGATTTCATCAACCAAGGTATCATTTTAATCAGTAAAACAGCGCCGACCTGACACTGTGTGTAGATTACTGAGCACAATCCTGCTGACAGGTTCACTTTAATCTCCATACATTTTGAAGTACTCTGACTTCTTCATCAGAAGACCACAAAGATTCTGCTGTTGAAGAAGTCAGAGTACTTCAAAATGTATGGAGAGTAAACCTCTGTTCCTCACATGCCATGTATTGGATTTTCTTGATTTTACACCCAGCAGTGCAGGATACCTGCATCTCCTATTACCTCAATATTATGTTGGATCCTCCAACCTGCGGAGCTGCAGCAGCTGGATATCATATCCTCAACCTCCACCAATGTTGCGTCTTGCACAACTGCATCAGGTGAGCAATACCGTTTTACTCACTACACTGTTGTCTGTATAATGCCCTATTGCGCTGATTCCTCCCCATAGCCTTTTCTCAATATACAATTTGTGCAGAGCGCTGTCCATCAGTAATGAGTAGTAAGGACTGGGTTACATAGGGCACAGCATTCCGAGCTCTGCTAAATCTGCAACAGAGAAAAGTGTGCTTCTATCATAACTGGAAGGCACTGAAGGGCTTAACGAGAGAGCCACAAACTGTGATGCCTTTTCTTCGCTCAATCGTTAAGCCCATTTTCTGATTTTAATGAAACCTTCACCTAATATTGGCTTAGTATCCTGGCCAATAGCTTTGGTTCTGTCCTCTGGGTTTATAGTCTCATGATATCTGGGATCCACCCTCTTCCACCAGTAGTTGGGATCTGGTAGAATTTATCTCCCTCCCAGCTTTGCTTATTAATAGTGTTTTTTTCTTTTTTTTATTAACAGTTCCTATGGCATTCTCTTTGTAACAAGTCACAGCAGTGGGCTTTGGCGGAAATCCGCACCTGAAGGGTTGTCTGCATATCACTTATGGCCACGTGTGTTGTTTTAGAACGAATCTCACATACGTTTCATAATAAGCTGTGACCGATACCTACCCAACACAGTGTATATTCTCTGGTTATTGTGGGTAGGGCTGATATTTTGCTGTCATGTCTTCACAGTCTGCTGCATCCAGGAAATCAATTAGGTGATACATCACTTGAATCAGGGTCTTTGTTTCATTCATCATGCTGCTGTGAGATTACATAGCAAAAACTGTTGGCAGATTCCCTTCAAAGTCCAACATTTGAATACATTTGACCCTTGCATGCTTTGAAACAAGTGACCCGGCCTGCAGGCCCATGAAGTGAGACTTGCAGCTGTCTGCCACAAGGTCTAGCAAGTAGCTATGTAAGGAACGTCTCCAGATGGTGACTTTTATGAGTTGCCCTGCACAAAAGGACAGTTCTGGATGTGCATATAATGAGGGGGGGGGGGGGAATAAATATGGTAAACTGGAGATAGGATGATACTTTTAGAGGAGTGTTGAGGCTGCATGCAATAGTGTGGTTGGAGCACTTCATGCAAGAATTCAGAATGGGTGTAAAGTGGGATCCTTTGGATGGGAGTGGGCACGCTGGATGTAGCTTGTGCCTATCTCTCAGAAATGAATGTGGCTCTCAAGGTAATAAAGGTTGGGGACCACTGATCTAAAGAATCTATAGCCTTTCTGAGAGTGTTTGGCCTTCTGACTATTGGACAGCAGTGTTCAATTGTTTGGTGACTGGTGGCAGTGTGTCGCGTACCCAACATGTAGTAATTTTTTTCCGTTGTGATTCATGCTCAGTTTGCGGCATGAGTGGAAGATGAATACAAGATTGAGCGAGTGGAAATAAGCTAATCTCTTGCAGTAATATCCACTTCATGTGCTAAGACGGGCATAAAGGACAGAGAATGTTGCTTATTTTGTAATTTTATAGCATTTTCTGAGTATTTTTTTTTTCAGTAGCTAGAAAACTCCCTTAACCCCTTCATGACCCAGCCTATTTTGACCTTAAAGACCTTGCCGTTTTTTGCAATTCTGACCAGTGTCCCTTTATGAGGTAAAAACTCAGGAACGCTTCAACGGATCCTAGCGGTTCTGAGATTGTTTTTTCGTGACATATTGGGCTTCATGTTAGTGGTAAATTTAGGTCAATAAATTATGCGTTTATTTGTGATAAAAACGGAAATTTGGCGAAAATTTTGAAAATTTCGCAATTTTCACATTTTGAATTTTTATTCTGTTAAACCAGAGAGTTATGTGACACAAAATAGTTAATAAATAACATTTCCCACATGTTTACTTTACATCAGCACAATTTTGGAAACAAAATTTTTTTTTGCTAGGAAGTTATAAGGGTTAAAATTTCACCAGCGATTTCTCATTTTTACAACGAAATTTACAAAACCATTTCTTTAGGGACCACCTCACATTTGAAGTCAGTTTGAGGGGTCTATATGGCTGAAAATACCCAAAAGTGACACCATTCTAAAAACTGCACCCCTCGAGGTACTCAAAACCACATTCCAGAAGTTTATTAACCCTTCAGGTGCTTCACAGCAGCAGAAGCAACATGGAAGGAAAAAATGAACATTTAACTTTTTAGTCACAAAAATTATCTTTTAGCAACAATTTTTTTATTTTCCCAATGGTAAAAGGAGAAACTGAACCACGTAAGTTGTTGTCCAATTTGTCCTGAGTAGGCTGATACTTCATATGTGGGGGTAAACCACTGTTTGGGCACACGGCAGGGCTTGGAAGGGAAGGAGCGCCATTTGACTTTTTGAATCAAAAATTGACTCCACTCTTTAGCGGACACCATGTCACGTTTGGAGAGCCCCCGTGTGCCTAAAAATTGGAGCTCCCCCACAAGTGACCCCATTTTGGAAACTAGATGCCCCAGGGAACTTATCTAGATGCATAGTGAGCACTTTGAACCCCCAGGTGCTTCACAAATTGATCCGTAAAAATGAAAAAGTACTTTTTTTTCACAAAAAAATTCTTTTAGCCTCAATTTTTTCATTTTCACTTGGGCAACAGGATAAAATGGATCCTAAAATTTGTTGGGCAATTTCTCCTGAGTACACTGATACCTCATATGTGGGGGTAAACCACTGTTTGGGCACATGGTAAGGCTCGGAAGGGAAGGAGCGCCATTTGACTTTTTGAATGAAAAATTATCTCCATCGTTAGCGGACACCATGTCGCGTTTGGAAAGCTCCTGTGTGCCTAAACATTGGCGCTCCCCCACAAGTGACCCCATTTTGGAAACTAGACCCCCCAAGGAACTTATCTAGATGCATATTGAGCACTTTAAACCCCCAGGTGCTTCACAGAAGTTTATAACGCAGAGCCATGAAAATAAAAAATAATTTTTCTTTCCTCAAAAATGATTTTTTAGCCTGGAATTTCCTATTTTGCCAAGGGTAATAGGAGAAATTGGACCCCAAATGTTGTTGTCCAGTTTGTCCTGAGTACGCTGATACCCCATATGTGGGGGTAAACCACTGTTTGGGCGCACGGCAGGGCTCGGAAGGGAAGGCACGCCATTTGGCTTTTTAAATGGAAAATTAGCTCCAATCATTAGCGGACACCATGTCACGTTTGGAGAGCCCCTGTGTGCCTAAACATTGGAGATCCCCCAGAAATGACCCCATTTTGGAAACTAGTCCACCAAAGGAACTAATCTAGATGTGTGGTGAGGACTTTGAACCCCCAAGTGCTTCACAGAAGTTTATAACGCAGAGCCATGAAAATAAAAAAAAAATTATTTTCTCAAATATGATCTTTTAGCCTGCAATTTTTTATTTTCCCAAGGGTATCAGGAGAAATTTGACCCCAAAAGTTGTTGTCCAGTTTCTCCTGAGTACGCTGATACCCCATATGTGGGGGTAAACCACTGTTTGGGCACATGCCGAGGCTCGGAAGTGAAGTAGTGACGTTTTCAAATGCAGACTTTGATGGAATGCTCTGCGGGCGTCACGTTGCGTTTGCAGAGCCCCTGATGTGGCTAAACAGTAGAAACCCCCAACAAGTGACCCCATTTTAGAAACTAGACCCCCCCAAGGAACTTATCTAGATATGTGGTGAGCACTTTGAACCCCCAAGTGCTTCACAGAAATTTACAACGCAGAGCCGTGAAAATAAAAAATCATTTTTCTTTCCTCAAAAATGATGTTTTAGCAAGCATTTTTTTATTTTCACAAGAGTAACAGGAGAAATTGGACCCCAGTAATTGTTGTGCAGTTTGTCCTGAGTATGCTGGTACCCCATATGTGGGGGTAAACCACTGTTTGGGCACACGTCAGGGCTCGGAATTGAGGGAGCACCATTTGACTTTTTGAATACGAGATTGGCTGGAATCAATGGTGACGCCATGTTGCGTTTGGAGACCCCTGATGTGCCTAAACAGTGGAAACCCTTCAATTCTACCTCCAACACTAACCCCCCCACACCCCTAACCCTAATCCCAACTGTAGCCATAACCCTAATCACAACCCTAACCACAACACACCCCTAACCACAACCCTAATTCCAACCCTAACCCTAAGGCTATGTGCCCACGTTGCGGATTCGTGTGAGATTTTTCAGCATCATTTTTGAAAAATCCGCGGGTAAAAGGCACTGCGTTTTACCTGCGGATTTACCGTGGATTTCCAGTGTTTTTTGTGCGGATTTCACCTGCGGATTCCTATTGAGGAACAGGTGTAAAACGCTGCGGAATCCGCACAAAGAATTGACATGCTGCGGAAAATACAACGCAGCGTTTCCGCGCGGTATTTTCCGCACCATGGGCACAGCGGATTTGGTTTTCCATGGTACTGTACACCTGATGGAACACTGCTGCGAATCCGCAGCGGCCAATCCACTGCGGATCCGCAGCCAAATCCACACCGTGTGCACATGGCCTAATTCTAAAGGTATGTGCACACGCTGCGGAAACCGCTGCGGATCCGCAGCAGTTTCCCATGAGTTTACAGTTCAATGTAAACATATGGGAAACAAAAATCGCTGTACACATGCTGCAGAAAAACTGCATGGAAACGCAGCAGTTTACATTCCGCAGCATGTCACTTCTTTGTGCGGATTCCGCAGCGGTTTTACAACTGCTCCAATAGAAAATCGCAGTTGTAAAACCGCAGTGAAATCCACCATAAATCCGCAGCGGTTTAGCACTGCGGATTTATCAAATCCGCAGCGGAAAAATCCGCAGAGGACCAGAATACGTGTGCACATACCGAAACCCTACCCCTAACCCTAGCCCTAACCCTACCCCTAGCCCTAACGCTACCCTACCCCTAACCCTACCCCTAACCCTACCCCTAACCCTAGCCCTAACCCTACCCCTAACCCTAACCCTACCCCTAACCCTAACCCTAGCCCTAACCCTACCCCTAACCCTACCCCTAACCCTACCCCTAATCCTTACCCTAGCCCTAACCCTACCCCTAACCCTAACCCTAGCCCTAACCCTATTCTAACATTAGTGGGAAAAAAAAATTCTTTATTTTTTTATTGTCCCTACCTATGGGGGTGACAAAGGGGGGGGGTCATTTATTATTTTTTTTATTTTGATCACTGAGATAGATTATATCTCAGTGATCAAAATGCACTTTGGAACAAATCTGCCGGCCGGCAGATTCGGCGGGCGCACTGCGCATGCGCCCGCTATTTTGGAAGATGGCGGCGCCCGGGGAGAAGACGGACGGACCCCGGCAGGATCGGTAAGTATGATGGGGTGGGGGGAGAGCACGGGGGGGAAGGATCGGAGCATGGGGGGGTGAATCGGAGCGCGGGAGGGGTGGAACGGAGCACGGGGGGGTAGAACGGAGCACGGGGGGGTGGAACGGAGCATGGGGTGGTGGAACGGAGCACGGAGGGGGGTGGATCGGAGTGCAGGGGGGGTGATTGGAGCACGGGGGGGGTGATTGAAGCACGGGGGGAGCGGCCAAGAGCACGGGGGGGAGCGGAGCACAGGACGGAGGGGAGCCGGAGCAGTGTACGGGGGGAGCGGCCAAGAGCACGGGGGGGAGCGGAGCACAGGACGGAGGGGAGCCGGAGCAGTGTACCGGACAGATCGGGGGGCTGGGGGGCGATCGGTGGGGTGGGGTGGGGGCACATTAGTATTTCCAGCCATGGTCGATGATATTGCAGCATCGGCCATGGCTGGATTGTAATATTTCACCAGTTATAATAGGTGAAATATTACAAATCGCTATGATTGGCAGTTTCACTTTCAACAGCCAATCAGAGCGATCGTAGCCACGAGGGGGTGAAGCCACCCCCCCTGGGCTAAACTACCACTCCCCCTGTCCCTGCAGATCGGGTGAAATGGGAGTTAACCCTTTCACCCGATCTGCAGGGACGCGATCTTTCCATGACGCCACATAGGCGTCATGGGTCGGATTGGCACCGACTTTCATGACGCCTACGTGGCGTCAAAGGTCGGGAAGGGGTTAAATAAATGCAGGCCAGTAATTCAATCTAATAATGCTTAAAAGACACAGATCATCCTTCATTGCCTATTTAGATATTATTACCACTTTGCATTGCTACACTGTTCGTAGAAGGACGTTATACTGAAGGGAGGCTTTGAGATCCGCACTTTCCTCTCCAATAAAAATCCTATTATATAATTGAATTATGTAGTAAACTAGACCAGATAATGGCAGCAATGAGACTGGAGATATCTTATTATGCCTTGTTTTCTTCTTTTTCTCATTTATTCCCCTGTCCTGGACACGTGTGCCATCCCCCGATTTGTTTACAGCATTCTTATTGACATGTCTATCGTTCCAAACATTGCGATGCCGAACGGTGACTGAGAAACATCGGAATGCTTATCAGGCCCTGGGCAATGTTTTATATTAATAGAAATAGTTTGTGCAGCCAACCGAAAATGTATTTAACTCTTGTGTGTTTGCGGTCTTCTCATTTGTCAAGAAGAGTCACAGCAGACCTCGCATACTGTCAGCCACAGCAGAACGGTGCAGCATCTTTGGCTGATCTGGAAATATCCGGCCGTATAAAAATGCTATCTGTCGGTAAAAAACTCGGCGTGCGAAAAACGTCCATGTTACTTAAATTTAAGGCACTTTTCCTAGTGTATTTATAATTCTGTGTATGTGGAAAATATCCAGAAAAGATACAAACTTCAACTCCCTGTATTATCCACTCCACGCATAGGGATTTCCAGAAGAGCTGCCTTTTGACACATCCATAAGTGTGCTTAGTTTATCAGCTCACGTCCTCCTTATCATGCCATTTGTCAGTGCACAAGTCAACACTGCCCGCCTTTGTCAGCATAGTTGCCAATAAGAGGGAAGGAGAAAGTACCAGTCCTCATCATGGCAGAGACAAGGCGATCACATAAACACACTATATCAACATAGAGGTGAAATGCTGTGTCCCATGAGGAAGATTCATAGGACATTACTGTGCTGGGTTCATAATAATAAAGCCCCAAAGATTTATTCATCCCGATGTCATGTCTCTCCCAAGATTCTTCTGCCATCTTCCTTCCTTAACACATTCACACAGTGGAAATTCTTCAAGGATGTTTTAAACAATCGTTTTTTATTCAAATAAAATCTTACAATTATTTCTAATAATTAGTAAATCTTTACTTTTGATACTAAATTTACCTACATTGCTCATAAAGGGAAAAAAATCACAGATCTTTACAATTTATTTATTTTACTCACTTATATACCATAGCACTTTACAGACATTATCATCGCTGTCCCCGATGGGGCTCACAATCTAAATTCCCTATCAGTATGTCTTTGGAATGTGGGAGGAAACCGGAGTGCCCAGAGGAAACCCAGAGCAAAACAAATCAAACACGGAGAGAACATACAAACTCTTTGCAGATGTTGTCCTTGGTGGGATTTGAACCCAGGACTCCAGCGCTGCTAGGTTGCAATGCTATCCACTGCGCCACCGTGTAATGGCTCAGTGGTTAGCACTGCAGCCTAGCAGCACTGGAGTTTGTATGTTCTGCAATAAAATATAAACTTAATATGTTTTAAAATGCAAACATTATCTACCTTTCAAAAGCCCCTCTCCCAGTCCCAAAAGAATGATTGCCCGATTCATCTCAGGTCTTTGTTTGCTCCTCTGTAGCCATGACATGTCATCTTGACTTATGAACGGGAAGTCAACCAATGGTTACATTAATAATGCATCCCCCATCATTGTCAAAATAATTGATAAGTTATTTACAATATACTTTATCAATTTCTCAGCGTTTATTTTGAGATCTTTGTCTACCGTCTCTATGGGAATGCCCAGCACTGTACTCCATCTGACAGTCCCATAGACAATGAATGAAGCAGGAGTGCACATGCAGAGCTTCAACTCCTTTCCAATGGGACATTTCTGAGTCACCTTCTCAGAATCTGTAGGGGGATGGCAGACGCCCCACACATCCACCGATGCACAAGTTTTCATCTATCCTGTGGATAGGTGATAATGTTACATTTTGGGAATAACCCTTTAAGGGAGTTTTTCTAATAATGGTGCAGCGAAATGCTAGTATCTTTACACTATGCAGGATTTGCCATATTTATCAATAGGGCATATAGTGATTACAATTACCAATTCATTAAAGGATTATTCTTACATATGTTTTCAAGAGTGTGCTGCTCTTCAGCCTCCTGGAGGACAAGGTATTCTTGATCTGACCACCATCAGAGCAGTGTGTAGGAACTCCATAGACTGGGCACTGTTGATAGGTCATAGGTCACAGATGAAGTCTAGGGCAGAAGGCAGTAAACCCCAAAATTAAAAATCCCTCCATTCTTTATTATGGAAAGGATTTGTAATAACAAGTAAATGGCAAAGCTGCTGCTGGTTTTTACAAGCAACTTGCCAATTGTGAATATTTATTTCATATATGATTTGGACTGCTTGGGTCTCAAATGCCTTGTTTTTGGCTTCATACACTGTCAGATACTATTGGAAACGGCTACATAAATGGCAAATAACCCAAACGCCACATTTTCTGTGTATTTACACCACAAAATTGTCATAAATACATTGATCGAGGGCAAAATGCTGGAGCTCTGGATTCAAATCCCACCACTGACAACATCTGCAAGGAGTTTGTATGTTCTCTCCGTGTTTGTGTGAGTTTCCTCCGGGTTCTCCGGTTCCTCCCACATTCCAAAGACATACTGATAGGGAATCTAGATTGTGAGCCCCATCGGGGACAGTGATGAAAACTTCTGTAGAGCGCTTTAAATGATGACGGCGCTATAAAAGCAAAGCACATAAAATAACTAATAAAATAATTGATATGTCTACTGTATTTTAAACCAAACCTCACTTCCTTCCTGAGTTGGAATAAACGTGCCTATTCTCGCCCTAGACAAACTCTTTACACAAGATAAGATACCTACTTGATTGTCTGTGTGTGCCTTCTGGTATATGGGGTGATCACTTTAAAAAGCAGCTCCATGGCACCATTTATGCCCAACATCTCTGCAACCGAAACTGCAAAATACAACAATAGAATAAATACATAAAAATGCATCACAATCTGCTGATATTTACAAAGCCTGACCTTTGTCTTGAAAGCTGCTATATCTGACAAAAAGTACATTACATTCCCAAAGGTAACAAGTATCAGTGAATAAGGAATGTCTATAAATCTCTTTTTTTTTTCTTTCTCAAAGTAAAAATTTTGAACACTAATCAAAAGAGGAAAGGATTTATATGTGCGGCGAGCTTGTTGCGAAAAGTCATTCATCACAGAGGCATCTCGAGTATGCTTGTCTCCTAGCATTTGACTTCTAAACATCACTTTTTTTCTAGATTGCTGGATTATTAGGAGACATGATGTTCTGAGAGAATTTTTTTTTCATAGAAATGAACAGTTCTCTTGTTCTTAACAATGCACGATAGCCTGAATGTACCTTCAAGAGAAAATTTCAATTACTTGATTAAGATCATTTAAAAAAAAGGAGCATGGTGGAACGAGTAATTCATCCTTCCGTTTTCTTCCATTACAATTTCTTCTCTTTTGTTTGCTATGCTGTGCTCTATTTCTATACAGGACAGTTGATATTGAAGCTAAAATGAAAACCTTAATTCCTGGGCCATGTTGATTCCTAAGTGGAGGCTTTAAATATATTTAAGCTCCAGCTTGGTACCAATGGATGCATCAGGAGATTGACAAAAGCAATGAGATACAACAACGTGACTCTTACCAATTACAGATGGCCATAGACCTTTAATACCTGTCAGTCAAACATTCGATCAGTGAACAGTTATTCCCGCCAACGCATGTATACTCGGACAGCTGAGCATGCACATGTATGCAATGTGGAGATAAGTAAACTGCAACCAGGCACTTGTTACAGCAGCTTACCTCTCATCAAAAGAGGTCATGAAATTAAACATGCCTTATCCTTGTTTGTGAAGGGAGAGTTGGTTGGTCTCAAAATTGGCACATCTGACCAACGTTGGTCTATTGTCTATGGGAGGGGTTACCCATTGGAATGAATAGGCATGCATGCCAACAGCAGGTCCATTCCATCCAATTCTACATCAAATACCATATGCTGGATCGTAGATTACATGATGAGGAATAGAGAGGGCCAGAAGTAGACCCCTACCTCAGGATTAAGGGGCCATTGTGTTCGAAAAGTGTTGTCATTCCTATAGAGATTTTCTCTGCACAGTTACGTACATCCAAACACCACGCAAGGAACAGCAACACAGCCCTGGTCACACGAATTGAACTTTATAGTACCTCCCTGACAAGCAATTAGACAAGAGAATCCCTTTGCAGAAAAAAAAGTCAAATGGGCGTCTGCCTCTTTGTTCACAGAAAACAAGAAACAGAAGAAAGCCTATTACAGGGCACTTCTGATCTTCACAGCTACTGTATAAACAAGTTCACAAATCTTTGTGATTTCCTTAGTTGAGTGATGATGACTCCCACTCACATTCTTCTATACCCCTTATTATAATGTACAATATAAAATTTCATTGTGGTTCCGTGTTAGCAAGAAAAATCAATGTAAATACTTTTATGTCTGAAAATGACAAAAGTCTTCTAGGAATGATACCTTTATTGGTTAACCCGTAAAATTATATCTGCAAGTTCTCAGAGGCTCCTGAAGAAGAAGCCCCTGGGCTCTGAAAGCTTGCAGATATAATGGCAGTGGTTAGCCAATAAAGGTATCATTCTCTGAATACTTTTGTCATTTGGGTGCATAAAAGTCTTAACTTCTAAAGAGTAAACAGAATCCCTAGTGCATTATTAAATGCAATACACTTTTTTGGGGGTGAGCCAAAAAAAAAAAAAAATCGCGTTAGTGGTGGACACAGACAGAAAAGGGCCACTGAGCAAAAACAGTGTTTGTGCCCTTTGCAATCCAATAGTTCTATGAGAGAAACTGCTTGCTGATTTGGTGGTGGAAGTGGGCCACCTTACCTCTTGGACCCCTGTTTGGCTTCACAGGTTGCAACATTTATATGTCCATCCTTACACCAAGCCCTGGTTGTAGGACAAATACCAGGAGCCTTTGTTTTACTAACCCTGAGTGTATTTTCTAGCAAACTTACCTGGAGATGTGGAAACATGTGATCAGTTCCCCCCAGAAAGTGAGTTATTTCCTGCTATGATCTCATACTTTGCACTGACGAGGGGGCAAAACCCCGAAACACCATGTCTACAAATTGAGATTCTTTTTTTATTTTTTATCCTAAGTCATGTGGCAAGGCTCGTTAAAGGGTCAACAGTGACATTTAGGTTTGCTACTTCCGATATGTAGAACTAGAGTTTAAGTCTTCTTCCTCTCTGAAGAGTGAAATCGCATACAGTATTTAAAACAAAACTTGCTCTCTTTTTTACATAGTTCTCTATGGTGATTTTTACTGGAGATGACCAGATAAAGTGTGCAGCGGAGGTACCAGGATATATTAGTGTGTTTTCACGAGTCAGAAGAATGCATAACCATAAAAAAGTATAAGCAAGCAAGGCAAGTAAATTTGTGAGTTGTTTTGTGAAGATAAGAAGCTGTGTAAGAGTTTTCCTGCTTCTTTTTTGTAGTAAATACAGAGGCCTTCACTAATTTGTTTTTTTTCCCCTGCTAAGGGTTTCTCTTATCCAACTGGTTGTCAGGTAGATGCTGTATAGTGCCAATAGCCCATTTGTGTATATTTTTGTATGAACTTTTTATTCAGGTCATTAGGTCAACAGGTCAGAATAGTTATGTTTAATTAATATAATGGATTTATAATTAGAGTATTGTTCAATATTTAAGGGAGTATTAACAACAGGGCGCATTGACAGTCACTGTCATATTTTGAACACATGTTCCCAGGCCCTTTTGGCATACTCTCAGATATTACAGCCATTATTTAAGATGTCAAATGTGATCACAGAAGATCAAGCTTTCCAGATTTGCACAGAGCTGGTAGAAGATGAGTAAGGATGCTACTGAAAGCTGCCTCAATAATAGTTCCTATGCCATGATATGGAAACACGTTACAATTAAAGGTGTTGTCCATCTAGAATGACAAGTTTGCAGTCACTCTGTGAGACTGCAGACTTGTGAATCCTCTCAGTGCCTGCACCATGTGCCGTGTGGATATGCATACTCCAGGGCAAAATCGGTCTAATGGGTGTGACCTCGCTCAATACATTAATGATGAGCGAGGCTGCCACCCCGTGAAGTGTATTGAGCGAGACTGCACCCACTAGATGCCTATCCATTACTAATCATGTAGTTATAATGTAAATAAACACACAGCCAGAATAAAGTTTCTAATTTGAAATAAAAATCCACACTTTTCCATTTTTATTTAAAAATAACAAACACAGTTATACTCACCTAACGTCCATTCCATTGATGCCTCGTCTCCTGTAATAAAGCAAAAATAAAAAACAACCATATCCCTCACCTGTTTGTCGTTCATTACCACACAGTAATCCACCTGGATGGCGTCAAAATGCGACCATCTAGGCTGAGAACTACTGAGCTATGAGCTACTGCGAGCAATGCATCAGTGAGCAGCGGTGACCTCATTGAGATTATGGCCAGTCATTGAGGCTGAGTTCCCAGCCAGGCCCCTGAACTGCGGTGACCTCAGTGAGATCACCTCTATTACAGTGAGAAAAAGTCTCATGGTGCAGCGCTGATCTCATCGAGGTCCCCAAAGTTCAGGGGCCCAGCTGTGAACACAACCTTAAAGATGGGCAGAAACCTTGATGATGTCATCAGTACTGTCCGGGTTAAAAACTGTTTATCTCCAGACATGGATTATGGCGTGGGACAGAATATCGGACAAGTGAGAGATATGGTTGCTTTTTGGGTTGTTTTATTAGATTAGACCATGGCTTCAGTGGAATGGACAATATTGTGGGTATGGTTTAATTTAGATTTATTAAAGGAGTTTGTGCCATTCTCTCAACTAAAGGACTTTATTCTGGTGGTGTTTGCTTTTTTATACAATATGACTGTGGGGTTATAGATGTCTTATAGATGCCTCTCCATTACTAACCTCTGGGTTTGATGTCATCTGACAATACAATGGTGATATCGACCCCCCAGCTATTACTCTTAGTTTCCACTGCACGAAGGCATGTTGGAAAAACTGGGTTAAGAGCCAGAATTGCCGCATTTAGTAAATGCATTTTTTCTGGAGCGGCTGCGGGCTGCTATTTTTAGGCTGTGGGGGCCAATATCCATTGCCTCTTCCAAGCCGGAGAATACCATCCCCCAGCGGTCTGCTTTAGTTTGGCTGGTTGTCAAAAATTGGGGGACCCCACCCCTTTTTCTAATTATTTATTTAAATCATTAAATAAAGTGAGGGACCCCTCTATCATTAAAATAACAGCCTTGCTAGCGATGACAGCTGAAGGTTCTGCCTGGCTGGTTATCAAAATTACAGGGAAGCCCAGGTCATTTTGTTTTCATTTATTTATAGCGCAGGCGCTGGCTGATGAATACTGCCATCAGTGGTGTCTACTCTACCTGTTATTAGCGGCAGCAGTCATATGCTGATGGGAGCAGTAGTCCCATCAGCCGATGCTTGTAACCGGAGGTAAACGTTTTACCTCCGGTCATAGCGAGCTCATGCTGTCATCTGACAGATCGCCAGTGACAACCACAGTGGTCACAGGCAGACCCTGGGTTGTCATTCCAACCCATTGGCACCCCGCTGTCATGTGAAAGGGGCACCACAGGGCGTGGTTTGTGACACGCTTCCAGGGCATGCATGGTAAATGCCGCTGTCAGAATTCAACAGAGGTATTTAACATGTTAACATCTGCGGGTTCATCGAGATTCCACCCACAGCTGTTAGGGGCACATGACAGCTGATCAGATCAGTGATGTGCCTGACAAAGGTGAGGGAGGGGAGGAATGGCTTTTGACGTTCGGTTACGTTCATCGATCCGTTTGTCGAACAAGTCGATGAACATTTAAATATTCGCCGAAAAGAACGTCAAAATGTTTGCTCATCTCTACTCTAAGTGCAAGCTCAACCTCTTATGGTTTCATTGGTTAACAAATGTGAAATAAAGAACTACTTATTAAGATCTATAAATTGCAGGCTGGACCTGCTTGATTCCCCAGTATCTATTCTTTTCTCCTTTCATGATATTTTTATAGTTCATTTTGGAAGGATTTCACAGTCCTTATTAGATGCTCTCAACCCGTCACAGTGCATTAAGACAAAGATACCAATATCTCATCAACTCCTCTGACGTGTCAGGTGCCTGTAAAACTTTTTTGCTGATGGTAACATTTGGAAATCAAGTAAGAGTTTATTTTAAAATGAGATAGTTGAAAACAATTAATTAAGCAAGTTAGGATCAACTTGTTCCTTTTTT
The DNA here is from genome assembly GCF_032444005.1 of Ranitomeya imitator. NCBI lineage: Eukaryota > Metazoa > Chordata > Amphibia > Anura > Dendrobatidae > Ranitomeya > Ranitomeya imitator. The sequence continues at coordinate 548,397,632 of NC_091285.1, forward strand.
AAGTGCCATAAGACATCATCATGGGCCAGACAGTGTGACACAAACAGCTGACAGACATCATTGGCCATTCTTGAAATATTCCTTCCGGCCTTTTCTGATTGTGCTCACAGCGTTTGGCTCTTTATATCATTCAACACTTTTCTGAAATTGTTACATAGGAAGCATCGTTAAGTAACTTTAGTAAAGATAATGACGGCTTAATATTTAAAGTTCAAGATCACAAATAGTATTTTAGTATCACAAATGCTAAATTAATCCAGGCCTTGAAAGGGCTGTCCACTTTGGATATTTATTAAAAGGTTTAATCTTGTTAAAAGGATAAAATTACAAAGAGCTTGTACAAACAAACAACTTTGCAATTTACTTCTTATTAACAATATTCTCTGCTCTCAAAAGCAGATTTTAATTTTGGAGTGTATTACTTGTTACCTAGGTTATGGGCCACCTCTGCAGTCTGTCCACAGTGACCGATTTCCTCTGCAAGGAGAGTGTGTTTACAAGCTCTTTGCTTTATGGCTTATTTATACATCAGTATTTAGTCAGTATTTTGCATCAGTTTTTGTAATCCAAACCCAGGATTGGAACTTACAGAGAAAATCTATAATATAAAGATTGACACCTTTTCTGTGTTTTGGAAACACTCCTGTTTTTGGCATAAAAATACTGATGAAATACTGATCAAAAATACTGATGTGTGAATAAAGCCCTAGAGCTTCCAAATGCTGCTCTGAAGCTGGCAGGGTCGCTGAAAGTGGACAGCTTCAGAGGGCCTGCACTCCTTAAATACTGCAAAGGTAAAATTGTCTCTTCTAGAAGCAGAGGACAGTGCACAGTTTGGGCCAGCAGAAAAACCATACTACAGGTCCAAAATGACAGAACCACCCAATAGCAAGCAGGATGTCAGGAGGCGGGGGCAGATGTGCTTCTCAAGATAGAAGATGAGAAGAAACATATAAATTACCAGAATCGTACAGAAAAAAAAGAAGTGACACACACTTCATAGGTCCTCCTCTACTCCTGTTCCAAAGCTTCTCAGGTCCCTCACTGGTCTCTACATCCTGGTGACTCTCAAAACAAAGGAAATGTCTGCTCAGCTCGAGCTATAGGGGATCATGATGATCACGAGGAGAGTACAGTATGTTTTTTTACTACAGTATTTATTTCATGCATTTCTTTTTTTCCACAAAAAAGCACACGGAAAATCTAAGGAAAAAAACATTCCAACTAGAGAAATCTATATATACACAATCCTCAATTCAGAAAACATATTAATTTAATATTATTAAACCCTCGATGTTGTAGTGAGGGAGGCAAAAGTAGCCAAGGACACTATCCAAGACATAATCAATAACAATAGAGCGAAAAAAGAGTATAGAACGTCCCAGAAATATAAATAATTAAGATTTTTATTTAAAACACATATATCATAAAACCAACATACAGTATATAGTACATGTAATTATAGACAAAGCAATTTAATGAGTAACAGGTGCAAGAGCATATATATCCCAAATATTAGTGAGGGTAGGACAGATTCTAACATCTATATTATAGCGCCATATAAATGCGACCCATTTAAGGTTGCTCCCTGCTCCCTCGGTCTCAATCAGAGATTCCAATCAATCAACTATAAGGCCGGCGTCACACACAGCGCATTAAAATACGGTCCGTATATTACAGCCGTAATACGCTGAAAAGTCCCGAAAATAGTGGTCCGTAGCTCCTCCGTAGGCAGGGTATTTCAGCGTTTTTTGCGCATGGCATCCTCCGTATGTAATTCGTATGTCATCCGTACTGCGTGTTTTTATCGCAGGCTTGCAAAACCGACATACGGCTATATACAAGGGATCCATGTGTAAAAAAAAAAAAAAAAAAACATTTATATACTGTCTATATATACAGTTAGGTCCATATATATTTGGACAGAGACAACATTTTTCTAATTTTGGTTATAGACATCACCACAATGAATTTTAAACAAAACAATTCAGATGCAGTTGAAGTTCAGACTTTCAGCTTTCATTTGAGGGTATCCACATTAAAATTGAATGAAGGGTTTAGGAGTTTCAGCTCCTTAACATGTGCCACCCTGTTTTTAAAGGGACCAAAAGTAATTGGACAGATTCAATAATTTTAAATAAAATGTTCATTTCTAGTACTTGGTTGAAAACCCTTTGTTGGCAATGACTGCCTGAAATCTTGAACACAAGGACATCACCAGACGCTGTGTTTCCTCCTTTTTGACGCTCTGCCAGGCCTTCACTGCGGTGGTTTTTAGTTGCTGTTTGTTTGTGGGCCTTTCTGTCTGAAGTTTAGTCTTTAACAAGTAAAATGCATGCTCAATTGGGTGGAGATCAGGTGACTGACTTGGCCATTCAAGAATATTCCACTTCTTTGCTTTAATAAACTCCTGGGTTGCTTTGGCTTTATGTTTTGGGTCATTGTCCATCTGTAGTATGAAACGACGACCAATCAGTTTGGCTGCATTTGGCTGGATCTGAGCACACAGTATGTCTCTGAATTCCTCAGAATTCATTCGGCTGCTTCTGTCCTGTGTCACGCCATCAATAAACACTAGTGACCCAGTGCCACCGGCAGCCATGCATGCCCAAGCCATCACACTGCCTCCACCGTGTTTTACAGATGATGTGGTATGCTTTGGCTCATGAGCTGTACCACGCCTTCACCGTACTTTTCTCTTTCCATCATTCTGGTAGAGGTTGATCTTGGTTTCATCTGTCCAAAGAATGTTCTTCCAGAACTGTGCTGGCTTTTTTAGATGTTTTTTTAGCAAAGTCCAGTCTAGCCTTTTTATTCTTGATGCTTATGAGTGGCTTGCACCGTGCAGTGAACCCTCTGTATTTACTTTCATGCAGTCTTCTCTTTATGGTAGATTTGGATATTGATACGCCGACCTCCTGGAGAGTGTTGTTCACTTGGTTGGCTGTTGTGAAGGGGTTTCTCTTCACCATGGAGATTATTCTGCGATCATCCACCACTGTTGTCTTCCGTGGGCGCCCACGGTCTTTTTGCATTGATGAGTTCACCAGTGCTTTCTTTCTTTCTCAGGATGTATCAAACTGTAGATTTTGCCATTCCTAATATTGTAGCAATTTCTCGGATGGGTTTTTTCTGTTTTCGCAGCTTAAGGATGGCTTGTTTCACCTGCATGGAGAGCTCCTTTGACCTCATGTTTACTTCACAGCAAAACCTTCCAAATGCAAGCACCACACCTCAAATCAACTCCAAACCTTTTATCTGCTTAATTGAGAATGAAATAACGAAGGGATTGCCCACACGTGTCCATGAAATAGCCTTGGAGTCAATTGTCCAATTACTTTTGGTCCCTTTAAAAACAGGATGGCACGTGTTAAGGAGCTGATACTCCTAAACCCTTCATCCAATTTGAATGTGGATACCCTCAAATGAAAGCTGAAAGTCTGAACTTCAACTGCATCTGAATTGTTTTGTTTAAAATTCATTGTGGTAATGTCTATAACCAAAATTAGAAAAATGTTGTCTCTGTCCAAATATATATGGACCTAACTGTATATATATATATACTGTATATATATATATATACAGTGGGGCAAAAAAGTATTTAGTCAGTCAGCAATAGTGCAAGTTCCACCACTTAAAAAGATGAGAGGCGTCTGTAATTTACATCATAGGTAGACCTCAACTAAGGGAGACAAACTGAGAAAAAAAAATCCAGAAAATCACATTGTCTGTTTTTTTAACAATTTATTTGCATATTATGGTGGAAAATAAGTATTTGGTCAGAAACAAAATTTCATCTCAATACTTTGTAATATATCCTTTGTTGGCAATGACAGAGGTCAAACGTTTTCTGTAAGTCTTCACAAGGTTGCCACACACTGTTGTTGGTATGTTGGCCCATTCCTCCATGCAGATCTCCTCTAGAGCAGTGATGTTTTTGGCTTTTCGCTTGGCAACACGGACTTTCAACTCCCTCCAAAGGTTTTCTATAGGGTTGAGATCTGGAGACTGGCTAGGCCACTCCAGGACCTTGAAATGCCTCTTACGAAGCCACTCCTTCGTTGCCCTGGCGGTGTGCTTTGGATCATTGTCATGTTGAAAGACCCAGCCACGTTTCATCTTCAATGCCCTTGCTGATGTTAGGAGGTTTGCACTCAAAATCTCACGATACATGGCCCCATTCATTCTTTCATGTACCCGGATCAGTCGTCCTGGCCCCTTTGCAGAGAAACAGCCCCAAAGCATGATGTTTCCACCACCATGCTTTACAGTAGGTATGGTGTTTGATGGATGCAATTCAGTATTCTTTTTCCTCCAAACACGACAAGTTGTGTTTCTACCAAACAGTTCCAGTTTGGTTTCATCAGACCATAGGACATTCTCCCAAAACTCCTCTGGATCATCCAAATGCTCTCTAGCAAACTTCAGACAGGCCCGGACATGTACTGGCTTAAGCAGTGGGACACGTCTGGCACTGCAGGATCTGAGTCCATGGTGGCGTAGTGTGTTACTTATGGTAGGCCTTGTTACATTGGTCCCAGCTCTCTGCAGTTCATTCACTAGGTCCCCCCGCGTGGTTCTGGGATTTTTGCTCACCGTTCTTGTGATCAATCTGACCCCACGGGGTGGGATTTTGCGTGGAGCCCCAGATCGAGGGAGATTATCAGTGGTCTTGTATGTCTTCCATTTTCTAATTATTGCTCCCACTGTTGATTTCTTCACTCCAAGCTGGTTGGCTATTGCAGATTCAGTCTTCCCAGCCTGGTGCAGGGCTACAATCTTGTTTCTGGTGTCCTTTGACAGCTCTTTGGTCTTCACCATAGTGGAGTTTGGAGTCAGACTGTTTGAGGGTGTGCACAGGTGTCTTTTTATACTGATAACAAGTTTAAACAGGTGCCATTACTACAAGTAATGAGTGGAGGAAAGAGGAGACTCTTAAAGAAGAAGTTACAGGTCTGTGAGAGCCAGAAATCTTGATTGTTTGTTTCTGACCAAATACTTATTTTCCACCATAATATGCAAATAAATTGTTAAAAAAACAGACAATGTGATTTTCTGGATTTTTTTTTCTCAGTTTGTCTCCCATAGTTGAGGTCTACCTATGATGTAAATTACAGACATCTCTCATCTTTTTAAGTGGTGGAATTTGCACTATTGCTGACTGACTAAATACTTTTTTGCCCCACTGTATATATATATATATATATATATGTCAGTAGACACATATATGTATATATATTAATATCCCAGGCTCGAGATTATAAGAGGGCGCCCTCTGCTGGTTGTCCTCATATGAACTCGAGCCAGGGTGCTTTCTAGGAAAGTTCCCACGATCTAGGAACAACCAGCAGAGGGCGCCTCACCGCAAATGCAGGTAAATATAGGTCATTGACCTACTTTACCTACATTCTCCGGGGTTTTGCAGACATGAGCAGCTGCATTAGCAGAGCTCGTGGCTGCAAAATATTTAACCCCTTCAGATGGACTTACATCGTTGGACAGATCCTCGGAAGGTATGTATACTGTTGGTTTATTATTTTTTTTTTTATTTACAGATCGAGGGTCTTCAGTGAGTGGATTGAGAGTAGAATAAATTAATACAACAACCTTTGTGATTTTTTCATTAAATTAATTTTTAATAATGTGTGTGTGTTTTTTTTAACCCTTTACTAGTATTGGATTAATAATGGATAGGTGTCATAATTGACGCCTCTCCATTATTAATTAGGCTTAATGTCACCTTACAATAGCAAGGTGGCATTAACCCTTCATTACCCCATATCCCACTGCTACACGGGAATGGGAAGAGAGTGGCCAAGTGCCAGAATAGGCGCATCTTCCAGATGTGCCTTTTCTGGGGTGGCTGGGGGCAGGTGTTTTTAGCCAGGGAGGGGCCAATAACCGTGGACCCTGTCAAGGCTATTAATATCTGCCCTCAGTCACTGGCTTTACTACTCTGGCAGAGAAAATTGTGCGGGAGCCCACGCCAATTTTTTCCGCCATTTAACCCTTTAATTTACTAGCTAGAACGGCAAAATTTTGCGTAGACACACTACTAACAGTAGTGTGGAATATGCAAAAAAAATGGGGATATGAGATGGTTTACTGTATGTAAACTAGGTCTCATATCATGTCGGGTTTAGGAAGGAGAAAGCAAAAGCCGGTAATTGAATTACCGGCTTTCTGCTATATCGCGCTGGATGAAATAATAATATATATACATATATGTGTCTCAATGACATATATATATATATATATACCTATTCTATGTGTACACATTTATTCTACCTATTCTACTGTACGCTGTCAGTGTGATTTTACTGTACACCGCACTGAATTGCCGACTTTTCTCTCTAACAGCGCTGCGTATTCCTCGCAAGTCACACTGCTGGTCCGTGTGTAATCCGTATTTTTGGGGCTTCCCTAGACTTTCATTGACGTTTTATTTGCGCAATACGGTGACAAACGCAGCATGCTGCGATTTTCTACGGCCGTAGAAAGCCGTATAATACTGATCAGTTTAATACGGCAGATAGGAGCAGGGGCATAGAGAATAATTGTGCCGTATGTTTTGCGAGTTTTACGGACGTAGTTTCTGCGCTCTTACGTCCGTAAAACTCGCAAGTGTGACGCTGGCCTAAGTCATAGAAAAACCACCAATGTGGATAAGGTATGTACCACTTTAAGGGAATATGAGTATGTACTAAAGGTCATCCACTGTCCTTACCCATAGTTCTTGCCACCTTGGGATCATATGCGGCAGCCCCAACGCGCGTAGCGCGTGGGCTTCCTCGCGGGGCTATGTTCGGCACTACAAAATAGATGTTAGAATCTGTCCTACCCCCACTAATATTTGGGATATATATGCTCTTGCACCTGTTACTCATTAAATTGCTTATTGAGTAGAAGCTCGAAAGGATGCTTCTACTCAATACTGAGCAAAGGGTCTGAATACTTATGACCATGTAATATTTCAGTTTTTCTATTTTAATTAACATTTGTTTTTTTTCAGTCAAGATGGGGTGCAGAGTGTACATTAATGAGAAAAAAAATAACTTTTTGGAATTAACCAAATGGCTGCAATGAAACAAAGAATGAAAAATGTAAAAGGGTCTGAATACTTTCCATACCCACTGTATGTTATTTGTATCTAAACAGTTGATTTTATCCTTACGGCCGGTTTGTGTTTGGTTTCCTGGAGGTTTAACCTCAAGGCTGTCCCTGAGGATTGGGGAGGACTATCCAATAGGGAAACCAGTGGAAGGCTGTAGGGATATATTTAGCACATACTGGGGAGCAAGCAGTTAAATAATTTGGGAATAACCTACATAATGGGAAGTAGGGTTGAGCGACTTTTGTTTTTATAGGATTGGGACGGGTTTCACGAAACCCGACTTTTTCAAAAGTCGGGTCCAGTGAAATCGGCCGATCCTATAGAAAAGTCGGGGTTGGGGTCGGCCGAAACACGAAACCCAATGCAGTGCATTGGGTTTCTAATGGTTCCCAGGGTCTGAAGGAGAGGAAACTCTCCTTCAGGCCCTGCGATCCATATTAATGTGTAAAATAAAGATTAAAAATAAAAAAATTTGCTATACTCACCCTCGGACGCGCCCTGGTTGTAACCGGGAGCCTTCCTTCTTAAGAATGAGCGCCTGAAGGACCTTTCGATGATGTCGCGGCTTGTGATTGGTCGCGTGAGTGGTCACATGGGCGTCACGCGACCAATCACAAGCTGCGACGTCATCGAAAGGTCCTTCAGGCGCTCATTCTTAGGAAGGAAGGCTCCCGGTTACAATCAGGGCGCGTCCGAGGGTGAGTATAGCAATATTTTTTATTTTTATTCTTTTACACTTAAATCTGAATTCCGATACAGATTCCCGATATCTTAAACATATCGGGAATCGGTATCGGAATTCCGATACCAGATTCAGAAGATCGCCGACCTCATGGCCGACCCCACACAGGGGTCGGGTCGGGTTTCATGAAACCCGACTTTGCCAAAAGTCGTCGACTTCTGAATCTGGCCGACCCGTTTCGCTCAACCCTAATGGGAAGGGATATGGCAAATAAACAAGAGAAGCACTGTCTGTAGTGTAGTGACAGTCTGAGATGTACAAGCTGTGATGGACCCTAACAGTACAAAGCTTCCAGACAGTAGGGAGGCGCAAAGAGAGTCTAGCATACAGTCCCTGGACTGTCTGAGGCCTATAATCCGTAAGAGGCATTGGAGTCCATATCTCATTCTCTCCTAAGAAAAATATTTAGAATTGAGAGTCCTCAATAGTTGATACCTTTTAATGGCTAACTGAAAAGGTGGTAACAAATTGCAAGCTTTCGAGACTACACAGGTCTCTTCATCCGGCATCTTCATCAATTCTAAATATTTTTCTATCCACTGGCTAACACGGTACCAAGATATACAGTACAGACCAAAAGTTTGGACACATCGTCTCATTTAAAGATTTTTCTGTATTTTCATGACTATGAAAATTGTACATTCACACTGAAGGCATCAAAACTATGAATTAACACATGTGGAATTATATACTTAACAAAAAAGTGTGAAACAACTGAAATTATGTCTTATATTCTAGGTTCTTCAAAGTAGCCATCTTTTGCTTTGATGACTGCTTTGCACCCTCTTGGCATTCTCTTGATGAGCTTCAAGAGGTAGTCACCGAGAATGGTTTTCACTTCACAGGTGTGCCCTGTCAGGTTTAATAAGTGTTATTTATTGCCTTATAAATGGGGTTGGGACCATCAGTTGTGTTGTGCAGAAGTCTGGTGGATACACAGCTGATTGTCCTTCTGAATAGACTGTTAGAATTTGTTTTATGGCAAGAAAAAAGCAGCTAAGTAAAGAAAAACGAGTGGCCATCATTACTTTAAGAAATGAAGGTCAGTCAGTCCTAAAAACTGGGAAAACTTAGAAAGTCTTCCTAAGAGGAAGAGGCAGCTCAGGGAAGAGCAAGAGAAAATTGTGGTGGGCCTCAGGAAAGTTGGGTTGCTGGATAGGGAGTCCCTAGTGCCAACAGGAGAAGTTGAGGTGGGTAGAGTCAGGCAGACCGGAGGCTGGACCTTTAAATGTACTGTTTTATGGGAACATCAGCCTGATAGAGCTCTGCCCCAATCTGCATGCCGCAGCCAAATGTATCTGAACTGTACAGTAAAACCAAACTGAACTTAAGGTCTCCTGGTGTGTATGTTACCATTCCTGGTCCCAAGGACAAAGATATAGCAGTCTCCCAGCCCACAAGAATCTGCAGAGGTGGCACAAAAAAACAGCACACATGGGAATAATATCTACTTATAAGAGGGGTTTCAGGGTGAAGAGAAGTCAGTGCCGACTTTGAGCCCCCTTCATTCCCACAATGAGGTTTTGGTGCATTTGTGACTCTGCATATTTTTGCTATGTCAAAAACACAGCGTCTTACATTTCCAGCAAAGTGGATGGGATTTATTGAAGTCTCATGCCCACTGTTCTTTTTTTACTAAGCATCAACTGATCTGTGATGTGTGTTTCACATCCTGAACATTCCAATTTCTCTTGCGGGAACACTGAGTTTCTGTGCGTAATTTCCCCACCGATTTCCATTAGGTGCCGAAATTGCATCTTTAGTGTGTTTCCGTGGTGGAAACTAATAAAAAACACATGCAGACAACACATAATTAAAGCTTTGTCAGAGCAAAAAAACAGAAAGTATCAGAACCAAAGCAGCTTAATTTAAAACATGACCCACAAATAAGGGCAAAAACTGCAGCATCAAAAATGTGACAAAAAAGAATTAAAATTATGAAATGTTATGTAAGCCTCTGATTTTGCAATAAGTAAAAGAGATGTCTTAAAACATTCTCTCTCTCATTATTCTGGCATTGGGCAAATATTAATAATTATGGTAATTCTAATTGACCTAAAACGGGAAAGGTTTATTCTGATTTCATGTCAGATATTGAGAAAAACATGGATATGTGTCTTTTTATATAGTGTACGTAAACTTCTAGATTCAACTGTGTGTGTGTGTATATATATATATATATATATATATATATATATGACCGGTGCTATAGGTTTGATTTGAATTTTTATATTTTTGTTATATTTTAAGAACTAGTATTTTTTTACTTTATATGTTAGTCCCTTTAGGATACTTGAACCTGCAATCGTTTCATCAATTGTACTTTATGCATAGCAAAATACATAGTAAATATGAAAGTCTTCTATGATGCCCAAGGACAGGTTACAGGAGCATTGGCGCTACGTATTATAACATCTAATCAGCTCTATTCAATGTTTAAAGTCACAAATTTAGGACCGATATAGACATACATACCGTTGGAGGCATAGATCTGAATAGCATGGATACAGAGGGTAATATTATCAGACTTTGTCAGATTTCTTCTTATTAAACTGAGGGTAACATCAGTGGCTTCAAGTTTCTGTGCTTTTTCTCCAAAGTTTGCATCTACAATAGACAGGAAACATACATAATCTGCATTTTATCATTATATCTCTGCTATTAGCCTTGGCTTGGCTTACTGCTGTCATATACAGTACTTGTCCTTTTGCTATAAAACATGGGACCAACGTTGTTGTCAAATGCAAAGGGCAACAATGACATTTCCAGAATGTCGAGATTCGCTGTATTTATATTCATTGACGCCTCCATGTAAGCAGAGAACTTGCATAAATCACTATTTACATAATGTACAGATAAGATGCATGTCAAATCTTCATTCATGGAGTGAATATTTACTCTAATCATGATATCTGAGTGGTGTGCGCTGTCTCACTCATAGGCTTATATGGGTGCGAGTGAGCCAAGAGTTTTCCTTGGTACGAGTCAATCACAGCATGCTGCAATTGTCTCGGACCGAGGAAAGCGGGCGACAAAAAGTCGGCTGCTGGGAGCTGCCTCATAGCTTAAAATTGGTCCGAGTGCAATGCAATTTTTTATCGCATTGCACTCGACCGTTTAAAACGCCAGTGTGACGCCGGCCTAACTGAGATAGAAGATGATAGTTGGTGGGAGAATTTAGAGGCAGACAGACATTCTGCTGCAAGAAATCAAGAAACAAGCATTACACTTTAATAAATAAATAGTCGCCACCCCTATCTAGGAAAATATGAACATAATACAGTAAGCATATCTATCACATTTCTAGCATATCACACATAAAAATAAGTTATCCCACACACTCGTACACTATGACCACGGCCAATCTTCCACTGAAAACAAACTTAAAATGGCATTATTATGACTATTACTGTACAGTGGGAGATCTGAAGTAAACTGTTCTAATGTCAAATATTGGGAAAGGGATCACTATACTATTTGTAGATCTTTCCTGCCTCTATGAATTGATCATTTCAGCGAATGAGATTATATTTATCCATGAAAAAAATGCATTTTATAACTGAAAGTTCGATGTACTGTAAAGTTGATTTGATTAAATATATGGTAATAGAAAAATTATTGAAAGGGAATAAAATATGAATGTAAGAAATCTGACAGATACAGTACCTCTCTGGCCTACCTTGACCACCAGGCGAAGAAGGGGTAATAATAGACTATAATCAAGGGAATCTGATCTTGCCAAATTTACCAGGGTTTGAAGAAGGGCTTCACTGCCACCCTTGGATATCATGTAGTGAATCCTGCGGTGAGTTCCTGTAAGAACAAAATATGTAGAACAAATGTATATTTAAGGTCCTGTTCAGATGAGAACTAAACGTATCCGTGTACAGAAAGTAGTGTTGGCAGAGAGTTCCTGCACCCTCAACATTTTTCACCTTTTATCTCATGGCAGTCAGTGTGTGGGGAGGATTTATGCAGCAAAGCTGAGGTTTATCTCATTATAAACAACTCTTCAGCTGCTGCTCTAAAAGTACCTTCACGCTCAACGATATCGCTAGCGATCCGTGACGTTGCAGCGTCCTGGCTAGCGATATCGTTGAGTTTGACAGGCAGCAGCGATCAGGATCCTCCTGTGCCATCGCTGGTCGGAGCAGAAAGTCCAGAACTTTATTTCGTCGCTGCACCTCCTGCAGACATCGCCGAATCGGCATGTGTGACGCCGATTCAGCGATGTCTTCACTGGTAACCAGGGTAAACATCGGGTTACTAAGTGTAGGGCCACGCTTAGTAACCCGATGTTTACCCTGGTTACCAGCATAAACGTAAAGAAAACAAACACTACATACTTACCTTCCGCTGTCTGTCCCCGGCGCTGTGCTTCTCTACACTGTGAGCGCCGGCCAGCCGGAAAGCAGAGCACAGCGGTGACGTCATCACTCTGCTTTCCGGCTGGCGCTCACAGTCAGTGCAGAGAAGCACAGCGCCGGAGGACAGACACCGGAAGGTAAGTATGTAGTGTTTGGGTTTTTTTCGTTTACGCTGGTAACCAGGGTAAACATCGGGTTACTAAGCGTGGCCCTGCGCTTAGTAACCCGATGTTTACCCTGGTTACCAGGGGACCGGCATCGTTGGTCGCTGGAGAGCTGTCTGTGTGACAGCTCTCCAGCGACCAAACAGCGATGCTGCAGTGATCGGGATCGTTGTCTGGATCGCTGCAGCGTCGCTAAATGTGATGGTACCTTAATGTATCTCCCTCCCATATCAGTGACTGCCAGAGGATAAAAGCTGAAAGGTGTTTGTGATCACATTCATCTTTGCTCAGCTCCCTCCACTTTGCATTCACATACAGTTCTGCAGTGAGACCAGTGAGAAGAGCATACTGCCTGTCATTACATAACTCATACTGAGAAATCTGTTCTAAGCTATTGTGGTGGGGGTATGTTTTCCCCTTGTATGCTGCTGACTTATGATTGGTCAACTTCATGCAGGGGATGAAGTACACATCCCCAGTGGGAACTCTCTGTTGAACTATAATAAACTGTAAATTATAACCTACATTTTGTGAGCTAATATCTCCACAATGGAGAGGAGAAATTAAAAAATAAAAACTATTGTATACAGCTTTGTAAATACTATTCCATGATGTGTGCAGTTTGACATAATAAAACTGCTTAAAGATACTCTTTAAGGCTATGTGCTATGTGACAAACTCCAGCACCATGAGGTCTGGCATTGTCCTGCATTAGGAGGAACCCAGGGCCAACCGCACCAGCATATGGTCTCACAAGGGTTCTGAGAATCTCATCTCGGTACCTAATTGCAGTCAGGCTACCTCTTGCAAGCACATAGAGGGCTGTGCGGCCCTCCAAAGAAATGCCACCCTATACCATTACTGACCCCCTGCAAAACCGGTCATGCTGAAGGATGTTGCAGAAAGCAGATTGCTCTCCACGGCATCTCCAGACTCTGTCACGTCTGTCACATGTGCTCAGTGTGAACCTGCTTTCATCTGTGAAGAGCACAGGGCACCAGTAGTGAATTTGACAATCCTGGTGTTCTGTGGCAAATGCCAAGCATCCTGCATGGTGTTGGGCTGTGAGCACAACCCCATTGGTGGACGTCGGGCACTCAGACCACCCTCTTGGAGTCGGTTTCAAACCATTTGTGCAGACACATGCACATCTGTGGCCTGCTGGAGGTCATTTTGCAGGGCTCTAGCACTGCTCCTCCTGTTCCTCCTTGCACAAAGGCTGAGATAGCGGTCCTGCTGCTGGGTTGTTGCCCTCCTATGGCTCCCTCCACGTCACCTGGTGTGCTGGCCTGTCTCCTGATAGCACCTCCAGCCTCTGGATGCTACAGTGATAGACACCTTCTTGCCACAGCTCGCATTGATGTGCCATCTTGGATGAGCTGCACTACCTGAGCCACTTGTGTGGGTTGTAGAGTCCATCTTATGCTACCTCGAGTGTGAAAGCACAACCAACATTCAAAAGTGACCAAAACATCAGCCAGAAAGCATTGGTACTGAGATGTATTCTGTGGTCCCCACCTGCAGAACCACTCCTTTATTGAGTGTGTCTTGATAATTGCCAATAATTTCCATCTGTTGTCTATTCCATTTGCACAACAGCATGTGAAATTGATTGTCAAACAGTGTTGCTTCCTGTGTCGACAGTTTGATTTCACAGACATTTGATTTATTTGGAGTTATATTCTGTTGTTTAAGTGTTCCCTTTATTTTTTTTTTGAGCAGTGTATATATCTACACCTGTACTATGTGTATATATCTATTCTATTGTAAGCTGTCAGTATGATTTTACTGTACATCGCACCTGAATTGCCGGCTTTTCAAAGGACACCGGTGCGTATTTCTTGCAAGTCACACTGATGGTCCATGTGGTGTGCGAGTTTTTCCCACCCCCATAGACTTGCATTGGCGAGTCTCGGCCGATATACGGTGCAAATCGCAGCATGCTGCGATTTCACTCGCACGTATAATGTGGCCGAGAAAAAAAAATAGTGAAGGGAGCTGCCCCATAGATGAACATTGGTCCGAGAGCTATGAGATTTTTTTCTCGCATAGCACTTGACCATATTCCTCTCTCATGTGACTCCAGCCTTACTCAGGCTGAAGTCTCAGAGGAAGCATGACTTTCACTCAAATCGGCTGACAGACACTTTTGTCTCCGCAATCTCTGTATAGAAATGCAATAAAGCTACATTTTAAACGTGCAGTGCCTTATCTTCCTTCTACATTGCCAACATTATTTAAATGACTGAATATAAACTATTTCTACAATCAAAATCATTTTCTACAATTAGAACAATTTTCTACTTGATAAAATAATTGCAATTGTTACAAGTATCTTGCAGTGTATACCTCCTGATCTCCTGATGTCTGTTAAATTGAGTCAAGTTGCCATACATTATGTGTGGAAAGAGTTCCTAATGTATTTACAGCTATTTCCTACATTGATACTTCTGAGAAGGAGGGAAAACATCTAAATATGATATAATATATACAAATAAGCAAACTAATTAATAAAGTAACGGGGAGAACTAGAAAGAGCTCAGTTATTTGCCCTCTAAAGTTTTACGTAGCAATGTTCTTAGCTATATCCAGGGAAAACAATCAATATTTTCAATGCTGGAAACATATTCCACGCTTGAAAATGATGAAGTAATTAAAAGGTTAATAACCCTTTGTAAAACAACTCTATGAGTTTGGCTCAGACATTATGGGAACCTATTTTTGTTTAGTTTTAAAGAAAGCACTGTCTATTGGAATCATTATCTTTAGTATAGGGAGTGCAGTTCTTTCATATGGCAAGTAATGTGTTTTTACAGCCCTATCATTTCTAAAAACATCAGTTGCAATAAAATACTAATGCGGTGCGGTCACTTACCAGCAGACAGCAATTCACTTAATACACTCAGGATATTCAGGGTTACATCTTTTTCGCATGAGTTCTGTTATAAGAAGAAAATAGACATAACATTTACCTTCTGGGACATAGGAAATGCCAAGCAAGAAAAGCCTCAGGAAAGAAATGGCTTATGTTTTTTTCAATAACTTCTAGTAATCAATTTCTTATTCAATATTCTCTTTGCTTTTTGTGTATTCAGGTTTTACTGTTGTATGCCGCTAGTTTAACCCTTTAGGATTTTGATCATTCAGCCCATTCCTTCAAGAAAAGAAGCAGGGACATAAAACCAGAAAAAAAAAGACCACAGCACTCCAAAGTATCTCAAAGAAATGTGGGTTTCTTGACCAAAACATGTAAATAAAATCATACATTTCTTTAAGATTCAAGTTTTGCAGCAACTTAGAGAGTTTGACAGCATGGACGTTGACTGCTATGATCCCCTCTGTCTCTAACTCTAGTGCCACCAATGGGAAGTATCAATCCTAAAAGTCAATAGCAACCTTTTAAGGAGCCTTTCCATAAAAACCAAACCAGAATCTCAATTTTCAGACATGGTGTTTTGGGATATTGCCTCTCATCAGTGCAAAGCAAGAGATCTGATTTTGCAATATTAGAGGCTTCTGATCGGCATCTAAGGGGTAACGTTTCTCCTTGTGAAGTGTGACATGCTTGGTATACAAATGTAAGAAGGCTTATAAGCCATGCAATGTTCCTCTGGGAAAATAAGTATGCTTATTGCCTCTTTAGAGACGAAGAGGACATTTTGTGTTAAGTGAGGACACACCTTCGGGTCTATAGAACATTGTGCTCTGGTCACGTTATATTGATTACATTTTCATCATATGGATGGATGACATCTCAGAATTGTCCACTTTTTTGCAGAAACTGAACAAAAATAACGTAGGTCTACATTTCCCATTTAAGACCCACAAGGATATGATTCTATTTCTAGATGTTCTAATTGAGAGAGTGTCGGGGTAGCACTTGTGACCCAGACATACAGCAAACCCATATCTATTAATTTGGTTTTAATACCTAAGGATTGGCAGAAACTGCACTGTTGATACCACTTTCAGAAGACAAGCTGGAGCTCTTAAATCTAGATTCCTGGAGAGAGGGTATCTAAAAAAGGATCCTCAATGAGGCATTTACTTATGCTAATCAGCAGAATAGATGCATATGAAATAGCATAAGCATAACTGTTAGATGGTGCACAAGTAGGTTCCCAAACCATGCTGACTAGTAAAGTAAACTTGGCACACACCAAATAATGAAGTGAAGATTGAATGTGATCCAAGTAAAGTAGTAGGGTTTATACATACAAACGTTTCGGTCACTAAGACCTTCTTCAATGTAGATAGGGGCTAGAAGGCGGTGAGCTTTGCCTGTGATTTAGATCAATGTCTGAAGGTTAGAACTACCTTATCCTCTTGTGATATAGGGTGCAGTACGACACGGTATACATGACAAGCGGTGTATACTGATACATGATACAAAGGCGTTGGCACACCTTAAACTGCACACAACCATGGAAAAGCCCCAGGGGCGACTTCTAGACTTCTATTTCTACTTGAATCTTCCTCTACTCTTAAGTAAGGTTTGACAAAGACCCGGGCAGGTTCAAAACGTTACCCTATGTCACTTATTGTTTCCTTTTTTTTTTGGTGATCATTTCCTGTACATGAAATAAACAAATTCCTTTTTTTGGCAACTTTACAATATTCATTGAGTGCAGCTGATTTCTTTTCTAGCTATTGTATTGGACTTTGTCTACCTTCAGCCTGCATCTCCATTACAGCAAAGTGTGCATCATTTATCCTCAACACCTCACAAAATTGGTGTAGTCATCAGGATCTAGATTCCTCACACTCAGAAAGTGGAGAAACCCCTAAAACTACAAAGGTGGCGCCATTAGAGACTTTAAAATGGTGGCAGTTAGAAACTTTAAAATGGCAAATGATTGCCGAGAGGCTGGCAAAAGCTCTGCCCACTGTGGCCGTTCTACAAGTAAAATGGCATGAAAATCTTCCTGGCAGAGACAATGGCCTGAACCTAGGTCACATTCCCCTATGAGCGGTGCCCTCCCGAAATGGGTGCAGTGAAAGAAAAAGAAACCCCGTTCCCTGCAGCAGATCCCTGAAGAACGGGAGGGGTCCAATGCTGAATGGGCAGAACCACAGGAAGCAGCTCCACCCAAGAAAACCTTGTGTCAAGCAGCGCAGCGCCATTGCAGGACACAGCACCAGAACTAATGGAACACTCCAGCGTAAGGCACTGAGGCGAAGTAGGCCGTGTGGAGTGGAAGTGGTGGCTGGCAGAGGAGAAGGCTCATTCTGGAGGACTGCTGGAGTCACTTGCTGCAGGAGAGGAGCATCAGTTCGGCAGTGTCACTCTGCTTGGCGGAGAACAGCATCAGCGATTACCGGAACCTGCAAATGGCCACAAAATGGATGCGGCCGGAAGTAACAAGAAGACGGAAACCATTGCACCAGTGGAGCTTTGCGACCTGAAGGAGGAGAGTATGTCGCTCAGCTGTAGGTGCCCAAGTCAGTAGATGCAGCAGCTGCAGAAGTTGAACTACGCGGTTGGGGAGTGATTGCAGTGGTGGTCCCGAATCAACGAGCATGATGTTCCACAGTTCCCCTGGGGTTTAAGAGCAGCACACATGTTTTAAAGGGCAGTACTATGTGAAAAGGAAGGAGGGGGGAAACCTAAACAGGAAGATCCAAGGAGTGATCTGGGTCAGGATCACATGCACTGTGAATGCTCCTGGACCATTGGATCTGTGGTGAGTTGGCCACTAGACCATTATGTTTGTGTGGACACCTGGAGACAGAAAGAGGACTGGCCAACAGGCCTGGTGTGTCCTAAAGTGAACTGGTTGTGTGTCCGGGTCCCAGGAGTAAGGATACCGGGGTCAAATGGACCCATAGTACTAATTGGACAACCTGAGAGTCGTGCCGGGTTATAAAGAACTGTGCTCATGCGTCTGTGGGCAAATGTTTTTTTTTGGCCAAAGGGTCAGGTTATTAAAAAGACTGGAACTGTATGTTCCAAGGTCCCAACCAAGTGGGACTGGTACTAGTTCTGACCAGGAATAGGGTCAAAGTCAGAGGTGGACGAGAGAGAATAATAACATACTCTTATGTAGAGCATAACAATTTTTGTGGTTAAACATGTTTTAAAAGAATGTTTTAAATTTGTTTTATATCCTACTGGTACCGTATGGTTGGGACGAGCATGTTTTAGGAGGGAGGTATGTAAGGGGTATGTTGGGGGGGCTAAGTTATGCCCTGCATCCGTTCACGTTCCTTCCTTATAAAGCAGATGTGTTTTATGTGTAAAATGGTGTGTTATGTGGTACTGTTTGATTGTGTATTAATATGTTAAACAATGTAATGATGTTGATGTACTGTGTAAGTTATATATCTCTATTGGCTAGGGTTAGAGATAGGGAAGTACAGTGTTAGAGTAAGGTTTAGCAATAGTAATGGGTAATATATGGTTTAGTACAGTGGGGGGCACTGTAGAGTAGATGATAAGATAAGGTTCGGATAAGAACTGGTTTCAGCTGGAGTAGTGACAGTTGAGACATTGGGCGGGGCCAGAGTAGAGGTAGTTAGGGTACCGTTACACTAAACGATTTACCAACGATCACAACCAGCGATACGACCTCGCCGTGATCGTTGGTAAGTTGTTGTGTGGTCGCTGGGAAGCTGTCACACAGACAGCTCTCTCCAGCGACCAACGATCAGGGGAAAGAATTCGGCATCGTTGAAACTGTCTTCAACGATGCCGAAGTTCCCCTGCAGCACCCGGGTAACCAGGGTAAACATCGGGTTACTAAGCGCAGGGCCGCGCTTAGTAACCCGATATTTACCCTGGTAACCATTGTAAAAGTAAAAAAAAAAAAACAGTACATACTCACATTCTGATGTCTGTCACGTCCCCCGGCGTCCATAGGGTTAAAACTGCTTTCGGCAGGAGCGCTGCTAATGCACGCGCTCCGGCCGAGAGCTTCCCTGCACTCGCTGTGTCAGCGCTGGCAGTAACAGCGGTGACGTCACCGCTGTGCTCTGCTTTACGGCCGGCACTGACAGCCAGTGAAAAAACATAGTAACATAGTGACATAGTTAATAAGGTTGAAGGAAGACTTTAAGTCCATCTAGTTCAACCCATAGCCTAACCTAACATGCCCTAACATGTTGATCCAGAGAAGGGCGAAAAAAATCCATGTGGCAAAGAGTAAGCTCCACATTGGGGAAAAAAATTCCTTCCCGACTCCACATACGGCAATCAGACTAGTTCCCTGGATCAACGTCCTATCAAGGAAACTAGTGTATATAACCTCTAACATCATGCTTTTCAAGAAAGGCATCCAGTCCCCTCTTAAATTTTAGCAATGAATCACTCATTACAACATCATACGGCAGAGAGTTCCAAAAGACATTTAATAAGAAAACATTATTTAATAAGCAGGTCATTTTCTAATGATAACTTCCCTTTCAGCTCCAATTGTATAAAAGGTGCTAGATATGGTTCTACTCCTTGAAGGCAGATGATATGGAGATCAAGGGGGATAGGATATTGCTGAAGCTAAATTGAGGCCAGAAAAAGGAAAGAGACGTAGAAGAGTCTATTTAGAGGATGCAAGGTAGTAACCTTCAGCTTGGTGGCAAAGTAACATCTAATCCATTGAGAGAAGTATACACAGCTGATGAGGATCATATATCAACTGGGATCTTACTATACTAAGTTCTGTATCATTGAGCTGTCAAAAGTTCTGCTCAGTCAGAAAAGCTGTTCAGATTCCCACACATTTAACCAGACAGACAAATCTCTGCTCTCAGGTAGGTAAAAGGATGTCATCTGTTGAACAATATGAATTGAATTGTAAACTGAAAAATGATTCTGGTTAGCCATAATTGGTACTAAACATTTTATGTGTAAGTAATGGATAACAAAACATATGTAAATATGCTAAGTGTCTAACATTTGGGGTGATCTACCCTTTATAGAAAGGATCCTGAATGCATTTTGAGGGTGTTTATCTCACAAAAGCTACAAGAATGCAAAAAAGAAGGAGCAAATGGGTTGTTCTGCACTGCCGTGAAAGAATGGAGGATGATAATCCAATAGTAAGTGATTTATTGATCAATACGTTTCAAAGCATACATGGACTGGGCAAAAACTGTGTTGCAATGAGAAAACAATAGGCCCAATTTTTTCTTAAAAATCGTTAGGCCTAATATACGTAATCAGACAGGAGGCCCTATTTGCTAATCCAAATTGTTGATGAGGAATCAGGAGGCCCCATTTGGTCATCAAAATCATTACGTGTAAGAATGTTGTTCAGGCACACTAGGAAAATGAATAGCGATTGTTTGTTTAGTGACAGGTGACTGACAGGTGTGGGCCTAAGGTTGAGAAAAGCAGGTTAAAACATGGGAAGGGTAGAAACAACTTAAGTGGGAAAAACGAGGATGTGGTGGAAGGGGGAATAGACTTGGTGTTCGACATGTATGTGGGTCAAGTGTTAATGTTAATGAAAGCTCAACTGAAAAACACTGTCACGACCTATCCAAAGACCACTGACAACATCTGTTACTGGATGGGCTACTCCACTCCATTTCTTTGGAATTACAGTATGCCTTGTAGATGAGGGTCAGAAAGAGCATGTGCTCCAGTTGATGGCAAGCGTTGCATCAAGTGGCCTCTCATCTTCTTCCAACTTAACATCACACACATTACAATCTTCAGAGGTGGCACCCCAATCACCCTTGTTTCCTGTGTCACAAAGTTTGAAATGCCCAACTGACAGTGGGGAACCACAGATGGGCCATTCTGCAGAGCTGTTCACACATTCTGTTCCATGGGCATCAGAGATCTACGCCAAAGATTCATAGAGACCAGAGAAGGAAAGCATCTGCACCGATGCCCAAAATGTTTTCATGTTGGATCTGCTGCCAGGTGAAGTAGGGTCCAAGCAGAATCCAGACCCTCATCACCAGACTTTAACCATCAAGAGTGGAAGTGATCCTGATGAAATTCAGACACCAGAGACACCCACAGACTGCGGTATCAAGATGAGGAGCAGCGTGACTCTCAGGGTGAGGAATAGGAGAACAGAGAGGATGACAATAAGGTTTTAGATCCCACTTGATGTGAATAAAGAGGTATGCAGCTAATTAGCTCAGCAGAGGAAGTGGAGGAAGAAGAGGAGGTTAGATTGCGACTTCCCGCACAGACACAGAGTGATGCAACCATGACAAGCACTGCATCCTCAGCCATAACTCTGGCTAGGGCCAGCAGCGGCTGTGAGTCTTCAGTTCATAGGGGAAGCAAGGTTTGCCTGGACATTTTTTGAGACCAAAAAGGATGACCAAACTCATGTTTTGTGCCAAATTTGCCCAAAAAAGTCAGTAGAGGCACAAATTGCAATAATTTGACAACTACATGCATGAACCAGCACATGCACAATCATCATACCTTAGTTTGGGAATCTCACTGTGCTAATATGCTTAGCTAGCAAGCCTCGACAACCACCTGCCGTTCTGTCAACACATCTGCTGGTTTTTCTTCCTCCGTCACCGTGCCATGTCTTCTCACACAGGTCTCCAGCCACAGAAACTCCACTTGTTTACCCCTTACAGTCAGGGTGACTGAAAGCTACCTGTTATGAAAGTGGACATGCCTGCTGTTTTCTCTTGGTCCCTCTTTTGGCAGCAGCGGTCAGTCTCCGGTACCTTCTGCTGAGCCCCTTGTCCATGAACATATGCGGCCAGAGCAGACAAGGCCACAGCACAATCAGGGTCTTCTGTAGGTGGGAAAATATATGCTGGCAAAGTGAAGTACAAAAGTCTATCCAGTACTCGGTTGTCTTCTTGTGGCACGTGCGCTGTACTTATGGTCACGAAGCACATGGCACCTCAATCTCTGTCAGCTACTGCGCATGCTGCAGTATTCTCCCTATGCTGTGCGCTGCCTGTTCCTGCCAAGACTGAAGCGCCGACAACCACTGGTGTGCTGCTTCTCCCACCGGATACTGAAGATCAAGGTCTGACAGCGAGGGCAGCAGTGAACAATCCTTAACTCTTCCCTGGCTCATAGGCTGGCATGCGGTACTTAGCTGAACAGGGCTCTCGGCTCTTTCCCTGTTACTGCGGTGGGATCCGGTAGCATCCTGGAATTGAATTGACCACGTGTCATTGCGGCCTGGTAGCGCACCCCTCGGAGCCTGCTGTACACGCACCTTGCCTCTATCACTACCAGCAGGAAACAGCACAACGCGGAGAGCGGTTTTGACTTATAACCGCGCCCCTAGATTCTGGGTCAGAGCCCCGGTCCAGTTCTTTTTGCCGTCCCCCGGGAAACAAAGGACGCAGCCTCAGCAGTTCCAGACCCGGCTCAATACATGTAATTGCAGTCTGGTGTACCTCCTTACATCTGCATCACAGTTCTAGACTTCCAACCCCAGGAATGTCAAAGCGTCACCGTAAAAAAAAAACAGCAGCAGCAACAGCAGTATAATCAATTTCTGTGAGTCATTTCACACATTTATTTGACGAGCCCGTGCATCAGCAGCCTGAGCAGCCTATGCAAAGGTGTCATTTTTAGTGTCATTCATTGATCTCGCATTATTGCAGCCTGTGACACCTTTATAGTGGCTTCTGTACCGGTTGTTGCTACTGATGTTACAAACAATTGTTTGAACTGTGGAGACTCAAAGTTGGGTCTCCATCAGGTCAGTTGTCTGTAGTGGAAGGTGTGTCAGAGACCTATTATAAATTGATGCCACTTTAGTGATGTGCGCTGGGCCACATTTAGAGTTTATGCTACCCTAGGCAGTTTTAGTGCTTCCTCCCTCATTGGTGAGTATGACACTATCGGCAGTGACTTTGGCAAAAATAGTTGATGTGAAAGTAGCCTTCTGCAGCAGATCCGTCAGTTTTTCCGCATTTGCCGCTTAACGGATCACTTACAGCAACACTGCTTTTGGCCTCATTCACTCCCTATGGGACTTACGGACATGTGCAGCACTTGCGGTTTTACCCACAAGCTCCTCTCCCTAATGCTCTCAATGTTCAGTGAAAAACTGAGAGAAGCAGGAAGAGAAGCTCATTGTCACCGGACCACAAGTATGAAAATCGCATATGAGAGAAGTGTCCATGTGATGACTACTGGAACCTGCAGAGCTGAATCCTGACATCGCAGGCTTATGAATTCTCAGGACTAATGCACTGCACACTTTTAGTATTCTCCCTTGTCAGTGGACAGTCATGTCAGCACAAGCATGTGATTTGAATTCCTCTGACCACATTCCGACTAGATGTGCCCAGCCTCACTGAGTTCATTTTCATTGAGTAAGGCCACACATGTCTAGTCAGCGCATGACTGCATGTATCTCAATCGCCATCATGAGAGAATCCTGACAGCGTGCAGTGCGCACTGTGAGAATTCAGAAGTCTGCAGTCACAAAGAATGACTGCAGACTTATTACAAACCTGGACATTCCCTTTTTTTGCTCCTAAAATGAATAACAACATTAGGTTTACCATATATACTCGAGTATAAGCCGACCCGAGTATAAGCCGAGACCCCTAATTTTGCCACAAAAAACTGGAAAAACTTATTGACTCGAGTATTAGTCTAGGGTGAGAAATGCAGCAGCTACTGGTAAATTTAAAAAATAAAAATAGATACCAATAAAAGTAAAATTAATTGAGACATCAGTAGGTTAAATGTTTTTGAATATCCATATTGAATCACGAGCCCCATAAGATGCTCCATACAAAATGCGCCCCATATAATGCTCCATAAAGTTCATTATGTGCCCCATAAGATACTCCATATTAAAATATGCCCCATATAATGCAGCATAAAAGGTTAATGATGACCCCATAAGATGCTCCATAGAATAATATGCCCCATATGCTGCTCCATAAAGGATGATGGCCCCATAAGATGCTCCATACAAAATACGCCCCATATAATGCTCCATAAAGTTCATTATGTGCCCCATAAGATACTCCATATTAAAATATGCCCCATATAATGCAGCATAAAAGGTTAATGGTGACCCCATAAGATGCTCCATAGAATAATATGCCCCATATGCTGCTCCATAAAGGATGATGGCCCCATAAGATGCTCCATAGAATAATATTCCCCGTATGCTGCTGCTGCGATAAAAAAAATGACATACTCACATGGCTAGGTGCCAGTGTCCTAAGCAGGCGGGGAAACCGACGCGCTATGGGGGCAAGGTGCTGGAGTCACTGGAGGCTCAGGCCTTGACACTTGCGATATTCATCTGTCCCCGTTCCACCGCTGTGCACCGCTGTGTCTTCCGGCTCTCTGCAGTGACTGTTCAGGCAGAAGGCGCGAACTAAACATGTCACTGCACCCTCTGACCTGAACGTCACAGCCAGAGGACGTGAAAGACACAGCCCGGCGGTGGAACGGGGACAGGTGAATATTGCATGGCTCAGCCTCTCTCGTTATACTCACTCTCCTGGTGCGGTCTCTGCACTTCCCTGCTTCGTCCCGGGGCAGCTCCTTCCAGTCTTGAGTGGTCACATGGTACCGCTCATTAAAGTAATGAATATACTCTCCACACCTATGGAAGTGGACTCGCGTCCATATTCATCACCTTAATGAGCGGTACCATGTGACCGCTGAGCACAGGAAGAGCTGCCGGCACTGAGACCATCGGAGTTGCAGGCATCGCTGCAGGAGTATGATGTCTTCAAGAAGGTGGATGGGTGGCCAACCTGGCCTTTAAAAAAAAAAAAAAACCTTGCTCAGGTGCCGCCCCCCGAATCCTGGCATCCTAGGCACATGTCCTCAAGTGCCTATTGGCAAATACGGCCCTGGGTGTGTGATCATAATTTTATTTTTGAAATATGAAGAATCCAAGTTGGGTCTCCTTCTTGTATGTTGACTGTTGAAGTCCGGCTCCCAAACAGACAGGCCTGCACTTACTTTCACTCAGCTACCTGTGTTACTATCCATACATTTTTCTACCAATAGTACTCTATGAAACTTATGTGTGTGCCATCTGAGTATGGCTGGAATAAAAAAAAGCTGAGGAAAAGAGAAGGATTTACCTCGGCACTCCTTTTTATGCTTTTTATCTGAATCAATAAACATTACCATTTTATCAGGATGAAAGTGCCAAGTTAAATCCTTCTCTTTTCCTCATTGTTTCTGCCTTTACCAGCTGGATCGGCTCCCTCCCCTGATTATCAAACTACCCTGCATACCTTCAGTCTACTTCTACAGCTCCCGGGACTCTCCCTCCTTCATAAAAAAATCTATTGCATGAGGTATCAGGGCTCACAGCAAAGAAGGCTTATATAACTTCCTTAACCACCAATTGAAACCAATTCAAAGCACAAAAAGCAGGTCCAGACCCTGATACCTCATGCATGGACCATGGCTGGCTGCTGCTGTGCCATTAGCAAATTTCTACTGTGGGTCAATTGATGCCACTTTTCATTATCTCTGCACCAAATTTTAGCTGTTTGGGAAGCTATTTGTCACCCCTTAAGGTGTTTTGTATATGTTTGGTTTGAACTTTCATTAATTTTATGGGGTTCTGGGCGTTCGGCAAACCAAACCGAACCTTGAAAGGTTCTCTCATCTCTGTTCAAAACCACATCAAAAAATGAAAACCTCCTCAAAAATCTCTCCAAAGAAGGAGAAGTTCTTGAATCAGTTACCATTAGAAAACTTGTAGTGTTTGACCACTTCAAAAAACGAAATGAACATACAGTATTATGAAGTTACGTGCACACGGAGTTTGTTTTTCTGAGTTTTTGGAGTGGAAGCTCCAGTTTTTTGAGGAGCTTTGCAATTTTTAGGAGGATTTGTAGGATTTGCTCTAAATTGAC
Organism: Ranitomeya imitator; assembly: GCF_032444005.1. Classification (NCBI taxonomy): domain Eukaryota; kingdom Metazoa; phylum Chordata; class Amphibia; order Anura; family Dendrobatidae; genus Ranitomeya; species Ranitomeya imitator. The sequence continues at coordinate 548,423,810 of NC_091285.1, forward strand.
AGTTGATTGACAGGTCTTTCCCTATCTACACACTTGGAAGAGACCTGGGAATCACCTAGAGCCACAGCAGCTGACCCCCACAGGGGCAGGGAAGCAAAACCAGCCAGGAACTGGTTAACAGGAGGACATTCGGCTGGAACACAGAACAGCTTACGGATGACTGGTAAACAGGACAGGTACTAGATTTGAAATGGACAAGTTACTGTAAGTTCAGGAACCCACAATAGACTCGGGTACAGGATCACCGATGTAGGTTCAGACTGGACTGGACTGGTGAGGAGTGGTATAAATGTGGACAAGACAAATCAGATTCTAGACTTGAAAGGCATGGCTGGCTCAGGAGGATGGACGGGATCAGGTTCAGACATGGAAGGCAGGATAGACAGGAGCGGGTTCAGACAGGGCAGGCAGGACAGACAGGATAAAGTTCAGGAAGCACAAGTACAGGGACCTTACAATTAGGTAGCAGGAAACAGACATTTTACTAAAGTTGCTAAGGCACCTCCCAGGGGAGGGGGCCTTAAATATCATACTGTGGGTACGAAAGTATTCAGACCCCTTTACATTTTTCAATCTTTGTTTCATTGCAGCCATTTGGTAACTTCAAAAGAGCTTATTTTTTTCTCATTAATGTACACTCTGCATGCCATGTTGACTGAAAAAAAAAAGAAATGTAGAAATTTTTGCATATATATTAAGAAAGAAAAACTGAAATATCACATGGTCATAAGTATTCAGACTCTTTGCTCAGACGCTCATATTTAAGTCACATGCTGTCCATTTCCTTGTGATCCACTTTGAGATCCACCTTGAGATGGTTCTACTCCTTCATTGGAGTGCAACTGTATTTAATTAAACTGATTGGACTTGATTTGGAAAGGCACACACCTGTATATATAAGACCTCACAGCTCACAGTGCATGTCAGAACAAATGAGAATTGAGGTCAAGGAGCTCATAGAAAGAATTGTGGCAAGGCACAGATCTGGCCAAGGTCACAGAAGAATTTCACTCAAGGTTCCTAAAAGCACAGTGGCCACCATAATCCTTAAATGGAAGAAGTTTGGGACCACCAGAAGTCTTCCTAGACCTGGCCCTCCAACCAAACTGAGCAATTGAAGGAGAAGAGCCTTGGCGAGAGAGGTAAAGAGGAACCCCAATATCACTGTGGTGAGCTCCATAGATGCAGTAAGGAGATGGAAGAAAGTTCCACAAAGTCAACTATCACTGCAGCCCTCCACCAGTCTGGCCTTTATGGCAGAGTGGCCGACAGAAGCCTCTCCTCAGTGCAAGACACATGAAAACCTGCATAGAGTTTGCTAAAAAACACCCAGACTTTGAGAAATAAGATTTTCTGGTCTGATGAGAAGAAGATAACCTTTTTGGTGATAATTCTAAGTGGTATGTGGAGAAAAACAGGCACTGCTCATCATCTGCCCAATACAATCACAACAGTAAAACATGGTGGTGGCAGCATCATGCTATGGGTTTTTTTTCAGCTGCAGGGAAAGGGTGACTGGCTTCCATTGAAGGAAACATAAATGTGGCCATGTACAGAGATAGCCTGGATGAAAACCACTTCCAGAGTGCTCAGGACCTCAGACTTGGCTGAAGGTTCACCTTCTAACAAGACAATCTCCCGAAGCACACAGCTAAAATAACAAAGGAATGGCTTCAGAACAACTCTGTGACCATTCTTGACTGGCCCAGCCAGAGCCCTGACCTAAACCCAATTGAGCATTTCTGGAAAGACCTGGAAATGGCTGTCCACCAACGTTCACCATCCAACCTGACGGAACTGGAGAGGATCTGCAAGGAAGAATGACAGAGGATCCCCAAGTCCAGGTGTGAAAAACTTGTTGAATTGTTGAATCATTCCCAAGAAGACTCATGGCTGTACTAGCTCAAAAGGGTGCTTCTACTCAATACTGAGCAAAGGGTCTGAATACTTTTGGCCATGTGATATTTCAGTTTTTCTTTTTTAATAAATTTGCAAAAATGTCTACATTTCTGTTTTTTTCAGTCAAGATGGGGTGCAGAGTGTACATTAATGAGAAATAAATGTTTTTGAATTTACCAAATGGCTGCAATGAAACAAAGAGTTAAAAATGTAAAGAGGTCTGAATACTTTCCGCACCCACTGTATATCTCCCAGCTATTGGCTGGGGACGTTTTCAGGTCCCTAAGCACACACCCTGTAGACCTGTGTGCAGGTCCTGGGAGGAAACAGACACCATGGATGTGCTGGCGGGTAAGTGAATACGCCAGTGTCCTTGCTGGGAAGAGGAAGAAGACTTGTCCAGGAGAGCTGGTGCTGTTTTAACACAAATTAACTATATGAGGAGCCCTTTCCATCAGTAGATTTTTGGTTCCACAAACCATATCATAAGTAAACTTAAAGAAGCGAGCCTAGTGTTTGCTCAGATATCTTCTTCTATTTAAACATAGTTTGAACCTAGAATTCTCTGACTAGGTGGCCATTTTTCATTTCCAAAGTCCTCTGTTGTTGATGCGATTAATAGGTGCATGATGTCCAGTATGTGAAGATTTGTCTGGAATGGTATGTTACAGAATACACGCATTCTCTAGAATATATAATTGTAAAGAACGATCCATATTATAACCTGTAATGTGTCAATCAAAGCGACTTAGAAATAGATGCTCTTCCCTCTCCTAGTGTATCCTCACCCACCCCCTGCAGACTGTGAGCCCTCGCGGGCAGGGTCCTCCCTCCTTATGTACTCGTGTGCCTTGTTATCTGCTCATGTTTAATGTATTTGTCTATATTTGCCCCGTATTCACATGTAAAGCGCCATGGAATAAATGGCGCTATAAAAATGTATAATAATAATAATAATAATAATAGATGTAAGTCCAATCAAATTATACATTAACTGTTAGCTACATGCTGAAAATTATTGTTGACCTTTTTCTGTAAAAGGCACATAGCATACAATACAATTCCATGTGTCTTGTTATGATATGTACACATATTGGATACTGCGCACAGTTTGCATGAAACATTTTCTGTACATCTCAAAATGATTTTAATATGCCAGTCTAAGAAAACTGCATAAAAGAGAAAATAAAAATTCAGTTCAATTAAAAAATGCATGGAATTTCTGAAGTTGTTAAACATTAATGTTTCAGCTTGTCTCTATAACCTTTACAATTTAATTATCTATTACCAGTAATTTCCACGCATTATCAAGTTAGTACCAACACCATTACCAATATTACCATCATTAAGGGCTCACACACAGGAGCGATGATTCTCAATTTCGAGAGAATTGGATTGATTATAATGACACTTTGCTCAATCTCTGATCAGAGTTTGAGCCGAGTGTCAAATTAGCAGGGGTGTCAAACTGCATTCCTCGAGTGCTGCAAACAGGTCATGTTTTCAGGATTTCCTTGTAATGAACAGGTGATAATTTAATCACCTACACAAATAATGAGTTGGTTATTAAATTATCACCTGTGCAGTACAAGGAAATCCTGAAAACATGACCTGTTTGCAGCCTCGAGGAATGCAGTTTGACACCCCTGAAATTAGTGTGATCCGACTCTCTTGAATGAAAGAATTGTATCACATGTGCAGAGAAAACGGAGAACTTAATTTCTCCATCTTCTCCATTCTCTGTTTCCACATAAGTCGGAATACACTCAGGTGATATCTGATTGCAGTTCAATGTTTTTACACACACCAATAAGCTTGAATGAGCACACGTCCAATTTCTGCAGCGACTCGCAGAATGCTGCAATTTTTTTTTCTCATGCCAGATCAGCATGTAAAAAAAAATTTGTTAATCAGCAAAGCACCATAGAAAAACATCCGATAACACTTGTCTGATGTATATGCTCATGTGAGCGACCCCAAATATTCACGTGGATAAAGTCAAGGAGGCTGGAATATCGACGTTGCAAAAGATGTTAAGGACAGCCCCGGCCCACCCATCTGATCAAACATTGAGGGTTGTAAAAATGGTGAGGTATCAGAATAAATTAAATTTTTACAGATATGCTTGGCAGCCAAGGTAAAAATAAAAATTCATTTTTAAAGCTGATTACAATTAGTACACAATGGTGGAAGCCATACTCAACATAGAAATGTGGTAAACCTTTAAGAACATGAGCCCCAGATAAGCCAAGCTATATAACTTCGGCCCCTACCTTGCCCAAGCCCAGTTGGAAGAAAAACTTTCACTCAGTTGGGACAAACTGTATGATCGGCTGCAGCGCTCACATGATGCCCCACACTGGATGTTGATCCCAGCAGATCGGCACCAGCACAACTCCTTACAACAGAAGGTAGCGCTTGTCAGGAGATGAGTATTGGGTGTTTTTCTCACCCACCTGGCCCAATATTATGGAATTGTCCAGCAATTTAGACACAATAGGAAAAACGCTCTACTTTCACACATTTTTTAATTTCAGTCAGGCACTTTATATAAGCCCGGGCCATTTAACCCCATTCCTGACCAGCCATATTTTCGTTTTTTTTACCTACATGCAGATTTTACAGACCTATTCAATTTGGTCTCAATCAGATATTTAAGTGACTTTTGCTTCTTATATTTTTTTGTGATATATGAGACTTCTTTTTATGTTGCTGTCCTATTCACTTTTTTTGCAGATATTGGACGACATTGATGGAAAAATAAATAAAAAAAGACATTTTTTCATGATCACAATAAATTACTAAAATACATGAAAAAAATTGTTTCCCATTCCAAAACAAATATTTGTATATATCAGACACAGTTTTTTCGTTATAGGGGAAAACATGTAACAGCAACTTAGATTGACAGTGGCATTTTTACTTATACTTTTCATTTATTTTTACCTGTTTTTTATTTATTTATTTTACAAATTGTGCCACCCCCCAAGAGGTCATAAAAGACCTTTTTTTTTGGGTGGGGGGGGGCATGTAAACTGAATCTAACACAAGTCACACGCTCCCAATCCATGGGCATCATGTGGGAGGCACTGGCTTCATGAACTCAGCCATTTATGATAGACTAGAGAAAAACATATTTTAAAAGCTGCGGGGGACCAAGACCGCAGACAAATTGGATAGGCGGATTCCAGGCGGCTTCCCCCCACGCACTTGATAAAGGCTCAATGGTCAATGGTCATGCTGGGTGAAAGCTGCAGTGAAAATTATTGGGTGACATAAGTGGCTTAATCCTGCCAGCTAAGGGCCATGGATGAATGATGAAATGCTTTGCACAGGATTATTAAAACAGTGTGGCTTTCATCCAAAATCACCCTTGTCCACACATTTTGTATTGTATTGTAGTACAATTTGTAACAATCTTGCCTTGCGCAGGCGTGTGCTATGGAGGACAGAGAATGAACTTCAATCCAATATTGCATCCAGCATGCAGCCAGCGGGTAAGGAAAGGGTGAATCAAACACCTGAAAACCCCGCCCCTATGGCTGAAGATTGTTCCCTCCAAATGCAGGTGACAGAGTCCCTTTAAGCAAGTTAAAGATGAAATGATCTCTAAAAGGCCTAAAAATTACAAAAAGGAAAATGGACCGATGCAGAAGTTTGGGCACCCTGCATGGATAGTATATAGTAGCACCACCTTTAGAAAGTTTCACAGGTTGTTAATGCTTTTGGTAGCCAGACAAGAATCTTTCTTTCATCCATTCTTCCTAGGAAAATTCTTCCAGTTCTGTGAATTTCCTGGGTTGTCTTGCGTGCGCTGCTATTTTGAAGTCTAGCCACAGATTTTCAATGATGTTCAGATCAGGGAACTGTAAAGGCCATTGTGGATTTTGAAGTGTATTTAGGATCATTATCCATATGTAGAAGCAATCCTATTTTCATCTTCAGCTATCTAACAGATGGTGTTATATTTGCATCAAGAATTTGTTGAAATGTCACTGAATCCATTTTTCCCTCTACCCATGAAATGTTCTCCTTGCCATTGGCTGCCACACAACCCCAAAGCATGATTGATCCAACCCGAAAGCATGATTGATCCATCCACATGCTTAATGGTTGGCGAGATGTTCTTTTCCTAACATTCTGTGACCTTTTCTCTCTACATATACCTTTGATAATTGTGGCCAAGGAGTTCTATTTTAAACTCATCGGTCCACAGGCAGGACTTGTTTAAAGAATGCAATAGGCGTGTTTACATGTTCTTTTGCATACTTCTGAACCCTGAGGTTTCTTCTGATGACTCTTCAATGAAGGGCATATTTGTGCAGGTGTCTCTGAACAGCAGAACAATGTACAACAACTCCAGATCTGATAAATCTTTCTGAAGGTCTTTTGTAGTCAAGCTGGGGGTAGTGATTTTTCTGTCGAGCAATTTTTCAATCAGCTCTCACTGAAATTTAGCTTGGTCTTCCAGACTTTATCTTGATCTCCACCGTTCCTGTTAACTGCCATTTCTTAATTACATTTGAGGGAAGGGCAACTTGTAAAAGCTTTACTTTCTTCTTATAGCCTTCTCCTTCTTTGTTGGCCTTCACCATTTTCAGAGTGCTAAGCAGCTGCTTAGAAGAACCCATGGTTGCTGTTTTTTGGCACAAGGTTAGAGGAGGCTGGGCTTTTATAAAGCTGGGAGGCTTGAATCACCTGGCCTTTCCTAACGATGATAGTGAAAAAGCCATAACACTAACAGGGTTATCAGAGTACACAAATCACCAAAGGTACCCAAACTTTTGAATCTGCCTATTTTCCTTTTTGTAATTTTAAAAATGAGAAAAATGACAATATTTTTTTTTCTGCTTAAAATACAAAGGAAATGTATGATCTTTAACTTTAGGCCTTTTAGATATCATTTAATCTTCAACTTGCTTAATTGTTCACAAAAACAGTATTTTTGCCAGGGATGCCCAAACTTTTACATGCCACTGTACATACGGTATTTTAACAATTCCATATTTTGTTGACAGTAGATACTAAAAATTTCATTACGGCCCAAAATATATTATTTTCCCTTTAGTGCTCTGGCTAAATTTAATGCGAGTATGTGTATCACTTTCAGCTAAATACATACTGCAGTTGATGTTCTCACAATGAAAATCTTCTCCGCTCTCTAGGGATTCTAAGGCAATGCTATCGCTTCCCTACCTCATGTGTTCAGAGGCATGGTACTCCATGTACTCAAACTGCAATTAAAATAAATGAAATAACACTAGCTAATGCTCAAATACAAAGACGGCACATTTCAAAGCATCTTACAAGGAATCGTCTCCTCCTTCTCACACTGCTAAGAAAGGAAAACACATTCTAAAATAAATCTACCCTGTTATATGTAAGGATAAGATGGAAAGAAGTTGAGACAGGTGGTCGCATTTCATCAAGCAAAGCTGACTAGCCACACATTATGCCATACTGGTGAGACCTAATGCTGGTCTTCTACTAGACAAATTAACAGCCTCAATTTTTCAACCTTCCAGTTTTCTATTCTCCCTATGATATATTAACCCCTTCATGACCCAGCCTATTTTGACCTTAAAGACCTTGCCGTTTTTTGCAATTCTAACCAGTGTCCCTTTACGAGGTAATAACTCAGGAACGCTTCAACGGATCCTAGCGGTTCTGAGACTGTTTTTTCGTGACATATTGGGCTTCATGTTAGTGGTAAATTTAGGTCAATAAATTCTGCGTTTATTTGTGATAAAAACGGAAATTTGGCGAAAATTTTGAAAATTTCGCAATTTTCACATTTTGAATTTTTATTCTGTTAAACCAGAGAGTTACGTGACACACAATAGTTAATAAATAACATTTCCCACTTTACATCAGCACAATTTTGGAAACAACTTTTTTTTTGCTAGGAAGTTATAAGGGTTAAAATTTGACCAGCGATTTCTCATTTTTACAACGAAATTTACAAAACCATTTTTTTAGGTACCACCTCACATTTGAAGTCAGTTTGAGGGGTCTATATGGCTGAAAATACCCAAAACTGACACCATTCTAAAAAATGCACCCCTCAAGGTACACAAAACCACATTCAAGAAGTTTATTAACCCTTCAGGTGCTTCACAGCAGCAGAAGCAACATGGAAGGAAAAAATGAACATTTAACTTTTTAGTCACAAAAATTATGTTTTAACAACTATTTTTTTTATTTTCCCAATGGTAAAAGGAGAAACTGAACCACGAAAGTTGTTGTCCAATTTGTCCTGAGTACGCTGATACCTCATATGTGGGGGTAAACCACTGTTTGGGCGCACGTCAGGGCTTGGAATGGAAGGAGCGCCATTTGACTTTTTGAATGAAAAATTGGCTCCACTCTTTAGTGGACACCATGTCACGTTTGGAGAGCCCCTGTGTGCCTAAAAATTGGAGCTCCCCCACAAGTGACCCCATTTTGGAAACTAGACGCCCCAAGGAACTTATCTAGATGCATAGTGAGCACTTTGAACCCCCAGGTGCTTCACAAATTGATCCGTAAAAATAAAAAAGTCCTTTTTTTCCACAAAAAAATTCTTTTAGCCTCAATTTTTTCATTTTCACATGGGCAACAGGATAAAATGGATCCTAAAATTTGTTGAGCAATTTCTCCTGAGTACACCGATACCTCACATGTGGGGGTAAACTACTGTTTGGGCACATGGTAAGGCTCGGAAGGGAAGGAGCGCCATTCGACTTTTTGAATGGAAAATTAGCTCCAATTGTTAGCGGACACCGTGTCGCGTTTGGAGAGCCCCTGTGTGCCTAAACATTGGAGCTCCCCCACAAGTGACCCCATTTTGGAAACTAGACCCCCCAAGGATCTTATCTAGATGCATATTGAGCACTTTAAACCCCCAGGTGCTTCACAGAAGTTTATAACGCAGAGCCATGAAAATAAAAAATAATATTTCTTTCCTCAAAAATGATTTTTAGCCTGGAATTTCCTATTTTGCCAAGGGTAATAGGAGAAATTGGACCCCAAATGTTGTTGTCCAGTTTGTCCTGAGTACGCTGATACCCCATATGTGGGAGTAAACCACTGTTTGGGCGCACGGCAGGGCTCGGAATGGAAGGCACGCCATTTGGCTTTTTAAATGGAAAATAAGCTCCAATCATTAGCGGACACCATGTCACGTTTGGAGAGCCCCTGTGTGCCTAAACATTGGAGATCCCCCACAAATGACCCAATTTTGGAAACTAGACCCCCAAAGGAACTAATCTAGATGTGTGGTGAGGACTTTGAACCCCCAAGTGCTTCACAGAAGTTTATAACGCAGAGCCATGAAAATAAAATAAAAAATTATTTTCTCAAAAATGATCTTTTAGCCTGCAATTTTTTATTTTCCCAAGGGTAACAGGAGAAATTGGACCCCAAAAGTTGTTGTCCAGTTTCTCCTGAGTACGCTGATACCCCATGTGTGGGGGTAAACCACTGTTTGGGCACACGTCGGGGCTCAGAAGGGAAGTAGTGACTTTTGAAATGCAGACTTTGATGGAATGGTCTGCGGGCGTCACGTTGCGTTTGCAGAGCCCCTGGTGTGCCTAAACAGTAGAAACCCCACACAAGTGACCCTATTTTAGAAACTAGACCCCCCAAGGAACTTATCTAGATATGTGGTGAGCACTTTGAACCCTCAAGTGCTTCACAGACGTTTACAACGCAGAGCCGTGAAAATAAAAAATCATTTTTCTTTCCTCAAAAATGATGTTTTAGCAAGCATTTTTTTATTTTCACAAGGGTAACAGGAGAAATTGGACCCCAGTAATTGTTGCGCAGTTTGTCCTGAGTACGCCGATACCCCATATTAGGGGGTAAACCACTGTTTGGGCGCACGTCGGGGCTCGGAAGTGAGGGAGCACCATTTGACTTTTTGAATACAAGATTGGCTGGAATCAATGGTGGCGCCATGTTGCGTTTGGAGACCCCTGATGTGCCTAAACAGTGGAAACCCCTCAATTCTACCTCCAACACTAACCCCCCCACACCCCTAACCCTAATCCCAACTGTAGCCATAACGCTAATCACAACCCTAACCACAACCCTAATTCCAACTCTAACCCTAAGGCTATGTGCCCACGTTGCAGATTCGTGTGAGATTTTTCAGCATCATTTTTGAAAAATCCGCGGGTAAAAGGCACTGCGTTTTACCTGTGTATTTACCGCGGATTTCCAGCGTTTTTTGTGTGGATTTCACCTGTGGATTCCTATTGAGGAACAGGTGTAAAACGCTGTGGAATCCGCACAAAGAATTGACATGCTGCAGAAAATACAACGCAGCGTTTCCGCGCGGTATTTTCCGCACCATGGGCACAGCGGATTTAGTTTTCCATAGGTTTACATGGTACTGTAAACCTGATGGAACTCTGCTGCGAATCCGCAGCGGCCAATCCGCTGCGGATCCGAAGCCAAATCCGCACCGTGTGCACATAGCCTAATTCTAAAGGTATGTACACACTGCGGAATCCGCAGCAGTTTCCCATGAGTTTACAGTTCAATGTAAACCTATGGGAAACAAAAATCGCTGTACACATGCTGCAGAAAAACTGCACGGAAATGCAGGGGTTTACATTCCGCAGCATGTCACTTCTTTGTGCGGATTCCGCAGCGGTTTTACAACTGCTCCAATAGAAAATCGCAGTTGTAAAACCGCAGTGAAATGCGCAGAAAAACCTGCTGTAAATCCGCCATAAATCCGCAGCGGTTTAGCACTGCGGATTTATCAAATCCGCAGCAGAAAAATCCGCAGAGGAACAGAATACGTGTGCACATACCGAAACCCTAACCCTAACCCTAGCCCTAACCCTAACCCTAGCCCTAACCCTAACCCTAGCCCTAACCCTAACCCTATCACTAAACCTAGCCCTAACCCTAGCCCTAACCCTAACCCTATTCTAACCTTAGTGGGAAAAAAAAATTCTTTATTTTATTATTGCCCTACCTATGGGGGTGACAAAGGGGGGGGGTCATTTATTATTTTTTTTATTTTGATCACTGTGATAGATTATATCTCAGTGATCAAAATGCACTTTGGAACGAATCTGCCGGCCGGCAGATTCGGCGGGCGCACTGCGCATGCGCCCGCCATTTTGGAAGATGGCGGCGCCCAGGGAGAAGACGGACGGACCCTGGCAGGATCAGTAAGTATGATGGGGTGGGGGGGAGCACGGGGGGGGGATCGGAGCATGGGGGGGTGGATCGGAGCGCGGGGCGGGTGGAACGGAGCACGGGGGGTGGAACGGAGCATGGCGGGGGGTGGATCGGAGCATGGGGGGGTGGATGATGCACGGGGGGTGGATCGGAGTGCAGGGGGGTTGGATCGGAGCACGGGGGGGTGATTGGAGCATGGGGGGAGCGGACAAGAGCACGGGGGGAGCAGAGCACAGGACGGAGGGGAGCCGGAGCAGTGTACCGGACAGATCGGTGGCTTGGGGGGGCGATCGGTGGGGTGGGGGTACATCAGTGTTTCCAGCCATGGCCGATGATATTGCAGCATCGGCCATGGCTGGATTGTAATATTTCATCAGTTTTAATAGGTGAAATATTACAAATCGCTCTGATTGGCAGTTTCACTTTCAACAGCCAATCAGAGCGATCGTAGCCACGGGGGGGTGAAGCCACCCCCCCCCCCTGGGCTAAACTACCACTCCCACTGTCCCTGCAGATCGGGTGAAATGGGAGTTAACCCTTTCACCCGATCTGCAGGGGCGCGATCTTTCCATGACGCCACATAGGCGTCATGGGTCGGATTGGCACCGACTTTCATGACGCCTACGTGGCGTCATGGGTCGGGAAGGGGTTAAAGTCTCTGATCTTTTCCTCTGTGAATAGCCTATGTGAATGTGATACACACCACAAATCTCAGAGCAAGTATGAGGCTTGGAGGTTCTGCAGAATGATCTGTGATGGTTTATCACACAGTGGTGGTCAACCGGATATATTGTGGAGGCCTCCAATGTGACCCTTGATTCTATCAAAAGGTACAACATCATGTTCAGCAAATGGGAAGTTAAAAAGCACATACACACATGGCTTCCACAGTTCCATCTGGACATTGTTTTTTTCCATATTTTCGTTTACTTTAAAGCACATTTTGACTGTTTCCAAAAATGTTTGGAAGATTCTTAGCAAATACAGGAAAATCAGATCAAAAACATATAAAAGTATGTATATATAGATGCATACGCATAAACAAAAAGATACTAGACTAGTAGAAGACAAAGGAGGAAAAGGGTGTAAAGAAGACACAAGTAACCATGTAATATTACAAACAGCCTAAATAATGAAAAGAATGAAAGATTTTATTGTAATCAAAGTGAACAGATAAGTAGAATATAAAAACATTTCAAAGAGCAAAGACCTACTGTATGTGGAGATGCAGCCCTTATCCCTTGTAGTCCAATAGTGAGCAAACAATTTAAAAGTAGATGGGAAGGATAGTAGATAGTCAAACTATGTCAAATAAAAAGCAGAAAAGCTATATAAAAGCTATAATGAACCAAAAGATTACACTAATAAGGAATAAACAGATGAAAGGTAATACTAGTACCAGATCCTAGAAGGTATTTGACCTAATCACGCTACCCTGAAAAAGTATTGGGAGGATAGGGAATATCCCCATGAGTTACGCCAACAAGTGTGGCTTCATCAGGTGTGACATCTTTCCTTATTTGTCTCCTACCTATGTTTTTGGGGTGTATGGCACATTTCGTTGCTTATTAAGCGGTGTTAGTCTGTTTCCCTTTCAAAAATACTACACTACACCCATAAAGGACAAATACAAATTTATGCTCCATTCAGACCCCCTTGTTGACGTAAGTGTTCAATCCATGTTTTTTACAGATAGAACACATACCCAATTTTATTTTATGCACCTATTCATGTGCACGCTCTTTTGTGGGCCATCAGAGAATTATCCAGTTTTGATTACAGGAAGTCAAAGGGCCAGAGGCAAAAAAAGACAGCTCACGAATGTCATCATACTGCATATTGCATTCCAGTTCTGCCTGTTTTTGGATGGAAGAAGCCTGAAAACCTGCCTTTTTTATTTATTTTAAAATTTAGAAAAATAGATCCAATAGATGCTACTGCACATCTTCGTGGAGACAATTTTTTTCCTCTAGCAAAACGGCGCTATCAGTGCCTGTGCAGTATGATATATATATATAATTTATATATAGATAGATAGATATACATATGAGATAAAAACTACATTGCTACCTTGTTACTGCATATTTCAAATATATCCAGATTTAATATACAGAAATGTATTCAAACTGTTGCTAACACATCTTCTAGCGTGTGCAGAACAATACTTCAACTTAGAATTCACACTAACACAATACATCAAAATATCAAATGAATGGATCATACAATACTACAGTAAACATGTTCAAGTAATATTGGAGATAAACCTGTCCAAATATTAGTAAAATTGAGTACTGAGTGATTGTCATCGAAAGATTCATCTTAAATATTGGCATACATTTAATATATGAGTTTTTACACCACACAAAATGAAATATGCCTGAGGAAGAAAGCTGTGCAATCTATACTGTATATATTTCATAGAAAAAGAGAGGCCATATAAGAAATGTCAGTGCCAGTAAAGAAGCATAGTTCTTGCACCTAATAGTTGGACATTTACAAAGAATTCTAGATCTTTAATTCCTTCAATTAACCAGCTTTGTTACTGTCGTAAAGATTAAAGGGCAATAGCAAACGATGTATATTTTCAGCAAAGTGTACTTATTTTCCTGCAATAATCTATAGGTATCATCAATCCTAAGGACAGCTTGAATAACACACGGTCCCACATGGTTATTTCGTTTGTCATTTATAATGTTTTATCAACCTGTGCAATAACTCGATAACAGTTTCACTGCTATCTGCTTAGAATATTCAGTAATTTATACACCTTATTATATGTTAGTAATGGTAACTAGTATATATCTTCCTTAAAAATCCCTGAAGAGCCCTCCATAAATATTAGATAACAGTTGGCGTACTGATTTTGATGGGACCGGACAACCCCCGAGGCACCATGCTGTCCTATTCTACTAAGCAGAAGCCACAACCAAAGGTGTCTGCCAGGAGCTTCCACTACTGACCCCATAAAAAACACATCCACACTCAGCTAAGTGTGTATAAGTATGAGGTTGAGGCGAGACATCTATTATATGAATTTGGCTGATAATTATTTAAGGCATCATAAGAGATTGGGACTAAGAAGTCTTTTCAAATACATGTTTTCTATCTTACTCCTTCTTCTTCCCTTGGATGGAATCCAGGAAGGATATAATCATTTTGTTTTTAGGACAGGTTATCCAAGAAGGAAAGATGTAGCTAGGGATATATAGGGAGACTATAGAGTATAAAAATTTACTATTGTGATTTTTACTTTAGACACTGTTGTTAATCTAATATATAAGGCTGAATGTGTGTTTGTGTGTGTGTGTGTGTGTGTGTGTATGTCCGGGATTGGCATCTGCACCGTCGCAGCTACAGCCACAAAATTTCACACGACTAGACCCCGAAAGCATCACAGGCTATGTTGGGAGGCGAAATTTTAACCCCGCGCATTCCAATTCACCAAACAATTTTGCCCCTATCTACATAATTGGGAAAAAGTGAAAGGAAAAGTGTTTGGAGGCGAATTGACAGCTGCCAGATGTGAAGAAGGGGGACTTAAAGAATGAGAGCGAAGAGTATGTACCGTACAGTTGCTAAGGTGGGGCCCCAACATGGGATACTCACCACACACGGGGATATGAACACACACACAAAATGCACCACACACTACCACGTGCTTGAACACATATACCACCCTCAGCACACATTTCACCAAACATACATCAATCTCACCACATAAAAGTCGAAACACAAAAGTCGCCACGTGCAAAATTCGCCACATGCTAAACTCACCACATGCAAAACTAGGCTCACGCAAAACTCGCCACATGTGCAAAACTGACCTCATGGAAAACTCGCCACAGGCAAAACAGAAAAATTGCCACATGCACAAAAGTTGCAACACATGCAAAAGTTGCCTCACACAAAACTTGCACATACTCTAAAAGCACCACACATAAAACTCACCACATGCATAACTCGCCATGCGCAACACTTGCTGCACACAACTTGCTACACTAACCTGTCACATGCAACTCGACATACAACAAGTTGGTACACGCATGTCGCCACACAAAACTCATCTCACAAAAGTCGCTACATGCATGTCGCCCACACAACTCAACACACACAACTTGACACATGAAACTCGCCCTAAAACACACACAAGTCTGGTATTATCCTTCAAAAATCAAAATCTGATTAATAAGCAGACAAACTACAAGAGCAACAAATGTACCAAATAGGAAATACGGCAGCTGTCAGTCACATGACCTGTCTATTATGTATATGTGTGAGCTAATATATACTGCCAGGGGGGAGGGCTTCCTGTTGGCTGGGGATTTATTAGGCTGCCAATTTAGCTTACAAATACTGAGGTAAAAATACTGAGCAAATAACGTGTGAACGAGGTCTAATACAGGAGGAGATGACACACAGATATATACTATATACAGGAGGAGATGACATACAGGTACATACTATATACAGGAGCAGATGACACACACATATATACTATATACAGGAGGAGATGACACACAGGTACATACTATATACAGGGGAGATGACACACAGATATATGCTATATACAGGAGCAGATGTCACACAGGTATATACTATATAAAGGAGGAGATGACTTACAGGTATATACTATATATAGGAGATGACATACAGGTATATACTATATACAGGAGGAGATGACACACGTATATACTATATACAGGAGGAGACGACATACAGGTAAATACTATAGACAGGGGAGATGACACACAGATATATACTATATACAGGAGGAGATGACATACAGGTACATACTATATACAGGGGAGATGACACACAGGTATATACTATATATATGAGCAGATGACACACAGGTGTTAAGGACCGGCGGAACGCACCAAGTATAGATAATATGAAACTAGGTGCGTTCGCAGTCCGAGGTCCACCGTGCAGGTAAAAGACCCTGCTGCTAGCAAGACGGACTATATGGCGGTACTAAGTACACACACATGGGTTAACTTCACCCTGCGTGAAGGAAGCGATCCTGTTGCGTCACAGGACTGCAGTACCGCACATAGAGCGCGAGCAAGAAGTCAGCGAACTCAACCCCTACACAGGATTGAAGTCCGATTAGGCACTTGCTGGCACAACACCGCAACTGGGTGTGTAAGGAAACTTATAAAATAGAATCTATAGGCACGAGAGTGCGTGCGGTGCCGCACTGACGGACGCCACTAACCACCCAGGCTTGGGTAAGGAAAGCGCAGAGGAAGCGCACGGCGCCGTACTGGCGGGCACAGCAACAGGACGCTGTGATGTGTGTTACATGCAGATGGCTAGTCGGGCGCTAGATAGCTATCATCATCCGCGAGCAGTCAACAACTCTAGGGAGGGATACTTAGGAGCTTTCATCCATCGACATACATCCATCTACACACACACATAATATCAAGACAATACTAGCGCATGGCCGTGCGGTCATGCGCAGTTTATATAGCTGCAGCACAGGAAACAGCTACAGAAGTTTTGCCCTTTCAGGACCTGCCAAAAGGACCAATGGGATGTGCTGCAGTACCTGAGCATGTGACCCTCGATCTCCAACGGGAGATCTTGCCCTGGGCATGTTCAGAGTGTGCAAATAAGGACTTAGTCCCAGAGAAGCCCGCTCGCCGCAGATCAGTGCAGTGAACAACAGGAGAGCCAGAAAAGGCAGCAGTAACCCTTTGCACAGAATCAGTCCCAGCAAGCTGCTGGGAGCGACGCCTCCGCTGAGCAGAGCCCACTGCGGCCGAAGCAGAATGGGAGACCGCAGCAGACACGGATCGAGATTCCCCCTGTGCAGCAGAGGAAACTCGACTCCTAACACACAGGTATATACTATATACAGGAGGAGATGACTTACAGGTATATACTATATACAGAAGAAGTTGACTTACAGGTATATGCTATATACAAGAGGAGATGACATACAGGTATATACTACATACAGGAGGAGATGACACATGTATATACTATATACAGGAGGAGATGACATACAGGTATATACTATATAAAAGAGGAGATGACACATAAGCATATACAGCAGGAGATGACATTCAACAGATATATACTATATACAGGGGAGAAGACAAACAGGCATATACTATATACAGGAGATGACATACAGATATATACTATATATAGGAATAGATGACATACAGGTATATACTATATACAGAAGAGATGACATACAGATATATACTATATACAGGAGGAGATGACACATAGGTATATACAATATACAAGAGGAGATGACATACAGCAGGTATATACTATTTACAGGGGAGATGACATACAGGTATATACTATATACAGGGGAGATGACAAACAGGTATATACTATATACAGGAGATGCCATACAGGTGTATACTATATATAAGGGAGATGATAAACATATATATACTGAGGTGAAATGTGAGGTGAAATTGAAAAGGTGTGAGTGCAAAATGAGAGGAGTGAGGGAAAATAGTGGAGTGATCGGAAAATGGCAGATGTGAGGTCGAAATGACAAGTGTTAGCGGGAATGAGAGGAGTGAGGGGGAAAATAAGAGGAGTGAGGGGGAAAATGAGAGCTGTAAGGGAGAAAATGAGAGATGTGAGGGGGAAAATGAAAGATGTGAGAGGGAAAATGAGAGGCGTGATGGGAAAATTAGAGAAGTGAGGTGCTAGAACTAACCACAGATATTTACTATGCCCAGGCAACGCCAGGCTCTTCAGCTAGTATCCAATAAAAATTATTTTTTCGTATTCTATTTGTACTGATGGCTTTGTGAAGTCTTCTCGTTAGTATACTGTAGCTCAGCTTGGTATTTCAGAATTACCAATGCCTGAAATTGTTGGCTCAGTAAGTTTAAATCTCAGGACGGATCAAACACAGGCTAGTAAATGGATTTAGTAGGAGACAGGATTCCCAAATGGAAAATTACTACTTGTAAAGATTGAGAAAAGTTTTCTGTAGACTGTAGCATTACGCACAAAATAGATGTGAGGACATAGGACAAGCAACCCAGTCACTTCTGCCGTCGTGAGCCAATCTACTCATGAAATGAATGTCTGCGTGCTGGACTCCAGCCAATAACAACAAATTGATTCTGCTGTTGGGGATTCGCACAGGCTCCGTGTTAACAGGTGCACATTGAGAATCTATGAGTCAAACAATGTTTTAAGGACTCGGGCTAAAGACTTTCAAGGTTTGTCTGCACACAGATAATCCTTGGAGAGTCTGATGATTCTGTCATTCATCCTATCTAAATGACCAAGAAAATAATGCAAGGTATAAAACTGAAATTCAAACGTAGTGACATGACTTCATGATATAGCATGGCGACAGGAGACTCTGGCAAAGGAAATCAAAGCAGTCTCAGTGCTCATAAAAATCTATTTTATAATTCTAAAACTGCTTTATTGCCCTGCCATTGAAAGACATTCAATTTTTTTATGCTAGTAATACATCACATAGAATTTTACCTGCATGTGTAAATATCTTCGCAAAGTCATGTAATCTACAGCCATTAACTGTTAAACTGCACCATTAAATTGTAGCAACAGTAAGGCCAAAGTGCAGCCGAAAACCAAACTAACACACTGATTGCTGTCGTTTACCTGAAAAACTGTGCAGATATTATCAATCAGTTTGAAAATCACATCAATTTGTGGAAATGCTGCAAATAATATTTTATTCTCCCATTGCAACCACAAATTAGTCTGCAGCTGCCATGTGAATGGTCGCCCTAAAAGTCACTAATATTTATAACAATATGTATAACTTTTCCTTTGTGAGTATATTCTGTAAGCTGATTTACAAGCAATATGGCTGCCAATTTTTACTCAGCCTATTTATGGTTTTGGACAGAAAATTATTTCTAGAGTCTTTCCATTTTAATCATTTATGATTAGTGTTGAGCGATACCTTCCGATATCAAGAAGTATCGGTATCGAATTGGATCGGCCGATATCCCAAAAATATCGGATATCACCGATACCGATACCCGATACCAATGCAAGTCAATGGGACACAAATATCGGAATGTAAATAAGCCCTTTCTGTCCTTCTACATCCTGTTCCGGAGGGGGAAAGAATGTGGGCTGTGCGTGGGCAGACACCGTGCGTGTCTGTGTGTACGGGCGGGGTCTGTGCGGGCCTGCCGGGGATCTGTGCGGCTTTCGGGGGCTCTGCGCGGGCTTGCTGGGGCTCTCTGCGGGCTGCCGGGGCTCTGTGTGGCTTGCGGGGGCTCTGTGTGTGCTTGCCGGGGCTCTCTGCGGGCTGCCGGGGGTCTGTGCAGGCATCGTCCGATGGGACTACAAGTCCCATCGGACGATGCCTGCAACAGTGACAGTGATTGACACATTAGCCAATGATGGGAGAGTAGTAGTCCCATCATCTGGCTAATGTGTTGAAAATTAAAAAAAAATACTACACACATGCTACATACATACTACATACATACTTCATACATACTACATACATACTACATACATGCTACATACATGCAACATACATACTGCATACATGCTACATACATACTACATACATACTACATACATACTACATACATACTACATACGACATACATACATACATACATGCTACATACACGCTGCATGCATACATACATACTACATACATACTACTTACATGCTACATACATGCTACATACATACTACATACTACATACATGCTACATACATGCTACATTCTACATACATGCTACATACATGCTACATACATACTACATATATACTATATACATACTACATAAATGCTACATAAATGCTACATACATAGAAAGGATCGTAAAAATCGGAGAGGAGGAGGGGTTTGTCTCTATGTAAAGTCTTGTCTAAAGTCCACTTTAAGGGAGGATATTAGCGAAGGGAATGAGGATGTCGAGTCCATATGGGTTGAAATTCATGGAGGGAAAAATGGTAACAAAATTCTCATTGGGGTCTGTTACAAACCCCCAAATATAACAGAAAGCATGGAAAGTCTACTTCTAAAGCAGATAGATGAAGCTGCAACCCATAATGAGGTCCTGGTTATGGGGGACTTTAACTACCCGGATATTAACTGGGAAACAGAAACCTGTGAAACCCATAAAGGCAACAGGTTTCTGCTAATAACCAAGAAAAATTATCTTTCACAATTGGTGCAGAATCCAACCAGAGGAGCAGCACTTTTAGACCTAATACTATCTAATAGACCTGACAGAATAACAAATCTGCAGGTGGTCGGGCATTTAGGAAATAGCGACCACAATATTGTGCAGTTTCACCTGTCTTTCACTAGGGGGACTTGTCAGGGAGTCACAAAAACATTGAACTTTAGGAAGGCAAAGTTTGAACAGCTTAGAGATGCCCTTAATCTGGTAGACTGGGACAATATCCTCAGAAATGAGAATACAGATAATAAATGGGAAATGTTTAAGAACATCCTAAATAGGCAGTGTAAGCGGTTTATACCTTGTGGGAATAAAAGGACTAGAAATAGGAAAAACCCAATGTGGCTAAACAAAGAAGTAAGACAGGCAATTAACAGTAAAAAGAAAGCATTTGCACTACTAAAGCAGGGTGGCACCATTGAAGCTCTAAAAAACTATAGGGAGAAAAATACTTTATCTAAAAAACTAATTAAAGCTGCCAAAAAGGAAACAGAGAAGCACATTGCTAAGGAGAGTAAAACTAATCCCAAACTGTTTTTCAACTATATCAATAGTAAAAGAATAAAAACTGAAAATGTAGGCCCCTTAAAAAATAGTGAGGAAAGAATGGTTGTAGATGACGAGGAAAAAGCTAACATATTAAACACCTTCTTCTCCACGGTATTCACGGTGGAAAATGAAATGCTAGGTGAAATCCCAAGAAACAATGAAAACCCTATATTAAGGGTCACCAATCTAACCCAAGAAGAGGTGCGAAACCGGCTAAATAAGATTAAAATAGATAAATCTCCGGGTCCGGATGGCATACACCCACGAGTACTAAGAGAACTAAGTAATGTAATAGATAAACCATTATTTCTTATTTTTAGTGACTCTATAGCGACAGGGTCTGTTCCGCAGGACTGGCGCATAGCAAATGTGGTGCCAATATTCAAAAAGGGCTCTAAAAGTGAACCTGGAAATTATAGGCCAGTAAGTCTAACCTCTATTGTTGGTAAAATATTTGAAGGGTTTCTGAGGGATGTTATTCTGGATTATCTCAATGAGAATAACTGTTTAACTCCATATCAGCATGGGTTTATGAGAAATCGCTCCTGTCAAACCAATCTAATCAGTTTTTATGAAGAGGTAAGCTATAGGCTGGACCACGGTGAGTCATTGGACGTGGTATATCTCGATTTTTCCAAAGCGTTTGATACCGTGCCGCACAAGAGGTTGGTACACAAAATGAGAATGCTTGGTCTGGGGGAAAATGTGTGTAAATGGGTTAGTAACTGGCTTAGTGATAGAAAGCAGAGGGTGGTTATAAATGGTATAGTCTCTAACTGGGTCGCTGTGACCAGTGGGGTACCGCAGGGGTCAGTATTGGGACCTGTTCTCTTCAACATATTCATTAATGATCTGGTAGAAGGTTTACACAGTAAAATATCGATATTTGCAGATGATACAAAACTATGTAAAGCAGTTAATACAAGAGAAGATAGTATTCTGCTACAGATGGATCTGGATAAGTTGGAAACTTGGGCTGAAAGGTGGCAGATGAGGTTTAACAATGATAAATGTAAGGTTATACACATGGGAAGAGGGAATCAATATCACCATTACACACTGAACGGGAAACCACTGGGTAAATCTGACAGGGAGAAGGACTTGGGGATCCTAGTTAATGATAAACTTACCTGGAGCAGCCAGTGCCAGGCAGCAGCTGCCAAGGCAAACAGGATCATGGGGTGCATTAAAAGAGGTCTGGATACACATGATGAGAGCATTATACTGCCTCTGTACAAATCCCTAGTTAGACCGCACATGGAGTACTGTGTCCAGTTTTGGGCACCGGTGCTCAGGAAGGATATAATGGAACTAGAGAGAGTACAAAGGAGGGCAACAAAATTAATAAAGGGGATGGGAGAACTACAATACCCAGATAGATTAGCGAAATTAGGATTATTTAGTCTAGAAAAAAGACGACTGAGGGGCGATCTAATAACCATGTATAAGTATATAAGGGGACAATACAAATATCTCGCTGAGGATCTGTTTATACCAAGGAAGGTGACGGGCACAAGGGGGCATTCTTTGCGTCTGGAGGAGAGAAGGTTTTTCCACCAACATAGAAGAGGATTCTTTACTGTTAGGGCAGTGAGAATCTGGAATTGCTTGCCTGAGGAGGTGGTGATGGCGAACTCAGTCGAGGGGTTCAAGAGAGGCCTGGATGTCTTCCTGGAGCAGAACAATATTGTATCATACAATTATTAGGTTCTGTAGAAGGACGTAGATCTGGGTATTTATTATGATGGAATATAGGCTGAACTGGATGGACAAATGTCTTTTTTCGGCCTTACTAACTATGTTACTATGTTACTATGTTACTATGCTACATACTACATACATACTACATACATACTACATACATGCTACATACATGCTACATACATGCTACATACATGCTACATACATGCTACATACATACTACATACATACTCCATACATACTACATACAAACTACATGCATGCTACATACATGCTACATACTACTTACATACTACATACATGCTACATACATGCTACATACATACTACATACATACTACATACATACTACATACATGATACATACTACATACATGCTACATACATGCTACATAAATACATACATACTACATACATACTACATGCATGCTACATACATACTACATGCATACTCCATACATACTACATACATACTACATACTACTTACATACTACATACATGCTACATACATGCTACATACATACATACATGCTACATACATACTACATACATGCTACATACTACATACATGCTACATACATGCCACATACATACTACATGCATGCTACATACATACTACATACTACATACATGCTACATACATACTATATACATACTCTATACATACTACATACATGCTACATACATGCTACATACATACTACATACATGCAGCATACATACTACATACTACATACATGCTACATACATGCTACATAAATACATACATACTACATACATACTACATGCATGCTACATACATACTACATACATACTCCATACATACTACATACATACTACATACATACTACATACTACTTACATACTACATACATGCTACATACATGCTACATACATACATGCTACATACATACTACATACATGCTACATACTACATACATGCTACATACATGCCACATACATACTACATACATGCTACATACATACTACATACTACATACATGCTACATACATACTATATACATACTCTATACATACTACATACATGCTACATACATGCTACATACATACTACATACTACTTACATACTACATACATGCTACATGCATGCTACATACATACATACATACATGCAACATACATACTACATACATACTACATACATGCTACATACTACATACATGCTACATACATGCTACATACATGCTACCTACATTAATACTGCATACATGCTACATACATAGTACATACATACTACATACAAACTACATACATGCTACATACATGCTACATACTACATACATGCTACATATATGCTAATTACATACTGCATACATGCTACATACATACTACATTCATACTACATACATACTACATACATGCTTCATACTACATACATACTACATACTACATACATACTACATACATGCTACATACATGCTACATACATACACACTACATACATAATACATACATACTACTTACATGCTACATACATGCTACATACATACTACATACTACATACATACTATATACATACTACATACATGCTACATACATGCTACATACTACATACATGCTACATACATGCCACTTACATACTGCATACGTACTACATACATACTGCATACATGCTACATACAGTATATTCATACATTACCTACAATACATACATATAGACATACAGTACATATAACATAGGTTACATACTCACCATTACTTGTCACTTTGATCCCCGAAGCCAGTGTCACCTGTAAAAAAGATTAAAATAACAAACAACCAATATACTCCCTGTCTGCAGAAATCCACGAGTGTCCCATGACGATCTCCCGTGGAGAGCAGCAGTATCAGCTGTTGCGACTGCTCACCAGGGGCTCCAGGAACACAATGACAGGAGGAAGGTATCCTTCCGCACTGTATTCCTCCGCCGCTGTAAAAAAAATAGTCCCTAGTCTCACTTTTGGCAGTGCTGTATGAGAAATTTTCCCACGCAGCAATTGCCATAAAATGAGACTTTGTCCTAAGGTAACTCAGTGATGCACTGCAGGAGCCATTGTCTCCTGTCAGTGTGTTACTGAGAGTCCTATAGAGCAGTGACATCACCCGATGTCACTGTTCTATAGGGGAGATCGTCGTGGGACACTCGTTATTAATTGGAATATGGCAGACAGGTAGTATACAGTTTATTATTTTACGTTTTTTGCAGGCGCTGAAGTATGGTAAGTATGGTTAAATGAAGAATATTAAAATACTTTTTCCTAATGTGTGTGTGTTTTATTAACCCCTTATTACTGTTGGATTAATAATGGATAGGCGGCTTATTGATGCCTCTCCGTTATTAACTCGGCTTAATGTCACCTTACAATAGCAAGGTGACATTAACCCCTTTTTACCCCATATCCCACCGCTACACAGGAGTGGGAAGAGAGGGGCTAAGTGCCAGAATTAGCACATGTTACAGATGTGCCATTTCTCGGGCAGCTGCGGACTGGTATTTGTAGCTGGGGGGGCCAATATCCATGACCCCTCTCTAGGCTATGAATATCAGCCCACAGCTCTCTGCTTAGCCTTTCTGGCTATAAAATATAGGGGGACCTCACTTAATTTTTTGGGGGGTCCCCCTATTTTAATAGCCAGTAAAGGCTACGCAGACAGCTGCGGGCTGATATTCATAGCAGGCTACAAATATTGGCCCCCGGCCATCGGCTTTCCCCCTCTGGCTCAGAAAATTGCGCAGGAGCCCACGCCATTTTTTTTCAGTTTTTTTTTTAAATTCAATGCTCATTAAGCCTACTTTCACACTTGCTTCGGTACGAGTCCGTTGCTATGTGTCAGCCAATGTACCGACGCATGTTGTGAAATTTGTGCACGACGTGGGCAGCGGATGCAGTTTTTCAATGCATCCGCTGCCCATTCTGAAGCCCGGGGAGGAGGGGGCGGAGTTTCGGCAGCGCATGCGCGGTAGAAAATGGCGGACGGGATGGAAAAAAAAGCTCACTTGAATGTTTTTTCTTGCTGAGGGTCCGCCAAAACACGACAGATCCGTTGCATGACAGATGTGATGTATGGCCAACCATTGCGATACGTTGCTAATACAAGTCTATGGGTAAAAAATGCATCCTGCGAGCACATTTGCAGGATCCATTTTTTTCCCAAAAGGGCAGATTGCGGCGGATTGCTAAAAACACAAAAGTGTGAAAGGAGCCATAGAAACATTGGCCTTTCTATTATATATCTATAGATAAACCACACCAAAAACCTGCATCAAAAACTGTATCAAAAACAGCATCAAAAACCACACCAAAAACCTGCATCAAAAACCTGCATCAAAAACTGCACCAAAAACTGCACCAAAAACAGCACCAAAAAACATTAAAAACCATAACAAAATCCTGCATCAAAAACTGCACCAAAAACTACATCAAAAACGGCATCAGAAACCACACCAAAAACCTGCATCAAAAACTGCACCAAAAACAGCATAAAAATGCATCAAAAACCACACCAAAAACCTGCATCAAAAACTGCACCAAAACCTGCATCAAAAACTACACCAAAAACAGCATAAAAAAATGCATCAAAAACCACACCAAAAACCTGCATCAAAAACTGCACCAAAAACTGCATCAAAAACAGCACCAAAAACAACATAAAAAATCACACAAAAAACCTGCATCAAAAACTGCACCAAAACTGCACCAAAACCTGCACAAAAACTACACTAAAAACAGCATCAAAAATGCATCAAAAACCACACTGAAAACCTGCATCAAAAACTGCACCAAAAACTGCATCAAAAATAGCATTAAAAAACGCATCAAAAACCACACCAAAAACTGCATCAAAAACCACACCAAAAACCTGCATCAAAAACTGCACCAAAACCTGCATCAAAAACTGCACCGAAAACAGCATCAAAAACCACACCAAAAACCTGCATCAAAAACTGCACCAAAACCTGCATCAAAACTGCACCAAAAACCACATCAAAAACCACACCAAAAACCTGCATCAAAAACTGCACCAAAACCTGCATCAAAAACTACACCAAAAACAGCATAAAAAATGCATCAAAAACCACACCAAAAACCTGCATCAAAAACTGCACCAAAAACTGCATCAAAAACAGCACCAAAAACAACATAAAAAATCACACAAAAAACCTGCATCAAAAACTGCACCAAAACTGCACCAAAACCTGCATCAAAAACTACACTAAAAACAGCATAAAAAATGCATCAAAAACCACACTGAAAACCTGCATCAAAAACTGCACCAAAAACTGCACCAAAAATAGCATTAAAAAACGCATCAAAAACCACACCAAAAACTGCATGAAAAACCACGCCAAAAACCTGCATCAAAAACTGCACCAAAACCTGCATCAAAAACTGCACCGAAAACAGCATCAAAAACCACACCAAAAACCTGCATCAAAAACTGCACCAAAACCTGCATCAAAACTGCACCAAAAACCGCATCAAAAACCACACCAAAAACCTGCACCAAAAACTGCATCAAAAACCGCATAAAAAACCACACCAAAAACCTGCACCAAAAACTGCATCAAAAACCGCATCAAAAACCATACCAAAAACCTGCATCAAAAACTGCACCAAAAACTGCAGCAAAACCTGCATCAAAAACTGCACCAAAAACTGCATCAAAACAGCGCCAAAAACTGCATAAAAAATTGCATCAAAAACTGCTTAAAAAACGCTCCAAAAACTGCATCAAAACTGCACCATTTTTTGATGCCGGTTTTGATGCAGTTTTTGGTGCGTTTTTTGATGCTGTTTTTGATGGGTTTTGGTGCAGTTTTGAGTGCAGTTTTGATGCAGTTTTTGGAGCAGTTTTTGATGTGGTTTTTGATGCAGTTATTGGAAATAAATAAAATAAACAAAAAATGTGCATGATTTGAATGGACACATGCATGAAAAAACAGATTCGGAGGCCGGATTCATCATTTCACATCTCAGTTGCATCTGTTTTTTGCCTGATCCGTCGCTATGCGTTTTTTTGCCAGACAGAAAAACCATTCCTCTGTATGTGTTTTCCGTCTGGCTGAAACAGCTTTTTTGACAGATCCGGCAAAAAACGGATGAAACGTGTGGCCATGTGGCGTAATCCGGCACTAATACAACTCAATGAGAAAAAAACGGATCCGGCAGAAAAAAACAGATCCTGCAAATGTGCTCGAAGGATGCGTTTTTTACCCATAGACTTGTATTTTCGTGCAACGGATCCATCGTGTTTTGGCGAACCGTCGGCATGAAAAAATGTTCAAGTGAGCATTTTTTTGTCCATCGCATCCGCTATTTTCAATCGCGCATGTGCTGCTGAAACTCCGCCCCCTCCTCCCCAGACTTCAGACTTCATCCGCTGCCCACGTCACAAATTTCTCAACGTGCGTCGGTACTTCGGCCCGACGCATAGCGGCGGACCCGTACAGACGCAGGTGTGAAAGAGGCCTTAATGAGCGTTGAATTTTTTAAAAAAAGGAAAAAAATGGCGTGGGCTCCCATGCAATTTTCTGTGCCAGAGGAGGAAAGCTGACGGCCGGGGCCAATATTTGTAGCCTGCTAAGAATATCAGCCCGCAGCTGTCTGCATAGCCTGTACTGGCTATTAAAATAGGGGGACCCCCCAAAAAAATGACCTGGGTTCCCCCTATATTTTATAGCCAGAAAGGTTACGCAGACAGCTGCGGGCTGATATTTATAGCCTAGAGAGGGGCCGTGGATATTGGCCCCCCCGGCTGCAAATACCAGTCCGCAGGTGCCTCAGAAATGGCGTATCTGTAACATGCGCCAATTCCGGCACTTAGCCCCTCTCTTCCCACTCCCGTGTAGTGGTGGGATATTTGGTAATAAGGGGTTAATGTCACCTTGCTATTGTAAGGTATGTATTGGATATACAATTTGGAAGGTGGTCGGGTATGACCACATCTGTTTCTTTCAGTACGCACTGAGGCCTCATTTACATCAGATCAGAGTTTGATCAGAGTGTGGTCTGAGTGTCATCTGTTTTCCATTTCTTCACTTTCTCCTATGTAACAGTGGGTGAAAGCAAGACCACAATCGGATGGCATCCTAGTGTCATCCGATTTTTTTCACAGACACATAGACTTGTATTGCCAGGATTTTCCTTGGACTCTTTGTAAATCAAGCACTGAGGGCGTTCAAGATACAGTGGAGTCAGAGACAAGAAAATAACTAATTTCCACACAGTCTACTGTCAGTAAATATTTTACTTAGGATCGAAGATATTCCTGCTTGGTTTTGATAAACGCACAAAGAAGGCACATCAAACAAACATTTTGCCAGAAGGCTCTATCCACTGTGCTGGACAGCTCAGTATCCAAGATTACTGTTTCTGCCATTTTCTCTATAGGAATTTACCTGTTGGCATGCCTGTCTGAACCAACACACATCTCACATTCCACCTCATTACAGGGTGACTTTCAGAGTGAGGAGAGAGAACAGAGAGGATAACTATGAGCAGGGTCGGACTGGCCCATAGGAGAACCGGGGGATTGATTCTCCGATGGGTCGAGGCAATGACACCTGCTGGCATACTGGCCAGCAGCTGCTTAGGGCCCCCACTGCTCCTGGGGTCCCCAGCCAGTGGTGTGTTTCTTATAAAAGCACACTCAGCAGCTATGGGGCCCCTGAGTCAGGGGGGCCCGCTTGGTGTCAGCTGATCAGCAGCTGGAGAGAGGAGCCTGATTCAGAGAGCATTGATGGGAATGGTGGGGGAGAATGCAATGTTGGAGGGGGAGAATGCAATGTTGGTGGTGGTGAAAAGGATGATGGGGTGGTGGGGGAAGAGGCAATGATGGAGGTGGTGGAATGGGCAATGATGGGGTGGTGAGGAGAAGGCAATGATGGTTGTGGTGGAAAGGACAACGATGGTGGTGGTGATGGAGGGAGGCAATGATGGAAGTGTTGGAATGGACAATGATTGGGTGGTGGAGGAGAAAGCAATGATGGGGTGGTGGAAAGGACAATGAAGGTGGTGGTGTGGGGGGAGGCAAAGATGGAATTGTTGGAATGGGCAATGATGGGGGTGGTGGGAGAGAAAGCAATGATAGGGGTGGTGGAAAGGACAATGATAGTAGTAGTGGAAAGGACAATGGTGGTTGTGGGGGAGGAGACAATGATGGAGGTGATGGAATGGGCAATGATGGGGTGGTGGGGAAGAAAGCAATGATGGAGGTGGTGGAAAGGAAAATGATGGTAGTTGTGGAAAGGATAATGGTGGTGAGGGAGGAGGCAATGATGGAGGTGGTGGAATGGGCAATGATAGAGGTTGTGGGTGAGAAGGCAATGATGGAGGTGGAGGGGGGCTGCATTATACCGTATGAGGGGAGCTGCATTATACTTTGAGGAGGCTACATTATATTCTGTTGGAGGGGCTGCAATATATTCTGTGTGGGGGCTGCATTATTCTCTTAGGGGGCTAAATTATATTCTGGGGGCTACATCATACTATATGAGGGGGCAGAATTATGCCCTATGAGGGTGCTACAGTATATTCTATGGGGGGCTGCATTATACCTTATGAGGGGGTTGCATTATACTCTGAGGGGGCTACAATATATTCTGTGTGGAGGGGCTGCATTATACTGTATGAGGGGAGCTGCATTATGCCCTATGAGGGTGCTACATTATAGTATATAGGGGGGCTGCATTATACCTTATGATGGGGTTGCATTATATTTTGTGGGGTGCTGCATTATTGCCTATGAGGGGGGCTGCACTATATTCTATGAGGGGCTGCATTATATTCTGTGAGGGGGCTACATTATATTCTGTGAGGGGGGCTATATTATATTCCATGAGGGGAGCTGCATCATATTCCATGAGGGAGGATACATTATATTTTATGAGGGGGTTACCCCAACCCCTGCTACATAATTAAGACCTGCACTACCTTATATTTACCACACAATTGGTGGTCTTGTATTTATTTCTATGCAGCTACATAGTGGGCCCCAAGAATGATTTTCTCTGGTGGGCCCAAGGTGCTATGAGGTTGTAGATCCCACATGATGTGAACCCACAGGCATGCAGCTGAGTAGCTCAGCAGAGGAGGTGGAAGAGGAAGACAAGGAGGTTACGTTACGACATCCCACACTGACACGGAGTGATACAACCACAACAAGACTGCATCTTCAGAGACAACACTGACTGTGGCCAGAAGCAATTGAGAATCTGCAGTTCACAGGAGTGGCAAAAGTTGCCTAGCCTGGGCCTTTTTTGAGACCGCAAAGGATGACCCAAATCATGTTCTCTGCCAACTTAGCAAAAAACTACTCACTAGAGGCAAAAAATTAAAAAATTGGACTATTACATGCATGAACTGACACATGTATGATCAACATGCATTAGTCTGGGAATATCATTATGCAAAAATACAGACTAGCGAGCCTCGCCAACCACCAGCCATCCCATCAACCGCATCAGCTGCTTCTTCCTCCTTCATGACCATGGCAAGTGTTCTCACACAGGTCTATGGCCACACAACCTCCACTTGTTTACCTCCAACAGTTGGGTTGAGTGAGAGCCTGTCAGCTGCTGTGAAAGTGGAGATATCAGCTCTTCTTGTTTCACCAACTAAACCACATCTTTCTCAATCTACCATAACATCTCTGCCTGCACTGCATTCACAGTCCAGCAGTTTGTCATGCTCACCCTACACCACCCACCCTCATCACCCCAGCCAGTCCTCGGTTCCACAGTTGTGGTCATGTAAAAGAATGTTTCTCCTACACATGCCAAAGATAAGAGCTTGAACTCCACCATCTCCAATCTGTTGGCCACAGAAATGCTACCCTTCCTTTTGGTGTCTACAGACAGTTTTCGAAAACTGATGGCTGTCACAGTCCCCCAGTACCAGTTGCCCAGTCACCATTACTTGTCTAAGAAAGCTGTGCCTGCGCTAAACTAGCATGTTGTAAAGAACATCACATGTTTCTTGAAAAAATCTATGTCTGTCAGGATGCATTTCACCGCTGACACCTGAATGAGCAAACATGGCCAGGAGCATTACATCTCCCTGACTGGGCTTTGGGTGACTCTGGTGGCTGTGGGGAAAAGTAGGCAAGGGGCTCTATCTCCTCTAGGGCCTCCACATGCACCCTCAACCTATCTTTTAATGAGACACACATTCCAGCAGTGCAGAGAGAATCCCTTTGCCTCCGTACTGTGCAGCAAGGGCTTACCGCAATCA
The DNA here is from genome assembly GCF_032444005.1 of Ranitomeya imitator. NCBI lineage: Eukaryota > Metazoa > Chordata > Amphibia > Anura > Dendrobatidae > Ranitomeya > Ranitomeya imitator. Next base: position 548,455,544 of record NC_091285.1, read on the forward strand.
GGCAGTCTTTAAATTAATATGCCTTGGACTTTGCAGTCACATAGCTCAAGAGATGTGAACAGCTATCCAGGACAAGTTTAAGCAATGACTGCCTTCACTGAATCTGGAGCTAGGAAAGTATGGGTGCGATAACAGTGTGAAATTGGTGTCGGCCCTACGCTGGGGCAATCTCACACACGTGCCTTGCATGGCTCACATCCTCAACCTAGTGGTACAGCAATTTCTCTGACACTATCCCGGCCTGGATGTGCTCCTGCATAAAGCATAGTTGTTGTATGCTCCCTCCCACTGTTAGCATCCCGCAGGTCATCAACTTGCATCATTACAGAAGTCTTTTGTCGTACCAGGTAGCCATTTGATATGCAATATGCCAACACAGTGGTATTTCACTCTGCACACGTTGCAACGACTGTGGCAACAGAGACTAGCCCTGGTGCAGTATGTTATTTTGTATAGCCTGGGCCAATGTTGTCCAGACATGGTGCAAGGCACGCTTGCGGAGTGGGCACAAATGAAGAACCTCTGCACCCTTCTGCATAGTTTCAAAATGGCTACTAGATGGTTAGCGCTAACAATCATCAGCAGCCATCACTATTCTGATCATCTACGTGCTAGAGCACACTTTGAATAGTCTGCGGAAGATATTGGTGGTCCCAAAGGAAGAGGTGGAAGCAGAGGAGAATGCAAAAGTGATTACAATATCTTTAATTTTCGACCTGTGGTCGCACAGGTGGGTGCCATTGGAGAGAGGATTACAGCGATTGATGGGGGCTCATGGTACCAGACAAACTTTTACTGAATGTGCAGGAGCCAAGGAACAAATGGTGGATGACAAAGAGGAAGAGGTGATATGCAAGTAACAGTCAGGAGATGAAGAGGATAATGATCCCCTCTCTATTGTCTGTGGTTGGATGGAATGGAGTAGGCAAGCTTGAGTGTTACCCCGCCACCAATACAGCATAGACTTGGACCTCATGGAAGCACCCAACACATAAGTGCCTTCTTGCTGCACTATCTGCAAAATCATGCCAATATTTTTAGGATTAGAAATAATTCTGACTATTAGGTTGCCACTCTGTTAGATCCACGTTACAAGAGTAAATTTTGCGAGATGCTTCCCCTCTGGAAAGGGACACACACATGCTGGAGTACCAAAATACGCCTGTAGACAATTTTAAGAGTTTTCCAAGACAGCAGTGAGGCACACAGTTTACATAGCAGTTATAGACTTCCAACCCTGGGAACGTGGAGTCGTCAATGCAAAAACATTAATATCAGCACTGTAAGTGGTATATGCAATTTCTGTGAGTCGATTCACACATTTTTTAGACCAGTCTATGCATCAGCAAAACAGAGTACAAGTCTGACATGTTGTGAACGACTGGAGTGGATGGTGCAGGAGTCTCTTAAGCTCAATAACAATGCTTTCAATAAGAATTTGGACCCTTTTACATTTTGGTCTTCAATAATAGAAGTGGCCTGAGCTCAATTGTCATGCCTTGGAGGTTTTTTCATGCTCGATGGCCAACGTTCTCTCAGAACGTGTCTGACTCTTCAGCACTACTGAAATGTGAAGACTCTATGATAGGTCTCCTTCTTGTGGCTTGCCTGTAGTGGAAGGGGTGTCAGAGGACCATTATACTATTTCTACTCTGAGGTTATTTATGCCATTTTAGTGGTGTGTGACAATTTTTTGAAATGTGAAGACTCCAAGTTCGGTCTTCATTTGATCAGTTATCTGTAGTGGAAGGGGTGTCAGAGGCCCATTGTCACAGGCCCATTATAATATCTCTTCTTAGTGGAAATTGATGCCATTTTAGTGATGTGTGACAATAATTTTTTGAAATGTGGAGACTTCAAGTTGGATCTTCATCTGGTTGGTTGTTTGTAGTGGAAGTGGTGTCAGAAGCCCATTATACTATTTCTACTCTGGGTAAATTGATGCTACTTTACTGGTGTGTGCCAATAATTTTTGAAATGTGAAGACTCCAAGTTGGATCTCTTCCGTGCGTGTTGCCTGAAGCAGTAGGGCTCCTAGAGTGGCAGGACTGTACTTACTTTCAGTCAACTAACTGTGTTACTATCCTTAACTGTTTATAACGATAGTTGTCTACGATATGGGTATTTGTGCCAGCTGAGTGTGGCTGAGAAGAAAAGCAGTTTGAGCTGTTGCATGAGGCATTTGGGTACCAAGCACAGCAGGTTTACATTGGTCCCTCACAAACTTCATCTTGATTTAACATTAATTTAAAAGCTCTGAATGCTGGCCCAGACCCTGATACTTCATTCATGGTCCATGACTGACTGCTGCTGTGCCATTATCAAATCTATACTGTGGGTGAATTGATCAGTCATCTACCTGTATAGCTATCCTTAAATTTTTCTACCAATAGTAGTCTACAAAACTGATGTTTGTGGCACCTGAGTGTGGCTAAGCAAAAAAACAGTTTGAGCTGTTGTATGAGGCATCAGGTCTCCCAGCAAACTAGGCTTACAATGGTTCCTCACGCATCTCATCTTAATTTTAACTTAAATTCAAATCTGTATATGCTGGCCCAGTCCCTGATACCTCAGGCATGGCTCGTGGCTGACTGCTGCTGTGCCATTATCAAATTTATACTGTGGGTCAATTGATACCACTTTTCCTGGTGTCTGCCCCCAATTTTTGAAAAAACTTGGACTCCAAGTTGGGTCTCCTTCATGTGTGTTGTCTGAATTTGGCAGGCCTCTAAGAGCACCAGGCCTACACCTGTCACTCATCCACCTGTTACTGATGAATGTTTCAGCTAGAAATGCTGGTCCAAACCCTGTCCCGTGCATCCATACTGCGCAATTATACTATTTGTACTCGGAGTTAATTGGCTCCACTTTTACTGATGTCTGCTCCTAATTTGAGCTCTTTTAGGCAGCTTTTTGTCCCTCCTGAAGGTGTTGTGTATGTGTTTGGTTTTGCCTCCAATTGAATTCAATGGGCTTTGGATGAGTTTGACAAACCATTCGGCGAACATGTCAGGCAAACATCGGGGCGTTCGCCGAACCAAACCGAACACTGAAAGGTTCTCTCATCTCTAATTGGGACACCAAGATGTTATTATTGGAGGTGGAGAGTGTTATAGCTGGCATTAAAGAACAGAGCTGATGTTTAAGAAAAAGTTCCTTTTCTGTGTTCAGAAGGTGATATCACAAATTATTTTGTTGTTAAAGGCTCAATATTTCCTGAAAACACAAGTATAGATGGTCATGGTTGAGTCATGTGTTTGAGCATTAAAATTATTTTCCACGTTGCCAGAGAACCAATCTATTTCAGAGTCTAGGCTGTGCTGTTGAAAAATAGCTGTGATCATCCTGGCGCACATCAACTAGGAACTATGTCTCTCTGTCAGCACATGGAATGGCAATGTCACGATTCGACTAGTAGTGAGTAACCTGGGACCAGGGGCACCTTTCCTTGCCCTAAGACTAGGGGGCGCCATAGCTCGCCCTGTTCTCTGAGACACATCAGATGATGAAGATGCCAGAGCCTCTGCCCTTGCCCTATCTCCTAGATTAACCCTTTGTCTGTCCCTTTCCCCCAATCATGGAAGTTGGGGCACCTCTGTGCACCGCAGTACACCAACCCGACAGACAGGGTAACAAAGACAAGGGTAAACGGAAAACTACACACACAAAATATACACTCACATATAACAGAGGCATTCACTAGAGTTTGTAGGGAGGAGGAAGAAAGCAAAACAGGTCAGTTATACAGTATTCTGTGGTCTGGTGTACATTTTTCTGTCATATAACACTCCAAAGAAGCATGTAAAAATTGTGTTTGGTTAAATTTCTCACCTTCACAGTATTCCGTGGTCTGTGGTACATTTTTGCGATATATAACACTCAAAAAAAGCGTAACTTTTTTGGGGTTCAATTACTCACTGATACAGTATTCTATGGTTTTGGGTACATTTTTGTGGTTTATAACACTCCAAAAAAATCATGTGTTATAAACTTGGTGCTAACCACTAGTGATGGGCAAACCCTAACAGTACAAGTGCATGGACTCCAAACACGGACTTCTCTAGGAAGTCTGTGTTACTGTTTGTGTTCAACACCCCGAACATCAGCTGTTTCCCACGCTGTCATCTCTGTGACAGCATGAGCAACACCAGCAGCTGTGATCGGCGGTAACGGTAAGATCATTACCGCCTGTTAGAGCATTGTAGTTCCCATATTGTCATACAGATGACAGCATGTAAGCCAGCAGGTGTGACCAGCGGTAAACCAATTACTGCTGGTCACACGTGTTGGCTGATGAGAGTACTACTGTAGTCAGCGTATGCCTGGAGTCACTGATAGCAGCAAGAGCAGGCGAGGCTGATGAGAGTATTCATCAGATCGCACCTGTGCAAATAAATAAATACATTTAAAAAGTGATGTGGGGTCTCTTCTATTTCTGATAACCAGCGTAGGCAAAACCAACAGTTGCTGGCTGCAACCCCCAGCTGTCAGCTTTATGGTTATCAAGAATAGAGGGGTTGTACGCAATTTTTTTAAATTATTTAAAAACAAATTATTAAAAATTTGGAGATGGGTCCCCCATTTTCAAAAACTATCCAAGCTAAAGCAGGAAGCTGGGGGCTGGTATTCTCAGACTGGTGAGGGGTCATGGATATTGGCCATCCACTGCTTTAAAATAGCAGCCCGCAGCCACCCCAGAAAAGATGCTTATATTAGATGCACCAGTTCTGAGCTTTGCCTGATTCTTCCCACTTGCCCAGGTTAAACCCTTTGAAGGAAGTTATTCTGAACAAACTGCTCTTTCAAATCCCAGGCCAGCTAGAATGTTAGAGTTCCAGTTTCATTTTCTATAAGTTCCTAGTAGAAAAAGAGCTCTGAGGGATGCTGAGTACCACAATATTAAAATAAAATACTGGTTCAGGGCACATTTGTGCTAAAATATAAAAGTACAAGTATAAACGTGAAAGCGTTTTGGTATATCTTTATTATATGAAACTTCCTCTTTCGATCTTCCCAGTCACCCTTGGTTCTGGTACCTAAAAAGTTCACAATAACATGATAAATATCACTGCTGAGTCCCTACTGCTAAATCATTGGCTGAGCAGAGCAGGACATTATGGAACTTGTATCTAATGTCACTGGTGTGGGATAACAGAGCTGGTGACATGAAATATGTTAAGATGAAAAATAATCTAACTACATGTTGAACACATTATTTATACGTTGCATGAAGCTCCAATGAAAGAGGAGATTCTCTTTAAACAGGCTAGCATTTTTACTTGAGACAAGTGTCTGGCACCCACTTCCCAGGCAGAGGTGGAACATCTTTTGAATTATTCATCGCCTCTTATCCATTAACAGGGCTGTCTCTGTGATAGACATTTTTACAGTTTTTTCACTGTATTAGCTTTTTATACTCCTAACCACAAGAAAACTTGAATGTATCCAAGTCCAGAAAAAAGGTGATAAAGTTTCCGTCAGTTGATTTAACTTTTGCACTGCTCTTAAAATGTCCCTTTGGTCTCGTAAAATATTTGAAATGCTGTAAGTCTAGTGAAATTTGATATGTGCACATGCTGTTAACAGCTTGGACATTTACCTACATCTTTAGTATTCTGAGCCTGAATACTTGGCATCCTCCATAGTTTAATTTGCTGTATTGATATTGTGCTGTTTCACCCAGCCATGAATAACTAAGTGATAAACTGAATTATATAATTTTTACAGCTTTAAAATTAATATGTTATAGAAAGAAAATAGAAAGTATAGAGTCAAAGTCTCAATAACAACTTCAAGCAACCCCTTTGCCAAACAGTGACTCAATGGGCCGTAAAAGTCATGTAAAATCTCTGGCAGAAATCACTGCTGTGGACAGTGGAGTGCAACTTGTAGCATAATGTCCATTCTAAGGAGTGGACCATGGTCTCTGCAATGTAAAATTATAAAGTAGAGATGGCTATACTCAACAAATAATGGTGGGTAGTAGAGATAAGCGAGAACTAAAATGCTTGGATGTTCCTTACTCGAACCGAGCAATTCCTAATGCTCGAATGTTCGTTTCGGGTAAAGAGAATAATGGGAGTCAATGGGAAATCAGAGCATTTTTCTGGTAAACCCTACAAAGAGGTCTGGGGTAAAAACAAAGACAGAAACATAATGAATATATACCCTACAGTAAATAAATAAATAACATAGTGCATAAAAATAATATACGGTGCTTAGTTAACTTGTTTTTTGTTAAAAAAAATGCAAAAGCCATCCCACCACTTCATGGTGACCGTAATTGGGACAGTCCTAACTGTAACATTAAAAAAAAAGAAAAAAGGCTGATTGGAAGGAGAACAGGATGGGGAAGACACCTGGATGCATCTCTGACTCCAAGATCGCTGCTGAGAACAATGGTGTCACACTTTTACTCCACTTTAAGGACTGACAAAAAAAAAATCAAAATCAACAAGAAATAGAAATTTGCATGAAAAAAATGTTAAGAAACATTTTCTCATGTATAATAATTTATATATAAAGCAAAATTTGAAAATTTGAAACTTTTTTTTAATTATTTAAGCAAACCAAAATTTCAATGTTTAGTAAAAAAAATTTGGAAATTTCAGTGTAATGTATGCATGAAGTAAGATCTGCCAAAAATGTGATGTAAGAGGGACGCAGATACACACTGCATTAGACATAAAGGAGGGCCTCACACATTCTGTTCAAATTTTCATGTATTGGTACTCCTATACTCATTACATCTATGCACTTGTACCAGGCCAAGCAGTTTTAAGATTAAGGAGATGACATACAGGTACATACTAAATACAGGGGAAATGACACACAGGTATATACTATATACAGGGGAGATGACACACAGGTATATACTATATACAGGGGAGATGACACAGGTATATACTATATACAGGAGGAGATGACACACAGCTATATACTATATACAGGTACATACTATATACAGGGGAGATGACACACAGGTATATACTATATACAGGGAAGATGACACACCGGTATATACTATATACAGGAGGAGATGACACACAGGTATATACTATATACTGGAGGAGATGACACACAGGTATATACTATGTACAGGGGAGATGACACACACATATATACGATATACAGGGGAGATGACACACAGGTATATACTATATACAGGAGGAGATGACATACAGGTATATACTATATACAGGAGGAGATGACACACATATATACTATATACAGGGGAGATGACACACAGGTATATACTATATACAGGAGGAGATGACACACAAGTATATACTATATACAGGAGGAGATGACATACAGGTACATACTATATACAGGAGGAGATGACACACAGGTATATACTATATACAGGAGGAGATGACACACAGGTATATACTATATACAGGGGAGATGACACACGTATATACAGGAGGAGATGACACACAGATATATACTATGTAAAGGAGCAGATGACACACGTATATACTATATACAGGAGGAGATGACACACAGGTATATACTATATACAGGAGGAGATGACACACAGGTATATACTATATACATGGGAGATGACACACGTATATACAGGAGGAGATGACACACAGATATATACTATGTAAAGGAGCAGATGACACACGTATATACTATATACAGGAGGAGATGACACACAGGTATATACTATAGACAGGTGGAGATGACATACAGGTGCATACTATATACAGGAGGAGATGACACACAGGTATATACTATGTACAGGAGGAGATGACTTACAGGTATATACTATATACAGGAGCAGATGACACACAGGTATATACTATATACAGGAGGAGATGACTTAGAGGTATATACTGTATACAGGAGATGACATACAGGTGTATACTATATATAAGGGAGATGACAAACATGTATATACTGAGGGGAAAAAGAGGTGTGAGGTGAAAATGAGGGGTGTGAGGTGAAAATGAAAAGGTGTGAGTGCAAAATGAGAGGAGTGAGCGAAAATAGTGGAGTGATCGGAAAATGACAGATGTGAGGTCGAAATGACAAGTGTTGGGGGGAATAAGAGAAGTGAGGGGGAAAACAAGAGGAGTGAGGTGGAAAATGAGAGGTGCAAGGGAGAAAATGAGAGATGTGAGGGGAAAAATGAGAGGCGTGATGGGAAAATAAGAGAAGTGAGGTGCTATAACTAACTACAGATATTTACTATGCCCAGGCAACGCCGGGCTCTTCAGCTAGTATAAACTAATTTTACAAATTACACTCTCCAATGAATCATCTAGGGGTGCAGTGATCATACTGAATCTTATACCATTGAGCAGTGAAGAAAGAATAAATTACATTTTTACCACTAAAATGTTGTTTTAGCCCCAAGTTTTTCATTTTTCTAAGAGTTAATAGGACAATGTTTTACAACAAATTGAGGCCAATTTTTTTCTGTGTGTGCCAATTCCATACATGTAATTGGGATTTTTTTTCAGGCACAGTGCAAGGCTCAGAAGGGAAGGAGCGCCATAATACAGTGCAGATTTTACTGTTAAGGTTTGCAGGTGCCATGACCTACTGGGAGAGAGCCCCTGAGTTGCCAGAACAGCAGAAACCCCGATAAGTGACCACATTTTACAAACTACACCTCTCCACAAATTTACATTTTCACATAAGAAGTGGGTAAACATTTCAACATAATATGTCCCACAATTGCTTCTGAACATGGCAATACTCCATATATGACTCTGCAGTACTGCTTAGCCATATGGGGAGACTTAGGAAGGGACAGAGTGCCATTTGCCTGCTGGAGTGCAGATTTTCCCCTTTGAGAATTTATCTACAGGTGTAGTGACGACTTTGACTCCATGGGTGTTTTCCAGAAATAAGCAGCAATGAATGTTGCCAAGTGAAAATTGCAAACTGCCATTGTAATGACCAGTACGTTGTAGTGACCAGTACTGTATAGTGATTAGTATCTTATTGTAACCAGTACATTATGCCCAGCTCATGCTTCTGGAGGCACGCGCCCGTAAATTAGGCATGCTCTCAAAAATGCCAAACATGTAGTTGCTATATGTGATTTAGGCACATTGTGGGGCTTAGAAGAGAGGGGGAACGTTTGGATTTGGGAGCACTGAATATGCTGAATTTCTTTTGAGGGGTGAGGAGACATTTCGCTTTTTCAGAGCCTTTGTGCTACCACTAATGTGAATGCCCTGCTCTTGGCACTGTGTGCTGGGTGTCAGCTGTCACAATCTGCTGAAACCCGCTGGCAATCTCGTGCATAGCCGGGACGTATCCATACATCCCAGGTAAATAAGTACTAGGTCACAGGGACATATGGATACATCTTGAGTGATTAAGGAGTCAGAGAAATGTGACAAGAACCATGTTACAGTGTATAGAAGAATCACTGAATCCATAAAAAATTTTTAAAGGTTTTTTGTACGTTTAATATATTGGCAAAATGTAACAAGAACTGTGTTACAGTGTATGGATGACTAATTGAATCCCTGAAAAGTTTTGAAAGAGTTTTTCTGTGTTTAATATATCAGCGAAATGTAACAGGAACCATGTTACAGTGCATGAATAAATCCTTCAATCCATAAAAAGTTTTGGAAGGTTTTATTAGAGTTTAATATACAAGCGAAATGTAACAAAAACCACGTTACAATGTATGGATGAATTATTGAATCCATAAACATTGTTTCAAGGTTTAATTTATTTTTATATAATACTGAAATAAGCAGAAAGCACGTAATACTGTAAGGTTGAGTTATTGAATCCAGACAATTTTCTCACTGATTTTTTGTAACGTGATATATACCACATAAATGTACCCAAGAACACTTAATACTCTATGAATGAACAATATAGTACCTACACATTTTTTTGCAATTTTTTGGAGGATCAGATACCACCACAATGCATCCAAGAACACAAAATACTGTATGGATGAGCAATATCCCGTAATAGAAACAAAAAGTTGGAGACAGCCAAACACTGTGCTCATCTATATCTAGCAGACATATAGACAATAAATACAGTGGATGTTGAGCGGTAGGACCCCCAGCGATAAGGTGTATAAATCCTTTTAGTGGGTATGACCACTTGAGGTAGGGATACAGAAAAAACAAGAGTGGCTGTTTCCATAAATCTCATAGAAATGAATGGGTGTTACACATGCAGCATAGCCTAGCCACTGTCAACTGTTTCCAAAGCCCTACCCCCAGCGGTTTAAGTGGGAAACTAACAATCTAACAATCCCATATCAGCCATGAAATGCTGAGACCGGAGTAGCCCTTTAATTATGTTGAGACTAAAACAAAGCTGGATGAATTTATCATAAATTTGAAACATTATTATTGTTAATATCATACCTCCCAACAATTCCTAATTTTGCGGGACAATTGTAAGGTGATGGACAAATGAGACATCCACAGTTTGAGGCTTTATAGAGTGATGGCAAGCAAGCACCACCATCTGCTTGTCAAATGTTGTAGGACAAGAGAAAGTATAAAGAACTGCATCAGCAGAAACTGAAGAGTGATGTGCATGCTCCCTCAGTGAAGAGATTGAGGAAGACACCTGGTCAGGTGATAGTTGTTGCGCAGTTAGTAATTATGAAAACCCCAAAAGGGCAGGAAAGTGGAGGACTCGGCGACGGTGGGCTTGATGTTAGCGGCCATAAAACAGCTGACATCAATCCCACAAATATTAACCTCACTTGCCAATGCCGCAGGACAAGTGGAAGAGTTGGGCAAAGCGCCTGAATTGGTGCATCTAATAGATAGGCTGTTAACTTTGTTATTTTTAAATAAGTTTGAAAAACAGGGTGTGGATTTTTATTTCAAATAAAGGACTTCATTCTATATACATAGTTTTATATACATATGACTAGGGGAAGTCCGTGTTCAGGGTCCATGCCCGAACAGTAGGTGTTTGCTACGAACCCCAAACTTTACTGTTTGGAATCACCTCTCTCTACTAAACATTGACAGAAAGACTGCAGAAACTGGCCCAATAGAGACAGTGATGCACCTCAAATTAAGGTATTAGGACCAAGTCGTCACTGGCAATATTATTTAGTTTATTTGTAATAATAATAGAACAATACTATCTGACTAAAATTGTGGTGATATTCTGTTTAGCCGAATTGCTATAGTCTAAAAAACAGCGTTTGCACCCCTCTATTCTTGATAACCTGCCTTGCTAAAGCTGACAACTGTGGGTTGCAGATCACAGCTGTCAGTTTTGCTTGGCTGGTTATCAAAAATACAGTGGAATCCACGCCATTTATGTTTTAAAATGATTTATTTATAGAGCAGGTGTTGGATGATATCCCATCAGCCGCCGCTTAGTCTCACTGTTATAAGTGGGAGCAGGTGTAGGCTGATGGAATTTGTGGTCCCAACAGCCAACGCTGGTGACTGGATCCAAACTTTTTTGCTGTCACAGCTGTGGGCTCACGCTGTCATCTGACAGTGTGAGAACTGCAGCGCTCTGACCGGTGATAATGATCTTACCGCCGATCAGAGCCATTGGTGTTTCTCGAGCTTTCATGTACATAACATCATGAGAAACAGCTCTTGCTCGGGGTGCCGAACCCAAACAGTAAAACAGACTTGCTTCAGTCTGTGTTTGGGTCTGTGACCAAACAGTATGTGTTTGGTATGAACCAAGAACTTTACTGCTCGGGATCGCCCATCTCTATTCAGTACATTGTAGAGACTCCTTTTGCGGCAATAACAACTGAAAGTTGCTTTGGGTAAGTCTCTATAAGCTTGGATTTTTGTCCATTCCTCAAGGCAATGCAGCTCCAGCTCCTTCAATTTAGATGGCTTCCTCTGGTGAACAGGAATCTTCAAGTCTGACAACAGATTCTCAATTGAATTAAAGTGTGGGATTTGACTAGGCCACTCCAAGACATTTAGACATTTCCCTGTAAACCACTCGAGTGTTACTTTAGCAGTATGCTTTGGGTCATTGTCTTGTTGGAAGATGAACCTCAATCCCAGTCTCAAAGTACTGACAGACTGAAATAGGTTTTGCTCGAGAATATCCCTGTATTTCACACCATCCATCTTACTCTCGATTTGGAGCAATTTTCCTGTCGAAAAACAACCATGTTTAACTGTGGGGATGGTGTCCTTGGGTTGATGAGTTGTGTTGATTTAGTGCCAGACTTAGCATCTACCTTGGTAGTAGTGATGGGCGAGCACTAAGATGCTTGGGTGCTCATTGCACAGTTCGAGCAAATTGAAATACTCAGGTACTCGACACGAGCAACGAGCCCAATGTAAGTCTATGGGAAACCCAAGTATTTGTACTGTGATCCCTCCCGGGGGTCCTATTAAGGTCTAAAAACATCTGAAAATGATGGAAACACTGATTAAATTACACAGGAACATCATGGGGAATGCACCAAAAAACATACGAAAACGAAACGAAAATAGATTTTGCTGGGAAATATGTTAAGGTAATCCTCTCCAGGGTAATAACTTGTATATAAGGTAAAATAATTAACCCCAGACCAAAATGTTCCTCCACCACTTGGACTATGTTCACACGCAGCGTTTTTGATGCATTTTTCAACTTTAACATTGCTTTCAACCAATAAAAATGCATTCACTGGGAAATGTCATTGTAACATTTAACAACCCTAGATTGCCATGTGGCGTGTGACACATAAGGGGACACATCTTGTTTCATTTATGAAGGAGGGACTCTAAAAGTCACAAAGCCTATTTTTAGAGGGGCATCAGGTGGCATTAATATTCTTAAAGGGCCTTTATTAAACAGTGGGTCTCCGATGCTGTTATTGCCTATGCAGTGAGTGACTGGGCTGCCACGAATTATGACGCACCCCAATACCTCTTTCACGAGAAGTACAGGAGGGCTGCCTGAAAAAATGTTGCAGTGAATGCAAGGAATGCCCTGCTATCAAGCCATATGCACCGCAAGAATTCCTTGAACTCAGGTACTGGATGGCCACAGGAAAATGCACTTCACATTAATCATTGTGTAATCCCATACTGTTTTCTTATGTATTGACTACAAGGCCTGCCGTGCTACCAAGTCATATGCACCCAATAGGCCTTTGAACCCAGGCACTGGATGGTCACAGGAAAACGAACTTCACATTATTCACTTGGTCCTGCCATACTGTTTTCTTTATGTATTAACAGCAAGGACTTCCCTGCTACCAAGTCATATGCACCCCAATAAGGCTTTGAACCCAGGTACTTGATGAACACAGGAAAACCCACTTCACATTATTCAGTTGGTCCTGCCATACTGTTTTCTTATGTATTCACAGCATGGACTGCCCTGCTACCAAGTCATATGCACCCCAATAAGCCTTTGACCTCAGGTACTGGATGGCCATAGGAAAACCCACTTCACATTCTTCAGTTGGTCTTGCCATACAGTTTCCTTATGCATTGAAAGCAAAGGCCGCCTTGACCCAATTTTGCAGGCAACACGATCCCCTTTGGAAGAAACATAGAGGAGGGCCTCCTAAAAAAACTGTCCCATTACAAAGGAGCGTGTCTCATAGACTCATAATGTCTATATACTAAGTGCATGGGCTGACAATAATTTCCCCATGGGGGGTACGTTTAAAAAAAAATATTTTATGGACATCAAAGACACCCTTGCCAAAAATTGGAATGGCTGTAGCAGTACAGAACACGTTAACCCTGGTGATCTACTGGTGGTGGATGATGAGACGTTGAGGAAGATATAATTAAAAACTAGGCCCAATGTAAAGGAGCGTGTCTCATAGACTCATAATGTCTATATACTAAGTGCATGGGCTGACAAACATTTCCCCAAGGGGGTACATTTTTAAAAAATATTTTATGGACATCATAGACACCCTTGCCAAAAATTGGACTGGGTGTAGCAGCACAGAACACATTAACCCTGGTGATCTAGTGGCGGATAGAGTTGAGCGACCTTGACCTTTTTAGAGTCGAGCCGGGTTTCGCGAAACCCGACTATCTCAAAAGTCGGGTCGAGTGAAATCGGCCGATTATGACGTAAAGTCGGGATCGACCAAAATACGAAACCCAATGCAAGTCAATGGGGCAGCATAGTCGGCAGTGAGTGGGGGCCAGGAAAACACCTAGAGTGCCCATTTTAATGTCAAAACCATCCATTCTTCTTAACCCCTTTCTGACATCGGACGTACTATCCCGTCCATGTGGGGTGGGCCCCTATGACCATGGACGGGATAGTACGTCCAGCGAGATCGGCGGCGCTCACGGGGGGAGCGCCGCCGAACGCGGCCGGGTGTCAGCTGCCTATCGCAGCTGACATCCGGCACTATGTGCCAGGAGCGGTCACGGACCGCCCCCGGCACATTAACCCCTGGCACACCGCGATCAAAGATGATCGCGATGTGCCGGCGGTGCAGGGAAGCACCGCGCAGGGAGGGGGCTCCCTGCGGGCTTCCCTGAGCCCCCCGCAGCAACGCGATGTGATCGCGTTGCTGCGAGGGTCTTACCTCCCTCCCTCCCTGCTCGAGCCCCGGATCCAAGATGGCCGCGGATCCGGGTCCTGCAGGGAGGGAGGTGGCTTCACAGAGCCTGCTCAGAGCAGGCACTGTGAAGGCTGCAGCGCTGCATGTCAGATCAGTGATCTGACAGAGTGCTGTGCAAACTGTCAGATCACTGATCTGTGATGTCCCCCCCTGGGACAAAGTAAAAAAGTAAAAAAAAAAATTTTCAAATGTGTAAAAAAAAATAAAAAAAAATATTCCAAAATAATGAAAAAAAATATATATATTATTCCCATAAATACATTTCTTTATCTAAATAAAAAAAACAAAACAATAAAAGTACACATATTTAGTATCGCCGCGTCCGTAACAGCCCGACCTATAAAACTGGCCCACTAGTTAACTCCTTCAGTAAACACCGTAAGAAAAAGAAAAAAAAACGAGGCAAAAAACAACGCTTTATTATCATACCGCCGAATAAAAAGTGGAATAACACGCGATCAAAAAGACAGATATAAATAACCATGGTACCGCTGAAAACGTCATCTTGTCCCGCAAAAAATGAGCCACCATACAGCATTATCAGCAAAAAAATAAAAAAGTTATAGTCCTGAGAATAAAGCGATGCAAAAATAATTATTTTTTCTATAAAATAGTTTTTATCGTATAAAAGCGCCAAAACATAAAAAAATGATATAAATGAGGTGTCGCTGTAATCGTACTGACCCGAAGAATAAAACTGCTTTATCAATTTTACCAAACGCGGAACGGTATAAACGCCTCCCCCAAAAGAAATTCATGAATAGCTGGTTTTTGGTCATTCTGCCTCACAAAAATCGGAATAAAAAGCGATCAAAAAATGTCACGTGCCCGAAAATGTTACCAATAAAAACGTCAACTCGTCCCGCAAAAAACAAGACCTCACATGACTCTGTGGACCAAAATATAGAAAAATTATAGCTCTCAAAATGTGGTAACGCAAAAAATATTTTTTGCAATAAAAAGCGTCTTTCAGTGTGTGACGGCTGCCAATCATAAAAATCCGCTAAAAAACCCGCTATAAAAGAAAATCAAACCCCCCTTCATCACCCCCTTAGTTAGGGAAAAATTAAAAAAATGTATTTATTTCCATTTTCCCATTAGGGCTAGGGTTAGAGTTAGGGCTAGGGTTAGGGCTAAGGTTAGGGCTAGGGTTAGGGCTAGGGCTAGGGTTAGGGTTAGGGTTAGGGTTAGGGCTAGGGTTAGGGCTAGGGCTAGGGCTAGGGTTAGGGTTAGGGTTAGGGTTAGGGCTAGGGTTAGGGCTAGGGTTAGGGTTAGGGTTAGGGCTAGGGTTAGGGTTAGGGTTAGGGCTAGGGTTAGGGCTAGGGTTAGGGTTAGGGTTGGGGCTACAGTTTGGGTTGGGGCTAAAGTTACAGTTAGGGTTTAGATTACATTTACGGTTGGGAATAGGGTTGGGATTAGGGTTAGGGGTGTGTCTGGGTTAGAGGTGTGGTTAGGGTTACTGTTGGGATTAGGGTTAGGGATGTGTTTGGATTAGGGTTTCAGTTATAATTGTGGGGTTTCCACTGTTTAGGCACATCAGGGGCTCTCCAAACGCGACATGGCGTCCGATCTCAATTCCAGCCAATTCTGTGTTGAAAAAGTAAAACAGTGCTTCTTCCCTTCCGAGCTCTCCCGTGTGCCCAAACAGGGGTTTACCCCAACATATGGGGTATCAGCGTACTCAGGACAAATAGGACAACAACTTTTGGGGTCCAATTTCTCCTGTTACCCTTGGGAAAATACAAAACTCGGGGCTAAAACATATTTTATGTGCGAAAAAAAAGGATTTTTTATTTTCACGGCTCTGCGTTATAAACTGTAGTGAAACACTTGGGGGTTCAAAGTTCTCACAACACATCTAGATTAGTTCCCTGGGGGGTCTAGTTTCCAATATGGGGTCACTTGTGGGGGGTTTCTACTGTTTAGGTACATTAGGGGTTCTGCAAACGCAATGTGACGTCTGCAGACCATTCCATCTAAGTCTGCATTCCAAATGGCGCTCCTTCCCTTCCGAGCCCTCCCATGCGCTCAAACGGTGGTTTCCCCCAACATACGGGGTATCAGCGTACTCAGGACAAATTGGACAACAACTTTTGGGGTCGAATTTCTCCTCTTACCCTCGGGAAAATACAAAACTGGGGGCTAAAAATAATTTTGGGGGGAAAGATTTTTTTTTACATTTTCACGGCTCTGCGTTACAAACTGTAGTGAAACACTTGGGGGTTCAAAGCTATCACAACACATCTAGATGAGTTCCTTAGGGGGTCTAGTTTCCAAAATGGTGTCACTTGTGGGAGGTTTCTACTGTTTAGGTACATTAGGGGCTCTGCAAATGCAATGTGACACCTGCAGACCATTCCATCTAAGTCCTCATTCCAAATGGAGCTCCTTCCCTTCCAAGCCCTCCCATGCGCCCAAACAGTGGTTCTCCCCCACATATGGGGTATCAGCGCACTCAGGACAAATTGGACAACAAATTGTGGGGTCGAATTTCTCCTGTTACCCTCGGGAAAATACAAAACTGGGGGCTAAAAAATAATTTTTGTGGGAAAAAATTTTTGTTTTATTTTTACGGCTCTCCATTATAAACTTCTGTGAAGCCCTTGGTGAGTCAAAGCGCTCAGCACACATCTAGATAAGTTCCTAAGGGGGTCTACTTTCCAAAATGGTGTCACTGGTGGGGGGTTTCTACTGTTTAGGTACATTAGGGGCTCTGCAAACGCAATGTAACACCTGCAGACCATTCCATCTAAGTCTGCATTCAAATGGCACTCCTTCCCTTCTGAGCCCTCCCATGTGCCCAAACAGTGGTTCCCCCCACATATGGTGTATCATCGCACTCAGGACAAATTGGGCAACAAATTTTGGGGTCCAATTTCTCCTGTTACCCTCAGGAAAATACAAAACTGGGGGCTAAAAAAATAATTTTTGTGGGAAAAAAATTTTGTTTTATTTTTACGGCTCTGCATTATAAACTTCTGTGAAGCACTTGGTGGGTCAAAGTGCTCACCACACCTCTAGATAAGTTGCTTAGGGGGTCTACTTTCCAAAATGGTGTCATTTGTGGGGGGTTTCAATGTTTAGGCACATCAGTGGCTCTTCAAACGCAACATGGCGTTCTATCTCAATTCCTGTCAATTTTGCTTTGAAAAGTCAAACGGCGCTCCTTCCCTTCCGAGCTCTCCCATCCGCCCAAACAGTGGTTTACCCCCACATATGGGGTATCAGCGTATTCAGGACAAATTGTACAACAACTTTTGGGGTCCAATTTCTTCTCTTACCCTTGGGAAAATAAAAAATTGGGGGCGAAAAGATAATTTTTGTGAAAAAATATGATTTTTTATTTTTACGGTTCTACATTATAAACTTCTGTGAAGCACTTGGTGGGTCAAAGTGCTCACCACACCTCTAGATAAGTTCCTTAGGGGGTCTACTTTCCAAAATGGTATCACTTGTGGGGGGTTTCAATGTTTAGGCACATCAGTGGCTCTTCAAACGCAACATGGCGTCCCATCTCAATTCCTGTCAATTTTGCATTGAAAAGTCAAACGGCGCTCCTTCCCTTCCGAGCTCTCCCATCCGCCCAAACAGTGGTTTACCCCCACATATGGGCTATCAGCATACTCACGACAAATTGTACAACAACTTTTGGGGTCCAATTTCTTCTCTTACCCTTGGGAAAATAAAAAATTGGGGGCGAAAAGATAATTTTTGTGAAAAAATATGATTTTTTATTTTTACGGTTCTACATTATAAACTTCTGTGAAGCACTTGGTGGGTCAAAGTGCTCACCACACCTCTAGATAAGTTCCTTAGGGGGTCTACTTTCAAAAATAGTGTCAATTGTGGGGTTTTCAATGTTTAGCCACATCAGGGGCTCTCCAAACGAAATATGGCGTCCCATCTCAATTCCAGTCAATTTTGCATTGAAAAGTCAAATGGCACTCCTTCGCTTCAGAGCTCTGCCATGCGCCCAAACAGTGGTTTACCCCCACATGTGGGGTATTGGCATACTCAGGACAAATTGTACAACAATGTTTGGGGTCCATTTTCTCCTGTTACCCTTGGTAAAATAAAACAAATTGGAGCTGAATTAAATTTTTTGTGAAAAAAAGTTAAATGTTCATTTTTATTTAAACATTTAAAAAATTCCTGTGAAGCACCAGAGGGGTTAATAAACTTCTTGAATATGGTTTTGAGCACCTTGAGGGGTGTAGTTTTTAGAATGGTGTCACACTTCGGTATTTTCTATCATATAGACCCCTCAAAATGACTTCAAATGAGATGTGGTCCCAAAAATAAAATGGTGTTGTAGAAATGAGAAATTGCTGGTCAAATTTTAACCCTTATAACTCCCTAACAAAAAAAAATTTTGGTTCCAAAATTGTGCTGATGTAAAGTAGACATGTGGGAAATGTTACTTATTAAGTATTTTGTGTGACATATCTCTGT
Source organism: Ranitomeya imitator (assembly GCF_032444005.1). Lineage (NCBI taxonomy): Eukaryota > Metazoa > Chordata > Amphibia > Anura > Dendrobatidae > Ranitomeya > Ranitomeya imitator. The sequence goes on from NC_091285.1 coordinate 548,474,523, forward strand.
GATTTAATTGCATAAAAATTCAAAGTTGGAAAATTGCGAAATTTTCATAATTTTCGCCAAATTTCCGTTTTTTTCACAAATAAACGCAGGTACTATCAAAGAATTTTTACCATTGTCATGAAGTACAATATGTCACGAGAAAACAATGTCAGAATCACCAGGATCCATTAAAGCGTTCCAGAGTTATAACCTCATAAAGGGACAGTGGTCAGAATTGTAAAAATTGGCCCGGTCATTAACGTGCAAACCACCCTTGGGGGTAAAGGGGTTAATGAAGCTTGTCAAGCGTAATTTACCTTATAATAATTGGAAGGCATTTGAAATTGGGGGTCATTTGGCTAAAGTTGTGGTGGGTAGGGCTGGTTCAAGTAATTAGTGGGCCCAGGAAATCTGGACCACGTCACGGCAGTGGAGCAGGGAGAGGTAAGTATTTCAACTTTGCAAGTGCTGTGAACCTGAGCAAGCAGGGGGGGCCCACTCGTTGGCATTGGCACTGGCACAGGGCCCCTCAAAGTACAGCGGTGTGTTTGCACGGCGGGGGCGCCTCCCACCGGCAGCAACACTTTTGCGTACTATGAGAGGCCCTGTGCCAGTGACGTCACCAACTAGTATTCCTCCCCCCACCTGATGAAGGAACCTGCACTTTCATCTGCACCTTCCTCTTTGTCCCCGTGTAAGGTGGTATGGTATGGGGGAAGAGCAACCTGACCTTCAGCAGGGTCACAATGTTGTTGTGTAGCGTGCACGGGGAATGTTGCGTTATGGGTCAATGTACCAGCAGACTCATCTATCACTGGCTGGGCAATGGGCAGGATGAGGAGGAAACACAGATATAGGCCCAAATAATAAAGTGGGCTAAATGCAGTTCAAAATTGGTAACACAGGAATAACCAGGGGGCATTGCAGTGGAGGACAACTGGAATGAGAGGCTGACACAGAGAGTAGGCCCAAATCAGTAAGTAGTCGAAATGCAGTTCAAAATTGGCAACCGTAGTAAACAGGCGGCACAGCTTTGTTCAGTGGAGGAGAACAGCAACGAGTGGCAGACACCGATAGTAGGCCCCAACCCAACTAGTAGGCCAAATGCAGTCTAACATTAACAACTACTTAACGAGCGCCTGAAAACGGAATTTCAGGACAGGATACCAGGAGAACAGCAAGGAGCGGCAGACACTGTTAGTAGGCCCCAAACCAACTAGTACGCCAAATGCAGTTGTTCCATTTAACCACAATTTAGCGAGAGCCTGAAGATAGAAGCTCAGGAAAGGCAACCTGGAGAACACCTTGGAGTGGAACACACCATCTCTCTCCACCCCATACCCATTTTGTAGGCCTAATGCTGTGTAGTTTTCTACAACTACTAAACGAGAGTCGGAAGATCGAAGCAATGGCGAGGAAACCTGGAGAACACCTTGGAGTGTAACACACCATCTCTCTCCACCCCATACCCATTTTGTAGGCCTAATGCTGTGTAGTTTTCTACAACTACTAAACGAGAGTCGGAAGACCGAAGCAATGGCAAGGCAACCTGGGGAACACCTTGGAGTGTAACACACCATCTCTCTCCACCCGATACCCATTTTGTAGGCCTAATGCAGTGTAGTTTTCTACAACTACTAAACGAGAGTCGGAAGATCGAAGCAATGGCGAGGAAACCTGGAGAACACCTTGGAGTGTAACACACCATCTCTCTCCACCCCATACCCATTTTGTAGGCCTAATGCTGCGTAATATAACAGCAAGGACAGTACTTCCAATAACCAATAATTCCCAGTCTAGCAGCGGGTTAAAGGGTAAATATAAAACTTAACTTTTACTTAGATCCTTATAAAACTCACAAACAGAAACCAAAAGTGAAACACAAGTGCCAGTGTTTTTAAAAAGCCGAGAACGACCACAAAAAACACACAACAAACTACAGGTAAAAACCAAATACAACGATGTTTGTAGATCACTCATATGTTTAGGGCATTGTTACCCATATGGTGCTACAACAATAGATGAGCAAGCTCAGCAGGTAATAGAAGGCGGGCCGCACCCCAACCTTTTAGATTCAAACCCACCAATAGTACCAGAATACATATATGCCTCAAAAAAATAGATACATATAGGCATATGTTCAATGGGTATCTATGCGTGGATACATATATTAGCAGCGTTCTATTTTATACTCATCCTGTGGGACCAATGCTCTCAGCGATGCCCCTCTCACAGAGTTTCCGGGACTTTGATGCGGATCATGCCATACTATCCATTAATCCCGGAAGAGGTCAATGTCTCCCGACGCGTTTCTTTTTTCAAATCATCAGGGGAGTGATGACATATATTCTCTCATATACATATACATGAGAAAATATATGTCATCACTCCCCTGATGATTTGAAAAAAGAAACGCGTCGGGAGACATAGACCTCTGCCGGGATTAATGGATAGTATGGCATGATCCGCATCAAAGTCCCGGAAACTCTGTGAGAGGGGCATCGCTGAGAGCATTGGTCCCACAGGATGAGTATAAAATAGAACGCTGCTAATATATGTATCCACGCATAGATACCCATTGAACATATGCCTATATGTATCTATTTTTTTGAGGCATATATGTATTCTGGTACTATTGGTGGGTTTGAATCTAAAAGGTTGGGGTGCGGCCCGCCTTCTATTACCTGCTGAGCTTGCTCATCTATTGTTGTAGCACCATATGGGTAACAATGCCCTAAACATATGAGTGATCTACAAACATCGTTGTATTTGGTTTTTACCTGTAGTTTGTTGTGTGTTTTTTGTGGTCGTTCTCGGCTTTTTAAAAACACTGGCACTTGTGTTTCACTTTTGGTTTCTGTTTGTGAGTTTTATAAGGATCTAAGTAAAAGTTAAGTTTTATATTTACCCTTTAACCCGCTGCTAGACTAATGCTGTGTAGTTTTCTACAACTACTAAATGAGAGTCGGAAGACTGAAGCAATGGCAAGGCAACCTGGGAACACCTTGGAGTGTAACACACCATCTCTCTCCACCCGATACCCATTTTGTAGGCCTAATGCAGTGTAGTTTTCTACAACTACTAAACGAGAGTCGGAAGATCGAAGCAATGGCGAGGAAACCTGGAGAACACCTTGGAGTGTAACACACCATCTCTCTCCACCCGATACCCATTTTGTAGGCCTAATGCAGTGTAGTTTTCTACAACTACTAAACGAGAGTCGGAAGATCGAAGCAATGGCGAGGAAACCTGGAGAACACCTTGGAGTGTAACACACCATCTCTCTCCACCCCATACCCATTTTGTAGGCCTAATGCTGTGTAGTTTTCTACAACTACTAAACGAGAGTCGGAAGACCGAAGCAATGGCAAGGCAACCTGGAGAACACCTTGGAGTGTAACACACCATCTCTCTCCACCCGATACCCATTTTGTAGGCCTAATGCAGTGTAGTTTTCTACAACTACTAAACGAGAGTCGGAAGATCGAAGCAATGGCGAGGAAACCTGGAGAACACCTTGGAGTGTAACACACCATCTCTCTCCACCCCATACCCATTTTGTAGGCCTAATGCTGTGTAGTTTTCTACAACTACTAAACGAGAGTCGGAAGACCGAAGCAATGGCAAGGCAACCTGGGGAACACCTTGGAGTGTAACACACCATCTCTCTCCACCCCATACCCATTTTGTAGGCCTAATGCAGCTTACTTTCCGACAACTACTAAACGAGAGCATGAAGATCGAAGCTCAGGAAAGGCAACCTGGGGAACACCTTAGAGTGTAACACACCCTCTCTCTACACCACGGAAGGGCTGATTCTTAGGAAGGAAGGCTGTCGGAAAGAAGCAGGGCGCGTCCGAGGGTGATTATATTCTTATTAGGTATATACTCACCCTCGGACGCGCCCTGCTTCTTTATTTGTAATGAATGTTTATTTGCAATGAGGTTTTGACTTACTCTATTTTTTTGGTAAATAATGATTTTGTTATTTTCATTGTTTTGCATCTTCTTGGCAATAATATAAAGAAGACGCGACAGGACAACACTCGGTGGATGCCATATCTGTGTTTTAAATTGAAAAAAACTTTCAGTTAACTACTTGCAGGAGAAAGTTATTGTAGCTGGTGGCCATTTTTAGTACTGTACCAGATTTTTGTTGTATGTGTTTGTTTTTAATGTTAAAATGTCTGCATTTGATATCTCTCCAGTATTTTTATATTTTCTGATGTTGGTTCAAGGGGTACACGGGCAGCAGTAGACAGGTCAGTGGAGGCCTAGTGGAAGGAGGGACCGCAGACAGGCTTCGAAGCCCTAACATAATAAATTGGGCTGGCTGTAGGCAATTTAAAATTGGTTCCAGGGGAACCCGGGCAGCAGTAGACAGGTCAGTGGAGGCCTAGTGGAAGGAGGGACCGCAGACAGGCTTCGAAGCCCTAACATAATAAATTGGGCTGGCTGTAGGCAATTTAAAATTGGTTCCAGGGGAACCCGGGCAGCAGTAGACAGGTCAGTGGAGGCCTAGTGGAAGGAGGGACCGCAGACAGGCTTCGAAGCCCTAACATAATAAATTGGGCTGGCTGTAGGCAATTTAAAATTGGTTCCAGGGGAACCCGGGCAGCAGTAGACAGGTCAGTGGAGGCCTAGTGGAAGGAGGGACCGCAGACAGGCTTCGAAGCCCTAACATAATAAATTGGCCTGGCTGTAGGCAATTTACAATTGGTTCCAGGGGAACACGGGCAGCAGTGGCCTGGTCAGTGTAGTAGTAGTAGTGGAAAAACGGGCCGCAGACAGGCTTCGAAGGCCTAACATAACAAAAATTGGGATGTAGGCAATTTACAATTGGTTCCAGGGGAACACGGGCAGCAGTAGACAGGTCAGTGGAGGCCTAGTGGAAGGAGGGACCGCAGACAGGCTTCGAAGCCCTAACATAATAAATTGGCCTGGCTGTAGGCAATTTACAATTGGTTCCAGGGGAACACGGGCGGCAGTAGACAGGTCAGTGGAGGCCTAGTGGAAGGAGGGACCGCAGACAGGCTTCGAAGCCCTAACATAATAAATTGGGCTGGCTGTAGGCAATTTAAAATTGGTTCCAGGGGAACCCGGGCAGCAGTAGACAGGTCAGTGGAGGCCTAGTGGAAGGAGGGACCGCAGACAGGCTTCGAAGCCCTAACATAATAAATTGGGCTGGCTGTAGGCAATTTAAAATTGGTTCCAGGGGAACCCGGGCAGCAGTAGACAGGTCAGTGGAGGCCTAGTGGAAGGAGGGACCGCAGACAGGCTTCGAAGCCCTAACATAATATATTGGGCGGGCTGTAGGCAATTTAAAATTGGTTCCAGGGGAACCCAGGCAGCAGTAGACAGGTCAGTGGAGGCCTAGTGGAAGGAGGGACCGCAGACAGGCTTCGAAGCCGTAACATAATAAATTGGGCTGGCTGTAGGCAATTTAAAATTGGTTCCAGGGGAACCCGGGCAGCAGTAGACAGGTCAGTGGAGGCCTAGTGGAAGGAGTGACCGCAGACAGGCTTCGAAGGCCTAACATAAGAAAAATGTCAATACAATGGTATTGACTGTGCCAGGCATTGAAGGATGTCAGCGCATAGACTAAACATTGGTGGAGCTGTGAGAGAAAATTTTGCAAGTGGTAGAGCACTGTTTGACCTGGGGGGGGGACTGTCTTGTGGCCGGCGGTACAGGCCCAGGGCCCCTCATATTACAACGGTGTGTCTGACGTTGGGTGCGCACCACCACCGCCAGACACTTTATTGTACTATGAGGGACCTAGTGGCAGTGCCGTCGACCAAAAGCGGGCACACCCACCTCTTCAGACAAACAGTACTCTCACGGGTGCTGGTGCCAAGTGGCGATACCACGGCCCCGTGTGGGGACTTTGGCCATTTAGGGAGGTGTTAACATGTCGGATGCTAGACAATCAGGTGCTGCAAATTACGAGATTGGAAAAGTCGTTCAGAATAGTCCACAGGCAAGACCTTTACATAGGAAAGCTAGGTGTCAGCCGGGCAAGGTGGGGCAAAAGATTTCGAAATCCAGTTGTGGTTCATTTTAATGAAGGTTAGATCATCTACATTTTGGGTAGCCAGACGAGTCCTTTTTTCTGTTAGTATTGAACCTGCAGCACTGAATACTCTTTCTGATAGGACACTAGCTGCCGGGCAAGCAAGCTCCTGCAATGCATATTCTGCCAATTCTGGCCAGGTGTCTAATTTTGATGCCCAGTAATCAAATGGGAATGACGGTTGAGGGAGAACGTCGATAAGGGATGAAAAATAGTTAGTAACCATACTGGACAAATGTTGTCTCCTGTCACTTTGAATTGATGCTGCAGTACCTGTCCTGTCTGCGGTCATAGCAAAATCACTCCACAACCTGGTCAGAAAACCCCTCTGGCCAACGACACTTCTGATTTCTGCCCCTCTAACACCTCTGGTCTGCTGGCCCCTGCAGCTCGTGTTAGAACGATCACGGGCGCTGTGTGCAGGGAATGCCAGAAGCAAACGGTCAACAAGAGTTGATTGTTTGGTTGCTAATATTAGTTCCAAGTTCTCATGTGGCATTATATTTTGCAATTTGCCTTTATAGCGAGGATCAAGGAGGCAGGCCAACCAGTAATCGTCATCGTTCATCATTTTTGTTATGCGTGTGTCCCTTTTGAGGATACGTAAGGCATAATCCGCCATGTGGGCCAAAGTTCCAGTTCTCAAATCTGTGGTTGTGCTTGGTTGAGGGGCAGTTTCAGGCAAATCCACGTCACTTGTGTCCCTCCAAAAACCAGAACCCGGCCTTGCCGCGCCAACAATTTCCACTGGCCCCGGAAAAGATTCCTCATTAAAAATATAATCATCCCCATCATCCTCCTCGTCCTCCTCCTCCTCTTCGCCCGCTACCTCGTCCTGTACACTGCCCTGGCCAGACAATGGCTGACTGTCATCAAGGCTTTCCTCTTCCTCAGCTGCAGACGCCTGATCCTTTATGTGCGTCAAACTTTGCATCAGCAGACGCATTAGGGGGATGCTCATGCTTATTATGGCGTTGTCTGCACTAACCAGCCGTGTGCATTCCTCAAAACACTGAAGGACTTGACACATGTCTTGAATCTTCGACCACTGCACACCTGACAACTCCATGTCTGCCATCCTACTGCCTGCCCGTGTATGTGTATCCTCCCACAAAAACATAACAGCCCACCTCTGTTCACACAGTCTCTGAAGCATGTGCAGTGTTGAGTTCCACCTTGTTGCAACGTCTATGATTAGGCGATGCTGGGGAAGGTTCAAAGAACGCTGATAGGTCTGCATACGGCTGGAGTGTACGGGCGAACGGCGGATATGTGAGCAAAGTCCACGCACTTTGAGGAGCAGGTCGGATAACCCCGGATAACTTTTCAGGAAGCACTGCACCACCAGGTTTAAGGTGTGAGCCAGGCAAGGAATGTGTTTCAGTTGGGAAATGGAGATGGCAGCCATGAAATTCCTTCCGTTATCACTCACTACCTTGCATGCCTCAAGATCTACAGTGCCCAGCCACGACTGCGTTTCTTTCTGCAAGAACTCGGACAGAACTTCAGCGGTGTGTCTGTTGTCGCCCAAACACTTCATAGCCAATACAGCCTGCTGACGTTTGCCAGTAGATGCCCCATAATGGGAGACCTGGTGTGCAACAGTGGCAGCTGCGGATGGAGTGGTTGTGCGACTGCGGTCTGTGGACGAGGTCTCGCTTCTGCAGGAGGACGAGGAGGAGGAGGAGGGGGTGCGAATGGCTACAGCCAACTGTTTCCTAGACCGTGGGCTAGGCAGAACTGTCCCAAACTTGCTGTCCCCTGTGGACCCTGCATCCACCACATTTACCCAGTGTGCCGTGATGGACACGTAACGTCCCTGGCCATGCCTACTGGTCCATGCATCTGTTGTCAGGTGCACCTTTGTGCTCACAGATTGCCTGAGTGCATGGACGATGCGCTCTTTAACATGCTGGTGGAGGGCTGGGATGGCTTTTCTGGAAAAAAAAGTGTCGACTGGGTAGCTCGTAGCGTGGTACAGCGTAGTCCATCAGGGCTTTGAAAGCTTCGCTTTCAACTAACCGGTAGGGTTGAGCGAAACGGGTCGAACATTTTCAAAAGTCGCCGACTTTTGGCTAAGTCGGGGTTTCATGAAACCCGATCCGACCCCTGTGCGGGGTCGGCCATGCGGTACGCGACTTTCGCGCCAAAGTCGCGTTTCAATGACGCGAAAAGCGCCATTTCTCAGCCAATGAAGGTAAACGCAGAGTGTGGGCAGCGTGATGACATAGGTCCTGGTCCCCACCATCTTAGAGAAGGGCATTGCAGTGATTGGCTTGCTGTCTGCGACGTCACAGGGGCTATAAAGAGGCGTTCCCGCCGACCGCCATCTTACTGCTGCTGATCTGAGCTTAGGGAGAGGTTGCTGCCGCTTTGTCAGAAGCAGGGATAGCGTTAGGCAGGGTCCATTAACCACAAAACCGCTTGTGCTGCAGCGATTTGCACTGTCCAACACCACCCTCGGTGTGCAGGGACAGTGGAAGTTTTTTTTTTTTTTTTTTTCCCCTCAGCGCTGTAGCTCATTGGGCTGCCCTAGAAGGCTCCCTGATAGCTGCATTGCTGTGTGTACGCCGCTGTGCAAACCAACTGCTTTTTTCAAAGCACAAATCCTCTTGTTCCTTCCTTTCTGCACAGCTATCTTTTTTGTTTGTCCACACTTTTTATTTCATTTGTGCATCAGTCCACTCCTTATTGCTGCCTGCCATACCTGGCTGAGATTACTGCAGGCAGGGAGATAGTAGCTGCCTGCCATACCTGGCTGAGATTACTGCAGGCAGGGAGATAGTAATTGTAGGACATTCCCTGTTTTTTTTTTTTTTTTTTTTTTGGTGGGAGATTAAGATTGGCAATTTGGCATTTCTGCTAGAGTGCCATCCCTGTGTGTGCCATCTCTCTCACATAGTGGGCCATAGAAAGCCTTTTCATTTTTCTGTATTTTTTTTTGTGGGGTGTATAAATTCTCCCTGATAAAAATACAGTGGGAGATTAATATTGGCCTTTGGGCTTGTGTGCCAGTCCTGAGTGTGCCATCTCTCTCACAAATAGTGGGCCATAGAAAGCCTATTTATTTTTTTTTTTGGTTTTATAAATTCTCCCTGAAAAAAAGGGAGATTAATATTGGCCTCTGGGCTTGTGTGCCAGTCCTGAGCGTGCCATCTGTGCCAGCCCTGAGCGTGCCATCTCTCTCACAAATAGTGGGCCATAGAAAGCCTATTTAATTTTTTTTTTTGTTTTATAAATTTTCCCTGAAAAAAGGGAGATTAATATTGGCCTCTGGGCTTGTGTGCCAGTTGTGAGCGTGCCATCTGTGCCAGTCCTGAGCGTGCCATCTCTCTCACAAATAGTGGGCCATAGAAAGCCTATTTAAATATTTTTTTGGTTTTATAAATTCTCCCAGAAAAAAAGGGAGATTAATATTGGCCTCTGGGCTTGTGTGCCAGTCCTGAGCGTGCCATCTGTGCCAGCCAGCCCTGAGCGTGCCATCTCTCTCACAAATAGTGGGCCATAGAAAGCCTATTTAATTTTTTTTTTTGTTTTATCAATTTTCCCTGAAAAAAGGGAGATTAATATTGGCCTCTGGGCTTGTGTGCCAGTTGTGAGCGTGCCATCTGTGCCAGTCCTGAGCGTGCCATCTCTCTCACAAATAGTGGGCCATAGAAAGCCTATTTAAATATTTTTTTGGTTTTATAAATTCTCCCAGAAAAAAAGGGAGATTAATATTGGCCTCTGGGCTTGTGTGCCAGTCCTGAGCGTGCCATCTGTGCCAGCCAGCCCTGAGCGTGCCATCTCTCTCACAAATAGTGGGCCATAGAAAGCCTATTTAATTTTTTTTTTGTTTTATCAATTTTCCCTGAAAAAAGGGAGATTAATATTGGCCTCTGGGCTTGTGTGCCAGTTGTGAGCGTGCCATCTGTGCCAGTCCTGAGCGTGCCATCTCTCTCACAAATAGTGGGCCATAGAAAGCCTATTTAAATATTTTTTTGGTTTTATAAATTCTCCCAGAAAAAAAGGGAGATTAATATTGGCCTCTGGGCTTCTGTGCCAGTCCTGAGCGTGCCATCTGTGCCAGTCCTGAACGTCCCATCTCTCTCACAAATAGTGGGCCATAGAAAGCCTATTTTATTTTTTTTTTGGGTTTTAGAAATTCTCCCTGAAAAAAGGGAGATTAATATTGGCCTCTGGGCTTGTGTGCCAGTTGTGAGCGTGCCATCTGTGCCAGTCCTGAGCGTGCCATCTCTCTCACAAATAGTGGGCCATAGAAAGCCTATTTAAATATTTTTTTGGTTTTATAAATTCTCCCAGAAAAAAAGGGAGATTAATATTGGCCTCTGGGCTTCTGTGCCAGTCCTGAGCGTGCCATCTGTGCCAGTCCTGAGCGTCCCATCTCTCTCACAAATAGTGGGCCATAGAAAGCCTATTTTATTTTTTTTTTGGGTTTCAGAAATTCTCCCTGGAAAAAAAAAGGGAGATTAATATTGCCCTTTGGGCTTGTGTGCCAGTACTAAGCGTTCCATCTCTCTCTCTCTCTCAGTCAGTGGGCCATAGAACGCATATTTTTGGTTTTATTTGTTTTCTAAATTCTCCCTGAAAAAATCATTTTATTTTATTTGGTTTCTAAATTCTTCCTGATAAAATCATATTTTTTTTATTATTTTTATTTCTAAAGTCTCCCTGAAAAAAAAAAAAAAAAAACAACCAAAAAAACAGTGGGAGATTAATATTGGCCTTTCTGCTTGTGTGCCAGTCTTGACTCCTGGGTGTGCCATCTCTCTCTCTCTCTCTCTCTCTCTCTCTCCAATTGTGGTCCATAGAAAGCCTATATTTTTTTTCCTTGATTTGGGTTCTAAAATCTACCAGAGAAAATAACTACATCAATCATTGGTAGAAAAATATTGGCCTCTGGGTTTGTGTGCCACTCCTGACTCCTGTGTGCGTCATCTCTCAGTCAGTGGGCCATAGAACGCCTATTTTTGGTTTTATTTGTTTTCTAAATTCTCCCTGAAAAAATCATTTTATTTTATTTGGTTTCTAAATTCTTCCTGATAAAATCATATTTTTTTTATTATTTTTTTTTCTAAAGTCTCCCTGAAAAAAAAAAAAAAAAACAGTGGGAGATTAATATTGGCCTTTCTGCTTGTGTGCCAGTCTTGACTCCTGGGTGCGTCATCTCTCAGTCAGTGGGCCATAGAACGCCTATTTTTGGTTTTATTTGTTTTATAAATTCTCCCTGAAAAAATCATTTTATTTTATTTGGTTTCTAAATTCTTCCTGATAAAATCATATTTTTTTTATTATTTTTTTTTCTAAAGTCTCCCTGAAAAAAAAAAAAAAAAAACAACCAAAAAAAACAGTGGGAGATTAATATTGGCCTTTCTGCTTGTGTGCCAGTCTTGACTCCTGGGTGCGTCATCTCTCAGTCAGTGGGCCATAGAACGCCTATTTTTGGTTTTATTTGTTTTATAAATTCTCCCTGAAAAAATCATTTTATTTTATTTGGTTTCTAAATTCTTCCTGATAAAATCATATTTTTTTTATTATTTTTTTTTCTAAAGTCTCCCTGAAAAAAAAAAAAAAAAAAACAACCAAAAAAAACAGTGGGAGATTAATATTGGCCTTTCTGCTTGTGTGCCAGTCTTGACTCCTGGGTGTGCCATCTCTCTCTCTCTCTCTCTCTCTCTCTCTCTCTCTCTCTCTCTCTCTCTCCAATTGTGGTCCATAGAAAGCCTATATTTTTTTTCCTTGATTTGGGTTCTAAAATCTACCAGAGAAAATAACTACATCAATCATTGGTAGAAAAATATTGGCCTCTGGGTTTGTGTGCCACTCCTGACTCCTGTGTGCGTCATCTCTCAGTCAGTGGGCCATAGAACGCCTATTTTTGTTTTTATTTGTTTTATAAATTCTCCCTGAAAAAATCATTTTATTTTATTTGGTTTCTAAATTCTTCCTGATAAAATCATATTTTTTTTATTATTTTTTTTTCTAAAGTCTCCCTGAAAAAAAAAAAAAAAAAAAAAAAAAAAAACAGTGGGAGATTAATATTGGCCTTTCTGCTTGTGTGCCAGTCTTGACTCCTGGGTGTGCCATCTCTCTCTCTCTCTCTCTCCAATTGTGGTCCATAGAAAGCCTACATTTTTTTTCCTTGATTTGGGTTCCAAAATCTACCAGAGAAAATAACTCCATCAATCATTGGTAGAAAAATATTGGCCTCTGGGCTTGTGTGCCACTCCTGATTCCTGTGTGCGTCATCTCTCACTCAGTGGCCCATAGAAAGCATATAGTTTGTTACATTTGTTTTCTAAATTCTCCCTGCAAAAATCTATTTTTTTTTTTTTGGGGGGTTTCTAAAGTGTTCCTGAAAAAAATAAAAATAAAAAAAAAATAATAGTGTGACATTAATATTAACATTTGTGCTTCAGTGACAGTCCTGCGTGTGGGGCATCTCTCTAATTTGCAGCCACCAAAAAAAGAGTGTGTAACATTGGGCCTGATTTTCGCTGTGGTCTCACCAACCTGTAAAGGGGTAGCTAAATCATACTGAAGTTATAGCTCACCGTGTAAGTTGTGTGACTGCAACAAATAACGTTAGTTTGGTTACGTTTTTAAAACAATGAGGAAGTCTAGTGGAAGAGGTCGTGGCCGGGGGCGTTCATTGTCAGCTGGTAATGAGGGTAGTGGTAGTGGTGGAGCATCAGGTGGTCGTGGGGGAAAAAATATTGCACCTAAGTCTGGAGCTGTGGAGCCAGGTTCGTCGTCCGGCTACACAAGGCCTCGAACGCTCCCTTTTCTGGGATTAGGAAAACCGCTTTTAAAGCCGGAGCAGCAAGAGCAAGTTTTGGCTTATCTTGCTGACTCAGCCTCTAGCTCTTTTGCCTCATCTCGTGAAACTGGTAAAAGTAAAAGCAGCGCGTCGTTAGTGGATGTTCACGGTCAGGGACAAGTCACTTCCTTGTCCTCTTCAGCAAAAACAACAACAGAGAAGAATGCAGCAGGCGACACAACGGGTTACTCCATGGAGCTCTTTACACATACCGTCCCTGGCTTAGAAAGTGAAGCAGTTAACAGTCCATGCCCATTACAAATTGAATCTGACATGGAGTGCACTGACGCACAGCCACAGCCAGACTACTATGCTGGTCCTTTGACTCAGACCACAACATTGCCCTCGCAGGGTGCTGATCAAGAATCAGACCCTGATGAGACTATGTTGCCCCATCACGAACGCTATACCACCGAACGACACGGTGACACAGACGAAGTTGCGCAGGAGGTACAAGAAGAGTTATTAGATGACCCAGTTCTTGACCCCGATTGGCAGCCATTGGGGGAACAGGGTGCAGGCGGCAGCAGTTCTGAAGCAGAGGAGGAGGAGGGGCCGCAGCAGGCATCAACATCGCCACAGGTTCCATCTGCCGGGCCCGTATCTTGCCCAAAACGCGTGGCAAAGCCAGAACCTGGTGGAGGACAGCGTGGCCATCCGGTTAAAGCTCAGTCTGCAATGCCTGAAAAGGTATCCGATGCTAGAAAGAGTGCAGTCTGGCATTTTTTTAAACAACATCCAATTGATCAGCGCAAAGTCATCTGTCAAAAATGTTCTACTTCCTTAAGCAGAGGTCAGAATCTGAAAAGTCTCAATACTAGTTGCATGCATAGACATTTAACCACCATGCATTTGAAAGCTTGGACTAACTACCAAACGTCCCTTAAGGTTGTTGCACCCTCGGCCAATGAAGCTAGTCATCAACGCAACATCCCTTCCGGCAGTGTAGGACCACCATTTAGCGCACCACCTGCTGTATCTGTGCAGGTATCTTTGCCAGGCCAAAGCAGTCAGGGTCAGGGAATCACCAGTTTCGTAGTAGGAAACACTGCATCTAGGGCACCGGCGGCAACAATACCATCTCCCACCGTCTCTCAGTCTGCCATGTCCACCGGCACCCCCGCTAGTTCCACGATCTCCAGCTCTCCAGTCCAGCTCACCCTACATGAGACTATGGTTAGAAAAAGGAAATACTTAGCCTCGCATCCGCGTACACAGGGTTTGAACGCCCACATAGCTAGACTAATCTCGTTAGAGATGATGCCCTACCGGTTAGTTGAAAGCGAAGCTTTCAAAGACCTGATGGACTACGCTGTACCACGCTACGAGCTACCCAGTCGACACTTTTTTTCCAGAAAAGCCATCCCAGCCCTCCACCAGCATGTTAAAGAGCGCATCGTCCATGCACTCAGGCAATCTGTGAGCACAAAGGTGCACCTGACAACAGATGCATGGACCAGTAGGCATGGCCAGGGACGTTACGTGTCCATCACGGCACACTGGGTAAATGTGGTGGATTCAGGGTCCACAGGGGACAGCAAGTTTGGGACAGTTCTGCCTAGCCCACGGTCTAGTAAACAGTTGTCTGTAGCCGTTCGCACCCCCTCCTCCTCCTCCTCCTCGTCCTCCTGCAGAAGCAAGAGCTCGTCCACAGACCGCAGTCGCACAAACACTCCATCCGCACCTGCCACTGTTGCACACCAGGTCTCCCATTATGGGGCAGCTACTGGCATACGTCAGCAGGCTGTATTGGCTATGAAGTGTTTGGGCGACAATAGACACACCGCGGAAGTTCTGTCCGAGTTCTTGCAGCAAGAAACGCAGTCGTGGCTGGGCACTGTAGATCTTGAGGCAGGCAAGGTAGTGAGTGATAACGGAAGGAATTTCATGGCTGCCATCTCCCTTTCCCAACTGAAACACATTCCTTGCCTGGCTCACACCTTAAACCTGGTGGTGCAGTGCTTCCTGAAAAGTTATCCGGGGTTATCCGACCTGCTCCTCAAAGTGCGTGGACTTTGCGCACATATCCGCCGTTCGCCTGTACACTCCAGCCGTATGCAGACCTATCAGCGTTCTTTGAACCTTCCCCAGCATCGCCTAATCATAGACGTTGCAACAAGGTGGAACTCAACACTGCACATGCTTCAGAGACTGTGCGAACAGAGGCGGGCTGTTATGTTTTTGTGGGAGGATACACATACACGGGCAGGCAGTAGGATGGCAGACATGGAGTTGTCAGGTGTGCAGTGGTCGAAGATTCAAGACATGTGTCAAGTCCTTCAGTGTTTTGAGGAATGCACACGGCTGGTTAGTGCAGACAACGCCATAATAAGCATGAGCATCCCCCTAATGCGTCTGCTGATGCAAAGTTTGACGCACATAAAGGATCAGGCGTCTGCACCAGAGGAAGAGGAAAGCCTTGATGACAGTCAGCGATTGTCTGGTCAGGGCAGTGTACATGACGAGGTACCGGGCGAAGAGGAGGTGGAGGATGAGGAGGATGATGGGGATGAGTATATTTTTAATGAGGAAGCTTTCCCGGGGGCACGGGAAATTGGTGGCGTGGCAAGGCCGGGTTCTGGTTTTTTGAGGGACACAAGTGACGTAGATTTGCCTGCAACTGCCCCTCAACCAAGCACAACCGCAGATTTGACAACGGGAACTTTGGCCCACATGGCGGATTATGCCTTGCGTATCCTCAAAAGGGACACACGCATTACAAAAATGATGAACGATGACGATTACTGGTTGGCCTGCCTCCTTGATCCTCGCTATAAAGGCAAATTGCAAAATATTATGCCACATGAGAACTTGGAACTAATATTAGCAACAAAACAATCAACTCTTGTTGACCGTTTGCTTCTGGCATTCCCTGCACACAGCGCCCGTGATCGTTCTCACACGAGCTCCAGGGGCCAGCAGACCAGAGGTGTTAGAGGGGCAGAAATCAGAAGTGGCGTTGGACAGAGGGGTTTTCTGACCAGGTTGTGGAGTGATTTTTCTATGACCGCAGACAGGACAGGTACTGCAGCATCAATTCAAAGTGACAGGAGACAACATTTGTCCAGTATGGTTACAAACTATTTTTCATCCCTTATCGACGTTCTCCCTCAACCGTCATTCCCATTTGATTACTGGGCATCCAAATTAGACACCTGGCCAGAATTGGCAGAATATGCATTGCAGGAGCTTGCTTGCCCGGCAGCTAGTGTCCTATCAGAAAGAGTATTCAGTGCTGCAGGTTCAATACTAACAGAAAAAAGGACTCGTCTGGCTACCCAAAATGTAGATGATCTAACCTTCATTAAAATGAACCACAACTGGATTTCAAAATCTTTTGCCCCACCCTGCCCGGCTGACACCTAGCTTTCCTATGAAAAGGTCTTGCCTGTGGACTATTCTGAATGACTTTTCCAATCTCGTAATTTTCTTCACCTGATTGTCCAGCATACGACATGTTTCCACCTCACGAAATGGCCAAACTCCCCACACGGGGCCGTGCTATCGCCACTTTGCGCTTGGACCCTTGAGAGTGCTGTTTGTCTGAAGAGGTGGGTGTGGCCGCTTTTGGTCGACGGCACTGCCACTGGGTCCCTCATAGTACAATAAAGTGTCTCTGGCGGTGGTGGTGCGCACCCAACGTCAGACACACCGTTGTAATATGAGGGGCCCTGTGCCTGTACCGCCGGCCACAAGACAGTTCCCCCCCCCAGCTCAAACAGTGCTCTACCACTAGCAAAATTATCTCTCACAGCTTCACCAATGTGTAGTCTAGCCGCTGACATCCTTCAATGCCTGGCACTGACAATACCATTGTTTTGACATTTTTGTTATGTTAGGCCTTCGAAGCCTGTCTGCGGTCCCTTCTTTCTACAACTACTACACTGACCAGGCCACTGCTGGCCGTGTTACCCTGGAACCAATTTAAAAGTGCCTACAGTCAGCCCAATTTTGTTATGTTAGGCCTTCGAAGACTGTCTGCCGTCACTCCTTCCACTAGACTTCCACTGACCATACACTGCTGCCCATGTACCCCTGGAACCAATTTAAAGTGCCTACAGCCAGCCCAATTTTGTTATGTTAGGCCTTCGAAGCCTGTCTGCGGTCACTCCTTCCACTAGACTTCCACTGACCAGACCACTGCTGCCCGTGTACCCCTGGAACCAATTTAAAAGTGCCTACAGCCAGCCCAAGTTTGTTATGTTAGGCCTTGGAAGCCTGTCTGCGGTCACTCCTTCCACTAGACTTCCACTGACCAGACCACTGCTGCCCGTGTACCCCTGGAACCAATTTAAAAGTGCCTACAGCCAGCCCAAGTTTGTTATGTTAGGCCTTGGAAGCCTGTCTGCGGTCACTCCTTCCACTAGACTTCCACTGACCAGACCACTGCTGCCCGTGTACCCCTGGAACCAATTTAAAAGTGCCTACAGCCAGCCCAAGTTTGTTATGTTAGGCCTTGGAAGCCTGTCTGCGGTCACTCCTTCCACTAGACTTCCACTGACCAGACCACTGCTGCCCGTGTACCCCTGGAACCAATTTAAAAGTGCCTACAGCCAGCCCAAGTTTGTTATGTTAGGCCTTGGAAGCCTGTCTGCGGTCACTCCTTCCACTAGACTTCCACTGACCAGACCACTGCTGCCCGTGTACCCCTGGAACCAATTTAAAAGTGCCTACAGCCAGCCCAAGTTTGTTATGTTAGGCCTTGGAAGCCTGTCTGCGGTCACTCCTTCCACTAGACTTCCACTGACCAGACCACTGCTGCCCGTGTACCCCTGGAACCAATTTAAAAGTGCCTACAGCCAGCCCAAGTTTGTTATGTTAGGCCTTCTAAGCCTGTCTGCGGTCCATTCTTTCAACTACTACTACACTGACCAGGTCACTGCTGCCCGTGTACCCCTGGAACCAATTTAAAATTGCCTACAGCCAGCCCAATTTTTTTATTTTAGGCCTTCGATGCCTGTCTGCGGTCCATTCTTTCAACTACTACTACACTGACCAGGTCACTGCTGTCCGTGTACCCCTGGAACCAATTTAAAATTGCCTACAGCCATGTGTTATTATTTTAGGCCTTCGATGCCTGTCTGCGGTCACTCCTTCCACTAGGCCTCCACTGACCACACCACTGCTGTCCGTGTACCCCTGGAACCAATTTAAAATTGCCTACAGCCATGTGTTATTATTTTAGGCCTTCGATGCCTGTCTGCGGTCACTCCTTCCACTAGGCCTCCACTGACCACACCACTGCTGTCCGTGTACCCCTGGAACCAATTTAAAATTGCCTACAGCCAGCCCAATTTTTTTATTTTAGGCCTTCGATGCCTGTCTGCGGTCCATTCTTTCAACTACTACTACACTGACCAGGTCACTGCTGTCCGTGTACCCCTGGAACCAATTTAAAATTGCCTACAGCCATGTGTTATTATTTTAGGCCTTCGATGCCTGTCTGCGGTCACTCCTTCCACTAGGCCTCCACTGACCACACCACTGCTGTCCGTGTACCCCTGGAACCAATTTAAAATTGCCTACAGCCATGTGTTATTATTTTAGGCCTTCGATGCCTGTCTGCGGTCACTCCTTCCACTAGGCCTCCACTGACCACACCACTGCTGTCCGTGTACCCCTGGAACCAATTTAAAATTGCCTACAGCCAGCCCAATTTTTTTATTTTAGGCCTTCGATGCCTGTCTGCGGTCCATTCTTTCAACTACTACTACACTGACCAGGTCACTGCTGTCCGTGTACCCCTGGAACCAATTTAAAATTGCCTACAGCCATGTGTTATTATTTTAGGCCTTCGATGCCTGTCTGCGGTCACTCCTTCCACTAGGCCTCCACTGACCACACCACTGCTGTCCGTGTACCCCTGGAACCAATTTAAAATTGCCTACAGCCATGTGTTATTATTTTAGGCCTTCGATGCCTGTCTGCGGTCACTCCTTCCACTAGGCCTCCACTGACCACACCACTGCTGCCCGTGTACCCCTGGAACCAATTTAAAATTGCCTACAGCCAGCCCAATTTTTTTATTTTAGGCCTTCGATGCCTGTCTGCGGTCCATTCTTTCAACTACTACTACACTGACCAGGTCACTGCTGTCCGTGTACCCCTGGAACCAATTTAAAATTGCCTACAGCCATGTGTTATTATTTTAGGCCTTCGATGCCTGTCTGCGGTCACTCCTTCCACTAGGCCTCCACTGACCACACCACTGCTGTCCGTGTACCCCTGGAACCAATTTAAAATTGCCTACAGCCATGTGTTATTATTTTAGGCCTTCGATGCCTGTCTGCGGTCACTCCTTCCACTAGGCCTCCACTGACCACACCACTGCTGCCCGTGTACCCCTGGAACCAATTTAAAATTGCCTACAGCCAGCCCAATTTTTTTATTTTAGGCCTTCGATGCCTGTCTGCGGTCCATTCTTTCAACTACTACTACACTGACCAGGTCACTGCTGTCCGTGTACCCCTGGAACCAATTTAAAATTGCCTACAGCCATGTGTTATTATTTTAGGCCTTCGATGCCTGTCTGCGGTCACTCCTTCCACTAGGCCTCCACTGACCACACCACTGCTGCCCGTGTACCCCTGGAACCAATTTAAAATTGCCTACAGCCAGCCCAATTTTTTTATTTTAGGCCTTCGATGCCTGTCTGCGGTCCATTCTTTCAACTACTACTACACTGACCAGGTCACTGCTGCCCGTGTACCCCTGGAACCAATTTAAAATTGCCTACAGCCATGTGTTATTATTTTAGGCCTTCGATGCCTGTCTGCGGTCACTCCTTCCACTAGGCCTCCACTGACCACACCACTGCTGTCCGTGTACCCCTGGAACCAATTTAAAATTGCCTACAGCCAGCCCAATTTTTTTATTTTAGGCCTTCGATGCCTGTCTGCGGTCCATTTTTTCAACTACTACTACACTGACCAGGTCACTGCTGCCCGTGTACCCCTGGAACCAATTTAAAATTGCCTACAGCCATGTGTTATTATTTTAGGCCTTCGATGCCTGTCTGCGGTCACTCCTTCCACTAGGCCTCCACTGACCACACCACTGCTGTCCGTGTACCCCTGGAACCAATTTAAAATTGCCTACAGCCATGTGTTATTATTTTAGGCCTTCGATGCCTGTCTGCGGTCACTCCTTCCACTAGGCCTCCACTGACCACACCACTGCTGCCCGTGTACCCCTGGAACCAATTTAAAATTGCCTACAGCCAGCCCAATTTTTTTATTTTAGGCCTTCGATGCCTGTCTGCGGTCCATTCTTTCAACTACTACTACACTGACCAGGTCACTGCTGCCCGTGTACCCCTGGAACCAATTTAAAATTGCCTACAGCCATGTGTTATTATTTTAGGCCTTCGATGCCTGTCTGCGGTCACTCCTTCCACTAGGCCTCCACTGACCACACCACTGCTGTCCGTGTACCCCTGGAACCAATTTAAAATTGCCTACAGCCATGTGTTATTATTTTAGGCCTTCGATGCCTGTCTGCGGTCCATTCTTTCAACTACTACTACACTGACCAGGGCACTGCTGGCCGTGTACCCCTGGAACCAACATCAGAAAATATAAAAATAAGTATTTTGCTTATAAAAAAGAAAATACTGGTGAGATATCAAATGCAGACATTTTAACATTAAAAACAAACACACAACTCTAATCTGGTACAGTACTAAAAATGGCCACCAGCTACAATTACTTTCTCCTGCAAGTAGTTAACTGAAAGTTTTTTTAAATTGAAAACACACATATGGCATCCACCGAGTGTTGTCCTGTCGCGTCTTCTTTATATTATTGCCGAGAAGATGCAAAATAATGAAAATAATAAAATCATTAATTACCAAAATAATAGAGAAAGTCAACACCACATTGCAAATAAACATTCATTCCAAATAAAGAAGCAGGGCGCGTCCGAGGGTGAGTATATACCTAATAAGAATATAATCACCCTCGGACGCGCAATGCTTATTTCCAACAGCCTTCCTTCCTAAGAATCAGCCCTTCCGTCGTGTAGAGAGACGTTGTGTTACACTCCAAGGTGTTCCCCAGGTTGCCTTTCCTGAGCTTCGATCTTCCGGCTCTCGTTTAGTAGTTCTTGGAAACTACTCTGCATTAGGCCTTCAAATTGGGTATGGGGTGTAGAGAGATGGTGTGTTCCACTCCAAGGTGTTCCCCAGGTTGCCTTTCCTGAGCTTCGATCTTCCGGCTCTCGTTTAGTAGTTGTTGGAAACTACGCTGCATTAGGCCTTCAAATTGGGTATGGGGTGTAGCGAGAGGGTGTGTTACACTCCAAGGTGTTCCCCAGGTTGCCTTTCCTGAGCTTCGATCTTCCGGCTCTCGTTTAGTAGTTCTTGGAAACTACACTGCATTAGGCCTTCAAATTGGGTATGGGGTGTAGAGAGAGGGTGTGTTACACTCCAAGGTGTTCCCCAGGTTGCCTTTCCTGAGCTTCGATATTCCGGCTCTCGTTTAGTAGTTGTCGGAAACTACGCTGCATTAGGCCTACAAATTGGGTATGGGGCGTAGAGAGAGGGTGTGTTACACTCCAAGGTGTTCCCCAGGTTGCCTTTCCTGAGCTTCGATATTCCGGCTCTCGTTTAGTAGTTGTCGGAAACTACGCTGCATTAGGCCTACAAATTGGGTATGGGGTGTAGAGAGAGGGTGTGTTACACTCCAAGGTGTTCCCCAGGTTGCCTTTCCTGAGCTTCGATCTTCATGCTCTCGTTTAGTAGTTGTCGGAAACTACGCTGCATTAGGCCTACAAATTGGGTATGGGGTGTAGAGAGAGGGTTTGTTACACTCCAAGGTGTTCCCCAGGTTGCCTTTCCTGAGCTTCGATCTTCCGGCTCTCGTTTAGTAGTTGTTGGAAACTACGCTGCATTAGGCCTTCAAATTGGGTATGGGGTGTAGCGAGAGGGTGTGTTACACTCCAAGGTGTTCCCCAGGTTGCCTTTCCTGAGCTTCGATCTTCCGGCTCTCGTTTAGTAGTTCTTGGAAACTACACTGCATTAGGCCTTCAAATTGGGTATGGGGTGTAGAGAGAGGGTGTGTTACACTCTAAGGTGTTCCCCAGGTTTCCTTGCCATTGCTTCGGTCTTCCGACTCTCGTTTAGTAGTTGTAGAAAAGTACACTGCATTAGGCCATACAAAATGGGTATGGGGTGGAGAGAGATGGTGTGTTACACTCCAAGGTGTTCCCCAGGTTGCCTTTCCTGAGCTTCTATCTTCAGGCTCTCATTAAATTGTGGTTAAATGGAACAACTGCATTTGGCGTACTAGTTGGTTTGGGGCCTACTATCGGTGTCTGCCACTCCTTGCTGTTCTCCTCCACTGAACAAAGCTGTGCCGCCTGTTTACTACGGTTGCCAATTTTGAACTGCATTTCGACTACTTACTGATTTGGCCCTACTCTCTGTGTCAGCCTCTCATTCCAGTTGTCCTCCACTGCAATGCCCCCTGGTTATTCCTGTGTTACCAATTTTGAACTGCATTTAGCCCACTTTCTTCTTTGGGCCTATATCTGTGTTTCCACTTCATCGTGCCCATTGCCCAGCCAGTGATAGATGAGTCTGCTGGTACATTGACCCATAACGCAACATTCCCCGTGCACGCTACACAACAACATTGTGACCCTGCTGAAAGTCAGGTTGCTCTTCCCGCATACCATACCACCTTACACGGGGACAAAGAGGAAGGTGCAGATGAAAGTGCAGGTTCCTTCATCAGGTGGGGGGAGGAATACTAGTTGGCGACGTCACTGGCACAGGGCCTCTCATAGTACGCAAAAGTGTTGCTGCCGGTGGGAGGCGCCCCCGCCGTGCAAACACACCGCTGTACTTTGAGGGGCCCTGTGCCAGTGCCAATGCCAACGAGTGGGCCCCCCCTGCTTGCTCAGGTTCACAGCACTTGCAAAGTTGAAATACTTACCTCTCCCTGCTCCACTGCCGTGACGTGGTCCAGATTTCCTGGGCCCACTAATTACTTGAACCAGCCCTACCCCCCACAACTTTAGCCAAATGACCCCCAATTTCAAATGCCTTCCAATTATTATAAGGTAAATTACGCTTGACAAGCTTCATTAAGAAGAATGGATGGTTTTGACATTAAAATGGCCACTCTAGGTGTTTTCCTGGCCCCCACTCACTGCCGACTATGCTGCCCCATTGACTTGCATTGGGTTTCGTGTTTCGGTCGATCCCGACTTTACGTCATAATCGGCCGATTTCACTCGACCCGACTTTGGACATAGTCGGGTTTCGCAAAACCCGGCTCGACTCTAAAAAGGTCAAGGTCGCTCAACTCTACTAACCGGTAGGGCATCATCTCTAACGAGATTAGTCTAGCTATGTGGGCGTTCAAACCCTGTGTACGCGGATGCGAGGCTAAGTACTTCCTTTTTCTAACCATAGTCTCATGTAGGGTGAGCTGGACTGGAGAGCTGGAGATCGTGGAACTAGCGGAGGTGCCGGTGGACATGGCAGACTGAGAGACGGTGGGAGATGGTATTGTTGCCGCCGGTGCCCTAGATGCAGTGTTTCCTACTACAAAACTGGTGATTCCCTGACCCTGACTTCTTTGGCCTGGCAAAGAAACCTGCACAGATACTGCAGGTGGTGCAGAAAATGGTGGCCCTACACTGCCGGAAGGGATGTTGCGTTGATGACTAGCTTCATTGGCCGAGGGTGCTACAACCTTAAGGGACGTTTGGTAGTTAGTCCAAGCTTGCAAATGCATGGTGGTTAAATGTCTATGCATGCAACTTGTATTGAGACTTTTCAGATTCTGCCCTCTGCTTAAGGTAGTTGAACATTTTTAACAGATGACTTTGCGCTGATCAATTGGATGTTGTTTAAAAAAATGCCAGACTGCACTCTTTCTAGCATCGGATACCTTTTCAGGCATTGCAGACTGAGCTTTAACCGGATGGCCACGCTGTCCTCCAACAGGTTTTGACTTTGCCACGCGTTTTGGGCAAGATACGGGCCCGGCAGATGGAACCTGTTGCGATGTTGATGCCTGCTGCGGCCCCTCCTCCTCCACTTCAGAACTGCTGCCGCCTGCACCCTGTTCCCCCAATGGCTGCCAATCGGGGTCAAGAACTGGGTCATCTATTACCTCTTCTTGTAGCTCGTGTGCAACTTCGTCTGTGTCACCTTGTCGGTCGGTGGTATAGCGTTCGTGATGGGGCAACATAGTCTCATCAGGGTCTGATTCTTGATCAGCACCCTGCGAGGGCAATGTTGTGGTCTGAGTCAAAGGACCAGCATAGTAGTCTGGCTGTGGCTGTGCATCAGTGCACTCCATGTCAGATTCAACTTGTAATGGGCATGGACTGTTAACTGCTTCACTTTCTAAGCCAGGGACGGTATGTGTAAAGAGCTCCATGGAGTAACCCGTTGTGTCGCCTGCTGCATTCTTCTCTGTTGTTGTTTTTGCTGAAGAGGACAAGGAAGCGACTTGTCCCTGACCGTGAACATCCACTAACGACGCGCTGCTTTTACTTTTACCAGTTTCACGAGAGGAGGCAAAAGAGCCAGAGGCTGAGTCAGCAAGATAAGCCAAAACTTGCTCTTGCTGCTCCGGCTTTAAAAGCGGTTTTCCTACTCCCAGAAAAGGGAGCGTTCGAGGCCTTGTGTAGCCAGACGACGAACCTGGCTCCACAGCTCCAGACTTAGGTGCAATATTTTTTTTCCCACGACCACCTGATGCTCCACCACTACCACTACCCTCATTACCAGCTGACAATGAATGCCCCCGGCCACGACCTCTTCCACCAGACTTCCTCATTGTTTTAAAAACGTTACCAAACTAACGGTATTTGTTGCAGTCACACAATTTACACGGTGAGCTATAACTTCAGTATGATTTAGCTACCCCTTTACAGGTGGGTGAGACCACAACGAAAATCAGGCACAATGTTACACACTCTGTTGTTGGTGGCAACAAATGAGAGAGATGCCACACGCGCAGGACTGTCACTGAAGCGCAAATGTAAATATTAATCTCCCACTGATTTGTGTTTTTTTTTTTAAAAAGGAGACTTTAGAAAAAAAAATAAAAAATGATTTTTTAAGGAAGAATTTATAAACCAAATAAAATGAAATGATTTTTTCAGGGAGAATTTAGAAAACAAATAAAACATAAAATAGCCTTTCTAGGGCCCAGTGAGTGAGAGAGGACGCACACAGGAGTCAGGAGTGGCACACAAGCCCAGAGGCCAATATTTATCTCCCACTGATTGATTTAGTGATTTTTTCAGGTAGATTTTGGAACCCAAATCAAGCAAAAAGATTAATAGGCTTTCTATGGCCCACAATTGGAGAGAGAGAGATGGCACACCCAGGAGTCAAGACTGGCACACAAGCAGAAAGGGCAATATTAATCTCCCACTGATTTGATTTTTTTTTTTTTTCAGGGAGACTTTAGAAAAAAAAATACAAAAAAATGAATTTTTCAGGAAGAATTTAGAAACAAAATAAAATAAAATGATTGTTTCAGGGAGAATTTAGAAAACAAATAAAAAAAAAATAGGCTTTGTAGGGCCCAGTGAGTGAGAGAGGACGCACACAGGAGTCAGGAGTGGCACACAAGCCCAGAGGCCAATATTTATCTCCCACTGATTGATTTAGTGATTTTTTCAGGTAGATTTTGGAACCCAAATCAAGCAAAAAGATTAATAGGCTTTCTATGGCCCACAATTGGAGAGAGAGAGATGGCACACCCAGGAGTCAAGACTGGCACACAAGCAGAAAGGGCAATATTAATCTCCCACTGATTTGATTTTTTTTTTTTTTCAGGGAGACTTTAGAAAAAAAAATACAAAAAAATGAATTTTTCAGGAAGAATTTAGAAACAAAATAAAATAAAATGATTGTTTCAGGGAGAATTTAGAAAACAAATAAAAAAAAAATAGGCTTTGTAGGGCCCAGTGAGTGAGAGAGGACGCACACAGGAGTCAGGAGTGGCACACAAGCCCAGAGGCCAATATTTATCTCCCACTGATTGATTAAGTGATTTTTTCAGGTAGATTTTGGAACCCAAATCAAGCAAAAAAATTAATAGGCTTTCTATGGCCCACAATTGGAGAGAGAGAGATGGCACACCCAGGAGTCAAGACTGGCACACAAGCAGAAAAGGCAATATTAATCTCCCACTGATTTGTTTTTGTTTTTTTTTTTTCAGGGAGACTTTAGAAAAAAAAAATACAAAAAAAATGATTTTTTTTCAGGAATAATTTAGAAACCAAATAAAATAAAATGATTTTTTCAGGGAGAATTTAGAAAACAAATAAAACAAAAAATAGGCTTTGTAGGGCCCACTGAGTGAGAGAGGATGCACACAGGAGTCAGTAGTGGCACACAAGCCCAGAGGCCAATATTTATCTCCCACTGATTGATTTAGTGATTTTTTCAGGTAGATTTTGGAACCCAAATCAAGCAAAAAAATTAATAGGCTTTCTATGGCCCACAATTGGAGAGAGAGAGATGGCACACCCAGGAGTCAAGACTGGCACACAAGCAGAAAGGGCAATATTAATCTCCCACTGATTTGATTTTTTTTTTTTTTCAGGGAGACTTTAGAAAAAAAAATACAAAAAAAATGATGTTTTTCAGGAATAATTTAGAAACCAAATAAAATAAAATGATTTTTTCAGGGAGAATTTAGAAAACAAATAAAACAAAAAATAGGCTTTCTAGGGCCCACTGAGTGAGAGAGGACGCACACAGGAGTCAGGAGTGGCACACAAGCCCAGAGGCCAATATTTATCTCCCACTGATTGATTAAGTGATTTTTTCAGGTAGATTTTGGAACCCAAATCAAGCAAAAAAATTAATAGGCTTTCTATGGCCCACAATGGCCCACAATTGGAGAGAGAGATGGCACACCCAGGAGTCAAGACTGGCACACAAGCAGAAAGGGCAATATTAATCTCCCACTGATTTGTTTTTGTTTGTTTTTTCAGGGAGACTTTAGAAAAAAAAAAAAATGATTTTTTTTCAAGAATAATTTAGAAACCAAATAAAATAAAATGATTTTTTCAGGGAGAATTTAGAAAACAAATAAAACAAAAAATAGGCTTTCTAGGGCCCACTGAGTGAGAGAGGACGCACACAGGAGTCTCCCACTGATTGATTTATTGATTTTTTCAGGTAGAATTTAGAACCCAAATCAACCAAAATAATAAATAGGCTTTCTATGGCCCACTATTTGTGAGAGAGATGGCACGCTCAGGACTGGCACACAAGCCCAGAGGCCAATATTAATCTCCCACTTTTTTTTTTTTTTTCCAGGGAAAATTTATAAACCCAATAAAAAAAATAATAAATAGGCTTTCTATGGCCCACTATCTGAGAGAGAGAGATGGCACGCTTAGGACTGGTACACAAGCCCAAAGGCCAATATTAATCTCCCACTGATTGATTTATTGATTTTTTCAGGTAGATTTTGGAACCCAAATCAAGCAAAAAAATAAATAGGCTTTCTATGGCCCACTGAGAGATGGCACACACAGGAGTAAGGAGTGGCACACAAGCCCTGATGCCAATATTTTTCTCCCACTGATTGATGTAGTGATTTTTTCAGGTAGATTTTAGAACCCAAATCAAGCAAAAAAATAAATAGGCTTTCTATGGCCCACTGAGTGAGAGATGACACAGACAGGGATGGCACTCTAGCAGAAATGCCAATCTTAATCTCCCACAAAAAAAAAAAAGGAACTGTCCTTCAATTACTATCTCCCTGCAGTAATCTCAGCCAGGTATGGCAGGCAGCAATAAGGAGTGGACTGATGCACAAATTAAATAAAAAGTGTGGACAAACAAACAAGATAGCTGTGCAGAAAGGAAGGAACAAGAGGATTTGTGCTTTGAAAAAAGCAGTTGGTTTGCACAGCGGCGTACACACAGCAATGCAGCTATCAGGGAGCCTTCTAGGGCAGCCCAATGAGCTACAGCGCTGAGGGGAAAAAAAAAAAATGTAGCTTCCACTGTCCCTGCACACCGAAGGTGGTGTTGGGCAGTGGAAATCGCTACAGCACAAGCGGTTTGGTGGTTAATGGACCCTGCCTAACGCTATCCCTGCTTCTGACGAAGCGGCAGCAACCTCTCCCTAGGCTCAGATCAGCAGCAGTAACATGGCGGTCGGCGGGAACGCCCCTTTATAGCCCCTGTGACGCCGCGGACAGCAAGCCAATCACTGCAATGCCCTTCTCTAAGATGGTGGGGACCAGGACCTATGTCATCACGCTGCCCACACTCTGCGTTTACCTTCATTGGCTGAGAAATAGCGCTTTTCGCGTCATTGAAACGCGACTTTGGCGCGAAAGTCGCGTACCGCATGGCCGACCCCGCACAGGGGTCGGATCGGGTTTCATGAAACCCGACTTTGTCAAAAGTCGGCGACTTTTGAAAATGTTCGACCCGTTTCGCTCAACCCTAGTGGCGGAGAATGATGAGACATTGATAAAGGCCTCATTAAAAACTAAGTCCAATGCAAAGGAGCGGGTCTCTTAGACTTGTAATGCTCATACACTAAGTGCATGGGCTGACAAACATTTCCCCCTGGGGGAGTAAAAAATGTTTTGGCTTAAAATTAATAACGGGCATCATAAAAACACCCTTGCACAAAAAATGAGTGACTTTTGCATCACAAAATACATTCACTCTGGTGTTCATATGGTTTTGGATGATGAAGATGAGGATAAGGAGGAGGATAACACCAAACAGACCAAAGCAGGAAGCGTATACCCATGTGTGGTTGTGAAGAGGTGCATGAGAATACACCTCCACAAAAAAGACAATGTATTTGAAGTTATGTTTCACTGTTTTCATTCGGTGGTGTGCAGAAGTCTTGCCCAATCCTGCCCTTGTTCATTTTTATAAGAGTCAGTCTGTCAGCATTTTCAGTAGGATACCCAATAATTAAAAGGCACAGAGGAATCACCAAGGACATTTGAACTATCAGCAAGGTACTCCCTTAGCATATTTTTAAACATTGCACTTCTTGTGGCAGCACCACTTGCCTCTGTGGCGGCATGATTGGAGGGTCTGCGAAAACTGTCCCAAAACTTTGTCATAGTTCCCCTGCCTGAGCTGGATTACACTTCTGTCTCTCTTGCTTGGACTCCTTGGTTGTACAACAAACTCTGACGTCTGCTGCCAGCGTTCTCATATGGGAACTTTTTTAGTAAATCCGCTAAAAGGGCCCTCTGGTAGTGCAACATTTTAGTACACCTGTCTGCCTCTGGAAGAAGAGATTGAAAGCTCTACTTGTAGAGTGGGTCTAGAAGTGTCACCATCCAGTAATGAGTGTCTCTGAAAATTTGTATAATGCGAGGGTCACGGAAAGCTCAGCACAACATAAAGTCAGCCATGCATGCCAGACAGCTAACAGACAAGACTTCTGTGTCCTCACCAACAGGACAACTGACCATGCTGTCCTCCGCCTCGTCATTCTTCTCCTCCTCCCTGTCCTCGGGCCATCCAAGCCGAACAGATGGCATGACAGCTGTGCTTGTAGTACCATCTATAGCAGGGGTGTCAAACTGCATTCCTCGAGGGCTGCAAACCATGCATGTTTTCAAGATTTCCTTACCATTGCACAAGGTGCTGCAATCATTATGTGTGTAGGTGATTAAATTATCACCTGTGCAGTACAAGGAAATCCTGAAAACATGACCTGGTTGCAGCCCTCGAGGAATGCAGTTTGACACCCCTGATCTATAGCCCATGAAAGTAGCTCCTGTTCTTCCTCCTCCTCCTCCTCTTCCTCATTGTCTACCAATCCACATTGGGATGACATGAGGCTGGGCTTCGTGTAATCACCCTGTATGGTTCCTTGCTCCATGTCCTCGAGCTCCGCCTGCAATGCATCCTCTTTAATTGTGAGAAGAGAGGTTTTCAGAATGCAGAGAAGCAGGATGGTGACGCTAATTATGGTGTCATCACTGCTCACCATCTTGGTGCAGTCTTCAAAGTTTTTGAGGATGGTACATATCTCTGACATCCATGTCCACTCTTGAGGTCTCATGTGTGGAGTCTAACCTGAATAACGACGGCCTTGTTGATGCTGGTAGTCAACAACTGCCCTCTTCTGCTCACAAATTCTTTCCAACATATTCAGTGTAGAGGTCCAACATGTGAGGACATCACACACCAGTCGGTGAGCCCGAAGCTACAAACGCCTCTGAAGCACAGCAAGGGCAACTGAAGCTGTAGCTGACTTTCTAAAATGGGCAGACAGGCGGAGTAACATACATAGTAACATAGTAACATAGTTAGTAAGGCCGAAAAAAGACATTTGTCCATCCAGTTCAGCCTATATTCCATCATAATAAATCCCCAGATCTACGTCCTTCTACAGAACCTAATTGTATGATACAATATTGTTCTGCTCCAGGAAGACATCCAGGCCTCTCTTGAACCCCTCGACTGAGTTCGCCATCACCACCTCCTCAGGCAAGCAATTCCAGATTCTCACTGCCCTAACAGTAAAGAATCCTCTTCTATGTTGGTGGAAAAACCTTCTCTCCTCCAGACGCAAAGAATGCCCCCTTGTGCCCGTCACCTTCCTTGGTATAAACAGATCCTCAGCGAGATATTTGTATTGTCCCCTTATATACTTATACATGGTTATTAGATCGCCCCTCAGTCGTCTTTTTTCTAGACTAAATAATCCTAATTTCGCTAATCTATCTGGGTATTGTAGTTCTCCCATCCCCTTTATTATTTTTGTTGCCCTCCTTTGTACTCTCTCTAGTTCCATTATATCCTTCCTGAGCACCGGTGCCCAAAACTGGACACAGTACTCCATGTGCGGTCTAACTAGGGATTTGTACAGAGGCAGTATAATGCTCTCATCATGTGTATCCAGACCTCTTTTAATGCACCCCATGATCCTGTTTGCCTTGGCAGCTGCTGCCTGGCACTGGCTGCTCCAGGTAAGTTTATCATTAACTAGGATCCCCAAGTCCTTCTCCCTGTCAGATTTACCCAGTGGTTTCCCATTCAGTGTGTAATGGTGACATTGATTCCTTCTTCCCATGTGTATAACCTTACATTTATCATTGTTAAACCTCATCTGCCACCTTTCAGCCCAAGTTTCCAACTTATCCAGATCCATCTGTAGCAGAATACTATCTTCTCTTGTATTAACTGCTTTACATAGTTTTGTATCATCTGCAAATATCGATATTTTACTGTGTAAACCTTCTACCAGATCATTAATGAATATGTTGAAGAGAACAGGTCCCAATACTGACCCCTGCGGTACCCCACTGGTCACAGCGACCCAGTTAGAGACTATACCATTTATAACCACCCTCTGCTTTCTATCACTAAGCCAGTTACTAACCCATTTACACACAATTTCCCCCAGACCAAGCATTCTCATTTTGTGTACCAACCTCTTGTGCGGCACGGTATCAAACGCTTTGGAAAAATCGAGATATACCACGTCCAATGACTCACCGTGGTCCAGCCTATAGCTTACCTCTTCATAAAAACTGATTAGATTGGTTTGACAGGAGCGATTTCTCATAAACCCATACTGATATGGAGTTAAACAGTTATTCTGATTGAGATAATCCAGAATAACATCCCTCAGAAACCCTTCAAATATTTTACCAACAATAGAGGTTAGACTTACTGGCCTATAATTTCCAGTTTCACTTTTAGAGCCCTTTTTGAATATTGGCACCACATTTGCTATGCGCCAATCCTGCGGAACACTTTCACTAGCAGATCTGGCATCTCCGGGTAGCTTTTGAGAAAAAGTTGAACAACAAGGTTAAGCACATGGGCCCGGCAAGGTATGTGTGTGAGCTCACCTTGCCTCAGCGCCACCACCAGGTTCCATTGTCACACAAACCATGTCTGGCTGTAGGTTCAGTGGTGTCATCCAAAAATCTGATGCTCTTTCAGCGCTGTCCACAACTCTTCAGCATTGTGCGGTTTGTCACCTAAGCAGATTAGCTTCAGCACAGCCAGTTGCCGCTTGGCTGAGGCAGTGCTGCAGTACCTCCAGCTTCTCACTGATGTGCTCATTTCAGAGATGGAGGCTGAAGAGGAGGAGGAGGTGCAGAAGCTGTAGACTGTTTGGGCATCCCTGATTGACATAGGGCCCACAATTCTTGGCGTGGGGAGGATGTGTTCCATTCCAAGGTCTGACTGGGTCCCGGCTTCCACTATGTTAACCCAGTGTGCCATCAATGAGATGTACCATCCCTGTGCACAAGCACGTGTCCGTGGTTAGGTGGACTTTCCCAGTAACAGCATGGTTGAGGATGCGGGTAATGTTGTGGGACATGTGCTGGTGTAATGATGGTATGGCACACCCGGAGAAATAGTGGCGACTGGGGACCGAGTACCTTGGCGCGGCCGCCGCCATCAAGTTGCAGAAAGCGTCTGTTTCAATGAGCCTAAAAGGCAACATTTCGAGCACAAGCAGATGAAAAATGTTAAAATGTAGTACTATGGCCTGTGGGGCGTTGGCTGGGTATTTCCGCTTGAGTTCCAATGACTGGGGTATAGACAACTGAAGGCTGCACTGGGACAAGGACATGGACGGGCTTGATGATGGTGCTGGTTGACTGTGGGCAACAACAGGTACAGGGGAAGAGGCATCTTCACTTGTGCGTGGACTGGAAATTGGCTTCTATGCAAAACAGTGGAAGAAGCAGTGATTCCTGTCTGCAGGGGACACTGTCTGCTTTGGGTGCTTTGCTGCCATGTGCCTAATCATGCTGGTGGTGGTCAGGCTGGTAGTTTTGCTGCCCCTGCTGCTGCGGGCATGGCAGGTGCTGCAAATGGCCTGTTTGGAGTTATCAGTAGAGTCTTAAAAAACTAACCAGACTCGAGAAGATCTAACATTTGGAATGGCAACTTCTGTCATTTTGGTGTTACGGGGAATGGATGCACGCCTTTTGTCTGTGGCCACCAAACTGCTTCTTCCTGCCTGTTTGGGTGATATTCCTCCTTCCCCATGTGTGCTGCTGTCCACACTCTGCATGTCCTCCTGCCAGGTTGGGTCAGTTACTATGTCATCCACCACCTCGTCTTCCTTATCCGCACCCTGCTCCTCCTCCTGACTGTCTGACAATTGTGTCTCATCGTCGCCTACCTCTTGTAACACTTTCCCACCATCGCCTTAGTGTGACTGTGGCTGTTCAAATCTTTGGGCATCGCTGCATGCAAGAGTCTGGAATCTTTAAAGGGAAAAATGAACAGCTCTTTGGAGTGTCCAAGTGTGGGATCAGTTGTCTCAGGGCACTCAGCATGGTGGGAAGAAGGAGGGGTGAGTAATATGCGGTCCACACTCACGGCTACTCAGACTTGACCATGTGGAAGATGTGATGGTGATGGTGGCTAAATGATTGGAAAGATTATCCGCTATTCTGCCACTGATATACGTGGATGAGATGTGTCTGAGGGATGTGATCACGAATCTCTGTATAAAAAATGGCGGATAGCATTATTCGCCAACCTGTTCTCCTAGTCCTTATCAGCTGCACGTGTTGGTCCGGAAGGATGATGAAGTGATTAATTCAACAGACTTTATTTACAGTACCTTGATGAAATGAGATGAGACGTCAGGGAAGATGAAGGAATGAAGATAAGGTAGGAGTGAGAACTGTAGGTTAGAGCTGTTATAGAAGCACCAGATTAGCGGTAGTAGAAGCTCCAGGTAAGAGATAATAGAAGCTCCAGGTTAGAGATAATAGAAGCTCCAGGTTAGAGATAATAGAAGCTCCAGGTTAGAGGTAACAAGAGAATTCTTTCTCTAGCTCTGCAGCATATGTGTGTTCTAAGATGGCACGGAGTACAAACTGGAAGAGAAGGAAAAAGATAGGAGGAGCTAAAGACAGAGAGGTATTATGGGAAAGTACCATAACAAAATATTACAGTGTAATACAGCAATGGCCTGTAGATGGCAGCAAAGTATAACAAATACAATAGATGATAGAACTAAGTATATTACCATTACATAAATATCCATGTATGGATGAAAGTCTATCAGAATAAACTGAACAGCACATCCGCTATCAAACCAACAACCATTTTACACTGCTCTGGCTTCAATAGTGGTGTGCTGCATTCCCCTAGAAACTGGGTCAGGAAGGTCGAGAGAGAAGATGTGGGTCTTTGTTGTGGTCCACTTTCAGCTTGGTGATGGCCTCGTCCTCTGCATGCACCATCATGTCCACTTCCCCATCCCTTGACCCTTGTCTTGTCCATTTTAAATGGACTACTGAAATATTTTAAAAGTTCAATACAAATGGATTAATTTTGAGAAAACTTATATGTGATCAGAGTGCCTGAAAAGCAAGTATTTGGAGATCCCAGATAGTCTGGGCCTCTGACTGAGACAACAGACTGTTTCAATCTGTGGCCTGGATTTTGCTACATTTTTTAACCACCAATTACTGTGTAGATCAAGGATAGCAGACCAAAAAGTGGAATGTATGCCTGCAAAGCGAGGATTTGGACACCATAGATACACCAGGCGTCTGACAGAGATAACAGACTGTTTCAATATGTGCCATTTTTAACCACAAAAAACTGTGTAGAAAAAGGGTAGCAGACAGACAAAAAAGTGCAATGTATGCCTGAAAAGAGAGAATTTGGAGACCACAGATACACCGGGCATCTAAAGGAGATAACAGACTGTTTCAATATATGGGTTTTGGGGGGGTTTTAGCCACAAAATACTGTATAGAACAAGGGTAGTAGACAGACAAAAAGTGGAATGTATGCCTGAAAAGCAAGAATTTGGAGATCACAAATACACCGGGAGATAACAGACAGTTTCAATATGTGGCGGGGGTTTTTTTCATTTATTTTTTAGCCACAAAATACTGTATAGAACAAGCGTAGCAGACAGACAAAAAATGCAATGTATGCCTGCAAAGCAAGGATTTGGACACCACAGTTACACCGGGCGTCTGATGGAGATAACAGACTGTTTCAATATGTGGCCTGTTTTTTTTAATTTATTTAACCACAAAATACTGTATAGACCAAGGCTAGCAGACCAAAAAAGGCAATGTATGCCTGCAAAGTGAGGATTTTGACACCACAGATACACCAGGCGTCTGACAGAGATAACAGACTGATCAAAATGTGGCCTTGATTTTTTTGGGCCCACCAAAATTGTGTCAATAAGTAGGCTATGACACTAAAAAAAGAAACTGGAGTACTAAAATTGTATAATATTTAGCGTAATGATATGCGACACGTGTGGCGTACAATTCACAGTGTTAAATATAAGAACTGTAGCTAAATATTTTTGGGCCAGCTACAGATATTTTGGGCACCAAAATGGTATCAAAAAATGTTGTAAGACACTCCAAAAAATAATATAGTA
Source organism: Ranitomeya imitator (assembly GCF_032444005.1). Taxonomy (NCBI): domain Eukaryota; kingdom Metazoa; phylum Chordata; class Amphibia; order Anura; family Dendrobatidae; genus Ranitomeya; species Ranitomeya imitator. The sequence goes on from NC_091285.1 coordinate 548,509,765, forward strand.
CCAAAGAAAAAAAGGCCAGATTTTTCAGTGCTTTCACATCTGATGCCTGGGACAATTTTTTTTTTTAAATTGTTAGATTTTCACGCTCATGTATTGCAATGACCGGGCTGTAGTCTGCAGTGTGACCAAGCAAATAAATGTAGAACAAAGGGGGCTATGGATTGCTTTCTAATAAAATTAACAGGTATGAGGTGCAAAAAATTTTTTTTGCCACAGATACCTGCCGCTTCATATATATATAAAATACACAGCATTAGACAGGAATGGAGCTTTTTGAGGTACGCAGTGAGATCTATATACTCACATACAGTGCCTCCATGCCTTGCACTGATGTGGATATGTGCACATAGACTTCCCTGCCTACCTAGCCCTGCAATCTATGTACCCCCAAATTAGCCCTAAAAAGTAGTTTTGGTTTATCAAGATTTGTGGATTGGACTCTAGTAGACCCATACTAACTAATAAAAGTAAGAATCTGACCCTATCTCAGCAGCAGCTCTCCATACACTAGCTGAGTCAGGAGCAGAATGTGGCGAACAGTGCGCGCCATGTCTCTTATACACCTGATGAAGCTGTGCGGCCAGCCAATCACTGTAATACCACAACAAAGATGGCTGCGGTATTACAGTGCATGGCAGATAATCCCTGCATGCTGATTGGCACTCTAAAAAGTGCCAAAATTAAAAGGAGGAGACCCGAGCTCCCGCCAAATAATCCCGGAAATATTCGGTGCTCGCCGAGTACACCAAGCATACTAATACTTGGGCAAGTACCGAGTAGTGGCGAGCACGTTCGCTCATCAATACTTGGTAGTAAAAATGTTCAATTTTTTTTGTCAAATCTAACCACATCACTTCCTCCATACATTTGTGGAGTCTCCCACCTGTCTTTTGGCAAACTCAAAACGAGCCTTACAAATTTTGTGTGTAAGTAAAGGCTTTTTTTCTGCCCACATTTTCATAAAGGCCACCTCTATGGAGTGTACGACTTGTTGTGGTTGTATAGACAGATGCTCCAGTTCCTGCTTGGGAACTCTGCAGGTCTTTCAGGGTTACCTTTAGGCCATGTTCACACTTTGCGGTTTTTACCGCGGAACCGCGGCGATTTTGCAGCTGCGGGTCCGCTGCAGTTTCCATTGCATTTACAGTAACATGTAAACCCTATGGAAACCGCAAACCGCTGTGCACATGCTGCGGGAAAAACAGCGCGGGAACGCAGCGGTTTACAACTCACAGCATGTCACTTCTTTGAGTAGAATCGCGGCGGTTCTGCACCCATAGGACTGCATTGATCCGCTTACTTCCCGCATGGGGCTGTGCCCACCATGCGGGAAGTAAGCGGATAATGTGCGGGTGGAACCCGGGGTGGAGGAGAGGAGATTCTCCTCCAAACCCCGGGAACCATATTTGTGTAAAAAAAAAACAATTAAAATTAAAAAAAATGCTATACTCACCTCTCAGCGCTGAACGCGGCCGTCCGGTCTCAGGTTTGCTATGCGACCAGGACCTGCGGTGAAGTTGCAGTCACATGACCGTGACGTCACGAAGGTCCTTCTCGCACAGCATCTTTGGAACCGGACCGCCGCCTGCAGTGCCGAGGAGATCGGGACGTCAGAGGGTGAGTATATCATTATTTTTTATTATTTTTAACATTACTATTGATGCTGCATATTGCTGCATATGCAGCATCAATAGTAGGAGTAAATCCCGCAGCGGAACCCACAACACAAACCGTGATAAATCTGCAGGGATAACCGCAGCGGGTTTGCCCTGCAGATTTATCTATGGAGGATATCCACTAAATTAAAACATAACCTTTAATAAATATGAATAAAAAACTCGGATCCTAACCAAACACATACATAGACAATTCAAACGTGCTCAGGTGAACCAGTGCTCGTGATAAAAAATTGGATCAGTCTTACCAATTTAGACGGACATATGGAAAAAATCCCTCAGATTCCATGAGGGTGGTGGTTCCAAATACTTTGGGTCAAGGGTAGGGAAAGGTACACTGCCACTGTCTTCCCTGTAAACCCTTAAAGAGCTCCTGTCCTGACAATCCCACAGAGGTCAAAGATGCTAGCTAGGGTTGAGCGACTTTTAGTTTTTTAGGGTCGAGTCGGGTTTCGCGAAACCCGACTATCTCAAAAGTCGAGTCGAGTGGAATCGGCCGATTATCGCGAAAAGTCGGGGATCGACCGAAACACGAAACCCAATGCAAGTCAATGGGGGATCATAGTCGGCAGTGAGTGGAGGCCAGGAAAACACCTACAGTGCCCATTTTAATGGAAAAAACATCCATTCTTGTTACTGAAGCTTGTCAATCTTAATTTAACTTATAATAATAGTAAGGCATTGGAAATTGGGGGTCATTTGGCTAAAGTTGTGGGTGGTAGGGCTTGTTCAAGTATTTAGTGGGCCCAGGAAATCTGGAACACGTCACGGCAGTGGAGCAGGGAGAGGTAAGTATTTAAACTTTGCAAGTGCTGTGATCCTGAGCAAGCAGGGGGGGCCCACTCGTTGGCATTGGCACTGGCACAGGGCCCCTCAAAGTACGGCGGTGTGTTTGCACGGCGGGGGCGCCTCCCACCGGCAGCGACACTTTTGCATACTATGAGGGGCCCTGTGCCAGTGACGTTGCCAAAGAGTATTCCCCCCCACCTGATGAAGGAACCTGCACTTTCATCTGCACCTTCCTCTTTGTCCCCGTGTAAGGTGGTATGGTATGCGGGAAGGGGAACCTGACTTTCAGCATGGTCACATTCTGGCTGTGTAGCGTGCACTGGGAATGTAGCGTTCTGGGTCAATGTACCAGCAGACTCATCTATCACTGGCTGGGCAATGGGTAGGATGAGGAGGAAACACAGATATAGGCCCAAAGAATAAAGTGGGCTAAATGCAGTTCAAAATTGGTAACAGGACTAACCGGGGGCATTGTTTTGTTCAGTGGAGTACAACTGTAATGAGAGGCTGACACAGTGAGTAGGCTCAAATCAGTAAGTAGGCTAAATGCAGTTCAAAATTGGTAACAGAAGTAAACAGGCGGCAATGGTTTGTTCAGTGTAGGAGAACATCAAGGAGCGGCAGACACCGTTAGTAGGGCCAACAAAACAAGTAGGCCAAATGCAGTGTTATATTAAAAATAATTTAACGAGAGCCTGAAGATAGAAGCTAGGGAAAGGCAACCTGGAGAACACCTTGGAGCGGAAGACACCGTTTGTAGAACCCAGACCCAACTTGTAGGCCTAATGCAGTGTTGTTTCAACAACTACTTAATGAGAGCTTCAAAGATAGAAGCTAGGGAGAGGCAACCTGGAGAACACCTTGGAGCGGCAGACACCGTCCCTACAACCCAGACCCAACTTGTAGGCCAGATGCAGTGTTGTTTCAACAACTACTTAACAAGAGCTTGAAGATAGAAGCTAGGGAGAGGCAACCTGGAGAACACCTTGGAGCGGCAGACACCGTCCCTACAACCCAGACCCAACTTGTAGGCCAAATGCAGTGTTGTTTCAACAACTACTTAACAAGAGCTTGAAGATAGAAGCTAGGGAGAGGCACCCTGGAGAACACCTTGGAGCGGCAGACACCGTCTTTAGAACCCAGACCCAACTTGTAGGCCTAATGCAGTGTTGTTTCAACATCTACTTAACGAGAGCTTCAAGATTGAAGCTAGGGAGAGGCAACCTGGAGAACAACTTGGAGCGGCAGACACCGTCTCTAGAACCCAGACCCAACTTGTAGGCCTAATGCAGTGATGTTTCAACAACTACTTAACGAGAGCCTGAAAATGGAATTTCAGGACAGGAAACCAGGAGAACAGCACGGAGCGGCATACACCGTTAGTAGGCCCCAAAAAAACTAGTAGCCCCACTGCAGTTGTTCGATTAAAAAACTATTTAACAAGAGCCTGAAGATTGAAGCTCAGGAAAGGCAACCAGGAGAACACCTTGGAGCGGCAGACACTTTTAGTAGGCCCCAACCAAACCAGTAGCCCCACTGCAGTTGTTTGATTAATAAACTATTTAACAAGAGCCTGAAGATTGAAGCTCAAGAAAGGCAACCAGGAGAACACCTTGGAGCGGCAGACACTGTTAGTAGGCCACAACCAAACTAGTAGCCCCACTGCAGTTGTTTGATTAAAAAACTATTGAACAAGAGCCTGAAGATTGAAGCTCAGGAAAGGCAACCAGGAGAACACCTTGGAGCGGCAGACACCTTCTCTACAACCCAGACCCAACTTGTAGGCCTAATGCAGTGCTGTTTCAACAACTACTTAACGAGAGCCTGAAAATGGAATTTCAGGACAGGAAACCTGGAGAACAGCACGGAGCGGCATACATCGTCAGTAGGCCCCAACCAAACTAGTAGCCCCACTGCAGTTGTTTGATTAAGAAACTATTTAACAAGAGCCTGAAGATTGATGCTCAGGAAAGGCAACCAGGAGAACACCGTGGAGCGGCAGACACCGTCTCTACAACCCAGACCCAACTTGTAAGCCTAATGCAGTGTTGTTTCAACAACTACTTAACAAGAGCTTGAAGATAGAAGCTAGGGAGAGGCAACCTGGAGAACACCTTGGAGCGGCAGACACCGTCCCTACAACCTAGACCCAACTTGTAGGCCAAATGCAGTGTTGTTTCAACAACTACTTAACAAGAGCTTACATAGTAACATAGTAACATAGTTAGTAAGGCCGAAAAAAGACATTTGTCCATCCAGTTCAGCCTATATTCCATCATAATAAATCCCCAGATCTACGTCCTTCTACAGAACCTAATAATTGTATGATATAATATTGTTCTGCTCCAGGAAGACATCCAGGCCTCTCTTGAACCCCTCGACTGAGTTCGCCACCACCACCTCCTCAGGCAAGCAATTCCAGATTCTCACTGCCCTAACAGTAAAGAATCCTCTTCTATGTTGGTGGAAAAACCTTCTCTCCTCCAGACGCAAAGAATGCCCCCTTGTGCCAGTCGCCTTCCTTGGTATAAACAGATCCTCAGCGAGATATTTGTATTGTCCACTTATATACTTATACATGGTTATTAGATCGCCCCTCAGTCGTCTTTTTTCTAGACTAAATAATCCTAATTTCGCTAATCTATCTGGGTATTGTAGTTCTCCCATCCCCTTTATTAATTTTGTTGCCCTCCTTTGTACTCTCTCTAGTTCCATTATATCCTTCCTGAGCACCGGTGCCCAAAACTGGACACAGTACTCCATGTGCGGTCTAACTAGGGATTTGTACAGAGGCAGTATAATGCTCTCATCATGTGTATCCAGACCTCTTTTAATGCACCCCATGATCCTGTTTGCCTTGGCAGCTGCTGCCTGGCACTGGCTGCTCCAGGTAAGTTTATCATTAACTAGGATCCCCAAGTCCTTCTCCCTGTCAGATTTACCCAGTGGTTTCCCATTCATTGTGTAATAATGATATTGATTCCTTCTTCCCATGTGTATAACCTTACATTTATCATTGTTAAACCTCATCTGCCACCTTTCAGCCCAAGTTTCCAACTTATCCAGATCCATCTGTAGCAGAATACTATCTTCTCTTGTATTAACTGCTTTACATAGTTTTGTATCATCTGCAAATATCGATATTTTACTGTGTAAACCTTCTACCAGATCATTAATGAATATGTTGAAGAGAACAGGTCCCAATACTGACCCCTGCAGTACCCTACTGGTCACAGCGACCCAGTTAGAGACTATACCATTTATAACCACCCTCTGCTTTCTATCACTAAGCCAGTTACTAACCCATTTACACACATTTTCCCCCAGACCAAGCATTCTCATTTTGTGTACCAACCTCTTGTGCGGCACGGTATCAAACGCTTTGGAAAAATCGAGATATACCACGTCCAATGACTCACCGTGGTCCAGCCTATAGCTTACCTCTTCATAAAAACTGATTAGATTGGTTTGACAGGAGCGATTTCTCATAAACCCATGCTGATATGGAGTTAAACAGTTATTCTGATTGAGATAATCCAGAATAACATCCCTCAGAAACCCTTCAAATATTTTACCAACAATAGAGGTTAGACTTACTGGCCTATAATTTCCAGGTTCACTTTTAGAGCCCTTTTTGAATATTGGCACCACATTTGCTATGCGCCAGTCCTTCGGAACAGACCCTGTCGCTATAGAGTCCCTAAAAATAAGAAATAATGGTTTATCTATTACATTACTTAGTTCTCTTAGTACTCGTGGGTGTATGCCATCCGGACCCGGAGATTTATCTATTTTAATCTTATTTAGCCGGTTCCGCACCTCTTCTTGGGTTAGATTGGTGACCCTTAATATAGGGTTTTCATTGTTTCTTGGGATTTCACCTAGCATTTCATTTTCCACCGTGAATACCGTGGAGAAGAAGGTGTTTAATATGTTAGCTTTTTCCTCGTCATCTACAACCATTCTTTCCTCACTATTTTTTAAGGGGCCTACATTTTCAGTTTTTATTCTTTTACTATTGATATAGTTGAAGAACAGTTTGGGATTAGTTTTACTCTCCTTAGCAATGTGCTTCTCTGTTTCCTTTTTGGCAGCTTTAATTAGTTTTTTAGATAAAGTATTTTTCTCCCTATAGCTTTTTAGAGCTTCAATGGTGCCATCCTGCTTTAGTAGTGCAAATGCTTTCTTTTTACTGTTAATTGCCTGTCTTACTTCTTTGTTTAGCCACATTGGGTTTTTCCTATTTCTAGTCCTTTTATTCCCACAAGGTATAAACCGCTTACACTGCCTATTTAGGATGTTCTTAAACATTTCCCATTTATTATCTGTATTCTTATTTCTGAGGATATTGTCCCAGTCTACCAGATTAAGGGCATCTCTAAGCTGGTCAAACTTTGCCTTCCTAAAGTTCAGTGTTTTTGTGACTCCCTGACAAGTCCCCCTAGTGAAAGACAGGTGAAACTGTACAATATTGTGGTCGCTATTTCCTAGATGCCCAACCACCTGCAGGTTTGTTATTCTGTCAGGTCTATTAGATAGTATTAGGTCTAAAAGTGCTGCTCCTCTGGTTGGATTCTGCACCAATTGTGAAAGATAATTTTTCTTGGTTATTAGCAGAAACCTGTTGCCTTTATGGGTTTCACAGGTTTCTGTTTCCCAGTTAATATCCGGGTAGTTAAAGTCCCCCATAACCAGGACCTCATTATGGGTTGCAGCTTCATCTATCTGCTTTAGACTTTCCATGGTTTCTGTTATATTTGGGGGTTTGTAACAGACCCCAATGAGAATTTTGTTACCATTTTTCCCTCCATGAATTTCGACCCATATTGACTCGACATCCTCATTTCCTTCGCTAATATCCTCCCTTAAAGTGGACTTTAGACAAGACTTTACATAGAGATAAACCCCTCCTCCTCTCCGATTTTTACGATCCATTCTAAACAGACTGTAACCCTGTAAGTTAACTGCCCAGTCATAGCTTTCATCTAACCATGTCTTGAAGATAGAAGCTAGGGAGAGGCAAACTGGAGAACACCTTGGAGCGGCAGACACCGTCTCTAGAACCCAAACCCAACTTGTAGGCCTAATGCAGTGTTGTTTCAACAACTACTTAACGAGAGCTTCAAGATCGAAGCTAGGGAGAGGCAACCTGGAGAACACCTTGGAGCGGCAGACACCGTCTCTACAACACAGACCCAACTTGTAGGCTAATGCAGTGTTGTTTCAACAACTACTTAACGAGAGCCTGAAAATGCAATTTCAGGACAGGAAACCTGGAGAACAGCATGGAGCGGCATACACCGTTAGTAGGCCCCAACCAAACTAGTAGCCCCACTGCAGTTGTTCGATTAAAAAACTATTTAACAAGAGCTTGAAGATTGAAGCTCAGGAAAGGCAACCAGGAGAACACCTTGGAGCGGCAGACACTGTTAGTAGGCCCCAACCAAACTAGTAGCCCCACTGCAGTTGTTTGATTAAAAAACTATTTAACAAGAGCCTGAAGATTGAAGCTCAGGAAAGGCAACCAGGAGAACACCTTGGAGCGGCAGACACTGTTAGTAGGCCACAACCAAACTAGTAGCCCCACTGCAGTTGTTTGATTAAAAAACTATTTAACAAGAGCCTGAAGATTGAAGCTCAAGAAAGGCAACCAGGAGAACACCTTGGAGCGGCAGACACTGTTAGTAGGCCCCAACCAAACTAGTAGCCCCACTGCAGTTGTTCGATTAAAAAACTATTTAACAAGAGCCTGAAGATTGAAGCTCAGGAAAGGCAACCAGGAGAACACCTTGGAGCGGCAGACACTGTTAGTAGGCCCCAACCAAACTAGTAGCCCCACTGCAGTTGTTCGATTAAAAAACTATTTAACAAGAGTCTGAAGATTGAAGCTCAGGAAAGGCAACCAGGAGAACACCTTGGAGCGGCAGACACTGTTAGTAGGCCCCAACCAAACTAGTAGCCCCACTGCCAATATATTTATGTATTATAACTTTATAGTTATATTTTTTATAATATATTTATTTAGTTAGGTAATGCATACAGGTGTACTAGTATACAGAGCTGTCCATTACAATATACCTATAAAGAAGAACATCATGCAGATATATAGCTGGATATAATTCTCCTATCCATGGCAGTACAGCTAGAGCTAAGGCTCACTGCCTAACATGTTAGAGAATCTGAGTTCAAATCATGGTATATATGCAGCCATGGCTGATGTCACATAGGTGAAATGAGTTCATTGGGCTGTGAACTTGCAGGACCTATCTGACGACACTGTGAGCAGGAGAACTTTCTCACGTTGCTTAGTGTCTCCGCTGGCTGGCATGCTGTATAGTCACATCATGCAACCATGCAGCCTGCCATCTAGATGTACCAGAGATAGAGCCATCATGGGGCAAATGATTATCACCATCTCTTCAGAAAGGTGAGGAATATTGTTGTTTGTTTTTTTAACTCTTGGAGATGACAACAGCATCATTTTTATTTAAGGTCCCCTATTTTAATGGTCAGTAAAGGCTAAGTATTCAGTTGTGAGCTGATATTAATAACCTGAGGAGCTCCATGGGTATTACTCCCTTCCCAGGCTATAGACATCGGCCAAGCCCCCGACCATCGACTTTCCCTCTGCTGGTTAAGAAAATTATGCAGGAACCCAGGCCATTTTTATCAGAAAAATAATCTTTTATTAAATAAATACATTTAAAAATAATAAATTAATTTAGTCAGCCGCAAATTGTGCAAGTTCTCCCACTGAAAAAGATGAGAGAGGCCTGTAATTGACAACGTAGGAACCCACGCCACATTTCGGATTTCAAAATCATTTTTCAAGCTGGTGTTATAAAGTTATTCTAATATATTATAAAGTATTCTAATTTACTGAGATAATGACTTTTGGGTTTTCATTGGTTGTAAGCCATAATCATCAACATTAACAGAAATAAACACTTGAAATAGATCACTCTGTTTGTAATGACTCTATATAATATATAAGTTTCACTTTTTGTATTGAACAACTTCAATACATTAACTTTTTGATGATATTCTAATTTTGTGAGAAGCACCTGTATGTGCAAATGAGGCCTTAATGTGTGTGACTACCGATATGTCATTTTATGAGCTATATTATTGCATTTGATCTATTTCTTATGATGTAGAGCTATTTTGAAAAGTGTGTCACCAGTAGATTATTTATTGCCAACAGGGTGTAACTCTGTATCAAGGGACTGTGTGCACCTACCTGATCCATTGAACTAGGAGCGATCTAGTCTATCCCTGTACCTCGGATTACTCCTGAAGGTGGAGATGCCGAGTACTCGTACCTATCTATGCTTTTAACCCTTATCTGATCCCTCCCCCATCCAGGAAGGTGAGGGGCTGAAGCGTGTATGAAAACACTAACCAGACAGACAGAGTTAGCAGACAGAAAGAAAACTATGATCAGACAAATACACTCACAAAACAACATAGTGAGAAACAGAAGAGGGATAGGAAGGAGAAACCAAATTTGAGAGGATAAGTAAAAACATGCAAACCAACTCCACGCAGCAATCTCCAGAAAAACTATCCAACCGTCAACTCCAAACACTGAGTTGGAGTTTTTCTTTCACCACCAAACCAGGAAATATAGCTATCACTATCACCTCCCAAGTGCCAGTGGGGAACATATATACCAGAGGGGACTGGCCAACACAGAACAAATCAACTGAACTGATTAACCCTTGCCGTGGCAACAAGGAAAACTTGTACTGTTTAATAGGATGGTAAAGTAGTTATAATAAGTGCAGGAGTTTGTGTAACCAGATACTGCGATCTTCTGGTCTTTCCCTGTCACAGTGTACCGGTGTACCTGTGACACAAGGATATCTGGAAGTCAAGCCTACCTAATTTTTTTTTTTTTTTTTAAAAAGCAATTTTTTTTCTTTAATAGAACTGATATTATATAAGGGAAATCCACCCTACCAAGTTCATTGCAAAGCCATAATATTGGTCAGCACATTGGCTCAATGACTAGCACTGCATCCATTCTACACTGCAAAAATATACCTACAGGTTTGCTGCCCTTGTATGTTGCTTTTAAATAGGGAATACAGATTCTGAATACGATGGGCTGAGGATCTGAAGTGAATGTACGTTATATAATTATTATTATTATACATTTTTATAGCGCCATTTATTCCATCGTGCTTTACATGTGAATATGAGGCAAATATAGACAAATACATTAAACATGAGCAGATAACAAGGCACACGGGTACATAAGGAGGGAGGACCCTGCCCGCGAGGGCTCACAGTCTGCAGGGGATGGGTGATGAAACACTAGGAGAGGGTGGGGCAGGTTGTGCGGCGGTTCAATAATGGCACCATATAATTCCTGACAATAATCACATCATAGTTTTTTGTCATAACTAGTGTTGAGCGATACCTTCCGATATCCAGAAGTATCAGTATCGGATTGGATCGGCCGATATCCAAAAAATATCGGTTATCGCCGATACCGATACCCGATACCAATGCAAGTCAATGGGACACAGATATCGGAATGTAAATAAGCCCTTTCTTTCCTTCTCCATCCTGTTCCGGAGGGGGGAAGAGTGTGGGCGAACACTGTGCATGTCTGTGTGTGCGGGCGGGGTCTTGCAGGCCTGCCGGGGATCTGTACGTGCCTGCCGGACTGTATGCGGGCTGCCGGGGCTGTATGCGGGCTGCCGGGGCTGTATGCGGGCCTGCTGGGGCTGTAGGCAGGCATGCTGGGGCTCTATGCGGGCCTGCCGGGGCTCTATGCAGCGTACCGGGTCTCTGTGTGGGGTGCTGGGTCTCTGTGCGGCATGCCGGGTCTCTGTGCAGCGTGCAGGATCTCTGTGCGTGTGTGCAGGCATCGTCCGATGCTGCATGGGAAAATGTCTCACCCAGCAATGCCATAAGTGAGACTAGGGACTATTTTTTTACAGCGGCGGAGGAATACAGTGCGGAAGGATACCTTCCTCCCGTCATTGTGTTTCTGGAGCCCCTAGAGAGCGGTCGCAACAGCTGTTGCTGCCGTTCTCCACGGGAGATCATCGTGGGACACTCGTGGATTTCTGCGGACAGGGAGTATGTTGGTTGTTTGTTATTTTAATCTTTTTTACAGGTTGACACTGGCTTCGGGGAACAAAGTGACAAGTAATGGTGAGTATGAATTCTATGTTTAATGTATTGTATGTCTATATGTATGTACTGTATGGAGTATGTATGGAGTATGTATGTGTTTTGTTTTGTTTTTTTCATTCAACACATTAGCTGGATGATGGGACTACTACTGTCCCATCATTGGCTAATGTGTCAATCACTGTCAGTGTAGCAGGCATCGTCCGATGGGACTTGTAGTCCCATCGGACGATGCCTGCACACACACACAGAGACCCGGCATGCCGCACAAAGACCCGGCACGCCGCACAGAGACCCGGCACGCCACACAGAGACCTGGCACGCTGCACAGAGACCCGGCACGCTGTATAGACCCCCGGCAGGCCCACATAGAGCCCCGGCAGCCAGCATAGAGCCCCGGCAGCCAGCATAGAGCCCCGACAGCCGGCCGCATACAGCCTCGGCAGGCCCGCATACAGCCCCGGCAGTCCGCATACAGCCCTGGCAGGCCCGTACAGACCCCCAGCAGCCCGCATAGAGCCCCGGCAGGCACGCACAGACCCCGCACGTCATGCACAGACCCTGCCCGCACACACATCCACACAGTCTCCGCCCATGCACCGCCCACACTCCATTGTAGTGCATAATTGCACTATAGGAACTTCCGATTCTGGTATCCCATATTGCAAAAGTATCGGAACTCGGTATCAGAATTCCGATACAGCGAATATCGGCCGATACCCGATATTTGCAGTATCGGAATGCTCAACACTAGTCATAACCATTTGGAAAATGGAAACCAAGTAATACACTAAAGAATGTTTTGTCACTATAATTTACTTAATTTAGAGTATTTTGAGACTCTTACCACCCACCTTTGATAGCAGCAATGAAGGAGGGAAATATGCAGCTGTCAAATACCTCTGAAGGACACCTATCTCCCATGAGACCAAAGGTCTGAGAATATTGAAAAAAATTGTTGGGATGCCTCTAAACAAATAGTCGGAAGTTCATTTAATGTCTTTTAGTGTCTTGAAAGACAAGTAATGCCTGCAGCAGATCTAATACTAATGATACAGGCAAGCTAAATGGCAGCAGCAGCTGATATCAAGTTTTTACTGGAGGTGTGTCTTTGTAAGGAGGAAGACCGAGCTGCGGGTATCTGTACTACACCAGGGCCGGAACTGCTGAGGCCCGTGTTGTCCAGGGGAAAGAATGGAAAACAAGACAGACCTCATCACTCGGAAGCAGAGGGCGTGACAGACAGAAAAGCGTGCGCAGCAACAAGTTTCCTGCTGGCAGCGTCACAGCAGGTGTGTGCGCAGCGTGCTCTGCTTGGGGTGCAGCAGCACCGCAACGTACCAGGGTAAGCTACATACGAGCACGCCACTGAGCCCAGCATCAGAGGAACAGCCGTGAGCTCCATTAAGCTGAGTGCCATGAGCGGACAAAGGGAAAGGGGGCCATGTTCAGGACTGTTCGTTATGGCCCACTTTGCTGGACAGCACACCGCAAATCTCCCTCGACAATAGACTGAACGCAACTCCCTTGACTTTGGCTGCACAAGTTTATGGACTAATTGGCTCAATGGGTAAAAAACGGAGACCACCCATTGCAGCCAAAAGATATACTGTGAGCTGTGGACTTTGCACTAGCCGTTGCCAAGAATGCAACCCTCATCGGATCATCCATGGCCGAGGAAGGCACAAACACGATAAGTTGATTGCATGGACTCTTGTCACATTGTTGTTGTCTATTTCTCTATCATTTGCCCTATAACTGTTCATCTCCCTGCGAGGAGTATCTTTACTGTTAAACTAAATTGTTAACCCTTGCTCTGCCTTTTTTGCATTACTGCATCCTGCAACCTGCTTAGGCTAGGTTCACATTAAACGGATGCGCTAACGCTGATGCACAAAATCTATTTTCTTCAATCGCGCTAATGCATGCGCTAACGCATGGTACTATTGCATTGGCATGCGTTAGCGATAGAGGTCTATGCACAGCGAATGCATCCGTTCGCTGTGAGTTAGACCTAATGTACTTAAAAATGCGGTAGACCACTAACGAGGGTGCATCACAAAGTAACGCATCATCGCTAACGCATGCCTTACGATAATGGAAGCCTATAGGCGCATTAACGGATCCGTTACATAGCGTTAATGCTGCTAAGTAACGGATCCATTAAACGGATCACCCAAACGCAATAGGAACCTAGCCTTACACCAACACAACCCACTAGGTGAGCATATCCCCTCGTCTATATTATCATGTTAATAGGCTATCACCCTTTAGTGCCATGCGCTGTATTTCTCCACTGTACTTGCTCAACCTGAAAACTATATTATACTAGTAAACACCTTATCGACATTTGCCGTACATGTACGGTGCAAGTCTATAACGGGTGTACGGATTTGGCTCATGGGTGAGCTAGCCCCATACTCTGAAGTAATGGTTTTCTGTTACAGCCAGGACCTGCCTCTAATAACTGTGGACAGCACTTCGATTGTTAACCTATTAAATGCCAATGTCAAACTCTGACAGCGATATTAACAGCATGCTGGCATGAGCATGCATAATTCTATTGCACGTCTGTGGTGTGATCGTTGCTATGACAGCCAGGGATCTGTTGAAGACCTCCATGCTTGTCATTACTGAGCTCCCTTGAAACCGATCCTGTGATCAGGCTTCAAATGAGACCATGATTTTTACTATATAGAGCAATGCTGTGGTATTACTGTGTACAGGTCCTTCTCAAAAAATTAGCATATAGTGTTAAATTTCATTATTTACCATAATGTAATGATTACAATTAAACTTTCATATATTATAGATTCATTATCCACCAACTGAAATTTGTCAGGTCTTTTATTGTTTTAATACTGATGATTTTGGCATACAACTCCTGATAACCCAAAAAACCTGTCTCAATAAATTAGCATATCATATATCATAGCATAAATTGTTTTGTCACAATTTCACTGTACTTTAATTTTCTTCCAGTTTTCCAGTACATTATGAGGTAAAATGACTGTTGTCATTCAAAAGTACAACTCGTCGTGCAAAAGAACAAGCCCTCATATGTCAAGGGGGCAGAAAAATAAAAGTTATAGCTCTGGGGAAAAAAAACAGACATTGGCTGCATCATGAAGTGGTTAATATGCCTTTACTGTGCAAAAAGTATCATACTGACAGAAAGAATAAAAATATAATGTTATTACTACAATATGGGACAGTGACAGAATTGCATTTTTTTACATTTCTCCTTAAAAGTGTGACTGTAAAATTTTGACTAAAAAAAGTCAATGAAAATTCATCACTAAATGGTGCCATTAATAAAACCAACTCATCCAACAAAAAAACTGCTTTGTCTACAGAAAAATGCAAAAAGTTATATTTACTGGAATAATAAGTCGTGTCACAAAAAAGAGGTTGAAAAATGAATGGAAATAACAGCATGAATGAATGGACTTGAATGGGTTGTAACATTTCACAAGCTTAAGCTCATAAATCTAAACACCTAGACTGCTAACCCATGTAGTAAATCCCAAGAGGTCTCAGAAACCATGCAGGGATAAGGGTGCACACACACACACACACACACACACACACGTACACGCACACGCACACACACACGTGTACTTTGTTTAAATCATGTGCATGCTGCAGAAGGCGGTCAAAATATTATAAAATGTGAAGTACATGTGTATGTTCACCTGGAGCGCACAGGTAGCAGATATTTATGTTATAGCAGGGAAAATTAGCATTTTACTTCTGCATGTGAATTCAAGCTGCAGATTTTCATGGACATCTGTGGTACTTCTATAGTAGAATCCACACCAATTGGTGCAGATTTTGTTGCTGTGAATTTGCCGCTAATATACTTCTATGGAAACCTTGCAGTACTTGCGACTCGTGTGGCCTTTTTTTCTTCAAGCATATATGTGAAAGTTACTGACAGTTCATGAGGGATAGTAAGGGATAAGCTTGCAAAATTGTATATTACTGTAATATATTATTAAGAGAGATGAGCGGATTGTTTCACATAATCCAATTCTACCGCCCATATGAGTGTTTTCTGGATGTGGAATTGAGCTGCGTGAATTTCCTGATGGGATCACAGGCTCATCTTTTGATTCGCTGTGCTGCTGCATCATGATCTGTGCAGGCCTATGAATCAAACGCCACCCCGTGGAACCAGGACGTTCGTGTAGCGCTGACCTGGACTGTCGTACAACATTATGCAATCTGCTCATCTCTTACTACATGGTGATTGGGGGTCCTAATGCTGTAACCTCTATGATCCCTGTAAGGGTGTGCTCACTATTTTAGAGTGTAAAATGCAGAAAAAAGCTGGTCCAAAAAAAACTCAACAAAGTGGTCCTTTTTGTCTGAATCAAAAAACAATTTGATGTTCATGTTTTCAGGCTTTTGTATGTCTTTTAAACACTTAAGGCTTTCAAAGACGACAAGTGTTTAAAAGAAGTATCATGGCTGATCTTCTGGTGTTTTCCACATATTACAATACAAATTAGTGAGAAAGCTAAAAAGATGTCTGAAAGATGCTCTATCTCTTTGAGAATTATGTCAGTGGTTTTGCTTAAAAAATCAAGTTCATTATTTAATGGAATAAAGAAAAAAATATCTTTAAAACAATTTTAATAACTACACCAAAAAACACAGAATAAAAAAGCCAGTGGAAAAAAAAGTACAAAAACGCACTCAGAAAATAAACTAAAAAATGATTTTTAGGTTTTCACATCTCCACAGAAAAGAAATGATTCCTGAAGCAACTTCTGCTTGTAAAAGCTTGTTTTTGACAACCAGAAAAACACTCAGTGAAGATTTTCTGCAGCATTTTTGCTCCTAATAAGTAAAATAGGTTACTCATATTTTTTCAAAAACACAGAGTGAAAAACCTCACCAAAAATTCATTTTGGGAACATAGCCATAAGAAGCTACAATACCAGTAACGTGCAGCTTTATTTTTCTGAATCACTTTAAACCTGGCACCATGCCCCTATTTACTTCATTGGGCTTGTGGTTCCTGCCTGTCGCAATGGAAATAAACTCCAAATAGGAAGTTGTACTTCAGCAGCTCTGTGGCTCTTTTATTTCTAGGGATCGGTATGGGAGTTAGATTCTAATCCTTGAACGTTCAGTGATATGCCATCATATATCGGTGTAGGAAAAACTCACTACTGTCTCTATTTTTTATTGGCTGAAGGTGTTCACCTGGATACAAGCATAGATCTGAGGTTCTAGTC
Organism: Ranitomeya imitator; assembly: GCF_032444005.1. NCBI lineage: Eukaryota > Metazoa > Chordata > Amphibia > Anura > Dendrobatidae > Ranitomeya > Ranitomeya imitator. Next base: position 548,526,623 of record NC_091285.1, read on the forward strand.
ATGGCTCACAGCTATGGCCGGCAGTCATATAAAAGCAGAAGAACTGGATCTGAGAGTTAAACAGAGGCACCGTAGTATGCTCAGGTATTATAGAAAAATGGCAGAAGGTGGTTATCAGTGGTATTTATGTGTTCTATTTACGGTAATAATATCAGTAGAAAACAGTTTAGGCTCCTACAGACAGAGCTCGCAATCATTGCCATACACATCATGGGTTAACTAGTTACTACTCCACTTACACTTCATGCCAAACACTTCTTACCTGTAAAGTAGAAAGCAGAACTTGCAAACCACTAGAGCCTTCACTTGCCATGTCTGTACCAATGACAACTACGCCTTGCTCACACTGTGGTCAAGCAGACAACCAGCAGACACAATGCAGCTTAACCCGTCTCTGCCAAGTCCCTGATGCTCTCTGTCCTAAGGGCAGATCAAGTCACACATAAACTGGCATGTTACTATTCGAAGCAGTGCAACTCTAGACATCAGCTGTGGGAACTAAATGCCAGCTTGCCACTCTGACGATTACATTAATTTCCTATGTAAAGAATCCCAGAGATTAAGCATGGTCTCATAACTGGAGATATGTCAGTGAGGTTAGGGATAGAAGTCCTTGTTGGGAAAAGGGGAGGTAGTCAGGAACTTCAAGCCAGCAAACAAAACAGGCTGGAGAGAGTTGAAGAATATGACAGACACTGGCAGGCTGTGGGAAGTGTCCAAATGTCCCCGAGAAGACAAGAGTGGTGGCCTTGCTTTCAAACCGGTCTCCTTGTCCACATGAAATTGGATACTGGATTTCACATACTGCTCACCAAAAGGGAGCCTCATGGGGTCAACAAAATAGAAACCCAAATCCGAAATAGAATCAGGCTGCATTCTATACCCTAAAAACCTGCAAACTGGTGAAAAGAACTTGCAGGTAATTTTCTGTACTTTTGCCCTAAAAAAATAGAACATTGATTTTAATCAGCTCAACAAAGAATCGCTGATGTAATTGCAGCAAGTTCATACATTTATAATGAACCCATCATTGAGTTTTAATCAATTGAAAATGACTTTTTTCATAACGATCAACAATGGAATAAAAGTGTTTTTGTATAATAATCAGCGGCAATATGAGCATTATAAATAACAGAACTGAGAAAATCTGTAGTGCTTTGTGTTGGCATTCACGCAGCAGGTAGACATTGTAAAGACTTAATTTTATAAGGGAAAGAGAAAAATGCCAAATTCAGTAACTAAAATTTGTTTGAAGTAACCCATTATTTAAGCTTTTTGCAGATGCTGAGATAACAAGCAACAGTATTATCACATTGAAATAACGCACTCTTTTATTTGAGGGTAGCTATGAAAACCGTAATTAAATCGCTATTTGCTAAGATACAAAATGGATGGATTCTTTTGAGTTTTCTCAATGCAAAAGATTTTATTTTTCAGTTGAATGGAACCTGGTGCATTCAGCTGGCAGACTGGCAGTAAAAGTATATCTTGTCATTCAGACAATACCAGCCAAACCAGGCTTTAAGGTTTACTTAGTATTATCCAACATTGAATACAAAGGAACACAGCCATAATGGGATTTGGATCCAACAAACTCAGAATTTATATGGCAACAATTATAGATTCAGCATGTTTACAGATGTCAGATCAGTGCCAATGTATCCTGCTTATCCTTGAAATAAAAAAGAGATTGTCCTTTTATAATACAGAAAACACTATGAAAGCATCCACTATGTAATAAATTGCACACTGTATATATGGTGCCCGGTATGTCGTAGATTCAGGACATTAAAGGGAAATTGTCACCCCCCAGGGCATTTTTAAGTAAAAGAGCCACCTTCAGCAGCACTGAAGGCTGCATTCTGTGAAGGTGGATCTTATGTTTCTGATCCCTAGTAATACTGAAATATTGACTTTTATAAATTGCGCCCCATACCTGTATTGAGTCCCACAGGTAATGGTGTCTTTCCCCTCTTTCAGCCGCTTCCCAGCCGTCCATCATCCCACTCTTGCATCTGTGTACCGCCTACTTTGTTGCTGTTACATGCCCGGCTCCTGCGCTGTGCCAACAGTTCTTGGGCATACGCAGTGTGCGCTGCCCGGGAACTGACATCAGGCTATCGCGCCTGCGTGTTGCGGAGGCCCTTGATCCTGCACCGCAATGTGTTATGATGTATGCACGCTGCAGGGCTGGGAATCTGGCACCTGCGCAGTGGAGCGGGTCACCATGCTCCATTGAAGATTGTGCTGAAGTCTCACGAGATTTGTGAAGCTCCACTAATGGAAGTATTTATCAGCTGGTGCCTATGATGTAAATAAATACATTTTAAAAAATGACGTGGGGTCTCTTCTATTTTTGATAAGCAGTGCAGGCAAAACTGACAGCAGCAGGCTGCAACCCTCAGCTGTCAGCTTTATTTGCCAGGCCCCATGCTGAAAAATATGAAGACTACTGAGACTCTGTACACTGGAGTCACGAGACCAAAATACATTAATGTTTTTGAAAATGATGGCTTCAAAACTTTATGGTATCGCAAAGGTAAAGAGTACAAAGAAAACTGCATGGTGCCTACAGTGAAGCAAAGTGGTGGCAATATCATCATGTAGGGCTGCATGAGTGCTACTGTTGTTGTGGAGCTACATTTCATTGATAGTATAATGAATTCAAAGATGTACTGCTCTATATTGAAATAGAAGATGCTACCAACACTCCTATCCCTTTAAGACGTGCACATTTTCAACATGACAATCATACAAAACACTCTTGCATTACTGAAGAACAATGGGTTGAAAGTGATTCAACGACCAATTATGTCTCCTAATCTGAACCTAATTGAATATCTATGGGGAAATCTAAAGACAAGTTGAGCATTAAGGCTCTAAAAGATTGGAAAGATAGATGTTGCAATATGTCACCAACTTGTTCATGCCATGCCTAAAAGACTCAATGCTGTCCTTAAAAATAATGGAGGTCATATAAAATACTAGTTGTAGCTTGTTTTGAAGTGGTGGAGAATTCACTTTTACATCAATGAATTTGAGTATAAATGAAGATTTTGTAATGAAAGTTATATTATTAACCTTACTTTCATATTATGGGTTAAAAACATGTTTTAATATCAACATTTTGTAAATTGTTCTTTTGTTTAGTGAAATATTAATTAAAATCTTCTTTTTCAAAGGGGGAGTACTCATTTATTGTGAGTAGTGATGAGCGAGCATTAAAATGGTTGAGTACTCGTTACTCGAGTCGAGCTAATCCTAATGTTCAGGTGTTCAACCGGTGTAACGAGTATAATGGAAGTCAATGGGAAACTCAAGCATTTTTCCAGCAGCCCCTGTGGAGGTCCGGAGGGGGTCTAAAAATAGGCACTGAAATGGTGTGGGGGCAGCATAGGGAAGCATCTCTACATCCCAGGTCGATGTTGGGAACAATGTTGTCAAATTATTACGTCACTTTTACGGACAGACAATTAAACATAAAAAAACAAAAATAAAATGGATATGACTGGAAAAAATGTTAAGAAATGTTCTTTCCAAGATAATCACATATATAAGGCAAAATTAATAAGAGAAAAAAAATCCTACTGCACACCATGTTCACATATACTCTGTTATGACCTGGTGGTTAAGAGGCCACACTGAAATGACCTGGTGGCTAAAACGCAACATGGAACGAGCTCTGAGAAGGTGGTATCTCTACTGACCGCAGTCCCTAATCCTAACAACACAACTAGAAATAGCCGTGGGATGTTCCTGACACTCCCTAGACACCTCGTCACAGCCTCAGATATAACTACCCCTAAAGAAGGAAATAGAAAGCTATCTTGCCTCAGAGAAACCCCCAAAAGGAAAGATAGCCCCCCACAAAAATTGACTGAGAAAGGAGAGGGAAATGACGAACACAGAAATGAAATTAGAATTCAGCAAAGGGGAGGCCAATACTAAACTAGATAGACAGAGAGCAAAGGAAACTGTGCGGTCAGTATAAAAAACTACAAAATCCACACAGAGTTTACAAAAATGAACTCCACACCGACTCACGGTGTGGAGGGGCAAATCTGCTTTCCCAGAGCTTCCAGCTAGCCTAAATAAGACATAGTGACAAGCTGGACAAAAGAGACAAATGCAAAGCAATAGAGTCCAAACAAATGGACAAACAAACTAGCAAAACTTATCTTTTGCAGACAAGGACTGGCCATATGAGAAATCCAAGGGAAGAATCAAATCCAACCAAGAACATTGACAGCAGGCATGGACTAAAGCCCAGAGCAGGTTTAAATAACAAACCCAGGCAAGGCGATTAGTGAAGGCAGCTGTTACAGCTACCTAACGGAGCAGCAGTTCCACTCGAAACCACCAGAGGGAGCCCAAGGGCAGAACTCGCAAACATACCATTAGCAACCACAGGAGGGAGCTCCAGAACGGAACTCACAACAGTACCCCCCCCTTGAGGAGGGGTCACCGAACCCTCACCAGAGCTCCCCGGCCGATCAGGACGAGCCAAATGGAAAGCATGAACCAAACCGGGAGCATGAACATTGGAGGCAACAACCCAAGAATTATCCTCCTGGCCATAACCCTTCCACTTGACCAGATACTGAAGCTTCTGCCTCGAAAAACGAGGATCCAAAATCTTCTCTACCACATATTCCAATTCCCCCTCAACCAACACCGGAGCAGGAGGATCAACGGAGGGAACCATAGGTACCACATATCTCCGCAACAAGGATCTATGGAACACATTATGAATGGAAAAGGAAGCTGGAAGGGCCAAACGAAAAGACACTGGATTGATAATTTCAGAAATCTTATAAGGCCCAATAAAGCGAGGCTTGAACTTAGGGGAAGAAACCTTAATAGGAACATGACGAGAAGACAACCAGACCAAATCCCCAACACGAAGCCGGGGACCAACACACCGACGACGGTTAGCAAAACGCTGAGCCTTCTCCTGAGACAACGTCAAATTGTCCACCACATGAGTCCAAATTTGCTGCAACCTGTCCACCACGGAATCCACACCAGGACAGTCAGAAGGCTCAAGCTGCCCTGAAGAAAAACGAGGATGAAAACCAAAGTTACAAAAAAAAGGCGAAACCAAGGTAGCCGAACTAGCCCGATTATTAAGGGCAAACTCGGCCAACGGCAAAAAGGTCACCCAATCATCCTGATCAGCAGACACGAAGCATCTCAAATAGGTTTCCAAGGTCTGATTGGTTCGCTCCGTTTGGCCATTTGTCTGAGGATCGAATGCAGAAGAAAAAGACAAATCAATGCCCATTCTAGCACAAAAGGACCGCCAAAACCTAGAAACAAACTGCGAACCTCTGTCAGACACAATATTCTCCGGAATACCATGCAAACGAACCACATGCTGAAAAAACAATGGAACCAAATCAGAAGAGGAAGGCAACTTAGGCAACGGCACCAAATGGACCATCTTAGAAAACCTGTCACAAACCACCCAGATGACAGACATCTTCTGAGAAACAGGAAGATCAGAAATAAAATCCATGGAAATATGCGTCCATGGCCTCTCAGGAATAGGCAAGGGCAAAAGCAACCCGCTGGCACGGGAACAGCAAGGCTTAGCCCGAGCACAGGTCCCACAGGACTGCACAAACGAACGCACATCCCGCGACAAGGAAGGCCACCAAAGGACCTAGCCACCAAATCTCTGGTACCGAAAATCCCAGGGTGACCAGCCGACACCGAACCATGAACCTCAGAAATTACCCTACTAGTCCATCTATCAGGAACAAACAATTTCCCCACAGGACAGCGGTCAGGTTTATCAGCCTGAAACTCCTGAAGTACCTGCCGTAAATCAGGGGAGATGGCAGAAAGAATCACCCCCTCCTTGAGGATCCCAGCCGGCTCAAGAACTCCCAGAGAATCAGGCAAAAAACTCCTAGAAAGGGCATCAGCCTTCATATTCTTAGATCCAGGAATATACGAGACCACAAAATCAAAATGTGAGAAAAACAAAGACCACCGAGCCTGTCTAGGATTCAACTGCTTAGCAGACTCGAGGTAAATCAGATTCTTGTGATCAGTCAAGACCACCATGCGATGCTTGGCTCCCTGAAGCCAATGTCGCCACTCCTCAAATGCCCACTTCATAGCCAACAACTCCCGATTGCCGACATCATAATTATGCTCAGAAGACGAAAATTTTATGGAGAAGAAGGCACATGGTTTCATCAAAGAGCCATCAGAATTTCTCTGTGACAAAACGGCCCCTGCCCCAATCTCAGAAGCATCAACCTCAACCTGAAAAGGGAGAGAAACATCTGGCTGACTCAACACAGGGGCAGAAGTAAAACGACGTTTAAGCTCCTGAAAGGCCTCAACAGCCGCAGAGGACCAATTCACCACATCAGCGCTCTTCCTCGTCAAATCGCTCAGATGTTTCACCACACTAGAAAAATTAGCAATAAAGCGACGATAAAAATTGGCAAAGCCCAAAAATTTATGAAGGCTCTTTCCAGATGTAGGTTGAGTCCAATCATGAATGGCCTGGACTTTAACAGGGTCCTTTTCAATAGCCGAGGGAGAAAAAATGAAACCCAAAAAAGAAACCCTCTGAACTCCAAAGAGGCACTTAGACCCCTTCACAAACAACGCATTAGAACGAAGGACCTGAAACACCATCCTAACCTGCTTCACATGAGACTCCCAATCATCGGAGAAAACCAAAATATCATCCAAATACACAATCATAAATTTATCCAGATAATTTCGGAAGATATCATGCATAAAGGACTGAAATACCGATGGAGCATTAGAGAGCCCGAATGGCATCACAAAATGGCCTTCAGGCGTATTAAATGCTGTTTTCCATTCATCACCTTGTTTAATACGCACAAGATTATACGCCCCTCGGAGGTCGATTTTAGTAAACCAACTAGCCCCCTTAATTCGAGCAAACAAATCAGAAAGCAAAGGTAACGGATACTGGAATTTGACAGTGATCTTATTGAGAAGGCGATAATCTATACAGGGTCTCAAGGAGCCATCCTTCTTGGCAACAAAAAAAAATCCCGCTCCCAACGGTGACGAAGACGGGCGAATATGCCCTTTCTCCAAGGACTCCTTTACATAACTCCGCATAGCGGCATGCTCAGGCACAGACAGATTGAAAAGTCGGCCTTTAGGGAACTTACAGCCAGGAATCAAATTAATGGCACAATCGCAGTCCCTATGAGGAGGCAGGGAACTGGACTTGGGCTCATTATTATTATTATTATTATTATTATTATTTATTTATATAGCACCATTGATTCCATGGTGCTGTACATGAGAGGCTCATCAAATACATCCTGGAAATCCGACAAAAACTCAGGAACTTCAGAAGAAGGGGACGAGGAAATGGACATCAAAGGAATATCACTATGTATCCCCTGACAACCCCAACCAGTCACAGACATAGATCTCCAATCCAGCACTGGATTATGTTCCTGTAACCATGGAAAACCCAGCACAACAACATCATGCAAATTATGCAACACCAAAAAACGAATATTTTCCTGATGTGCTGGAGCCATGCACATGGTTAACTGTGTCCAGTACTGAGGTTTATTCTTGGCCAATGGCGTAGCATCAATCCCCCTTAAGGGAATAGGACTCTGCAAAGGTTCCAAGGAAAAACCACAGCGCCTGGCAAACTCTAAGTCCATTAAGTTCAGGGAAGCGCCAGAATCCACAAATGCCATAACAGAAAAGGACGACAATGAGCAAATCAGGGTAACAGACAAGAGAAATTTAGGCTGCACAGTACTAATGGTAACAGACCTAGGGACCCTCATAGTATGCTTAGGGCAATCAGAAATAGCATGAGCTGAATCACCACAGTAAAAACACAGGCCATTCTGACGTCTGAATTTCTGCCTTTCTGCTCTAGTCAAAATCCTATCACATTGCATAGGCTCAGGACTTCGCTCAGAGGACACTGCCATATGGTGCACCACCTTGCGCTCACGCAAGCGCCGATCAATCTGAATGGCTAGAGACATAGACTCGCTCAAACCGGCAGGCGTAGGAAAGCCCACCATTACATCTTTAAGGGTTTCAGACTTTTTCTGAAAATAGCAACCAGCGCCTCTTCATTCCATTTAGTGAGCACAGACCATTTTCTAAATTTCTGGCAGTATAACTCTGCCGCTTCCTGACCCTGACACAGGGCCAACAGTGTTTTCTCAGCATGCTGTTAGGTTCGTCATACAACAATCCGAGCACCTGAAAAAATGCATCTACATTCAATAATGCCGGACTCCCTGTTTCAAGAGCAAATGCCCAGTCTTGAGGATCACCACGCAGTAAGGATATGATGATTTTCACTTGCTGAATGGGATCACCAGAAGAACGGGGTTTCAAAGCAAAAAACAATTTGCAGCTATTTTTAAAGTTCAAAAACTTGGATCTGTCCCCAAAAAACAAATCAGGAGTAGGAATTCTTGGCTCTAGAGCCGGAGTCTGAACAATATAATCTTGGATACTGTGGACTCTTGCAGCAAGTTGATCCACATGAGAAAACAAACCCTGAACCTCCATACCAGAACATATATCCAGCATCACCCAGATATCAAGAGGAAAAAAAAGGCAGAACAGAGCACAGAAAAAAAAATGGTTCAGAACTCTTTTTTTTTTCCTTCTTTTGAGACGCATTCAATTCATTCTTGGCCTGCTGTACTGTTATGACCTGGTGGTTAAGAGGCCACACTGAAATGACCTGGTGGCTAAAACGCAACATGGAACGAGCTCTGAGAAGGTGGTATCTCTACTGACCGCAGTCCCTAATCCTAACAATACAACTAGAAATAGCCATGGGATGTTCCTGGTTGTGAATTCTGTGGCAGAGCTCCCTCCTGTGGTCACAAGTGGTACTTCGGCTGATTCTCTCTGGGAGCTTCCGTTTGTGGAGGAGAGTGGTACTGCGGCTTCTGAGTTTCCTCCCTCAGGTGATCTGGTGAGGTCGTTAGGTGCTTCTCTACTTAACTCCACCTAATGCTTTGATCCATGCTTCCTGTCAATGTTCCAGTGTTGGACTTGTTTTTCCCTGGATCATTCCTGTGGCCTGCTGCTCTGCATAGCTAAGTTGTTCTTTGCTATTTGTTTGCTATTTTTTCTGTCCAGCTTGTCTAATTGTTTTGCTGGAAGCTCTGGGACGCAAAGGGTGTACCTCCGTGCCGTTAGTTCGGTACGGAGGGTCTTTTTGCCCCCTTTGCGTGGTTTTATTTAGGGTTTTGTGTAGACCGCAAAGTTATCTTTCCTATCCTCGCTCTGTTAAGAAAGTCGGGCCTCACTTTGCTGAATCTATTTCATCCCTACTAGAGTTGAGCGACCTTGACCTTTTTAGAGTCGAGCCGGGTTTCGCGAAACCCGACTATCTCAAAAGTCGGGTCGAGTGAAATCGGCCGATTATGGCGAAAAGTCGGGATCGACCGAAACACGAAACCCAATGCAAGTCAATGGGGCAGCATAGTCGGCAGTGAGTGGGGGCCAGGAAAACACCTAGAGTGCCCATTTTAATGTCAAAACCATCCATTCTTCTTAATGAAGCTTGTCAAGCGTAATTTACCTTATAATAATTGGAAGGCATTTGAAATTGGGGGTCATTTGGCTAAAGTTGTGTGGGGTAGGGCTGGTTCAAGTAATTAGTGGGCCCAGGAAATCTGGACCACGTCACGGCAGTGGAGCAGGGAGAGGTAAGTATTTCAACTTTGCAAGTGCTGTGATCCTGAGCAAGCAGGGGGGGCCCACTTGTTGGCATTGGCACTGGCACAGGGCCCCTCAAAAACAGCGGTGTGTTTGCACGGCGGGGGCGCCTCCCACCGGCAGCAACACTTTTGCGTACTATGAGAGGCCCTGTGCCAGTGACGTCGCCAACTAGTATTCCTCCCCCCACCTGATGAAGGAACCTGCACTTTCATCTGCACCTTCCTCTTTGTCCCCGTGTAAGGTGGTATGGTATGCGGGAAGAGCAACCTGACTTTCAGCAGGGTCACAATGTTGTTGTGTAGCATGCACGGGGAATGTTGCGTTATGGGTCAATGTACCAGCAGACTCATCTATCACTGGCTGGGCAATGGGCACGATGAAGTGGAAACACAGATATAGGCCCAAAGAATAAAGTGGGCTAAATGCAGTTCAAAATTGGTAACACAGGAATAACCAGGGGGCATTGCAGTGGAGGACAACTGGAATGAGAGGCTGACACAGAGAGTAGGGCCAAATCAGTAAGTAGTCGAAATGCAGTTCAAAATTGGCAACCGTAGTAAACAGGCGGCACAGCTTTGTTCAGTGGAGGAGAACAGCAAGGAGTGGCAGACACCGATAGTAGGCCCCAACCCAACTAGTAGGCCAAATGCAGTCTAACATTAACAACTACTTAACGAGAGCCTGAAAATGGAATTTCAGGACAGGAAACCAGGAGAACAGCAAGGAGTGGCAGACACCGATAGTAGGCCCCAAACCAACTAGTACGCCAAATGCAGTTGTTCCATTTAACCACAATTTAATGAGAGCCTGAAGATAGAAGCTCAGGAAAGGCAACCTGGGGAACACCTTGGAGTGTAACAAACCATCTCTCTCCACCCCATACCCATTTTGTAGGCCTAATGCAGTGTACTTTTCTACAACTACTAAACGAGAGTCGGAAGACCGAAGCAATGGCAAGGAAACCTGGGGAACACCTTGGAGTGTAACACACCATCTCTCTCCACCCCATACCCAATTTGTAGGCCTAATGCAGTGTAGTTTCCAAGAACTACTAAACGAGAGCCGGAAGATCGAAGCTCAGGAAAGGCAACCTGGGGAACACCTTGGAGTGTAACACACCCTCTCTCTACACCCCATACCCAATTTGAAGGCCTAATGCAGTGTAGTTTCCAAGAACTACTAAACGAGAGCCGGAAGATCGAAGCTCAGGAAAGGCAACCTGGGGAACACCTTGGAGTGTAACACACCCTCTCTCTACACCCCATACCCAATTTGAAGGCCTAATGCAGCGTAGTTTCCAACAACTACTAAACGAGAGCCGGAAGATCGAAGCTCAGGAAAGGCAACCTGGGGAACACCTTGGAGTGTAACAAACCCTCTCTCTACACCCCATACCCATTTTGTAGGCCTAATGCAGTGTACTTTTCTACAACTACTAAACGAGAGTCGGAAGACCGAAGCAATGGCAAGGAAACCTGGGGAACACCTTGGAGTGTAACAAACCATCTCTCTCCACCCCATACCCAATTTGTAGGCCTAATGCAGTGTACTTTTCTACAACTACTAAACGAGAGTCGGAAGACCGAAGCAATGGCAAGGAAACCTGGGGAACACCTTGGAGTGTAACACACCATCTCTCTCCACCCCATACCCAATTTGTAGGCCTAATGCAGTGTAGTTTCCAAGAACTACTAAACGAGAGCCGGAAGATCGAAGCTCAGGAAAGGCAACCTGGGGAACACCTTGGAGTGTAACACACCCTCTCTCTACACCCCATACCCAATTTGAAGGCCTAATGCAGTGTAGTTTCCAAGAACTACTAAACGAGAGCCGGAAGATCGAAGCTCAGGAAAGGCAACCTGGGGAACACCTTGGAGTGTAACACACCCTCTCTCTACACCCCATACCCAATTTGAAGGCCTAATGCAGTGTAGTTTCCAAGAACTACTAAACGAGAGCCGGAAGATCGAAGCTCAGGAAAGGCAACCTGGGGAACACCTTGGAGTGTAACACACCCTCTCTCTACACCCCATACCCAATTTGAAGGCCTAATGCAGCGTAGTTTCCAACAACTACTAAACGAGAGCCGGAAGATCGAAGCTCAGGAAAGGCAACCTGGGGAACACCTTGGAGTGTAACACACCCTCTCTCTACACCCCATACCCAATTTGAAGGCCTAATGCAGTGTAGTTTCCAAGAACTACTAAACGAGAGCCGGAAGATCGAAGCTCAGGAAAGACAACCTGGGGAACACCTTGAAGTGTAACACAACGTCTCTCTACACCACGGAAGGGCTGATTCTTAGGAAGGAAGGCTGTTGGAAATAAGCATTGCGCGTCCGAGGGTGATTATATTCTTATTAGGTATATACTCACCCTCGGACGCGCCCTGCTTCTTTATTTGGAATGAATGTTTATTTGCCATGTGGTGTTGACTTTCTCTATTATTTTGGTAATTAATGATTTTATTATTTTCATTGTTTTGCATCTTCTCGGCAATAATATAACGAAGACGCGACAGGACAACACTCGGTGGATGCCATATCTGTGTTTTCAATTTAAAAAACCTTTCAGTTAAATACTTGCAGGATAAAGTAATTGTAGCTGGTGGCCATTTTTAGTACTGTACCAGATTTTAGTTGTGTGTTTGTTTTTAATGTTAAAATGTCTGCATTTGATATCTCACCAGTATTTTCTTTTTTATAAGCAAAATACTTTTTTTTTAATTTTATGATGTTGGTTCAAGGGGTACACGGGCAGCAGTAGACAGGTCAGTGGAGGCCTAGTGGAAGGAGGGACCGCAGACAGGCTTCGAAGCCCTAACATAATAAATTGGGCTGCCTGTAGGCAGTTTAAAATTGGTTCCAGGGGAACACGGGCAGCAGTAGACAGGTCAGTGGAGGCCTAGTGGAAGGAGGGACCGCAGACAGGCTTCGAAGCCCTAACATAATAAATTGGGCTGCCTGTAGGCAATTTAAAATTGGTTCCAGGGGAACACGGGCAGCAGTAGACAGGTAAGTGGAGGCCTAGTGGAAGGAGGGACCGCAGACAGGCTTCGAAGCCCTAACATAATAAATTGGGCTGCCTGTAGGCAATTTAAAATTGGTTCCAGGGGAACACGGGCAGCAGTAGACAGGTAAGTGGAGGCCTAGTGGAAGGAGGGACCGCAGACAGGCTTCGAAGGCCTAACATAATAAAATGGGCTGGCTGTAGGCAATTTAAAATTGGTTCCAGGGGAACACGGGCAGCAGTAGACAGGTAAGTGGAGGCCTAGTGGAAGGAGGGACCGCAGACAGGCTTCGAAGGCCTAACATAATAAATTGGGCTGCCTGTAGGCAATTTAAAATTGGTTCCAGGGGAACACGGGCAGCAGTAGACAGGTAAGTGGAGGCCTAGTGGAAGGAGGGACCGCAGACAGGCTTCGAAGGCCTAACGTAATAAAATGGGCTGGCTGTAGGCAATTTACAATTGGTTCCATGGGAACACGGGCAGCAGTAGACAGGTCAGTGGAGGCCTAGTGGAAGGAGTGACGGCAGACAGGCATCAAAGGCCAATATTAATCTCCCACTGATTGATTTAGTGATTATTTTTGGTAGATTTTGGAACCCAAATCAAGCAAAAAAATTAATAGGCTTTCTATGGCCCACAATTGGGGAGAGAGAGAGAGATGGCACACCCAGGAGTCAAGACTGGCACACAAGCAGAAGGGGCAATATGAATCTCCCACAGATTTTTTTTTTTTTTTTTTTCAGGGAGACTTTAGAGAAAAAAAATACAAAAAAAATGATTTTTTTCAGGAATAATTTAGAAACCAAAGAAAATCAAATGATTTTTTCAGGGAGAATTTAGAAAACAAATAAAACAAAAAATAGGCTTTCTAGGGCCCACTGAGTGACAGATGACGCTCACAGGAGTCAGGAGTGGCACACAAGCCCAGAGGCCAATATTAATCTCCCACTGATTGATTTAGTGATTTTTTTTGGTAGATTTTGGAACCCAAATCAAGCAAAAAAATTAATAGGCTTTCTATGGCCCACTATTTGTGAGAGAGATGGCACGCTCAGGACTGGCACACAAGCCCAGAGGCCAATATTAATCTCCCATTTTTTTTTTTCCAGGGAAAATTTATAAACCCAATAAAAAAAATAATAATAAATAGGCTTTCTATGGCCCACTATCTGAGAGAGAGAGATGGCACGCTTAGGACTGGCACACAAGCCCAAAGGCCAATATTAATCTCCCACTGATTGATTTATTGATTTTTTCAGGTAGAATTTAGAACCCAAATCAAGCAAAAAAATTAATAGGCTTTCTATGGCCCACTGAGTGAGAGATGGCACACACAGGAGTAAGGAGTGGCACACAAGCCCTGAGGCCAATATTTTTCTCCCACTGATTGATGTTGTGATTTTTTCTGGTAGATTTTGGAACCCAAATCAAGCAAAAAAATAAATAGGCTTTCTATGGCCCACTGAGTGAGAGATGACACAGACAGAGATGGCACTCTAGCAGAAATGTCAATCTTAATCTCCCACAAAAAAAAAAAAAAAAAAAAAAGGAACTGTCCTTCAATTACTATCTCCCTGCAGTAATCTCAGCCAGGTATGGCAGGCAGCAATAAGGAGTGGACTGATGCACAAATTAAATAAAAAGTGTGGACAAACAAACAAGATAGCTGTGCAGAAAGGAAGGAACAAGAGGATTTGTGCTTTGAAAAAAGCAGTTGGTTTGCACAGCGGCGTACACACAGCAATGCAGCTATCAGGGAGCCTTCTAGGGCAGCCCAATGAGCTACAGCGCTGAGGAAAAAAAAAAAAAAAGGAGCTTCCACTGTCCCTGCACACCGAAGGTGGTGTTGGGCAGTGGAAATCGCTACAGCACAAGCGGTTTTGTGGTTAATGGACCCTGCCTAACGCTATCCCTGCTTCTGACGAAGCGGCAGCAACCTCTCCCTAAGCTCAGATCAGCAGCAGTAACATGGCGGTCGGCGGGAACTCCCCTTTATAGCCCCTGTGACGCCGCAGACAGCAAGCCAATCACTGCAATGCCCTTCTCTAAGATGGTGGGGACCAGGACCTATGTCATCACGCTGCCCACACTCTGCGTTTACCTTCATTGGCTGAGAAATGGCGCTTTTCGCGTCATTGAAACGCGACTTTGGCGCGAAAGTCGCGTACCGCATGGCCGACCACGCACAGGGGTCGGATCGGGTTTCATGAAACTCGACTTCGCCAAAAGTCGGCGACTTTTGAAAATGTTCGACCCGTTTCGCTCAACCCTAATCCCTACGTTTGTCTTTTCATCTTAACTCACAGTCATTATATGTGGGGGGCTGCCTTTTCCTTTGGGGTATTTCTCTGAGGCAAGGTAGGCTTATTTTCTATCTTCAGGCTAGTTAGTTTCTCAGGCTGTGCCGAGTTGCATAGGTAGAGTTATGCGCAATCCACGGCTGCCTCTAGTGTTGTTTGGAGAGGATTAGGGATTGCGGTCTGCAGAGTTCCCACGTCTCAGAGCTCGTTCTATTATTTTGGGTTATTGTCAGATCACTGTATGTGCTCTGACCGCTATGTCCATTGTGATACTGAATTGCCTATCACAACAGTACAGGAAGCCAAAAGTGCTAATGATTCTGAGACCATTTTTTTTTCTTTGCACTGTGTTTTGCCTTTTTTTTCCCCTAGACATTTGGGTGGTTCAGGACACAGGTGTAGCAATGGACATTAAAGGTCTGTCTTCATGTGTGGATCAGCTCACGGCAAGAATTCAAAATATTCAAGATTTTGTGGTTCAGAATTCTTTGTTAGAACCGAGAATTCCTATTCCAGATTTGTTTTTTGGAGATAGAACTAAATTTCTGAGTTTCAAAAATAATTGTAAACTATTTCTGGCTTTGAAACCTCGTTCCTCTGGTGACCCAGTTCAACTAGTTAGGATCGTCATTTCTTTTTTGCGTGGCGACCCTCAGGACTGGGCATTTTCTCTTGCGTCAGGAGATCCTGCATTAAGTAATATCGATGCGTTTTTCCTGGCGCTTGGATTGCTGTACGATGAGCCTAATTCAGTGGATCAGGCAGAAAAAAATTTGCTGGCTCTTTGTCAGGCTCAGGATGAGATAGAGGTATATTGCCAGAAATTTAGAAAGTGGTCCGTGCTCACTCAATGGAATTAATCTGCGCTGGCAGCTATATTCAGAAAGGGTCTCTCTGAAGCCCTTAAGGATGTCATGGTGGGATTTCCTATGCCTGCTGGTTTGAATGAGTCTATGTCTTTGGCCATTCAGATCGGTCAATGCTTGCGTGAGCGTAAATCTGTGCACCATTTGGCGGTATTACCTGAGATTAAACCTGAGCCTATGCAGTGCGATAGGACTATGACCAGAGTTGAACGGCAAGAACACAGACGTCTGAATGGGCTGTGTTTCTACTGTGGTGATTCCACTCATGCTATCTCTGATTGTCCTAAGCGCACTAAGCGGTTCGCTAGGTCTGCCACCATTGGTACAGTACAGTCAAAATTTCTTCTGTCCGTTACCTTGATCTGCTCTTTGTCATCGTATTCTGTCATGGCGTTTGTGGATTCAGGCGCTGCCCTGAATTTGATGGACTTGGAATATGCTAAGCGTTGTGGGTTTTTCTTGGAGCCCTTGCAGTGTCCTATTCCATTGAGAGGAATTGATGCTACGCCTTTGGCCAAGAATAAGCCTCAATACTGGACCCAGCTGACCATGTGCATGACTCCTGCACATCAGGAGGTTATTCGCTTTGTGGTGTTGCATAATCTGCATGATGTGGTCGTGTTGGGGTTGCCATGGCTACAAGCCCATAATCCAGTATTGGATGGGAAATCCATGTCGGTGTCCAGCTGGGGTTGTCAGGGGGTACATGGTGATGTTCCATTTCTGTCAATTTCGTCATCCACCCCTTCTGAGGTTCCAGAGTTCTTGTCTGATTACCGGGATGTATTTGATGAGCCCAAGTCCGATGCCCTACTTCCGCATAGGGATTGTGATTGTGCTATCAATTTGAATCCTGGTAGTAAATTCCCAAAAGGTCGACTGTTTAATTTATCCATGCCTGAGCACACCGCTATGCGCAGTTATGTGACGGAATCCCTGGAGAAGGGGCATATTCGCCCGTCATCGTCGCCATTAGGAGCAGGGTTCTTTTTTGTAGCCAAGAAGGATGGTTCGCTGAGACCTTGTATAGATTACCGCCTTCTTAATAAGATCACTGTTAAATTTCAGTACCCCTTGCCATTGTTATCTGATTTGTTTGCTCGGATTAAGGGGGCTAGTTGGTTCACCAAGATAGATCTTCGTGGTGCGTATAATCTGGTGCGAATCAGGCGAGGCGATGAATGGAAAACTGCATTTAATATGCCCGAGGGTCATTTTGAGTATCTAGTGATGCCATTCGGACTTGCCAATGCTCCATCAGTGTTTCAGTCTTTTATGCATGACATCTTCCGAGAGTACCTGGATAAATTCCTGATTGTGTACTTGGATGACATTTTGATCTTCTCGGATGATTGGGAGTCTCATGTGAAGCAGGTCAGAACGGTTTTTCAGGTCCTGCGTGCTAATTCTTTGTTTGTGAAGGGATCAAAGTGTCTCTTTGGTGTGCAGAAGGTTTCATTTTTGGGGTTCATCTTTTCCCCTTCTACTATCGAGATGGATCCTGTTAAGGTCCAAGCCATCCATGATTGGACTCAGCCGACATCTCTGAAAAGTCTGCAAAAGTTCCTGGGTTTTGCTATTTTTTATCGTCGCTTCATCTGCAATTTTTCTAGTATTGCCAAACCATTGACCGATTTGACCAAGAAGGGTGCTGATTTGGTCAATTGGTCTTCTGCTGCTGTGGAAGCTTTTCAAGAGTTGAAGCGTCGTTTTTCTTCTGCCCCTGTGTTGTGTCAACCAGATGTTTCTCTTCCGTTCCAGGTCGAGGTTGATGCTTCTGAGATTGGAGCAGGGGCTGTTTTGTCGCAGAGAGGTTCTGATTGCTGAGTGATGAAACCATGCGCTTTTTTTTCCAGGAAGTTTTCGCCTGCTGAGTGAAATTATGATGTGGGCAACCGAGAGTTGCTGGCCATGAAGTGGGCATTCGAGGAGTGGCGTCATTGGCTTGAAGGAGCTAAGCATCGCGTGGTGGTATTGACTGATCATAAGAACTTTACTTATCTCGAGTCTGCTAAGCGTTTGAATCCTAGACAGGCTCGTTGGTCGCTGTTTTTTGCCCGTTTTGACTTTGTGATTTCGTACCTTCCGGGCTCTAAAAATGTGAAGGCAGATGCTCTGTCTAGGAGTTTTGTGCCCAACTCTCCGGGTTTATCTGAGCCGGCGGGTATCCTCAAGGAAGGAGTAATTGTGTCTGCCATCTCCCCTGATTTGCGGCGGGTGCTGCAAAAATTTCAGGCTAATAAACCTGATCGTTGTCCAGCGGAGAAACTGTTTGTCCCTGATAGGTGGACGAATAATGTTATCTCTGAGGTTCATTGTTCGGTGTTGGCTGGTCATCCTGGAATCTTTGGTACCAGAGAGTTAGTGGCTAGATCCTTTTGGTGGCCATCTCTGTCGCGGGATGTGCGTACTTTTGTGCAGTCCTGTGGGATTTGTGCTCGGGCTAAGCCCTGCTGTTCTCGTGCCAGTGGGTTGCTTTTGCCCTTGCCGGTCCCGAAGAGGCCTTGGACACATATCTCTATGGATTTTATTTCAGATCTTCCCGTTTCTCAAAAGATGTCAGTCATTTGGGTGGTCTGTGATCGTTTTTCTAAGATGGTCCATCTGGTACCCTTGTCTAAGTTGCCTTCCTCCTCTGATTTGGTGCCATTGTTCTTCCAGCATGTGGTTCGTTTGCATGGCATTCCAGAGAATATCGTTTCTGACAGAGGTTCCCAGTTTGTTTCGAGGTTTTGGCGAGCCTTTTGTGGTAGGATGGGCATTGACTTGTCTTTTTCCTCGGCTTTCCATCCTCAGACTAATGGCCTGACCGAACGAACCAATCAGACCTTGGAAACCTATCTGAGATGCTTTGTTTCTGCCGATCAGGATGACTGGGTGTCCTTTTTGCCTTTGGCTGAGTTCGCCATTAATAATCGGGCCAGCTCGGCTACCTTGGTTTCGCCATTTTTCTGCAATTCTGGGTTCCATCCTCGTTTCTCTTCAGGACAGGTTGAGTCTTCGGACTGTCCTGGTGTGGATACTGTGGTGGACAGGTTGCAGCAGATTTGGACTCATGTAGTGGACAATTTGACCTTGTCCCAGGAGAAGGCTCAACGTTTCGCTAATCGCAGACGCCGTGTGGGTCCCCGACTTCGTGTTGGGGATCTGGTTTGGTTATCTTCTCGTCATATTCCTATGAAGGTTTCCTCTCCTAAGTTTAAACCTCGTTTCATTGGTCCGTATAGGATTTCTGAGGTTCTTAATCCTGTGTCTTTTCGTCTGACCCTCCCAGATTCTTTTTCCATGCATAACGTATTCCATAGGTCATTGTTGCGGAGATACGTGGCACCTATGGTTCCATCTGTTGACCCTCCTGCCCCGGTTTTGGTGGAGGGGGAATTGGAGTATATTGTGGAGAAGATTTTGGATTCTCGTGTTTCTAGACGGAATCTCCAGTATCTGGTTAAATGGAAGGGTTATGCTCAGGAAGATAATTCCTGGGTTTTTGCCTCTGATGTCCATGCTCCCGATCTTGTTCGTGCCTTTCATGTGGCTCATCCTGGTCGGCCTGGGGGCTCTGGTGAGGGTTCGTGACCCCTCCTCAAGGGGGGGTACTGTTGTGAATTCTGTGGCAGAGCTCCCTCCTGTGGTCACAAGTGGTACTTCGGCTGATTCTCTCTGGGAGCTTCCGTTTGTGGAGGAAAGTGGTACTGCGGCTTCTGAGTTTCCTCCCTCAGGTGATCTGGTGAGGTCGTTAGGTGCTTCTCTACTTAACTCCACCTAATGCTTTGATCCATGCTTCCTGTCAATGTTCCAGTGTTGGACTTGTTTTTCCCTGGATCATTCCTGTGGCCTGCTGCTCTGCATAGCTAAGTTGTTCTTTGCTATTTGTTTGCTATTTTTTCTGTCCAGCTTGTCTAATTGTTTTGCTGGAAGCTCTGGGACGCAAAGGGTGTACCTCCGTGCCGTTAGTTCGGTACGGAGGGTCTTTTTGCCCCCTTTGCGTGGTTTTATTTAGGGTTTTGTGTAGACCGCAAAGTTATCTTTCCTATCCTCGCTCTGTTAAGAAAGTCGGGCCTCACTTTGCTGAATCTATTTCATCCCTACGTTTGTCTTTTCATCTTAACTCACAGTCATTATATGTGGGGGGCTGCCTTTTCCTTTGGGGTATTTCTCTGAGGCAAGGTAGGCTTATTTTCTATCTTCAGGCTAGTTAGTTTCTCAGGCTGTGCCGAGTTGCATAGGTAGAGTTAGGCGCAATCCACGGCTGCCTCTAGTGTTGTTTGGAGAGGATTAGGGATTGCGGTCTGCAGAGTTCCCACGTCTCAGAGCTCGTTCTATTATTTTGGGTTATTGTCAGATCACTGTATGTGCTCTGACCGCTATGTCCATTGTGATACTGAATTGCCTATCACAACAGTTCCTGACACTCCCTAGACACCTCGTCACAGCCTCAGATATAACTACCCCTAAAGAAGGAAAAAGAAAGCTATCTTGCCTCAAAGAAACCCCCAAAAGGAAAGATAGCCCCCCACAAATATTGACTGTGAAAGGAGAGGGAAATGACGAACACAGAAATGAAATTAGAATTCAGCAAAGGGGAGGCCAATACTAAACTAGATAGACAGAGAGCAAAGGAAACTGTGCGGTCAGTATAAAAAACTAAAAAATCCACGCAGAGCTTACAAAAATGAACTCCACACCGACTCATGGTGTGGAGGGGCAAATCTGCTTTCCCAGAGCTTCCAGCTAGCCTAAATAAGACATAGTGACAAGCTGGACAAAAGAGACAAATGCAAAGCAATAGAGTCCAAACAAATGGACAAACAAACTAGCAAAACTTATCTTTTGCAGTCAAGGACTGGCCATATGAGAAATCCAAGGGAATCATCAAATCCAACCAAGAACATTCACAGCAGGCATGGACTAAAGCCCAGAGCCCGTTTAAATAACAATCCCAGGCAATGCGATTAGTGAAGGCAGCTGTTACAGCTACCTAATGGAGCAGCAGTTCCACTCGAAACCACCAGAGGGAGCCCAAGGGCAGAACTCGCAAACATACCATTAGCAACCACAGGAGGGAGCTCCAGAACGGAACTCACAACAATACTCCCTGACAGAAGTTATGTCGCTTATCCTTGTTAGGTAAATAAAAGCTTATAACCTGACGTTAACATCCATTGGTTGTATAAATTATTCTTTTGAAAGCTGAAACCCTCCGTAATGTGGTTTAGGTTAAGAAAATAAATTAGCATCAGTGCAGAAATATTGATAAGTTAATGGACACAGAATGGTCAGATTTTGGCAAGACAAAAGTTTTGTCGCCCACAGAAAGTAATGTGATATTCAAACGATAACTTAAAATACAAATATATGTTCCATAACATTGGTGAATGTAGTTGTGGTGCTATTAGAGTCATATTTAATATTTTGTGTGACTTCCATGAGCTTGAAGGACTGCATCCATGCGGTTCAACAATAGTGTTGAGCATTCCGATACCGCAAGTATCGGGTATCGGCCGATACTTGCGGTATCGGAATTCCGATACCGAGATCCGATACTTTTGTGGTATCGGGTATCGGTATCGGATCAATAGGGATGTGTAAAATAAAGAATTAAAATAAAAAATATTGATATTCTCACCTCTCCGGCGGCCCCTGGACATCACGCTGGTAACCGGCCGGCTTCTTTGTTTAAAATGAGCGCCTTCAGGACCTGCGAATGACGTCGCGGCTTCTGATTGGTCGCGTGCCGCCCATGTGACCGGAACGCGACCAATCAGAAGCCGCAACAACATTCTCATTCACAAAACTCCTAATTCTAGGAATTAAGGACCTGCGAATGACGTCGCGGCTTCTGATTGGTCGCGTGCCGGTCACATGGGCGGCACGCGACCAATCAGAAGCCGCGACGTCATTCGCAGGTCCTGAAGGCGCTCATTTTAAACAAAGAAGCCGGCCGGTTACCAGCGTGATGTCCAGGGGCCGCCGGAGAGGTGAGCATATCAATATTTTTTATTTTAATTCTTTATTTTACACATCCCTATGGATCCCAGGGCCTGAAGGAGAGTTTCTTCTCCTTCAGACCCTGGGAACCATGAGAATACCTTCCGATACTTGATGTCCCATTGACTTGTATTGGTATCGGATATCGGTATCGGCGATATCCGATATTTTTCGGGTATCGGCCGATACTATCCGATACCGATACTTTCAAGTATCGGACGGTATCGCTCAACACTATTCAACAATGATTCATACAATTTACTAATGAAGTCATCAGGAATAGCAAAGAATGCAGTCTTACATGCCTACCAGAGTTCATCTAGATTCTTTGGTTTTGTCTTCCAAGCTTCCTCTTTCATCCAACTCCAAACATGCTCAATGATTGTTTATGTCAAAGCACTGCACAACCAGCTCTATCCTCACTTACTGTATCCTCACCCATCCCATGTAGACCGTGAGCCCTCGCGGGCAGGGTCACCTCTCCTCATGTACCAGTTGTGACTTGTATTGTTCAAGATTATTGTACTTGTTTTTATTATGTATACCCCTCCTCACATGTAAAGCGTCATGGAATAAATGGTGCTATAATAATAAATAATAATAATAATGTCTGGTGACTGGGTTGGCCAGTCCTTGAGCACCTTGAACTTTTTTGCCTGGAGGAACTGTGTTGTAGAGATGTATGTATGAGATGGAGCACCATCCTGCTGCAGAGTTTGACCCCGTTTATGATTTGGAATATAAGCGGTTGCTAATACTTCCTGATATTTTAGGCTATTGATATTGCCTTCCAGCTTGCAAATGTTTCGCACACCCCCATACTGAATGTAACCCCAGATCATGATCTTTCCACCACCAAATTTAACTGTTTTCTGGGTGAATTTTGGATCTATACGTCTCCAGTAGGTCTCCTGCAGTATTTGCGGCAGCTGTGGTGTAATTCTACTGAAGATTCATCAAAAAAATCCACCTTCTGCCACTTTTCCTGCATCCATCTGTTTAGCAGGCTGTGGGACTTTGCAAATGCCAAACAGTTTTTTATTTGCCTTTTGTTTAGTGCTGGCTTCTGGGCACTGATTCGACCATGGAGGCCATTTTGAGACAGAATCCTACAAACTGTTCTAGTTGACACAGGGACATGAGGTGACCAGGCCTGTTGGAGCTCTGCTGCAGTGGAAGAGGAGTTTGCTTTGGATTTTCTAACCAACAAACGTTCCTCCTGAGCAGTTGTCTTACGGGGACAGCCTAACCTGGGCGTGTCAAACATATCTCCAGTCTTTTCTTCAAATTTTGTTTAATTCTTTGTACTTGACGCTGAGACACATTAAAGGTGCCAGCCACCTCTGCGGTGGATCTGGTCTTCAGCCTCTAGATAATCCAGGCTTTGGTCAAGGGTGGATTTTTTGGCATGTTGTCAGAGCTCAAGTTGCAGTTCAAGTGAAGGTCTGGGGTGCTGGGTTTCTTTTTATACACACACACTAATTAACCGATCATTTACTGAGCACAGATGAGGATGTAAACTAGGATTGGGTGCATTGTATGACCATGCGACAAAACTTTTGTCTTGCCAACATCTGACCATTCTGTGTCTATTAACTGATCAATATTTCTGCATTGATGCCAATTTATTTTCTTAACCTAAACCACATTTCAGAGGGTTTCAGCTTTCAAAAGAATAATTTATAGAACCAATGGATGAATTTAACGTCAAGTTATAAGCTTTTATTTACATAACATGGATAAGCGACATAACTTCTGTCAAGGAGTGTACAGTGTATTTTCTGTGTTTTTTCATATTTGTGTTGCTTTCAATTGTGAAAAAAACATTCAACAGGAAATGTAATTTTATCATTTTAATACCTTATCTGGTCACGTGGCCTGTGAGACATGATCAGACACATTGCAATTAATTTATGAAGGAAAGACTCTGAAAGTCACAGTTATTTATTTTCAGGGCAATCAGATGGCCATCACTATTTTGTAGAGGGCCATCAGGTTGCCCTTTCTATTGTTAGGGGGCCTGCAGGGGTGCCTCACTATTGTCAGAGGGCCATCAGGCAGCCCTCACTCTAATTTTAGAAGGCCAGCAGCCAGCCTTCTCTAAGCATGTTTGGAGGGCCAGCAGACTGCTATGCATATTGCTACTGCAATATAATTTCTCCATCTGAGGTGGACACATTTTCTTTTTTATATTAATACTGTAAAGTTTTAAACGTGGAGGACCATCAGGTGGCCCTCACGATTTATAGAAGGCCATTAGGTGGCCCGCTGTTTTTTTTCAGAGGGCTAGCAGGTGTTTTGTGGACAGATGAGATAGCTTTTTGATAAATCACATCATTCTACTGTTTGCTGCTAATGGAATGAGGCCTACAAATAAAAATACAGAGGTTACAGTTAAATATAGTAGAGGTTCAAAGATATTTTGATATTTTGGGGTTGTTATGTTGCCTCTGGCCCTGGGTGCCTTGACTGTCTGCAAGGCATCATGAAATGTGAAGCTTCCCAAAGAATTTTGAGTTGCAATTTTCTGGTCTTAAAGCTGGGTTTGCATAGGTCATGAGACTTCCAGCAGGACAATGACCCCAAACATACTTAAAGAAGCACCCAGAAATGGAAGGAAACTCGAGAGTTTAGAAGTGGTAATTCCAGCTACAGTAGCATAAAGTGTCTCATCACTACCTCTTGCATACAGATGTTGGAGAGAAACTGTGATTGGACAAATTAAATCAGTTAATTTTGCCTGCTTTGATGAATTTCTGAGTACAGATCACCATAATACACATGAATTGGTCAATGAGTCCAGGGAAAAGTATCAGTAAGGCAATAATGATAATAACAATAATAAAGCAATAATCCCTGTCTAGATGACTGTCCAACACTATACCTAATGCCACATCTCACCCTACAGGAATTGCAGAAAAGAGCGGTATTATTGTAGAATACAGAAGGAATTTGAACCGACCCTGAAAATATTTTTTGTTGTACATGGCAGCAACAAAGTCTGGAGGAACGTAAATAACAATGGCAGCTTTGATGAATTTCAGAGTACCGATCACCGTAAAAACATGAATCTGTGAATGAGTTTATGGAAGAAAGCAGCAGCAAGACTTGTGTCTGTCATACACTAAACCTACTGCAACACCTCACCATAGATGAATTGCAGATAAGAGAGGTATTATTTGGTGCGCTATTGGCCTTGGGTATTTCTGCTCCCACTCCCCAGGTTCTGTGCATGTCTGCAGTATCCACACCATCTGAACCTGTATCTCTGCCACTATCTACCCTGTTTGAATTTGCACTTGAAAGCCTGCATCTGTGATCCTGTATTGTGGCCGTCTCATGTTTCTGTCCAGCTCACACCTGCCAGTGATCTTCTGTTTATCAGCTGGTCCAGTCCACATCAGCTGGTGCTCATCTATACATCACTTGGTCCAATCCGCACTTTCCAATGCTCATCTATACATCACTCAGTCCAGTCTGCACCTTCCAGTTCTCATCTGTTCATCAGCCGGTCCAGTTTGAATCCATGGTTCCTGTGTTCCTACAGTACCTGCCTTCATCTTCTGTGCCTTCCTTCGGGCCGTCCCTGCTACCCATCTCTAGGGGGTCCGCTGCCATCTACCCAAGGTTAGTTCTGGAGTAGTACCTGGTCCCACCTCCTTTGACTCTCCTTGGATCGTAGTATCATCAACTGCTGTGTATCCGAGGTCAGATTTGGTGAGGCATCTACTTACGCCCCTCCACACTTTTCTTGGGCTATGGCACAGTTGTTCCACCATCCAGCCTGTAACATTATTGTAGAATATAGCAGGGATTTGAACCGGCCCTGAAAAGATTTTTTGTTGTACATGGCAGCAACAAACTCTGGAGGAACACAAATTAAACTGGCAGCTTTGTTGAATTTCTGAGTACAGATCACCATTAAAAACATGAATCGGTCAATGAGTCAGTGGAAAAAGCAGTGGAAAGATTTAGAATTTTATAAGGAATAAATCCATGATTTAATGTCTGTCATACACTACACCTATTGCAACCCCTCAACATAAATTAAATACAGATAAGAGAGGTATTATTGAAGCGCCAGTGGTCTTGGGTACCTCTGCTGCCACTCCCCAGGTTCTGTGCATGTCTGGCAAATATCTTTACAGTATTTTTATGGCGTGACACTAGTGCTTACTGTCACTTAAAGAGACAGTGCGCACTCTCCTAAAGTGTCCTCTGCCAATTGCTGGGATACACTTCCAACTTACAGCACCTCCACCTGTTCTAAAGTACCTGATCGTTAATTTATTCTTGCCTTCCTGCTGTTAGGTCATGTGAATTCCACTTGCATTCATGACCTGTCTGCTATCCAGAATCTGCACCGTCTGAACCTGTAAATGTGCTGCTATCTACCCTGTTTGAATTTGCACTTGAAAACCTGCATCTGTGATCCCGTATTGTGTCCGTCTCATGTCCCAGCCCACACCAATGATTTTCTGTTTATCATTCAGTCCAGTTTGAATCCCTGGTTCCCGTGTACCTACCGTGTCTGCCTGTATCTTCTGTTCTTTCCTTCGGTCCGTCCCTGCTACCCATCTCTAGGGGGTCAGCTGCCATCTACCCGAAGTAATTTCTGGAGTAGTAATTGGTCCCATCTCCTTTGTCTCTCATCGATAGTATCGTCAATTGTTGTACTGTATATCCGAGGTCGCATTTGGTGAGGCACCTAGTTACGCCCCTCTACACTCTGCTTGGTCCATGTCACAGTGGTTCCACCACCCAGTCTATAACATTACTGTAGAATATAGAAGGGATTTGAACCAGCTCTGAAAAGATTTTCAGTTGTATGTAGCAGCAACAAGCTCTGGAGGAGCGCAAGTAACACTGGCAGCTTTGCTGAATATCTGAATTGCAGATAAGAGAAGTATTATTTGAAGCACCGGTGGTCTTGGGTACCTCTGCTCCCGCTACCCAAGTTCTGTGCATGTCTGGCAAATATCCTTACAGTACTCTTAAGGCGCCACACTAGGTGCTTATTATCTCTTAAAGAGAGAGTGCACACTCTTATAAATCGTCCCCAGCCAATTGCTTGGAGACACTTCCAACTTAAAAAACCTCCACCTGTTGTGAGGTGCCTGAGCAATATTTGTGCTTAGTTAGTTTATACTTGCCGGCCTGTTTTTTGGTCCCCTGATCTGCTTTGTCTAATAAAACCCTGCTTTGCTTAACCTGTATCCAGCTTGCATTCCTAAGCTGTCTGCTATCCAGAATCTGCACTGTCTGTACCTGTACCTGGGCCGCTATCTACACTGTCTGTATTTCCACCTGAGAGCCTGCATGTTTGATCCTGTATTGTGGCCATCTCATGTTTTTGTCTAGCCCTCACCTTCTAGTGGTCTTCTGTTTATCAGCTGGTCTAGTGCGCATCAGCCAGTGCTCATCTATACATCACTCGGTCCAATCCACCCCTACCAATGCTCATATATACATCACTCGATCGAGTCCGCACCTGCCAGAGCTCATTCATACATCACCCAGTCCAGTCCGCACCTGTCAGTTCTCATCTGTTTATCAGGCGGTCTAGTCTGAATCCATGGTTCCCGTGTTTCCACAGTGCCTGACTTCATCTTCTGCTCCTTCCTTCAGGCTGTCCCTGCTACCCATCTCTAGTGGTAAGCTGCCATCTACCCGAGGTCAGTTCTGGAGTAGTACCTGGTCCCACCTCCTTTGTCTCTCAGCCGATCATAGTATTGTTAACTGCTGTGTATCTGAGGTAGGATTAGGTGAGGCACCTACTTACGTCCCTCCACGCTTTTCTTGGGCCATGGCACAGTGGTTCTAACAATCAGCCTGTGACATTATTGTAGAATATAGAAGGTATTTAAACTGACCCTAAAATGGTTTAAATACCGTATAAAATTTCACTGCTGAAAAAAATTGCAGTATTACAATCTAAGGAAATTTTGACAGCTTCATATGGACTTCTTCGACTGCAGCAAGCTATTTCCAACCAAATTTTTTGTGTGTGTTTTGAAGCACAACTGGAGCATGATAAATTCAGTATAAAATTTCACTGCAGTATTGCAGTTTTACAATCGCAGGAATATTTGTCTACTTCAGATGGACTTCTAAGACTACAGTATCAATATAGCATTGCTATTTCTAACTAAACAAGTTTTTCTTTTATTTTGAGGCACAACTGGAGTACAATAAATGCTGTATAAAATTTCACTGCTGAAAAAAATTGCAGTATTACAATGGCAGGAAAAGTTGTCCACTTCAGATGGACTTCTTAGACTGCTATATCAATATAGCAATGCTATTTATAACCAAACTAATTTTTTTTGTGCTTTAAGGCACAACTGGAGCATGATAAATGCCGCATAAAATTTCACAGCTCAATAAAAGACAGTTTTAGTATCGCAGGAAAGTTTGTATGCCTCAGATGTACTGCTTATAGTGCAGGAGCAACATAGTGATGCTATTGAGATCCAACCAAACCTAGTTGTATGCTTTTGACACACAACTACTGCATTGAAAATGGTGCATAATATTTCCTTGCTAGGAGCAATTTGCAAGATTAATAGCAAAAAGAATATTATTAGCCCTGAGAAGGCGTCTTGGTATGAGTTGCAGGTTGCAGCATAAAGGACGTGCAATTCACCCTATCCTGTCCTACACAATTCTTTCAGTACAATCTCTCCCTAAGTGCTGCTAACAGCAGTATTACCATATCATTAGCCCTAAGAAGGGCTGATGTTGTACTTGAAAGAAATGTAAATGTTGTTGCATCCCTGGCTAATACATAGCTACAATTCTGTCCCTCTTTTACTAGCATCTCTCCTTGCTCTGCTTGTTTACAGGGTACAGTAATGATGACTAGGGTTGAGCGAAACGGGTCGTTCATTTTCAAAAGTCGCCGACTTTTGGCAAAGTCGGGTTTCATGAAACCATATCCGAAACCTGTGCGGGGTCGGCCATGCGGTACGCGACTTTCGCGCCAAAGTCGCGTTTCAATGACGCGAAAAGCGCCATTTCTCAGCCAATGAAGGTAAACGCAGAGTGTGGGCAGCGTGATGACATAGGTCCTGGTCCCCACCATCTTAGAGAAGGGCATTGCAGTGATTGGCTTGCTGTCTGCGGCGTCACAGGGGCTATAAAGGGGAGTTCCCGCCGACCGCCATGTTACTGCTGCTGATCTGAGCTTAGGGAGAGGTTGCTGCCGCTTCGTCAGAAGCAGGGATAGCGTTAGGCAGGGTCCATTAACCACCAAACCGCTTGTGCTGTAGCGATTTCGACTGCCCAACACCACCTTCGGTGTGCAGGGACAGTGGAAGCTACATTTTTTTTTTTTTTCCCCTCAGCGCTGTAGCTCATTGGGCTGCCCTAGAAGGCTCCCTGATAGCTGCATTGCTGTGTGTACGCCGCTGTGCAAACCAACTGCTTTTTTCAAAGCACAAATCCTCTTGTTCCTTCCTTTCTGCACAGCTATCTTTTTGGTTTGTACACACTTTTTATTTAATTTGTGCATCAGTCCACTCCTTATTGCTGCCTGCCATACCTGGCTGAGATTACTGCAGGGAGATAGTAATTGAAGGACACTCCCTGTTTTTTTTGTTTTTTTTGTGGGAGATTAAGATTGACATTTCTGCTAGAGTGCCATCCCTGTCTGTGTCATCTCTCACTCAGTGGGCCATAGAAAGCCTATTTATTTTTTTGCTTGATTTGGGTTATAAAATCTACCTGAAAAAAATCACTACATCAATCAGTGGGAGAAAAATATTGGCCTCAGGGCTTGTGTGCCACTCTTGACTCCTGTGTGCATCATCACTCACTCAGTGGGCCATAGAAAGCCTATTTATTTTTTTGCTTGATTTTGGTTCTAAAATCTACCTGAAAAAATCACTACATCAATCAGTGGGAGAAAAATATTGGCCTCAGGGCTTGTGTGCCACTCCTGACTCCTGTGTGCATCATCACTCACTCAGTGGGCCATAGAAAGCCCATTTTTTTTTTTTTTTTGCTTTATTTGGGTTCTAAATTCTACCTGAAAAAAATCAATAAATCAATCAGTGGGAGATTAATATTGGCCTTTGGGCTTGTGTGCCAGTCCTAAGCGTGCCATCTCTCTCTCTCAGATAGTGGGCCATAGAAAGCCTATTTATTTTTTTATTTTTTTATTGGGTTTATAAATTTTCCCTGGAAAAAAAAAAAGTGGGAGATTAATATTGGCCTCTGGGCTTGTGTGCCAGTCCTGAGCGTGCCATTTCTCTCACAAATAGTGGGCCATAGAAAGCCTATTTATTTATTTTTTTTTGGTTTTATAAATTCTCCCTTAAAAAAAAAAGGGAGATTAATATTGGCCTTTGGGCTTGTGTGCCAGTCCTAAGCGTGCCATCTCTCTCTGTCTCTCAGATAGTGGGCCATAGAAAGCCTATTTATTATTTTTTTTATTGGGTTTATAAATTTTCCCTGGAACAAAAAAAATAAAGTGGGAGATAAATATTGGCCTCTGGGCTTGTGTGCCACTCCTGACTCCTGTGTGCGTCATCTCTCACTCAGTGGGCCATAGAAAGCCTTTTTTTGTTTTATTTGTTTTCTAAATTCTCCCTGAAAAAATCATTTTATTTTCTTTGGTTTCTAAATTCTTCCTGAAAAAATCATTTTATTCTATTTTTTTTTTTTCCTAAAGTCTCCCTGAAAAAAAAAAAAAAAAAAGGCAAATCAGTGGGAGGTTAACCCCTTCCCGACCCATGACGCCACGTAGGCGTCATGAAAGTCGGTGCCAATCCGACCCATGACGCCTATGCGGCGTCATGGAAAGATCGCGTCCCTGCAGATCGGGTGAAAGGGTTAACTCCCATTTCACCCGATCTGCAGGGACAGGGGGAGTGGTAGTTTAGCCCAGGGGGGGTGGCTTCACCCCCTCGTGGCTACGATCGCTCTGATTGGCTGTTGAAAGTGAAACTGCCAATCAGAGCGATTTGTAATATTTCACCTATTATAACGGGTGAAATATTACAATCCAGCCATGGCCGATGCTGAAATATCATCGGCCATGGCTGGAAATACTAATGTGCCCCCACTCCACCCCACCGATCGCCCCCCCAGCCCCCCGATCTGGCCGGTACAGTGCTCCGGCTCCCCTCCGTCCTGTGCTCCGCTCCCCCCCGTGCTCTTGTCCGCTCCCCCCGTGCTCCAATCACCCCCCCCGTGCTCCAATCACCCCCCCTGCACTCTGATCCACCCCCCCCGGTGCTCCGTTCCACCCCCCTCGTGCTCCGTTCCAGCCCCCCTGTGCTCCGTTCCACGCCCCCCCCGTGCTCCGTTCCACCCCTCCCGCGCTCCGATTCCTCCCCCCGTGCTCCGATCCCCCCCCCCCGTGGTCCCCCCCAACCCCATCATACTTACCGATCCAGCCGGGGTCCCGTCCGTCTTCTCCCTGGGCGCCACCATCTTCCAAAATGGCGGGCGCATGCGCAGTGCGCCCGCCGAATCTGCCGGCCGGCAGATTCGTTCCAAAGTGCATTTTGATCACTGAGATAGATTATATCTCAGTGATCAAAATAAAAAAAATAATAAATGACCCCCCCCCCCCCTTTGTCACCCCCATAGGTAGGGACAATAAAAAAATAAAGAAATTTTTTTTCCACTAATGTTAGAATAGGGTTAGGGTTAGGGTTAGGGCTAGGGTTAGGGCTAGGGGTAGGGTTAGGGGTAGGGTTAGGGCTAGGGTTAGGTGTAGGGGTAGGGTTAGGGGTAGGGTTAGGGGTAGGGCTAGGGGTAGGGGTAGGGGTAGGGTTAGGGGTAGGGTTAGGGGTAGGGTTAGGGGTAGGGGTAGGGGTAGGGTTAGGGGTAGGGTTAGGGTTAGGGGTAGGGTTAGGGGTAGGGTTAGGGGTAGGGTTAGGGGTAGGGTTAGGGGTAGGGTTAGGGTTAGGGTTAGGGCTAGGGTTAGGGTTTCGGTATGTGCACACGTATTCTGGTCCTCTGCGGATTTTTCCGCTGCGGATTTGATAAATCCGCAGTGCTAAACCGCTGCGGATTTATGGTGGATTTACCGCGTTTTTTTCTGCGCATTTCACTGCGGTTTTACAACTGCGATTTTCTATTGGAGCAGTTGTAAAACCGCTGCGGAATTCGCACAAAGAAGTGACATGCTGCGGAATGTAAACCGCTGCGTTTCCGTGCAGTTTTTCCGCAGCATAGCGATTTTTGTTTCCCGTAGGTTTACATTAAACTGTAAACTCATGGGAAACTGCTGCGGATCTGCAGCGTTTTCCGCAGCGTGTGCACATACCTTTAGAATTAGGCTATGTGCACACGGTGCGGATTTGGCTGCGGATTCGCAGCAGTGTTCCATCAGGTTTACAGTACCATGTAAACATATGAAAAACCAAATCCGCTGTGCCCATGGTGCGGAAAATACCGCGCGGAAATGCTGCGTTGTATTTTCCGCAGCATGTCAATTCTTTGTGCGGATTCCGCAGCGTTTTACACCTGTTCCTCAATAGGAATCCGCAGGTGAAATCCGCACAAAAAACACTGGAAATCCGCGGAAAATCCGCAGGTAAAACGCAGTGCCTTTTACCCGCGGATTTTTCAAAAATGGTGCGGAAATATCTCACACGAATCCGCAACGTGGGCACATAGCCTTAGGGTTGGAATTAGGGTTGTGGTTAGGGTTGTGATTAGGGTTATGGCTACAGTTGGGATTAGGGTTAGGGGTGTGTTGGGGTTAGTGTTGGAGTTAGAATTGAGGGGTTACCACTTTTTAGGCACATCAGGGGTCTCCAAACGCAACATGGCGCCAACATTGATTCCAGCCAATCTCGTATTTAAAAAGTCAAATGGTGCTCCCTCACTTCCGAGCCCTGACGTGTGCCCAAACAGTGGTTTACCCCCACATATGGGGTACCAGCATACTCAGGACAAACTGCGCAACAATTACTGGGGTCCAATTTCTCCTGTTACCCTTGTGAATCTAAAAAAATGCTTGCTAAAACATAATTTTTGAGGAAAGAAATATGATTTTTTATTTTCACGGCTCTGCGTTGTAAACGTCTGTGAAGCACTTGGGGGTTCAAAGTGCTCACCACATATCTAGATAAGTTCCTTGGGGGGTCTAGTTTCTAAAATGGGGTAACTTGTGGGGGTTTCTACTGTTTAGGCACACCAGGGGCTCTGCAAACGCAACGTGACGCCCGCAGACCATTCCATCAAAGTCTGCATTTCAAAAGTCACTACTTCCCTTCTGAGCCCCGACGTGCGCTCAAACAGTGCTTTACCCCCACTCATGGGGTATCAGCGTACTCAGGAGAAACTGGACAACAACTTTTGGGGTCCAATTTCTCCTGTAACCCTTGGGAAAATAAAAAATTCTGGGCTAAATAATTATTTTTGAGGAAAGAAAACGTATTTATTATTTTCACGGCTCTGCATTATAAACTTCTATGAAGCACTAGGGGGTTCAAAGTGCTCACCACACATCTAGATAAGTTCCTTTCAGGGTCTAGTTTCCAAAATGGGGTCACTTGTGGGGGGTTTCTACTGTTTAGGCACATCAGGGGCTCTGCAAATGCAACGTGACGCCCGCAGAGCATTCCATCAAAGTCTGCATTTCAAAACGTCACTACTTCAATTCCAAGCCCCGGCATGTGCCCAAACAGTAGTTTACCCCCACATATGGGGTATCACCGTACTCAGGAGAAACTGGACAACAAATATTGGGGTAAAATTTCTCCTGTTACCCTTGGGAAAATTAAAAAATTCTGGGCTAAATAATTATTTTTGAGGAAAGAAAACATATTTATTATTTTCACGGCTCTGCATTATAAACTTCTATGAAGCGCTTGGGGGTTCAAAGTGCTCACCACACATCTAGATAAGTTCCTTTCGGGGTCTAGTTTCCAAAATGGGGTCACTTGTGGGGGGTTTCTACTGTTAAGCCACATCAGGGGCTCTGCAAACGTAACGTGACGCCCACAGAGCATTCCATCAAAGTCTGCATTTCAAAACGTCACTACTTCACTTCCGAGCCTCGGCATGTGCCCAAACAGTGGTTTACCCCCACATATGGGGTATCAGCGTACTCAGGAGAAACTGGACAACAACTTTTGGGGTCCAATTTCTTCTGTAACCCTTGGGAAAATAAAAAATTCTGGGCTAAATAATTATTTTTGAGGAAAGAAAACGTATTTATTATTTTCACGGCTCTGCATTATAAACTTCTATGAAGCACTAGGGGGTTCAAAGTGCTCACCACACATCTAGATAAGTTCCTTTGGGGGTCTAGTTTCCAAAATGGGGTCACTTGTGGGGGGTTTCTACTGTTAAGCCACATCAGGGGCTCTGCAAACGCAACGTGACGCCCACAGAGCATTCCATCAAAGTCTGCATTTCAAAACGTCACTACTTCACTTCCGAGCCCCGGCATGTGCCCAAACAGTGATTTACCCCCACATATGAGGTATCAGCGTACTCAGGAGAAACTGGACAACAACTTTTGGGGTCAAATTTCTCCTGTTACCCTTGGGAAAATAAAAAATTGCAGGCTAAAAGATCATTTTTGAGAAAATAATTTTTTTTTTTTTCATGGCTCTGCGTTATAAACTTCTGTGAAGCACTTGGGGGTTCAAAGTCCTCACCACACATCTAGATTAGTTCCTTTGGGGGTCTAGTTTCCAAAATGGTGTCATTTCTGGGGGATCTCCAATGTTTAGCCACACAGGGGCTCTCCAAACGTGACATGGTGTCCGCTAATGATTGGAGCTAATTTTCCATTTAAAAAGCCAAATGGCGTGCCATCCCTTCCGAGCCCTGCCGTGCGCCCAAACAGTGGTTTACCCCCACATATGGGGTATCAGCGTACTCAGGACAAACTGGACAACAATATTTGGAGTCCTATTTCTCCTATTATCCTTGGCAAAATAGGAAATTCCAGGCTAAAAAATCATTTTTGAGGAAAGAAAAATTATTTTCATGGCTCTGCGTTATAAACTTCTGTGAAGCACCTGGGGGTTTAAAATGCTCAATATGCATCTAGATAAGTTCCTTGGGGGGTCTAGTTTTCAAAATGGGGTCACTTGTGGGGGAGCTCCAATGTTTAGGCACACAGGGGCTCTCCAAACGCGACATGGTGTCCGCTCACAATTGGAGCTAATTTTCCATTCAAAAAGTCAAATGGCGCGCCTTCCCTTCCGAGCCCTGCCGAGTGCCCAAACAGTGGTTTACCCCCACATATAAGGTATCGACGTACTCGGGAGAAATTGCCCAACAAATTTTATGATCCATTTTATCCTACTGCCCATGTGAAAATGAAAAAATTGAGGCGAAAATAATTTTTTTGTGAAAAAAAAGTACTTTTTCATTTTTACAGATCAATTTGTGAAGCACCTGAGGGTTTAAAGTGCTCACTAGGCATCTAAAAAAGTTCCTTGGGGGGTCTAGTTTCCAAAATGGGGTCACTTGTGGGGGAGCGCCAATGTTTAGGCACACAGGAGCTATCCAAACGCGACATGGTGTCCGCTAACGATGGAAATAATTTTTCATTCAAAAAGCCAAATGGCGCTCCTTCCCTTCCGAGCCTTACCATGTGCCCAAACAGTGGTTTACCCCCACATGTGAGGTATTGGTGTACTCAGGAGAAATTGCCCAACACATTTTAGGATCCATGTTATCCTGTTGCCCATGTGAAAATGAAAAAATTGAGGCTAAAAGAATTTTTTTGTGCAAAAAAAAGTACTTTTTCATTTTTACGGATCAATTTGTGAAGCACCTGGGGGTTCAAAGTGCTCACTATGCATCTAGATAAGTTCCTTGGGGCGTCTAGTTTCCAAAATGGGGTCACTTGTGGGGGAGCTCCAATTTTTAGGCACACGGGGGCTCTCCAAACGTGACATGGTGTCCGCTAAAGAGTGGAGCCAATTTTTGATTCAAAAAGTCAAATGGCGCTCCTTCCCTTCCAAGCCCTGCCGTGCGCCCAAACAGTGGTTTACCCCCACATATGAGGTATCAGCGTACTCAGGACAAATTGGACAACAACTTTCGTGGTTCAGTTTCTCCTTTTACCATTGGGAAAATAAAAAAATTGTTGCTAAAAGATAATTTTTGTGACTAAAAAGTTAAATGTTCATTTTTTCCTTCCATGTTGCTTCTGCTGCTGTGAAGCACCTGAAGGGTTAATAAACTTCTTGAATGTGGTTTTGAGTACCTTGAGGGGTGCAGTTTTTAGAATGGTGTCACTTTTGGGTATTTTCAGCCATATAGACCCCTCAAACTGACTTCAAATGTGAGGTGGTCCCTAAAAAAAATGGTTTTGTAAATTTCGTTGTAAAAATGACAAATCGCTGGTCAAATTTTAACCCTTATAACTTCCTAACAAAAAAAATTTTTGTTTCCAAAATTGTGCTGATGTAAAGTAAACATGTGGGAAATGTTATTTATTAACTATTTTGTGTCACATATCTCTCTGGTTTAACAGAATAAAAATTCAAAATGTGAAAATTGCGAAAATTTTCGCCAAATTTCCGTTTTTATCACAAATAAACGCAGAATTTATTGACCTAAATTTACCACTAACATGAAGCCCAATATGTCACGAAAAAACAATCTCAGAACCGCTAGGATCCGTTGAAGCGTTCCTGAGTTATTACCTCATAAAGGGACACTGGTCAGAATTGCAAAAAACGGCAAGGTCTTTAAGGTCAAAATAGGCTGGGTCATGAAGGGGTTAATATTGCCCTTTCTGCTTGTGTGCCAGTCTTGACTCCTGGGTGTGCCATCTCTCTCTCTCTCTCCAATTGTGGGCCATAGAAAGCCTATTATTTTTTTAGCTTGATTTGGGTTCCAAAATCTACCTGAAAAAATCACTACATCAATCAGTGGGAGATAAATATTGGCCTCTGGGCTTGTGTGCCACTCCTGACTCCTGTGTGCGTCATCTCTCACGCAGTGGGCCATAGAAAGCCTTTTTTTGTTTTATTTGTTTTCTAAATTCTCCCTGAAAAAATCATTTTATTTTCTTTGGTTTCTAAATTCTTCCTGAAAAAATCATTTTATTCTATTTTTTTTTTTCCTAAAGTCTCCCTGAAAAAAAAACAAAAAAAAACAAATCAGTGGGAGATTAATATTGCCCTTTCTGCTTGTGTGCCAGTCTTGACTCCTGGGTGTGCCATCTCTCTCTCTCTCTCCAATTGTGGGCCATAGAAAGCCTATTATTTTTTTAGCTTGATTTGGGTTCCAAAATCTACCTGAAAAAATCACTGCATTAATCAGTGGGAGATAAATATTGGCCTCTGGGCTCGTGTGCCACTCCTGACTCCTGTGTGCGTCATCTCTCACTCAGTGGGCCATAGAAAGCCTTTTTTTGTTTTATTTGTTTTCTAAATTCTCCCTGAAAAAATCATTTTATTTTATTTGGTTTCTAAATTCTTCCTGAAAAAATCATTTTATTCTATTATTTTTTTTTCCTAAAGTCTCCCTTAAAAAAAAAAAAAAAATCAAATCAGTGGGAGATTAATATTTACATTTGTGCTTCAGTGACAGTCCTGCGTGTGTGGCATCTCTCTCATTTGTTGCCACCAACAACAGAGTGTGTAACATTGTGCCTGATTTTCGTTGTGGTCTCACTCACCTGTAAAGGGGTAGCTAAACCATACTGAAGTTATAGCCCACCGTGTAATTTGTGTGACAGCAACAAATACCGTTAGTTTGTTTACGTTTTTAAAACAATGAGGAAGTATGGTGGAAGAGGTCGTGGCCGGGGGCGTTCATTGTCAGCTGGTAATGAGGGTAGTGGTAGTGGTGGAGCATCAGCTGGTCGTGGGAAAAAAAATATTGCACCTAAGTCTGGAGCTGTGGAGCCAGGTTCGCCGTCTGGCTACACAAGGCCTCGAACGCTCCCTTTTCTGGGAGTAGGAAAACCGCTTTTAAAGCCGGAGCAGCAAGAGCAAGTTTTGGCTTATCTTGCTGACTCAGCCTCTAGCTCTTTTGCCTCCTCTCGTGAAACTGGTAAATGTCAAAGCAGCGCGTCGTTAGTGGATGTTCACGGTCAGGGACAAGTCGCTTCCTTGTCCTCTTCAGCAAAAACAACAACAGAGAAGAATGCAGCAGGCGACACAACTGGGTTACTCCATGGAGCTCTTTACACATACCGTCCCTGGCTTAGAAAGTGAAGCAGTTAACAGTCCATGCCCATTACAAGTTGAATCTGACATGGAGTGCACTGATGCACAGCCACAGCCAGACTACTATGCTGGTCCTTTGACTCAGACCACAACATTGCCCTCGCAGGGTGCTGATCAAGAATCAGACCCTGATGAGACTATGTTGCCCCATCACGAACGCTATACCACCCACCGACACGGTGACACAGACGAAGTTGCACACGAGCTACAAGAAGAGGTAATAGATGACCCAGTTCTTGACCCCGATTGGCAGCCATTGGGGGAACAGGGTGCAGGCGGCAGCAGTTCTGAAGCGGAGGAGGAGGGGCCGCAGCAGGCATCAACATCGCAACAGGTTCCATCTGCCGGGCCCGTATCTTGCCCAAAACGCGTGGCAAAGCCAAAACCTGTTGGAGGACAGCGTGGCCATCCGGTTAAAGCTCAGTCTGCAATGCCTGAAAAGGTATCCGATGCTAGAAAGAGTGCAGTC
The DNA here is from genome assembly GCF_032444005.1 of Ranitomeya imitator. Lineage (NCBI taxonomy): Eukaryota > Metazoa > Chordata > Amphibia > Anura > Dendrobatidae > Ranitomeya > Ranitomeya imitator. Next base: position 548,565,143 of record NC_091285.1, read on the forward strand.
TGGCATTTTTTTAAACAACATCCAATTGATCAGCGCAAAGTCATCTGTCAAAAATGTTCAACTACCTTAAGCAGAGGACAGAATCTGAAAAGTCTCAATACAAATTGCATTCATAGACATTTAACCACCATGCATTTGCAAGCCTGGACTAACTACCAAACGTCCCTTAAGGTTGTAGCACCCTCGGCCAATGAAGCTAGTCAGCAACGCAACATCCCTTCCGGCAGTGTAGGGCCACCATTTTCCGCACCACCTGCAGTATCTGTGCAGGTTTCTTTGCCAGGCCAAAGCAGTCAGGGTCAGGGAATCACCAGTTTCGTAGTAGGAAACACTGCATCTAGGGCACCGGTGGCAACAATACCATCTCCCACCGTCTCTCAGTCTGCCATGTCCACCGGCACCCCCGCTAGTTCCACGATCTCCAGCTCTCCAGTCCAGCTCACCCTACATGAGACTATGGTTAGAAAAAGGAAGTACTTAGCCTCGCATCCGCGTACACAGGGTTTGAACGCACACATAGCTAGACTAATCTCGTTAGAGATGATGCCCTACCGGTTAGTTGAAAGCAAAGCTTTCAAAGCCCTGATGGACTACGCTGTACCACGCTACGAGCTACCCAGTCGACACTTTTTTTTCCAGAAAAGCCATCCCAGCCCTCCACCAGCATGTTAAAGAGCGCATCGTCCATGCACTCAGGCAATCTGTGAGCACAAAGGTGCACCTGACAACAGATGCATGGACCAGTAGGCATGGCCAGGGACGTTACGTGTCCATCACGGCACACTGGGTAAATCTGCTGGATGCAGGGTCCACAGGGGACAGCAAGTTTGGGACAGTTCTGCCTAGCCCACGGTCTAGGAAACAATTGGCTGTAGCCGTTCGCACCCCCTCCTCCTCCTCTTCGTCCTCCTGCAGAAGCGAGAGCTCGTCCACAGACCGCAGTCGCACAACCACTCCATCCGCAGCTGCCACTGTTGCACACCAGGTCTCCCATTATGGGGCAGCTACTGGCAAACGTCAGCAGGCTGTATTGGCTATGAAGTGTTTGGGCGACAACAGACACACCGCGGAAGTTCTGTCCGAGTTCTTGCAGAAAGAAACGCAGTCGTGGCTGGGCACTGTAGATCTTGAGGCAGGCAAGGTAGTGAGTGATAACGGAAGGAATTTCATGGCTGCCATCTCCCTTTCCCAACTGAAACACATTCCTTGCCTGGCTCACACCTTAAACCTGGTGGTGCAGTGCTTCCTGAAAAGTTATCCGGGGTTATCCGACCTGCTCCTCAAAGTGCGTGGACTTTGCTCACATATCTGCCGTTCGCCCGTACACTCCAGCCGTATGCAGACCTATCAGCGTTCTTTGAACCTTCCCCAGCATCGCCTAATCATAGACGTTGCAACAAGGTGGAACTCAACACTGCACATGCTTCAGAGACTGTGTGAACAGAGGCGGGCTGTTATGTTTTTGTGGGAGGATACACATACACGGGCAGGCAGTAGGATGGCAGACATGGAGTTGTCAGGTGTGCAGTGGTCGAAGATTCAAGACATGTGTCAAGTCCTTCAGTGTTTTGAGGAATGCACACGGCTGGTTAGTGCAGACAACGCCATAGTAAGCATGAGCATCCCCCTAATGCGTCTGCTGATGCAAAGTTTGACGCACATAAAGGATCAGGCGTCTGCAGCTGAGGAAGAGGAAAGCCTTGATGACAGTCAGCCATTGTCTGGCCAGGGCAGTGTACAGGACGAGGTAGCGGGCGAAGAGGAGGAGGAGGACGAGGAGGATGATGGGGATGATTACCGTATATACTCGAGTATAAGCCGAGATTTTCAGCCCAAATTTTTGGGCTGAAAGTGCCCCTCTCGGCTTATACTCGAGTCAATGTGGGTGGCAGGGTCGGCGGGTGAGGGGGTGAGGGCGCTGAGGTATACTTACCTAGTCCCAGCGATCCTCGCGCTGTCCCTGCCGTCCCACGGGCTTCTGTGCTGCAGCTTCTTCCCCTCTTCAGCAGTCACGTGGGACCGCTCATTAGAGATATGAATAAGCGGCTCCACCTCCCATAGGGGCGGAGCCGCCTATTCATTCCTCTAATCAGCGGTGCCGGTGACCGCTGATAGAGAAAGAAGCTGCGGCACCGAAGACCAGGCAGAGGGACAGCGCGAGGATCGCCAGGACTAGGTAAGTATAGCATATTCACCTGTCCTCGTTCCAGCCGCCTGGCGCCGCTCCATCTTCCCGGCCGGCGCCTCCATCTTCCCGGCGTCTGCGCTCTGACTGTTCAGGCAGAGGGCGCGATGACGCATACTGTGTGCGCAGCGCCCTCTGCCTGATCAGTCAGAGCAGAGACGCCGGGAAGATGGAGGCGCCGGAACGAGACGCCGGGAGCTGCAATCAAGGGAGGTGAGTATGTGTTTTTTTTTTTTATTGCAGCAGCGGCGGCAGAGATTTCTATGGGGCACAATGAACGGTGCAGAGCACCGTATATGGCACAGCAATGGGGCACAATGAACGGTGCAGAGCACCGTATATGGCACAGCAATGGGGCACAATGAACGGTGCAGAGCACCGTATATGGCACAGCAATGGGGCACAATGAACGGTGCAGAGCACCGTATATGGCACAGCAATGGGGCACATTGAACGGTGCAGAGCACCGTATATGGGCACAGATATGGGGCACAATGAACGGTGCAGAGCACCGTATATGGCACAGCAATGGGGCACAATGAACGGAGCAGAGCACCGTATATGGGCACAGATATGGGGCACAATGAACGGTGCAGAGCACTGTATATGGCACAGCAATGGGGCACAATGAACGGTGCAGAGCACCGTATATGGCACAGCAATGGGGCACAATGAACGGTGCAGAGCACCGTATATGGCACAGCAATGGGGCACAATGAACGGTGCAGAGCACTGTATATGGCACAGCAATGGGGCACAATGAACGGTGCAGAGCACCGTATATGGCACAGCAATGGGGCACAATGAACGGTGCAGAGCACCGTATATGGGCACAGATATGGGGCACAATGAACGGTGCAGAGCACCGTATATGGCACAGCAATGGGGCACAATGAACGGAGCAGAGCACCGTATATGGGCACAGATATGGGGCACAATGAACGGTGCAGAGCACTGTATATGGCACAGCAATGGGGCACAATGAACGGTGCAGAGCACCGTATATGGCACAGCAATGGGGCACAATGAACGGTGCAGAGCACCGTATATGGCACAGCAATGGGGCACAATGAACGGTGCAGAGCACTGTATATGGCACAGCAATGGGGCACAATGAACGGTGCAGAGCACTGTATATGGCACAGCAATGGAGCACAATGAACGGTGCAGAGCACCGTATATGGCACAGCAATGGGGCACAATGAACGGTGCAGAGCACTGTATATGGCACAGCAATGGGGCACAATGAACGGTGCAGAGCACTGTATGGGGCAGAGCACTATATGGGGCACAGCTATGGGGCACAATGAACGGTGTAGAGCACTATATGGCACAGCTATGGGGAAATAATGATCTATTTTTATTTTTGAAATTCACCGGTAAATGCTGCATTTCCACCCTAGGCTTATACTCGAGTCAATAAGTTTTCCCAGTTTTTTTTGGCAAAATTAGGGGGGTCGGCTTATACTCGGGTCGGCTTATACTATAATATATCATTATACTTATAATGAGGAAGCTTTTCCGGGGCCACTGGAAATTGTTGGCGCGGCAAGGCCGGGTTCTGGTTTTTTGAGGGACACAAGTGACGTGGATTTGCCTGAAACTGCCCCTCAACCAAGCACAACCGCAGATTTGAGAACTGGAACTTTGGCCCACATGGCGGATTATGCCTTACGTATCCTCAAAAGGGACACACGCATAACTAAAATTATGAATGATGACGATTACTGGTTGGCCTGCCTCCTTGATCCTCGCTATAAAGGCAAATTGCAAAATATAATGCCACATGAGAACTTGGAACTAATATTAGCAACCAAACAATCAACTCTTGTTGACCGTTTGCTTCTGGCATTCCCTGCACACAGCGCCCGTGATCGTTCTCACACGAGCTGCAGGGGCCAGCAGACCAGAGGAGTTAGAGGGGCAGAAATCAGAAGTGGCGTTGGCCAGAGGGGTTTTCTGACCAGGTTGTGGAGTGATTTTGCTATGACCGCAGACAGGACAGGTACTGCAGCATCAATTCAAAGTGACAGGAGACATTTGTCCAGTATGGTTACAAACTATTTTTCATCCCTTATCGATGTTCTCCCTCAACCGTCATTCCCATTTGATTACTGGGCATCAAAATTAGACACCTGGCCAGAATTGGCAGAATATGCATTGCAGGAGCTTGCTTGCCCGGCAGCTAGTGTCCTATCAGAAAGAGTATTCAGTGCTGCAGGTTCAATACTAACAGAAAAAAGGACTCGTCTGGCTACCCAAAATGTAGATGATCTAACCTTCATTAAAATGAACCACAACTGGATTTCGAAATCTTTTGCCCCACCTTGCCCGGCTGACACCTAGCTTTCCTATGAAAAGGTCTTGCCTGTGGACTATTCTGAATGCCTTTTCCAATCTCGTAATTTTCTGCACCTGATTGTCTAGCATACGACATGTTTACACCTCACTAAATGGCCAAACTCCCCACACGGGGCCGTGGTATCGACACTTGGCGACAGCACCCGTGAGAGTGCAGTTTGTCTGACGAGGTGGGTGAGCCCGCTTTTGGTCGACGGCACTGCCACTGGGTCCCTCCTAGTACAATAAAGTGTCTCTGGCGGTGGTGGTGCGCACCCAACGTCAGACACTCCGTTGTAATATGAGGGGCCCTGGGCCTGTACCGCCGGCCACAAGACAGTTTCCCCCCACCCCAGCTCAAACAGTGCTCTACCACTTGCAAAATTATCTCACAGCTCCACCAATGTTTAGTCTATGCGCTGACATCCTTCAATGCCTGCCACTGACAATACCATTGTATTGACATTTTTGTTATGTTAGGCCTTCGATGCCTGTCTGTGGTCACTCCTTCCACTAGGCCTCCACTGACCACACCACTGCTGCCCGTGTACCCCTGTAACCAATTTAAAATTGCCTACAGCCATGTGTTATTATTTTAGGCCTTCGATGCCTGTCTGCGGTGACTCCTTCCACTAGGCCTCCACTGACCACACCACAGCTGCCCGTGTACCCCTGGAACCAATTTAAAATTGCCTACAGCCATGTGTTATTATTTTAGGCCTTCGATGCCTGTCTGCGGTGACTCCTTCCACTAGGCCTCCACTGACCACACCACTGCTGCCCGTGTACCCCTGGAACCAATTTAAAATTGCCTACAGCCATGTGTTATTATTTTAGGCCTTCGATGCCTGTCTGCGGTCACTCCTTCCACTAGGCCTCCACTGACCACACCACTGCTGCCCGTGTACCCCTGGAACCAATTTAAAATTGCCTACAGCCATGTGTTATTATTTTAGGCCTTCGATGCCTGTCTGCGGTCACTCCTTCCACTAGGCCTCCACTGACCACACCACTGCTGCCCGTGTACCCCTGGAACCAATTTAAAATTGCCTACAGCCATGTGTTATTATTTTAGGCCTTCGATGCCTGTCTGCGGTCACTCCTTCCACTAGGCCTCCACTGACCACACCACTGCTGCCCGTGTACCCCTGTAACCAATTTAAAATTGCCTACAGCCATGTGTTATTATTTTAGGCCTTCGATGCCTGTCTGCGGTCACTCCTTCCACTAGGTTTCCACTGACCACACAACTGCTGCCCGTGTACCCCTGTAACCAATTTAAAATTGCCTACAGCCATGTGTTATTATTTTAGGCCTTCGATGCCTGTCTGCGGTCACTCCTTCCACTAGGCCTTCACTGACCACACCACTGCTGCCCGTGTACCCCTGGAACCAATTTAAAATTGCCTACAGCCATGTGTTATTATTTTAGGCCTTCGATGCCTGTCTGCGGTCACTCCTTCCACTAGGCCTCCACTGACCACACCACTGCTGCCCGTGTACCCCTGGAACCAATTTAAAATTGCCTACAGCCATGTGTTATTATTTTAGGCCTTCGATGCCTGTCTGCGGTCACTCCTTCCACTAGGCCTCCACTGACCACACCACTGCTGCCCGTGTACCCCTGTAACCAATTTAAAATTGCCTACAGCCATGTGTTATTATTTTAGGCCTTCGATGCCTGTCTGCGGTCACTCCTTCCACTAGGCCTCCACTGACCACACCACTGCTGCCCGTGTACCCCTGTAACCAATTTAAAATTGCCTACAGCCATGTGTTATTATTTTAGGCCTTCGATGCCTGTCTGCGGTGACTCCTTCCACTAGGCCTCCACTGACCACACCACTGCTGCCCGTGTACCCCTGGAACCAATTTAAAATTGCCTACAGCCATGTGTTATTATTTTAGGCCTTCGATGCCTGTCTGCGGTCACTCCTTCCACTAGGCCTCCACTGACCACACCACTGCTGCCCGTGTACCCCTGGAACCAATTTAAAATTGCCTACAGCCATGTGTTGTTATTTTAGGCCTTCGATGCCTGTCTGCGGTCACTCCTTCCACTAGGCCTCCACTGACCACACCACTGCTGCCCGTGTACCCCTGGAACCAACATCAGAAAATATAAAAATAAGTATTTTGCTTATAAAAAAGAAAATACTGGAGAGATATCAAATGCAGACATTTTAACATTAAAAACAAACACATACAACAAAAATCTGGTACAGTACTAAAAATGGCCACCAGCTACAATAACTTTCTCCTGCAAGTAGTTAACTGAAAGGTTTTTTCAATTTTAAACTCAGATATGGCATCCACCGAGTGTTGTCCTGTCGCGTCTTCTTTATATTATTGCCAAGAAGATGCAAAACAATGAAAATAATAAAATCATTATTTACCAAAAAAATAGAGTAAGTCAAAACCACATTGCAAATAAACATTAATTACAAATAAAGAAGCAGGGCGCGTCCGAGGGTGAGTATATACCTAATAAGAATATAATCACCCTCGGACGCGCCCTGCTTCTTTCCGACAGCCTTCCTTCCTAAGAATCAGCCCTTCCGTGGTGTAGAGAGAGGGTTTGTTACACTCCAAGGTGTTCCCCAGGTTGCCTTTCCTGAGCTTCGATCTTCTGGCTCTCGTTTAGTAGTTGTTGGAAACTACGCTGCATTAGGCCTACAAATTGGGTATGGGGTGTAGAGAGATGGTGTGTTCCACTGTAGAGAGATGGTGTGTTCCACTCCAAGGTGTTCCCCAGGTTTCCTCTCCATTGCTTCGATCTTCCGGCTCTCGTTTAGTAGTTGTTGGAAACTACGCTGCATTAGGCCTACAAATTGGGTATGGGGTGTAGAGAGATGGTGTGTTACACTCCAAGGTGTTCCCCAGGTTTCCTCTCCATTGCTTCGATCTTCCGGCTCTCGTTTAGTAGTTGTTGGAAACTACGCTGCATTAGGCCTACAAATTGGGTATGGGGTGTAGAGAGATGGTGTGTTACACTCCAAGGTGTTCCCCAGGTTTCCTCTCCATTGCTTCGATCTTCCGGCTCTCGTTTAGTAGTTGTTGGAAACTACGCTGCATTGGGCCTACAAATTGGGTATGGGGTGTAGAGAGATGGTGTGTTCCACTCCAAGGTGTTCTCCAGGTTGCCTTTCCTGAGCTTCGATCTTCCGGCTCTCGTTTAGTAGTTGTTGGAAACTACGCTGCATTAGGCCTACAAATTGGGTATGGGGTGTAGAGAGATGGTGTGTTACACTCCAAGGTGTTCCCCAGGTTTCCTCTCCATTGCTTCGATCTTCCGGCTCTCGTTTAGTAGTTGTTGGAAACTACGCTGCATTAGGCCTACAAATTGGGTATGGGGTGTAGAGAGATGGTGTGTTCCACTGTAGAGAGATGGTGTGTTCCACTCCAAGGTGTTCCCCAGGTTTCCTCGCCAATGCTTCGATCATCATGCTCTCGTTTAGTAGTTGTTGGAAACTACGCTGCATTAGGCCTACAAATTGGGTATGGGGTGTAGAGAGATGGTGTGTTCCACTCCAAGGTGTTCTCCAGGTTGCCTTTCCTGAACTTCTATCTTCAGGCTCTCATTAAATTGTGGTTAAATGGAACAATTGCATACTAGTTGGTTTGGGGCCTACTATCGGTGTCTGCCGCTCCTTGCTGTTCTCCTGGTTTCCTGTCCTGAAATTCCGTTTTCAGGCGCTCGTTAAGTAGTTGTTAATGTTAGACTGCATTTGGCCTACTAGTTGGGTTGGGGCCTACTATCGGTGTCTGCCACTCCTTGCTGTTCTCCTCCACTGAACAAAGCTGTGCCGCCTGTTTACTACTTCCGGCTCTCGTTTAGTAGTTGTTGGAAACTACGCTGCATTAGGCCTACAAATTGGGTATGGGGTGTAGAGAGATGGTGTGTTCCACTGTAGAGAGATGGTGTGTTCCACTCCAAGGTGTTCCCCAGGTTTCCTCGCCAATGCTTCGATCATCATGCTCTCGTTTAGTAGTTGTTGGAAACTACGCTGCATTAGGCCTACAAATTGGGTATGGGGTGTAGAGAGATGGTGTGTTCCACTCCAAGGTGTTCTCCAGGTTGCCTTTCCTGAACTTCTATCTTCAGGCTCTCATTAAATTGTGGTTAAACGGAACAACTGCATACTAGTTGGTTTGGGGCCTACTATCGGTGTCTGCCGCTCCTTGCTGTTCTCCTGGTTTCCTGTCCTGAAATTCCGTTTTCAGGCGCTCGTGAAGTAGTTGTTAATGTTAGACTGCATTTGGCCTACTAGTTGGGTTGGCGCCTACTATCGGTGTCTGCCACTCCTTGCTGTTCTCCTCCACTGAACAAAGCTGTGCCGCCTGTTTACTACTGTTGCCAATTTTGAACTGCATTTCGACTACTTACTGATTTGGGCCTACTCTCTGTGTCAGCCTCTCATTCCAGTTGTCCTCCACTGCAATGCCCCCTGATTAGTCCTGTGTTACCAATTTTGAACTGCATTTAGCCCACTTTATTCTTTGGGCCTATATCTGTGTTTCCTCCTCATCCTGCCCATTGCCCAGCCAGTGATAGATGAGTCTGCTGGTACATTGACCCATAACGCAACATTTCCCGTGCACGCTACACTGCAAGATTGTGACCCTGCTGAAAGTCAGGTCCCCCTTCCCGCATACCATACCACCTTACACGGGGACAAACAGGAAGGTGCAGATGAAAGTGCAGGTTCCTTCATCAGGTGGGGGGAGGAATACTAGTTGGCGACGTCACTGGCACAGGGCCTCTCATGGTACGCAAAAGTGTTGCTGCCGGTGGGAGGCGCCCCCGCCGTGCAAACGCACCGCTGTACTTTGAGGGGCCCTGTGCCAGTGCCAATGCCAACGAGTGGGCCCCCCCCTGCTTGCTCAGGTTCACAGCACTTGCAAAGTTGAAATACCTCTCCCTGCTCCACTGCCGTGACGTGGTCCAGATTTCCTGGGCCCACTAATTACTTGAACCAGCCCTACCCACCACAACTTTAGCCAAATGACCCCCAATTTCAAATGCCTTCCAATTATTATAAGGTAAATTACGCTTGACAAGCTTCATTAAGAAGAATGGATGGTTTTGACATTAAAATGGGCACTCTAGGTGTTTTCCTGGCCCCCACTCACTGCCGACTATGCTGCCCCATTGACTTGCATTGGGTTTCGTGTTTCGGTCGATCCCGACTTTACGTCATAATCGGACGATTTCACTCGACCCGACTTTTGAGATAGTCGGGTTTCGCGAAACCCGGCTCGACTCTAAAAAGGTCAAGGTCGCTCAACTCTAATGATGACTTTAGCCTCACAGGTCTTATATAGACCTGATGATGCTAGGTGGCCAGTCAATCACACTAATGCCACAACCAAGATGGCTATGGCATTACAGTGACTGGCAGACAATCCCCACATGTTTATTGACTGTCTAAAAAGTGCCAAACTTGCGGGGATGGGATTCAAACTCCTGCTCAAGCATTACAAAATACTTGCCAAGTAAAAAGCATCTCAAGCACACTGAAGCTCGAGCGAGTAACGAGTAGTGACGAACACGCACACTCACACTAATGGTGAACATTTATATATACATATACATCTAAAATGTCCCAACTATATTTAATGCCCCAACTATACTCCATGCCACACTCTTGTGCAAGTAGGTGGGTGGCATCAACAGTAGAGTATGCTTATTAAATATTATTTTTTCGGAACCTCCTACTCAAGTTGGGCACATGATTTTGTTGGTTTTCCTTCTTTGTCAAGTGCTACCCATTCTGCTATTCTCAAAATGGCTGCTGATGGTGAGGCATGTGACCAGGCCTGCCCATCAGCCTCCTCCAATTGAATAACAGCTCTACTACATACATTGGACACATAAAGTGTAAAAGAGTGGTTGCATTAAAATTGTCATGTGTCCTAAAAAATATAAACTGTAAATCACTGTAAGGTCAATAGTGAAGGCAAAGATTTTCACAGCCTAATTAATTTTAAAGAAGGAAGCTGATAACTTCACAGAGATCGCTTTTTACAAACTTATGTCCTGACCCCTATGGCCCTCTTCCTATGGATGCAATGTTTTCTACAAACACCACCTGTGAAGGAGGATGCCCGTAACCATAATTACTTTTACCAAAGGTTGAAGGTCTTTGGAAACATGTGCAAAATGAAGAACAAAATTGACAGGGGAGTATGAGTGGGCTCAAGTGTACAGTTACCTTTCCTTAAGTAGAAGGTTCAAGGGCGAGTTTAGACGTCAAAAGAGAGAATGAATTAACTTTACATTGCAGAAAGTTTCTTTTCACATGGAATAAAACTCAGCTACTTATAACCCTGACTGCTACTTTAATCCTATAGCTGTTGACAAGTTACCATGTGGTACATTGCTAAGCAATGTCCTGCGGCTCTGCCTGACCTTTGAGCAGCCAAGCAACTTTAAATCATTAGTGAATCTACAGTACATATAATATATACAGTATTTATATAAAATTCAATTGTCGTACTTGTGATTTGCTGCAATCAAATAAAAAAAAAAAATTGGCGAATATGTATTTCAAAGGATTTGCTAATTCCTAGTCTCCTCGCACTGTATCCAACCCATTTCAACTCTTTAGCACAATTACAGATTTACTAATGTTGAGTCCACAACATATATGGCTATGCTGTGCTGTTACATATTTTAAATGTTTAGTTTATTCCATGTTTTATGGTTTTTTCACTATCTCCGTGGCTAAGCCTTGAGCTGTGATATCCTATCACTATCAAGCTGTACCTCAAAATTACTGCAACATTTCTTGCCTTTATATTTGCTATGATTGTCCCTCTTAAGGCATTATGAGGAATGCCTTAAGAATGGCTGCACAACCATTCTCAAGGTTGTATGAGATTTCTCTGGCTGATGAAATATTCTTCATTATTTAAATGTGCAGTTGTCATTTTAGGCGTTTTGAGTGAATTATTTGAATTTGTGAAGTCAAGTAAATTATTAAAAAAATTAACTAGAATTGAGAGTCCTCAGTAGTTGATACCTTTTAATGGCTAACTGAAAAGATGCTAACAAACTGCAAGCTTTCGAGACTACGCAGTTCCTTTCATCAGGCATAAACTAATACAAATTCTGAAAAAAACATATTTATGCACAATACAGCAACCAAAAAATGCCATAGATAAGACTGGTGACGTGAAGCTGTCACACCACACCATTACTGACCCACTGCCAAACCGGTCATGCTGAAGGATGTTGCAGAAAGCAGATCGTTCTCCATGGCGTGAGCACAACCCCCATCTGTGGACGTCAGGCACTCAGACCATCTTCATGGATTTGGTTTCTCACCGTTTGTGCAGACACATGCACATTTGTGGCCTGCTGGAGGTCATTTTGCAGGGCTCTGGCAGTGCTCATCCTTTTCCTCCTTGCACAAAGGCTGAGGTAGTGGTCCTGCTGCTGGGTTTTTGCCCTCTTACAGCCCCCTCCACATCTCCTGGTGTACTGGCCTGTCTCCTGGTAGCGCCTCCAGCCTCTGGACACTACACTGACAGACACAGCAAACCTTCTTGCCACAGCTCACATTGATGTGCCATCCTGGATGAGCTGCATTACCTGTGCCCCTTGTGTGGGTTTTAGAGTCCGTCTCATGGTACCACGAGTGTGAAAGCACAACCAACATTCAAAAGTGACCAAAACATCAGCCAGAAAGCATTGGTTCTGAGATGTGGTCTGTGGTCCCCATCTGCAGAACCACTCCTTTATTGAGTGTGTCTTGATAATTGCCAATAATTTCCATCTGTTGTCTATTCCATTTGCACAACAGCATGTGAAATCAATTGTAAAACAGTGTTGTTTCCTAAGTTGACAGTTTGATTTCACAGAAGCTAGATTTACTTGGAGTTATAAGTCCCCTTTATTTTTTTGAGCAGTGTATATGTGATGCCCCAAGGTCCTGGTCATCACAGTAGCATTGCTTTCCTCACGGGGAGAGTGATGTTATGTTTGGAAGCGATGAAGGATATCTTTTATCAGGTAATCACATGCTCACAACATGTTCACACTCCAGGCCACAAGGGGGAGCTTTTGATCCTATTACTAGGTGACTCCCCTATATATATTGTCGTTTGGAAGGAAAGAGAGGTCAGATTGTCAGAGAGACAGAAGGGGGCTGACCGACATTGATTGTCAGAAGGTCTGAAGGGGTCGTGTAGTCTGAAGCACTACAGCCCCTGGAGAAATAGATATACAGAAGGAAAGGACATTGTTCAGTGAGCATGGAGGAGAGTGAAGCACATGAGAGGAGATATCAGGGGAGACCAGCTATGAGCAGGCTGCCTCCTTCTGAAGCGCAGATGACCAGCAGCAGGAACACCAAGGCTTTTGTGGGACTCTAAGACACATAGCAGAGACCAGCAAGACAGCTGAACTGCAAGTTACCTGTCCGCCACACACATGTCCGCCACACACACCTGAAGACACAGTAACACATAGAGCCCGGGGTGTGAAAGAGTCCCTGTAAAAAGGCTTGTGTACGGGTAATGTCCTATCCTATATGGGGGACAGAGAGAAGAACTGTGAGGACCTTCTCTGAAGCCATAGACAGTAAGGGACTAGAACACCACCACGCTAAAGGAAGGCTTTTAACTCCACCTGGTAAAGGGGACTTTGGATTCGATTCCAAGCTGGCCGGACTGTTATGGACCTGGTGGTTAGGAGCACCCGGAACGACCTGATGGTTAAACTAACACAGGACAAGCTCTGGGAAGTGGGAGCTCTGCTGACCGCAACCCCTAATCCTATCACACAGAATTCACAACAGTACCCCCCCCCATGAGGAGGGGTCACCGAACCCTCACCAGAGCCCCCAGGCCGACCAGGACGAGCCAAATGAAAGGCACGAACTAGATCGGCAGCATGAACATCAGAGGCAAAGACCCAGGAATTATCTTCCTGACCATAACCCTTCCACTTGACCAGGTACTGGAGTTTCCGTCTCGAAATACGAGAATCCAAAATCTTCTCCACCACATACTCCAACTCCCCCTCGACCAACACCGGGGCAGGAGGATCAACGGAGGGAACCATAGGCGCCACGTATCTCCGCAATAACGACCTATGGAACACATTATGGATGGAAAAAGAAGCTGGAAGGGCCAAACGAAATGACACAGGATTGAGAACTTCAGAAATCTTATACGGACCAATGAAACGAGGCTTAAACTTAGGAGAGGAAACCTTCATAGGAACATAACGAGATGACAACCAAACCAAATCCCCAACACGAAGTCGGGGACCAACACAGCGCCGGCAGTTAGCGAAACATTGAGCCTTCTCCTGGGACAATGTCAAATTGTCCACCACATGAGTCCAAATCTGCTGCAACCTGTCCACCACAGTATCTACACCAGGACAGCCTGAAGGCTCAACCTGCCCTGAAGAGAAACGAGGATGAAAACCAGAATTACAGAAAAAAGGCGAAACCAAAGTAGCCGAGCTGGCCCGATTATTAAGGGCAAACGCAGCCAAAGGCAAGAAGGACACCCAATCATCCTGATCAGCAGAAACAAAGAATCTCAGATATGTTTCCAAAGTCTGATTAGTTTGTTCGGTTTGGCCATTTGTCTGAGGATGGAAAGCCGAAGAAAAAGACAAATCAATGCCCATCTTAGCACAAAAGGACTGCCAAAACCTCGAAACAAACTGGGAACCTCTGTCCGAGACGATGTTCTCCGGAATGCCATGCAAACGAACCACATGCTGGAAAAACAATGGCACCAAATCAGAGGAGGAAGGCAATTTAGACAAGGGTACCAAATGGACCATCTTAGAGAAGCGATCACAAACTACCCAAATGACCGACATCCTTTGAGAGACAGGGAGATCTGAAATAAAATCCATGGAAATATGCGTCCAGGGCCTCTTCGGGACCGGCAAGGGCAAAAGCAACCCACTGGCACGAGAACAGCAGGGCTTAGCCCGAGCACAAGTTCCACATGACTGCACAAAAGAACGCACATCCCGTGTCAAAGAAGGCCACCAAAAGGATCTAGCCACCAAATCTATGGTACCAAAGATTCCAGGATGACCAGCCAACACCGAACAATGAACCTCAGAGATAACTCTACTAGTCCATCTATCAGGGACAAACAGTTTCTCCGCTGGACAACGGTCAGGTCTATCAGCCTGAAACTTCTGCAGCACCCGCCGCAAATCAGGGGAGATGGCAGACAAAATTACCCCCTCTTTGAGAATACCCGCCAGCTCAGGAACACCCGGAGAGTCAGGCAGAAAACTCCTTGACAGGGCATCAGCCTTCACATTCTTAGAGCCCGGAAGGTACGAAACCACAAAATCAAAACGGGAGAAAAACAGCAACCATCGAGCCTGTCTAGGATTCAACCGTTTGGCAGACTCGAGATAAGTCAAATTCTTGTGATCCGTCAAGACCACCACGCGATGCTTGGCTCCTTCAAGCCAATGTCGCCACTCCTCGAATGCCCACTTCATGGCCAACAACGCTCGATTGCCAACATCATAATTACGCTCAGCAGGCGAGAACTTTGTAGAAAAGAAGGCACATGGTTTCATCACCGAGCCATCAGAACTTCTTTGCGACAAAACAGCCCCTGCTCCAATCTCAGAAGCATCAACCTCGACCTGAAACGGGAGCGAAACATCTGGCTGGCACAACACAGGGGCAGAAGAAAAATGACGCTTCAACTCCTGAAAAGCCTCTACAGCCGCAGAGGACCAATTGACCACATCAGCACCTTTCTTGGTCAAATCAGTCAACGGTTTAGCAACACTAGAAAAATTAGCGATGAAGCGACGGTAAAAATTAGCAAAGCCCAGGAACTTCTGCAGGCTCTTCAAAGATGTCGGCTGAGTCCAATCATAAATGGCCTGAACTTTAACAGGGTCCATCTCGATAGTAGAAGGGGAAAAAATGAAACCCAAAAATGAAACCTTCTGAACTCCAAAGAGACATTTTGACCCCTTCACAAACAAGGAATTCGCACGAAGGACCTGGAACACTATTCTGACCTGCTTTACATGAGACTCCCAATCATCCGAAAAGACCAAAATATCATCCAAATATACAATCATGAATCTATCCAGATACTTTCGGAAGATGTCATGCATAAAGGACTGAAATACAGATGGAGCATTAGAAAGCCCGAATGGCATAACCAGGTACTCAAAATGGCCCTCGGGCGTATTAAATGCTGTTTTCCATTCATCGCCCTGTTTAATACGCACAAGATTATACGCCCCTCGAAGATCTATCTTGGTGAACCTACTAGCCCCCTTAATCCGAGCAAACAAATCAGACAGCAGCGGCAAAGGGTACTGAAATTTGACTGTGATTTTATTAAGAAGGCGGTAATCAATACAAGGTCTCAAAGAACCATCCTTCTTGGCCACAAAAAAGAACCCTGCTCCCAACGGTGATGACGACGGGCGAATATGACCTTTCTCCAAGGATTCCTTTATATAACTCCGCATAGCGGCGTGCTCTGGCACAGATAAATTGAACAGTCGGCCCTTAGGAAACTTACTACCAGGAATCAAATTAATAGCACAATCGCAATCCCTATGATGAGGTAGGGCACTGGATTTGGGCTCATCAAATACATCCCGGTAATCCGACAAAAATTCAGGGACTTTAGAAGGAGTGGAAGGCGAAATTGACAGCAATGGAACATCACCATGTACCCATTGACAACCCCAGCTGGACACCATGCACATGGTCAATTGAGTCCAGTACTGAGGCTTATTCTTGGCCAAAGGCATAGCATCAATTCCTCTCAATGGAATAGGATACTGCAAGGGCTCCAAGAAAAAAACCACAGCGCCTGGCAAACTCCAAGTCCATCAAATTCAGGGCAGCGCCTGAATCCACAAATGCCATAACAGAATAGGACGACAAAGAGCAAATCAGAGTAACGGACAAAAGAAATTTAGACTGTACCGTACCAATGGTGGCAGACCTAGCGAACTGCTTAGTGCGCTTAGGACAATCGGAGATAGCATGAGTGGAATCACCACAGTAAAAACACAGCCCATTCCGACGTCTGTGTTCTTGCCGTTCAGCTCTGGTCAAAGTCCTATCACATTGCATAGGCTCAGGCCTATGCTCAGAGAATACCGCCAAATGGTGCACAGCTTTGCGCTCATGCAAGCGCCGATCGATCTGAATGGCCAAGGACATAGACTCATTCAGACCAGCAGGCGTGGGAAATCCCACCATGACATCCTTAAGGGTTTCAGAAAGACCCTTTCTGAAGATTGCCGCCAGGGCACACACATTCCACTGAGTAAGCACAGACCACTTTCTAAACTTCTGACAATATACCTCCGCTTCATCCTGACCCTGACACAAAGCCAGCAAGATTTTCTCTGCCTGATCCACTGAATTTGGTTCATCATAAAGCAATCCAAGCGCCAGAAAAAACGCATCTACATACAAGCAATGCAGGATCTCCTGGCGCAAGGGAAAATGCCCAGTCTTGAGGGTCGCCACGCAACAAAGAAATAATGATTTTTACTTGTTGAACGTGGTCACCAGAGGAGCGGGGTTTCAAAGCAAGAAACAGTTTACAATTATTTTTGAAATTCAGGAACTTAGATCTATCCCCATAAAACAAATCAGGAATTGGAATTCTAGGCTCTAACATCGGATTCTGAACCACAAAATCTTGAATGTTTTGTACCCTTGCAGTGAGATGATCCACACAAGAGGACAGACCTTGAATGTCCATATCTACACCTGTGTCCTGAACCACCCAGAGGTTAAGGGGAAAAGAAAGACAAAACACACTGCAGAGAAAAAAAAATGGTCTCAGAACTTCTCTTATCCCTCTATTGAGATGCATTAACACTTTGGGCCAGCTGCACTGTTATGGACCTGGTGGTTAGGAGCACGCGGAACGACCTGATGGTTAAACTAACACAGGACAAGCTCTGGGAAGTGGGAGCTCTGCTGACCGCAACCCCTAATCCTATCACACAACTAGAAATAGCCGTGGAGCGTACCTAACTCTGCCTAGACGCCTCTTCACAGCCTAAGAGCTAACTAGCCCTAGAGATAGAACATAAAGCCTACCTTGCCTCAGAGAAATTCCCCAAAGGAAAAGGCAGCCCCCCACATATATTGACTGTGAGTTAAGATGAAAGTCACAAACACAGAAATGAAACAGGTTTCAGCAAAGGAGGTCAGACTAACTAAACAGACTGAGGATAGGAAAGGTATCTTTGCGGTCAGCACAAAAACTACAAAAAGACCACGCAGAGTGTGCAAAAAGACCTCCGCACCGACTCACGGTGCGGAGGTGCCACTCTGCATCCCAGAGCTTCCAGCTAGCAAGGCAAAATCATGATAGCAAGCTGGACAAGAAAACAATGAACAAATAATTAACTAGCAGGGACTTAGCTTCTGCTGGAGTAGACAGGTCACCAGAAAGATCCAAGAGCGAACTGAACCAGTACAAGAACATTGACAGCTGGCATGGAGTAACGATCTGAGTGGAGTTAAATAGAGCAGCCAGCCAAAAAATAAACTAAGTCACCTGTGGAAGGAACCTCAGAAGCAGCAGCTCCACTCACAGCCACCAGAGGGAGTCCATGGACAGAACTCGCCGAAGTACCATTCATGACCACAGGAGGGAGTTCAATAACAGAATTCACAACACCGGACCCTGCCTGCCCTGTTATCTGGTACACTGGACAGTGGCTGCCTGAAGTCTTCAGTAAACCAGGTAAAGAGACTGCAAACCTGTGTCCTCGTTCTTTACAGCGCCATTCACCATCTTCCATCTACACACCGGGAGCCCTGGGGAAACACTTTACCTGTGGGAAGTTATACCATCTAGCTGCCATAACATCACCCCAGAGGACCCCTTAAAGCAGCGTCGGTCCCCACTGACTGAATACCACAGGTGGCGTCACGAACATAAACTTTATTCAATTTCCCCTTTTACATGGGCGCCCACGGCCACGGACCGGGTCGCCACCGTGACATTCCCCTGTGAACACCAGACCAGGTACCGGGTACCCCACGGCCCTGGTAGGCGACTCATCTACATATATATTTATATATATATATATATATATCTGCTATATAATTGTCTAAGGGGTACTTCCGTCTTTCTGTCTGTTCTCCTCTCTGCAACTTCCATCACAGAAATTCCACGTCGCTGATTGGTCTCGCCAGCTGCCTGTCCTGGCTGCCGCTACCAATCAGCGACGGGCACAGTCCAGCCGAGAATTAGTCCCTCCCTATTCCCGTCCAGTCAGTACCCGGCGCCCGCTCCACACTCCCTTCCAGTCAGTGCTCACACAAGGTTAATGACAGCGTTAACGGACCGCGTTATGCTGTGGGTAACGCACTTCGTTAACGCTGCTATTAACCCTGTGTGACCAACTTTTTACTATTGATGCTGCCTATGCAGCATCAATAGTAAAAAGATCTAATGTTAAAAATAATAAAAAAACAAAAAACCTGCTATTCTCACCTTCCGTCGTCCGCCGAGGCGTGCCTGCGGCTGCCGCCAGCTTCTGTTCCCAGAGATGCATTACGAAATTACCCAGAAGACTTATCGGTCTCGTGAGACCGCTATGTCATCTAGGTAATTTTGCAATGCATCCTAGGAACGGAAGCTGGCGGCAGCCGTGCGTGCATCGACAGAGCTTCGCTGGATGATGGAGGGTGAGTATAGAACTATTTTTTATGTTAATTATTTTTTTTTAACAGGGATATGGTGTCCACTCTGCTGAATACTATGTGGGCTGTGTTATATACTGCGTGGGCTGTGTTATATACTACATGGCTGCTATATACTATGTGGGCAGTGTTATATACTACGTGGACTGCGTTATATACTACATGGCTGCTATCTACTACATGGGATGTTTTATATACTACGTGGGCTGTGTTATATACTACATGGCTGCTGTACCACATGGGCAGTGTTATATACTATGTGGGCAATGTTATATACTACGTGGGCTGTGTTACATACTGTTTGGGCAGTGTTATATACTATGTGGGCAATGTTATATACTACGTGGGCTGTGTTATATACTGTTTGGGCTGTGTTAAATACTACGTGGGCTGTGTTATATACTGCGTGGCTGCTATATACTACGTGGGAAATGTTATATACTATGTGGGCAGTGTTATGTACTACGTGGGCAATGTTATATACTGTTTGGGCTGTGTTATATACTGCATGGCCTGTATTAACGCATCGGGTATTCTACAATATGTCGTTGCCTGTGCTATATACTATGTGGCTGCTATATACATACATACATATTGTAAAATACCGGATGCGTTAGAATCGGGCCACCATCTAATCTATAATATACATGTAAACACATGTAAACCCTTCTTCTCACCCTCCAATAGGGGTAGTCTTTTTTGTCATTTCTCATTCTCAGGTCCTCTACCAGAGGTCTGGGAGTTTGAGAGGTCTGCACAGGATCTTAATTGTTCCCAGCATTGAGCTTTTCTGGACAGAGAGCTCAGATGTTGCTCCTGGGATCTGATGTAGCCATTTTCCCAACTTAAGGGTCACTTCTCCAAGTGCTTCTATCACCACTGGAATCACTGTTGCCTTCACCTTCCACATCTTCTCCAGTTCTCCTTTGAGGCCCTTGTGTTTCTCCAGCTTCTCGTATTCCTTCTTTCTGATGTTGCTGTCATTTGGCACTGCCACATCTATTATCATTGCTGTCTTCTGATGTTTGTCTACTATCACAATATCTGCAGGAACACATGGGCTACTTGCACAGTGAACAAGTCTGTATGATCATGTTCACACACCACCAAGAAACCTGAAGACACAAAAGAGAATAGTAAAACCAAAAACACTCAGTTTGAAAAAATGTTGCAGTAATCCGCAAGTGCTAGTAAAAGATGTAAAATACAGGGTATTTGGTTGATACGTTTTTTGCAAAAAATGTATACTAAGCTGCTCTACCAATCTTCACGGTATACCCTTATCAGAGCAGTCCTAACTAATGTATGCAATCCCTATCTGATGTATTTAAAAACCTGATCATCTGTATATAACCTGTGTGAACAGGGTTCAGAGAGGAAAAATCCATGTGTGCATACAGGGTAGAACAGCTTTTGTGCAGATAGCCCAAGAGGAGTGGTGGAACTCCCCAGTCTTGTAGACACAAGAGAACAATTATGGAAACAGGAACACATGGGCTACTTGCACAGTGAACAAGTCTGTATGATCATGTTCACACACCACCAAGAAACCTGAAGACACAAAAGAGAATAGTAAAACCAAAAACACTCAGTTTGAAAAAATGTTGCAGTAATCCGCAAGTGCTAGTAAAAGATGTAAAATACAGGGTATTTGGTTGATACGTTTTTTGCAAAAAATGTATACTAAGCTGCTCTACCAATCTTCACGGTATACCCTTATCAGAGCAGTCCTAACTAATGTATGCAATCCCTATCTGATGTATTTAAAAACCTGATCATCTGTATATAACCTGTGTGAACAGGGTTCAGAGAGGAAAAATCCATGTGTGCATACAGGGTAGAACAGCTTTTGTGCAGATAGCCCAAGAGGAGTGGTGGAACTCCCCAGTCTTGTAGACACAAGAGAACAATTATGGAAACAGGAACACATGGGCTACTTGCACAGTGAACAAGTCTGTATGATCATGTTCACACACCACCAAGAAACCTGAAGACACAAAAGAGAATAGTAAAACCAAAAACACTCAGTTTGAAAAAATGTTGCAGTAATCCGCAAGTGCTAGTAAAAGATGTAAAATACAGGGTATTTGGTTGATACGTTTTTTGCAAAAAGTGTATACTAAGCTGCTCTACCAATCTTCACGGTATACCCTTATCAGAGCAGTCCTAACTAATGTATGCAATCCCTATCTGATGTATTTAAAAACCTGATCATCTGTATATAACCTGTGTGAACAGGGTTCAGAGAGGAAAAATCCATGTGTGCATACAGGGTAGAACAGCTTTTGTGCAGATAGCCCAAGAGGAGTGGTGGAACTCCCCAGTCTTGTAGACACAAGAGAACAATTATGGAAACAGGAACACATGGGCTACTTGCACAGTGAACAAGTCTGTATGATCATGTTCACACACCACCAAGAAACCTGAAGACACAAAAGAGAATAGTAAAACCAAAAACACTCAGTTTGAAAAAATGTTGCAGTAATCCGCAAGTGCTAGTAAAAGATGTAAAATACAGGGTATTTGGTTGATACGTTTTTTGCAAAAAATGTATACTAAGCTGCTCTACCAATCTTCACGGTATACCCTTATCAGAGCAGTCCTAACTAATGTATGCAATCCCTATCTGATGTATTTAAAAACCTGATCATCTGTATATAACCTGTGTGAACAGGGTTCAGAGAGGAAGAATCCATGTGTGCATACAGGGTAGAACAGCTTTTGTGCAGATAGCCCAAGAGGAGTGGTGGAACTCCCCAGTCTTGTAGACACAAGAGAACAATTATGGAAACAGGAACACATGGGCTACTTGCACAGTGAACAAGTCTGTATGATCATGTTCACACACCACCAAGAAACCTGAAGACACAAAGGAGAATAGTAAAACCAAAAACACTCAGTTTGAAAAAATGTTGCAGTAATCCGCAAGTGCTAGTACCCTTATCAGAGCAGTCCTAACTAATGTATGCAATCCCTAGCTGATGTATTTTACTATTCTCTTTTGTGTCTTCAGGTTTCTTGGTGGTGTGTGAACATGATCATACAGACTTGTTCACTGTGCAAGTAGCCCATGTGTTCCTGTTTCCATTATTGTTCTCTTGTGTCTACAAGACTGGGGAGTTCCACCACTCCTCTTGGGCTATCTGCACAAAAGCTGTTCTACCCTGTATGCACACATGGATTTTTCCTCTCTGAACCCTGTTCACACAGGTTATATACAGATGATCAGGTTTTTAAATACATCAGATAGGGATTGCATACATTAGTTAGGACTGCTCTGATAAGGGTATACCGTGAAGATTGGTAGAGCAGCTTAGTATACATTTTTTGCAAAAAACGTATCAACCAAATACCCTGTATTTTACATCTTTTACTAGCACTTGCGGATTACTGCAACATTTTTTCAAACTGAGTGTTTTTGGTTTTACTATTCTCTTTTGTGTCTTCAGGTTTCTTGGTGGTGTGTGAACATGATCATACAGACTTGTTCACTGTGCAAGTAGCCCATGTGTTCCTGTTTCCATAATTGTTCTCTTGTGTCTACAAGACTGGGGAGTTCCACCACTCCTCTTGGGCTATCTGCACAAAAGCTGTTCTACCCTGTATGCACACATGGATTTTTCCTCTCTGAACCCTGTTCACACAGGTTATATACAGATGATCAGGTTTTTAAATACATCAGATAGGGATTGCATACATTAGTTAGGACTGCTCTGATAAGGGTATACCGTGAAGATTGGTAGAGCAGCTTAGTATACATTTTTTGCAAAAAACGTATCAACCAAATACCCTGTATTTTACATCTTTTACTAGCACTTGCGGATTACTGCAACATTTTTTCAAACTGAGTGTTTTTGGTTTTACTATTCTCTTTTGTGTCTATCACAATATCTGGTTTGTTAGCAAACATCTGTTTATCTGTCAGGATCTTGAAGATGTTCCTGTATACAATTCCCGCTACTTGATTGTGGTGTTCGGTAAACGCTGTGCCTGCTTGCATTTTGCATCCTGCCACTATATGTTGGACTGTTTCTGAGGTTTCTTTGCATAGTCTGATAATGTGTGCAAAACTGTAATGCACTGCGGAATATGTTAGCGCTATATAAAAATAAAGATTATTATTATTATATAGTCTGCACCTTGGGTCTTTTCTTGTGTGGTAGATTCCTGCTTCTATGGATCTGGTACTTAGTGCTTGCTCTTGTGCCACTATGATTAGTGCCTCTGTGCTGTATCGGAGTCTAGCTTTCTCCAGCCATTGGTTTGATTTCTCCATGCCTGCCACCTCCGTTATCTGTCGTTCGTTCATCTTATGCAACGGCATGTCTTGCCATGGCTCTTTATGTTTGTTCCTGGTCTTCCTTCCAGATCTGTTTTTGTTGCTGCCTTAGGTTTCTCTCAGCATCTCATCTTTTAGTGCCGTTTTCCTGATGTATTCATGGATACTCCATGTTTCATCCATGATGGTGGCTTGGATGCTTTTCAAGCCTCGACCACCCTCCTTTCTGTTGGTAAACAATCCTATGATAAATGGGCTACTGGTACAAACCATACGTGGACAAGGCAGGAGAACCTGTTAAGGCTAGTGGAACGCACCAAATAATAAAGAGGTAGATATGAGGTGCGTTCGCAGCCTGGGGTCCATCGTGCAGAGATGGTACCTGCTGCTGAGTAATGGCGGATGGACACTTGTTCACACATGGGTTAGACCACCCCGTGTGAATAGTAGTGAACTCTGTTGCTTCAAAGAGCCTCCAAAATTAACAGACACAGGGTGCAGCTGCGAGACACTAGTGGGATCCCTATGAGTCACCCTCACTAATCTGATGGTTGGACTCGCTCTGGCCCTCGGTGGCTTTTGAGCCCGCGCCTGTGGACTCCCCGAGTCAGATGCAGAGTCCAAGTGGGAATTCCCACCCTACACTGACAGGCTGTCTGGAAAGCACACTGATTGTGCATGGTGCTGTATAAGTGGGCACTGCAAAAGGCACTGTAACTTGTGCTAGGTGTGCAGGTAGCACTGTCGGGCGTTAGATAGCTTCCACCTTTCTTCGAATAGTCAACAACACTAGGAATGGGAATGATTAACAAGCTTTCATCTATCTGGATCGCCCCCCCATTAGGGTAGTGGGGTACTCGGAGCCGGACCCTTCGGTTCTCAAGGGGGATGTCACGGTGGCTGTCCCGGTCCGTGGCCCTAGGGACGTCTGTTAATAAATGGAGGAAAGGTCTTTAAAGGGGAAATGTTCGTGACGCCACCTGTGGTATTCGGTCAGGGTGACCGATGCTGCTTAGGGATCCGCTGGGGTGATGTGATGGCAGCTACTTGGTATACCTTCCCACAGGTGAAGTATGTCCCCAGGGCTTCCCAGAGTGTAGATGGTGGATGGTGTGAGGCGCAGTGAAGAACGAGGACACAAGGTTGCAGTCTCTTTACCTTTATACTGAAGGCTTCAGCGTCCTCAGTCCAGAGCACCAGATCACAGGGTAGGCAGAGTCCGGCCGGTCTGAAGGCAAATCCAGAGTCCCCTTATCCAGGTGGAAATCAGTAGCCTTCCTCTAGCTCCTGAGTGTTGTAGTCCCTCCCTGCTGAGCTTCTCGATGAGGTCCTCACAACTATTGTAGATGTTAAGTCTCTTTCGCTCTGTCCCCCTGATGGTAAGGATAGGACAAACCCGTATGACTGATGGCCTGAGGATTTTTACAGACTATCACACCCCAGCCTCTACACTTGCCACCGTGTCTCCTAGGTATAGGTGCGGATAGGTAATGTGGAATTATCTGTCCTGCCAGTCTCTGAAGTAAAGCGTAGAGATCCTTACTGCCTCGGTATTCTGGCTACCGGATTCTGCGCCTCAGAAGGAAGCAGCCTGCTCCGGGCTGGTCTCCCTCTGATATTCCTCTCCTGTGCTCTGCTTTCCTGCACACTCTCTGCAATATGTTCTGCTTTCTATGTCTCTTCCCAGGAGCTGTAGCTCCTCTTCCTCTGTCTTCCTGAGAGCAACTCAACTCTGAACTCCCTCTCCCTCCACATCAGGATGTTTTATGGGGGAGTTCACCTAAAACAGGCTTAGAGCTCCCCCTTCTGGTCTGGAGTGTGATCATGTTGCATGCATTATGTTACCTGATAAAGAGATCTCCTTTATTGCCTTCAGACGTAACTTCACTCCCCCTGGTGGAAGAATGACATTACTGCAATGACCAGGACCCTGGGGCACTGCACATCCACAGTCATTCATCTACACACACACGTTATCAAGTTTATACTAGTGCATGGCCAAAAAGCGGCCATGCAAACCTTTTCTAGAGGAAGCTCTCCGGGACCTTCCTAGTGGTCCAATAGGAGCTGCTACAGGACCTGAGCATGTGACCCCTGACCTCCAATGAGAGGTCTTCCCTCGCGCATGCTCAGTAGAGGAAAAGCAGGACTTAGTCCCAGGAGCGTCTGCTCGCTACAGACCAATGCTGGTTACAATGGCTGAGCCTGGAAGGGCAGCAGTACCCAAGCGCACAGTATCTGCCTGAGCCAGACGCTGGGACCGATGTCTCTGCTGAGCAGGCTCCACTGCAGCTGGAGAAGAATGAGAGACCACAGCGGAGGTGGTTTGAGATTCACCCTGTGCAGCGGCGGGAACTCCACACCTAACAGAACCTGGATCAATATATATATACTGTACATATATAATGTATTTTGGAAGGTGGCCACCTGACCTGACACAAAGTAGATGGCAGATATGTATCACAGAGGTGTATGTCCTCTGTGATATAAACCTGGAGCCATGTTATATCCAGCTCTAATTGGGGGGGCAGATGAAGAGCTAGGGTTGGTGGGCCTGGGTGTTGCTCATATTGTGAAATGGGATCTTTTTATCTGACACATGGCTCTGTGTATGGAGCTACAGACTTTTGGATTGTGCAGCTTTGCAAAAGGACTAAGAAGCAGGGCTCTAAGCCAAGCAAGCAAAGTTGCAGTATTATATTGACTGTTTACTTTATGCTTCACTTTGTGCCTGACAATGGCTGTATTTAAGCTTTTCCTGTGATGTGGTTTATAAGGACTGAAATAAGCCAGCCGGACTTTAAAAATCGCGGTATGCGTAAGCACTGAACGCACACCGCGATCTCCAATGGATAGCAGGGACGCGCCAGGAGGGTGAGTATGAGCTATTTTCACCTGTCTGTCCCATGTAGGCGTGTACTACGGAGGACAGAGAATGAACTTCAATCCAATATTGCAGCCAGCATGCAGCCAGCGAGTAAGTAAAGGGTGAATCTAACACCCGAAAACCCCGCCTCTATGGCTGAAGATTGTTCCCTCCAAATTCAGGTGACAGAGTCCCTTTAAGGCCTTTTTCACACTTGCGTCGGTACGGGTCCGATGTACTGACGCAAATTGTGAAATTTATGCACGACGTGGCAGCGGATGCAGTTTTTCAACGCATCCGCTGCCCATTCTGAAGTCGGGGAGGAGGAGGCGGAGTTTCAGCCGCGCAAGCGTGGTAGAAAATGGCAGACGCGACAGACAAAAAAACATTCACTTGAACGTTTTTTCGTGCCGACGGTCCACCAAAATGCGACGGATCCGTTGCACGACAGACGTGACGTGTGGCCATCCATCGCGATCCGTCGCTAATACAAGTCTATGGGTAAAAAATGCATCCTGCGAGCACATTTGCAGGATCCGTTTTTTTCCCAAAATGACGGATTGCGACGGATTGCTAAAAACGCA
Organism: Ranitomeya imitator; assembly: GCF_032444005.1. Taxonomy (NCBI): domain Eukaryota; kingdom Metazoa; phylum Chordata; class Amphibia; order Anura; family Dendrobatidae; genus Ranitomeya; species Ranitomeya imitator. Next base: position 548,592,105 of record NC_091285.1, read on the forward strand.
AGTGTGAAAGTAGGCTTAGAAACATCGGCCATTCTATTATATATCTATGGATATATCTATCTATAGATATATTTATAGATAGATATATCTATAGGTACATAGATGTATCTATCCATATATCTGGCTGCTTTCACACATCAGGTCTTTGCCGTCAGGCACAATCCGGCGAGTTTTGAAAAAAGGATCTGTTTTTTTCTCATAGAGTTGTATTAGTGCTGGATTCTGCCTGATGGCCACAAGTTTCATCTGTTTTTTGCCGGATCCGTCAAAAAAGCTGTTTCCGCCAGAAGGAAAACACATACAGAGGAATGGTTTTTCTGTCCGGTGAAAAAATGCACAGCGATGGATCCGGCGAAAAACGTATGAAACTGAGCTGTGAAATGATGAATCCGGCCTCCGGATCAGTTTTTTCATGCATGTTTCCATTCAAGTCATGCACATTTTCTGTTTCTTTATTTATTTCCAAAAACTGCATCAAAACCGTGCAAAAATCGCACCAAAAACTGCATCAAAACTGCACCAAAACTGCATGGATCCATCGTGTTTTGGTGGACCATCGGCACGAAAAAACGGTCAAGTGAACTTTTTTTGTCCGTCGCGTCCGCCATTTTCTACCACGCATGCGTGGGCGAAACTCCGCCCCCTCTTCCCCGAACTTCAGAATGGGCAGCGGATGCGTTGAAAAACTGCATCCGCTGCCCACGTCATGCACAAATTTCACCACGTGCGCCGGTACGTCAGCCCGACGCATGGCGACGGACCCGTACCAATGCAAGTGTAAAAGAGGCCTTAATGAGCGTTTAATTAAAAAAAAACGGAAAAAAACAGCTTGGGCTCCCATGGAATTTTCTGCGCCAGAGGGGAAAGCCGACGGCCGGGGGCCAATATTTGTAGCCTGGGAAGGGGGTAATACCCATGGCCCCTCCCAGGCTATGAATATCAGCCCACAACTGTCTGTGTAGCCTTTACTGGCTATTAAAATAGGGGGACAACCCAAAAAACAATGTGGGGTCCCCCACTGCGGGCTGCGGGCTGATATGCATAGCCTAGAGAGGGGCCATGGATATTGGCCCCCCCGGCTACAAATACCAGTCCGCAGCCGCCCCAGAAGTGGAGCATCTGTAAGATGTGCCTATTCCGGCAATTAGCCCCTCTCTTCCCACTCACATGTAGCGGTGGGATATGGGGTAATAAGGGGTTAATGTCACCTTGTTATTGTAAGGTGACATTAAGCCGGGTTAATAATGAAGAGGCGTCAATAATACACCTATCCATTATTAATCCTAGTGTAGTGAAAGAGTAAAAAAAATAAATAAAGACACAGCCAGAAAAAAGTATTTTAATATTCTTCATTTAACCATACTTACCATACTTCAGCGCCTGCAAAAAAACTTAAAATAATAAACCGTATACTACCTGTCCACCGTAGTCCAATTAATAACGAGTGTCCCACGATGATCTCCCCTATAGAACAGTGACATCGGGTGATGTCACTGCTCTATAGGACCTTCAGTGACACACTGACAGGAGACAAAGGCTCCTGCAGTGCATCACTGAGAGGTTACCTTAATTCTTGTGAATTCCGCTCTTGGGCTCCCTCCGATGGTTGTAAGTGGCACTTTTGTGAGTTCTGCTCTTGGGCTCCCTCTTGTGGTTTCTAGTGGTATGGCTGCTCTTTGGAGTTAGCTGTCATCAGCTGCCTCCACTTATCATCTCTTCTGCTTGGCTATTTAAGTCTGGCTCTATCTTCAGCCAGTGCCACTTGTAAATGGTTCCTGGTTGGATTCACATCTCTTTGGAGCTCCCTGTTATCCTGACCAGTTCAGCTAAGCTAAGTTTTTGCTTGCCCTTTTCTGTCCATAGATTGTGGACTTATCCATTCTGTGCTTTCTATGTTTGTCCAGCTTATCAGTGTGAATTTATTCCGTCTTGCTGGAAGCTCTGGGAGGCAGATTTGCCCTCCACACCTTTAGTCAGGTGTGGAGATTTTTTGTAAACTCTGCGTGGATTTTTGTAGTGTTTTATACTGACCGCACAGTATTCCATCTTGTCCTATACATTTAGTTAGACTGGCCTCCTGTGCTCATCCTGATTTCATTCTGTGTATGTCTTTTCCCTCTCCACTCACAGTCATTATTTGTGGAGGGCTAATCTATCCTTTGGGGATTTTCTCTGAGGCAAGATAGCTTTCCTGCTTCTATCTTTAGGGGTAGTTAGCTCTTAGGCTGTGACGAGATGCCTAGGGAGAGTTAGGAGCATTCCACGGCTACTTCTAGTGTTGTGTTGAGCTTAGGGATTGCGGTCAGTACAGTTACCACTTCCTTCAGAGCTCGTTCCATGTTGCTCCTAGACCACCGTATCATAACAGTACAAGTGGCCAAAAATGAATTAAATGCATCTCAAAAGAAGGAAAAGAAAGTTCTGAACAATTTTTTTTTCTGTGCTCTAGTTTGTCTTTTTTTTTTCTTTTCCTCTTGATATCTGGGTGGTTCAGGATATATGCTTTGGCATGGATGTTCAGGGTTTGTTTTCTCGTGTGGATCAACTTGCTGCAAGAGTACAGAGTATCCAGGACTATGTTGTCCAGACTCCGGCTTTAGAGCCCAGAATTCCTACTCCTGATTTGTTTTTTGGGGACAGATCCAAGTTTTTGAACTTTAAAAATAACTGCAAATTGTTTTTTGCTTTGAAACCCCGTTCTTCTGGTGATCCCATTCAGCAAGCAAAAATCATCATATCCTTGCTGCGTGGTGACCCTCAAGACTGGGCTTTTTCTCTTGAAACAGGGGATCCGGCATTATTGAATGTAGATGCATTTTTTCAAGCGTTCGGATTATTGTATGACGAACCTAATTCTGTGGATCATGCGGAAAAACCCTGTTGGCCTTGTGTCAAGGTCAGGAAGCGGCAGAGTTATACTGCCAGAAATTTAGAAAATGGTCTGTGCTCACTAAATGGAATGAAGAGGCTCTGGCTGCTATTTTCAGAAAAGGTCTTTCTGAAACCCTTAAAGATGTTATGGTGGGCTTTCCTATGCCTGCCGGTTTGAGCGAATCTATGTCTCTAGCCATTCAGATTGATCGGCGTCTGCGCGAGCGCAAAGCTGTGCACCATATGGCAGTATCCTCTGAGCAAAGTCCTGAACCTATGCAATGTGATAGGATTTTGACTAGAATAGAACGGCAGGAATTCAGACGTCAGAATAGGCTGTGTTTTTACTGTGGTGATTCGGCTCATGTTACCTCTGATTGCCCTAAGCGTACTAAGAGAGTCGCTAGGTCTGTTACCATTAGTACTATATAGCCTAAATTTCTCTTATCTGTGACCCTGATTTGCTCATTGTCGTCCTTTTCTGTCATGGCATTTGTGGATTCAGGCGCTGCCCTGAACTTAATGGACTTAGAATTCGCCAGGCACTGTGGTTTTTCCTTGCAGCCTTTGCAGAGCCCTATTCCTTTGAGGGGCATTGATGCTACACCCTTGGCCAAGGATAAACCTCAGTACTGGACACAGATGACTATGTACATGGCTCCTGCACATCAGGAAGATTGCCGTTTTCTGGTGTTGCATAACCTGCATGATGTTGTTGTACTGGGATTTCCATGGTTACAGGAACATAATCCGGTGCTGGATTGGAAAACTATGTCGGTGACTAGTTGGGGTTGTCGAGGAGTACATAGTGACGTTCCTTTGATGTCAATTTCCTCTTCCACCTCTTCTGAGGTCCCTGAGTTTTTGTCGGATTTCCAGGATGTATTTGATGAGCCCAAGTCCAGTTCCCTTCGTCCGCACAGGGACTGTGATTGTGCTATTAACTTGATTCCTGGTTGTAAGTTCCCTAAGGGCCGACTTTTCAATCTGTCTGTGCCAGAGCATGCCGCCATGTGGAGCTATGTTAAGGAATCTTTGGAGAAAGGGCATATTCGGCCCTCTTCGTCACCATTGGGAGCGGGTTTCTTTTTTGTTGCTAAGAAGGATGGCTCCTTGAGACCCTGTATTGATTATCGTCTTCTTAATAAGATCACGGTCAAATTCCAATACCCCTTGACTTTGCTTACTGATTTGTTTGCTCAGATTAAGGGGGCTAGTTGTTTTACTAAGATTGACCTCCGAGGGGCATATAATCTTGTTCGTATTAAACAGAGTGACGAATGGAAAACTGCATTTAATACGCCCGAAGGCCATTTTGAATACCTTGTGATGCCATTTGGGCTCTCTAATGCTCCATCTGTGTTCCAGTCTTTCATGCATGATATTTTCCGCAATTATCTTGATAAATTCATGGTCGTATATTTGGATGATATTTTGATTTTTTCTGATGATTGGGAGTCTCATGTGAAGCAGGTCAGGATGGTGTTCCAGATCCTTCGTGATAATGCTTTGTTTGTGAAGGGGTCTAAGTGCCTATTCGGAGTTCAGAAGGTCTCTTTTTTGGGTTTTATGTTTTTCTCCCTCGTCTATAGAAATGGATCCTGTTAAGGTCCAAGCTATTCATGACTGGATCCAACCCACATCTGTGAAGGGTCTTCAAAAATTTTTGGGTTTTGCTAATTTCTATCGCCGTTTCTTTGCCAACTTTTCCAGTGTGGTTAAGCCCCTTACTGATTTGACAAAGGCGCTGATGTGACGAATTGGTCCTCTGAGGCTGTTGAGGCCTTTCAGGAGCTTAAACGCCGATTTACTTCTGCCCCTGTGTTGCGTCAACCGGATGTTTCTCTTCCTTTTCAGGTTGAGGTCGACGCTTCTGAGATTGGGGCAGGGGCTGTTTTGTCTCAGAGGGAGTCTGATGGTTCTTTGATGAAAGCGTGTGCTTTTTTTTCCAGAAAGTTTTCGTCTGCGGAACGCAATTATGATGTCGGCAATCGGGAGTTGTTGGCTATGAAGTGGGCGTTTGAGGAGTGGTGACATTTGCTTGAGGGAGCTAAACACCGTGTTGTGGTCCTGACCGATCATAAGAATCTGATTTACCTCGAGTCGGCCAAGCGGCTGAATCCTAGACAGGCTCGATGGTCCCTGTTTTTCTCCCGTTTTGATTTTGTGGTCTCGTATCTTCCGGGATCTAAGAATGTTAAGGCTGATGCCCTCTCTAGGAGTTTTTCCACCTGATTCTCCTGGAGTCCTTGAGCTTGTTGGCATTCTTAAGGAGGGGGTGATTCTTTCTGCTATCTCCCCTGATTTGCGGCGGGTGCTTTAGGAGTTTCAGGCTGATAGGCCTGACCGCTGTCCAGTGGGGAAGCTGTTTGTTCCTGATAGATGGACAAGTAAGGTAATTTCTGAGGTTCATTGTTCAGTGTTGGTTGGGCATCCTGGTATTTTTGGTACCAGAGATTTGGTTGCTAGGTCCATTTGGTGGCCTTCCTTGTCGCACGATGTGCGTGCTTTTGTGCAGTCCTGTGGGACTTGCGCCCGGGCCAAGCCGTGCTGTTCCCGCGCTAGTGGGTTGCTTTTGCGTTTGCCGGTCCCTGAGAGGCCCTGGACGCATATTTCCATGGATTTTATTTCGGATCTTCCTGTTTCCCAGAAGATGTCTGTTATCTGGGTTGTTTGTGACCGGTTCTCTAAAATGGTCCATCTGGTACCTTTGCCTAAGTTGCCTTCCTCCTCAGATCTGGTTCCATTATTTTTTCAGCATGTGGTTCGTTTGCATGGCATTCCGGAGAATATTGTGTCTGACAGAGGTTCTCAGTTTGTCTTTAGATTTTGGCAGGCCTTTTGTGCTAGGATGGGCATTGATTTGTCTTTTTCTTCGGCGTTTCATCCTCAGACTAATGGCCAAACTGAGAGAACTAATCAGACCTTGGAGACCTATTTGAGATGCTTTGTGTCTGCTGATCAGGATGATTGGGTGTCTTTCTTGCCGTTGGCCGAGTTTGCCCTTAATAATCGGGCTAGTTCGGCTACTTTGGTTTCACCTTTCTTTTGTAATTTTGGTTTTCATCCTCGTTTTTCTTCTGGGCAGGTTGAGCCTTCTGATTGTCCTGGTGTTGATTCTGTGGTGGACAGGCTGCAGCAGATTTGGACTCATGTGGTGGACAATTTGACGTTGTCTCAGGAAAGGACTCAACGTTTTGCTAACCGCCGTCGGTGTGTTGGTCCCCGGCTTCGTGTGGGGGATTTGGTTTGGTTGTCTTCTCGTCATGTTCCTATGAAGGTTTCTTTTCCTAAGTTTAAGCCTCGGTTTATTGGTCCTTATAAAATTTCTGAAATTATTAATCCGGTGTCTTTTCGTTTGGCTCTTCCTGCCTCTTTTGCCATTCATAATGTTTTCCATAGATCTTTGTTGCGGAAATATGTGGTGCCCGTTGTTCCCTCAGTTGACCCTCCTGCCCCGGTGTTGGTTGAGGGAGAGTTGGAATATGAGGTTGAGAAGATTTTGGATTCTCGTTTTTCGAGGCGGAGGCTTCAGTATCTTGTCAAGTGGAAGGGTTATGGCCAGGAGGATAATTCTTGGGTTGTTGCCTCCGATGTCCATGCCGCCGATTTGGTTTGTGCTTTTCACTTGGCTCGTCCTGATCGGCCTGGGGGCTCTGGTGAGGGTTCGGTGACCCCTCCTCAAGGGGGGGGTACTGTTGTGAATTCCGCTCTTGGGCTCCCTCCGGTGGTTGTAAGTGGCACTTTTGTGAGTTCTGCTCTTGGGCTCCCTCTTGTGGTTTCTAGTGGTATGGCTGCTACTTGGAGTTAGCTGTCATCAGCTGCCTCCACTTATTGTCTCTTCTGCTCAGGTATTTAAGTCTGGCTCTATCTTCAGCCAGTGCCACTTGTAAATGGTTCCTGGTTGGATTCACATCTCTTTGGAGTTCCCTGTTATCCTGACCAGTTCAGCTAAGCTAAGTTTTTGCTTGCCCTTTTCTGTCCATAGATTGTGGACTTATCCATTCTGTGCTTTCTATGTTTGTCCAGCTTATCAGTGGGAATTTATTCTGTCTTGCTGGAAGCTCTGGGAGGCAGATTTGCCCTCCACACTTTTAGTCAGGTGTGGAGATTTTTTGTAAACTCTGCATGGATTTTTGTAGTGTTTTATATTGACCGCACAGTATTCCATCCTGTCCTATCTATTTAGTTACACTGGCCTCCTGTGCTCATCCTGGTTTCATTCTGTGTATGTCTTTTCCCTCTCCACTCACAGTCATTATTTGTGGGGGGCTAATCTATCCTTTGGGGATTTTCTCTGAGGCAAGATAGCTTTCCTGCTTCTATCTTTAGGGGTAGTTAGCTCTTAGGCTGTGACGAGATGCCTAGGGAGAGTTAGGAGCATTCCAGCTGATGCTGCCGTTCTCCACGGGAGATCATCGTGGATTTCTGCGGATCAGGGAGTATATTGATTGTTTGTTATTTTCATATTTTTTACAGATGACACTGGCTTCGGGGAACAAAGTGACAAGTGAAGGTGAGTATGTACTCTATGTTATATGTACTGTATGTCTATATGTATGTAATGTATGAATGTATTTTATGTAGTATGTATGTAGTATGTATGTATGTAGTATGTATGTATGTATGTATGTAGTAAATATGTTGTATGTATGTATTATGTATGTAGTATGCATGTAGTATGTTGTATGTATGTATGTTGTATGTATGTGGTATGTATGTAGTATGTTGTATGTAGTATGTTGTATGTATGTAGTATGTATGTAGTATGTTGTATGTATGTAGTATGTATGTAGTATGTTTTATGTACGTATGTATGTAGTATGCATGTAGTATATAGTATGTTGTATGCATGTATGTTGTATGTATGTAGTATGTAGTCGGTATGTTTGTGTTCTTTTTTTTACATTCAACACATTAGCCAGATGATGGGACTACTACTGTCCCATCATTGACTAATGTGTCAATCACTGTCATTGTAGCAGGCATAGCCCGATGCCTGCACACACAGGCACAGAAACCCCCAAGAGGCCCACACAGACCCCCGAGAGGCCCGTACAGACCCCCGGCTGGCCCGCACAGACCCCTGGTAGCCCGCACAGACTCCCGAGAGGCCCGTACAGACCCCCGGCAGGCCCGCACAGACCCCTGAGAGGCCCGTACAGACCCCTGGCAGGCCCGCACAGACCCCCCATGGTCCCGCACAGACCCCGCCCACAAACACAGACACGCAGCCTCCGCCCACACTCTTCCCCCCTGAGGTCTGAAAGCACTGGGGTTTTTTTTATTAATTTTGACAATTTCTCCTTTTCAGAAAAGGAATACAAAATATATTGCTTGGAAATTCGGAGACATGTTGTCAGAAGTTTATAGAATAAATGAACAATTTACATTTTACTCAAAAATATATCTATCAAGAGAAAAATCAGACAAACTGAACATTTTGCAGTGGTCTCTTAATTTTTGCCATAGCTGTATATATGTATTTTTTAGGGTATGTGTACACGTTGCCGATTCTCTATGGATCTGCAGCATTTTTTGCGGTGCAGAAACGCTGCACATCTGCAATTGATTTACAGTACAATGTAAATCAATGAGAAAAAAAAAAGCATTGCACACATTGCAGAAAATCCGGTGCGGTAACGCTGTGGATTAAAAAAAGTAGCCTTTCACTTCTTTTTTGCGGATCTGCAGCGTTTTTGTACCCATTCCATTATAGAAATCCGCAGGGGAAAAAATGCTGAAAATCTGCAAAAAATCCGCTGCAAAACCACACAAAAACCACTGTGGATCCGCACAAAAAACGCGACAAATCCGCAGCTGCGTTTTCTGCCATGAGAGGTAGAATCTGCACCATAAATTCCTAAGGCTAATCCGCAACATGTGCACATAGCCTCAAGGGGCAAAATGTATATTTTTTGCATTTAGGAGACATTGCATATGTTTTCTTTAATATTACTGGCGTACAGTACATGATTTTTGGCTATTTATTAAAAAAAGTATAAATATTTCTCATCAATTCCCTACATTAATATGTTTTCACCAGTGATGCCTCAAAACCAAATGGGTTGGAAAATAATGCTATACATTCTATATAAAAAACACAGATTAGGCTAGTGTCACACTTTATGTTTTCTAATATTTCTGAACTCACCATAAGGCCAGTCTCACACGTCCAGATAATTCCGGTACCGGAAAAATTGGTACCGGAATTATCCGTGTCCGTGTGTCTGTGTGCTCACGTGGCACATCAGTGTGGCACACGTGTGGCATCCATGTGCCGCCCGTGTGCCGACTGGGTACCACTCGCACCGTGCAGGAGACAGCGCTACAGTTAAGCACTGTCCCCTGCATCTGGTGCTGAAGCCGCCATTCATTTCTTCTCTCCAGCAGCGTTCGCTGGAAAGAAGATATGAAAAATATTCTTTTTTTTTTTTTTGGTGTTTAAAAAAAGATCCCTGTCCCCAACCCCCTCCCACCCCCTGTGCGCCCAATCCCCCCCTTCACCCCCCCCCCGCTGTTAATAAAATACTTACCCGGCTCCCTCGCTGCTTCTTCTCCTCGCCGCAGCTTCTCCTGTATGAGCGGTCACGTGGTGCCGCCCAATACAGTGATGAATATGCGGCTCCATCCCTATGGACGCGAGTCAGTGTCTCCGATACGTGAGGAAACTGTCACCTCACGTACCGGAGCCACTGACGTGTGAAACCGGCCTTAGGCAAGTTTAATGCGAGCTTAATATTAATTTCATGAACAAGGATAATGGTGTGCACTCAGGTCAAGGACACGGAGGTGCTGGTAAAACAGACCGTGTGGTCAAGTCAATAGTAGAAGAAAAAATACCGCACACTCGAAACTGGTATGATGCAAAAGGTATATGCCAGATTTATTCACGAAAACAAGTCAACAATTGCCACTGTGATAATTCGTAGATAGAAACCCGACGTTTCAACCCTCCCGGGTCTTATTCATGGGGTTACTTAGCTCTTTTGATACGGTATTTTTTCTTCTACTAATATTAATTTCAGACGCAGAGCTCAAATAATGAAGGATTTTGTTCTGAGCAATTTTTGCTAAATCTGAGCCAAATTACTACAGTGTTCCTTAATTTAGTACAGCTAGTGGCAAAGCATGTCAGCTTATCCTGAAATTTCACAGCACATTTTTCACTTTGCAGTGCATAGGAAAGGAGGGCCTTTATTTTTTAGTTATTTGTAGTTAATATTAATACTATATCTCTTAAAAGAAAATTAGGGAATAAAAATACACTGAAATCAAATACCAATATGTTTAAATAATTTACAGCATTTTATTACATGCATCATCATGGCTATTAACAGGCCTCCATGGTTATTATCACTCTGAGTGATTTAGCCACCTTTAACCTCTGATCTTTCACCTCATGCCAGATAAGTTTCAGCTGTCACGTTTGGCAAAGTAAATAATATCAGGTCTACGTAGAACAGCTGCAATAACTATTGGCTATTACAGAACCCAATGTGACATATAACTAAACAGCAAAGCAAGAGTAAAGGGCAGATTCATGAAGATATTGTGAGGAGTTGGGTCATAGGTTTATAGGACTTTTCATTTTAAGCAGGTTCTTGATGTATGGTGACCTCATTTGTTCTGCAATTGTAGCGTACATGTGTGATTTCATATTTTCACTACAGCTATAAGGAAGTTCCCATGTAAAGTCTGTATTTAGAAAGAATATAGCACATAGATCTAATATTAGATCTGATAGCTATTCAGTCTATTGCTTGTACACATTGCAAGATACTGCATTAGCCAGTCATTGCTCACATGACCTCCGATGCAGTCAGGCAGGTTTTCCGACAATGCCTTGCAGTTATCACATCACATACTAAAGTACAGACATTCAGGTAGGACTTTCATAGCCTGCATAAAAGCAAAGACAGAGAATGCAAAAGCAATTTTGGGGAAATGGAGCGCCCCACGGGGCCGTGGGTTACTCAGTACCGGGTCGGCACAGTTAAAGGGGTGGTCACAGTAGCAGTGACCCGTTCCGTGGCCTTGGGCATCCAAGGATAATTTGTCACGCTGCCTGTGGTATTCGGCCAGGGATGGCCAGTGATGCTTAAAGGGGTCCACTAGGGTTGATGGAGTTGCAGCAGAGATGGTATAGCTCCCCACAGGTAGAGCTTAGTTCCCAGGGCTACCAATACAGTTGGTAAGAGGGATGATTGACGGTGGGGTGCAGGACTGAGGGTGCAGGAAATAATTGAAGGACACAGGGATAGCAGTTTCCTTTACCCTTTACTGAAGAAATGCAGGTACAGTCCAGAGTACAGGTAGCATGTGGTGATTGGGTCCAAGCAGCCTGGAAACAGCTTGGGATCCACCTAGCCAGGTGGGTTCGGAGGCCTTCCTTCTGCGCTGTATACTCTGACCCTTGCTGCCTAAAACTCTGCACAAGTCCTCTCAGTGTCTGTACTCTCAACCTGTATGGCTGATAGCCTGAACCTTTCATGGGCACTGTCTTCTCACTGGCAGCCCCAGGCTCCTGACTTGCTGTGGTACCTGCAGATGTTAGATGGAACAGGCACAGGAAACTTGCCTGGTTTAGAGCTCCCCCTTCTGGTCTGGAGTCAGGACAGTGTTGCATGTCAGTATTATCTGATTAGGGGATCCCTCCTTGCTTCCAGGCATGACATCACACCCCCCATGAGGAAGGCAATGTCATTGTGGCAACCGGACTCCTGTGGTTCCACATTCCCCACTAGTACAATTAAGTACTCCTGGACTGAGGAAACAAAAAGAAAACATGTTAACAGCTGAACAATTATAAAAGTTTACAGGGTTTCAAAGTATAAAAATTACAAAAAAGAAACAGTCAGAATTGACCATTTAAGTTCCTGGGGGTAACACTGGTCCATCTGTGTTCCTTACAGACATTCGGAGTTGCCTCGGTGGGAACCGCCCCAACCCACCTTTGCTTGATTCCCGGGTGTGGCTACAGGACTCTATGTTGGTGGGCCTGATCTTCAGCCACGCCGGCGGTTTATTTTCTAGGCCAAACCAGGGTAACTATGCACAAGAAAAGGTTCCTGACTACACATAGTCCTGTGTCCCAATTGTCTTTTAACACGTTATTATGCTTATTTTTGTTTTTCTTAAAGTTCATACAGTAGTCTCTGTAGGTACTCATGCTTTAATGGTTGCTAACTTATACATTTTAACTTATTTATATTAGCATTACAATGGCATCTTAGTCTTTATACCGGGCTGGGATCTGACCTCTGGTACTACAGGTAGATCTACGCAGTACAGGTATTGATAGTGTCCTAACCGGATTCACTGTGTTTGCTACCACTGGTGTAGTGTACTCGCTATTTTGATTCTACGTAGCACAGGTATGCTTGATTTTCTACGATTACTCCTGCTCACTGTGGGCATGACAGATTCACTGCTAGCAAGGTTTAGAGTCTCTTGCTCCTCTGCTGCTGTGGCATCTGCTGCTTGAGCCAACGGGTCTTGAGTTTCTGCTGCTTCAGGTTGGTCTTGAGTCACATCTCTTTCTGGCACTACTAGCTGTGGAAAGGTCAAGACAGGTACTACGATGGCTTGGTTTACCTGTGTCTATGACTGGGTAAAGTCTCCAAGAACGGTATGGATTTTCTTTTCCTCCTCTTCTATAGGTTGAGGGGCATCTTGGTCTTCTTCCTCGTTTCTTAATTGTTCAGGGCATACCTTCAGATGCTGCTGAGGTTTCTCCTCCATCTTTACTGACAATGCATACCTCGGTATTAGCAAAGCTTGAAGGCATGGTTCAGCCTCCCACTGATAATCTAGTTTGTGCATTCTTCACTTCCTTTTGAGAACTTGTTCTCCTGGTACTAAAGGAGTAGCCGGAGCTTGCTGGTTGTAGCTCTTTTCTTGTCTTTGACTGGCTTGAGGCTAACTTTTTTCTACACTTTCTTGTACTTTGCGGTATTGCTGCTGCCACTCTGTATCCCAGTCTTTATCTGGTGATGTTTTGTCAGGTGTTAAGACTCCCATGTTAAAGTCAATCGGTTATTTGCCAGGTCTCGCTCTCATCAAGTAGGCTGGAGTGCAGTTGGTGGAGTTCACTGGGATATAGTTGTACAGATCTACCAAGTTTGGCAACTACTCTGGCCATTGGTTTCTCTCTTCTGGGCAAAGTCTTCAATAGGTCAATTACCACCGGGTTCATTTTCTCACACATGCCATTTGTCTGGATGGTATGGCATTGTTCTGACTTTCTTGCATCCATACAGATTACAGAACCCCTGGAATACTTCAGCTTCAAAGGCTAAGCCTTGGTCGGTGAGTACCTTTTCAGGGTAACCGTGTGGTCGACAAAAGTGTTGTTGAAATACCTTGGCTACCATCTTCTACTAGGAACCTTGAGTAATGGTCCACTATGGTCAGAGCGTAGATGTAGCCAGTCTTACTTGGAGTTAACTTGACGTGATCCAAAGCTACCAGTTCAAGCGGTTGTTTGGTAATGATCGGGTGTAATGGGGCTCGCTGGCTGTTGTGTTCTTTCCCGTGCAGGTTGCAGGGGCCACATTCTCGGCACCACATCTCAATGGCTGTCTTCATGCCAATCCAGTAGAATCTTTCATGAAGTAGGGCCTCCAACTTCTTCCATCCAAATTGTCCTGCTCCATCATGGTACACTTCTAAGACCATTGGCGCATACCGCTTTGGGACTACTAGTGATGAGCGAATATACTCATTACTCGAGATTTCTCGAGCATGCTCAGGGGTCCTCTGAGTATTTTTTAGTGCTCGGCGTTTTAGTTTTTCTTGCCGCAGCTGAATGATTTACATCTGTTAGCCAGCATAATTACATGTGGGGATTCCCTAGCAACCAGGCAACCCCCACATGTACTTATTCTGGCTATCAGATGTAAATCATTCAGCTGCGGTAAGAAAAACTAAAACTCCGAGCACTAAAAAATACTTGGAGGACCCGAGGAAATCTCGAGCAACGAGTATATTCGCTCATCACTAACTACCACCTGCCAGACCAGTTCATGAGTGCGTGGGTTGATGTTCCTCTGACACAGCTTACCCTCATAGATGAACAGCTTGCCCTTCTTCCACAACTGCTGCGCTTCCTGTGGAGCATCTGGATCAGGCTGTGAGTCAGCTTGTGTTAGTATCTTCTTTACAAGGTGGACTGCTGGAACGCTATCCTGTGTTTATGCCCACTCATGGTGGGGCAATGGGTTTAACGTGGTCTCTTGCATGATGCAGTGCTTGTTCCTCACCCCCCTGGGAGCGTTGGCCCGCAACTCGGCGGTGGAAGGCTGGTAACTCGATTTCTTCGAGTGCTTCTGGATCTTCTCCCCCATCTGGTGAATTGGGCATTCTGGACAGTGTATCAACATTAGCGTCCTTATGTCCCGTTCGGTACTTGATGGTAAACTTGTAGTTGGACAGCCTGGCCATCCATCGCTGCTGCAATGCACCTAGCTTTGCTGTTTCAAGGTGGGTCAGCGGATTATTGTCCGTGTAGATAGTAAACTTTGCTGAAACCAAGTAGTGCTTGAAGCACTCCGTTACCACCCAGACAGTGGTGAGGAGCTCCTGTTTAAAGGAAATGTAGTTGTCAGGGTTCCTTTCAGTGGGACGAAGCTTCCTGCTGGCATAGGCAATCACTCTGCCTGCCTTTCTGCACTTGTGACAGCATGGTTCCTAATCCCTCATTGCTGGTGTCAGTATAAAGTATGAATGGTTGGTCATAGTCAGGATAGGCCAGGATTTCATCTCTCGTGAGAGCCAACTTCAACTGAGTGAAGGATTCTTCTAGTCTGTTGTTTGTTGTTCCACTCGAACAGAGGACCCTTATTCTTAGTCTTCTTGGATTGGCCCACTAGGAGGGGTGCGGCTATCATGGTAAAGCCTATGATGAATCTCCTCTAGTAGCCTACCAACCCGAGGAACTGCCGTACTTCATGTTGTTGGGTTTTGGCCAGTCACTGCTAGCGGTGACTTTGTCAGGGTCTAGTGCCACACCTTTGGCGCTTACCACGTGACCTAGATACTGCACCTTGGGCTTCAGCAGGTGGCATTTGGACGGCTTCACTTTCAGGCCAAAGTTGGGCAAGGTTTCGAACATCTCTGTGAGGTGCTTCAAGTGGTGTTCCTAGGTTTTGGAGAAGACGATGATGTCATCCAGGGACAACAGAATGGTTTCAAAGTTCTTGTGCCTGAGGCAACACCCCATCATCCTCTGGAATGTCCCTGGTGCGTTGTAAAGCCCAAATGGCATGTAGTTGAACTCGGAGAGGCCCAATGCTGTCGTGAAGACGGTCTTCTCTTTATCCACCTCTGCCACAGGAACCTGCCAATACCCACTGGTGAGATCTAAGGTGGAGAAATAGTTAGCAGATCTCAGTGCAGCTAGTGACTCCTCAATTCTAAGTAATGGGTAGGCATTACTGATGAGCGAGTGTACTTGTTGCTCAAGATTTCCCGAGCACGCTCAGGTGTCATCCAAGTATTTAATTTTCTTCACCGCAGCTAAATGATTTACAGCTACTAGCCAGTATAAGTGCATGGGGGGGTTTGCCTGGTTGCTAGGGAATCCCCACATGTACTTATGCTGGCTAACAGATGTAAATCATTCACCTGCAGCGAAGAAAACTAAATCTCAGAGCACTAAAAAATACTCGGAGGACACCCGAGCGTGCTCGGGAAATCTCGGGCTACGAGAACACTCGCTCATCACTAGTAGGCATCTTTGTGTGCAATTCTGTTAATTCGCCTATAGTCAACACACATCCTCATGGTACCATCTTTGTTTTTAAGGAGGACTAAAGGACCTGCCCAGGGGATACAACTATCTCTGATTACCCCGCCTCCTTCATCTCTCATAACATATCCTTGGCACGTTGATAGTATGCTGGGAGTACAGGCCGGTACCTTTCTTTAATGGGCTGATGATTTCCAGTAGGGATATGGTGTTGGACCTCTTTTACATGCGCTCAGCGACCAATCACAAGCCGCGACGTCATCGAAGGCCCTTTACACGCTCACTCTTCGGAACGAAAGCAAGGCGGTTGCAGCGGTGACGACCAGGGCGCGTCAGAGGGTAAGTAAATCAATATTTTTTATTTTTATTCTTTATTTTACACATGAATATGGATCCCAGGGCCTGAAGGAGAGTTTCCTCTCCTTCAGACCCTGGGATCCATTACAGGATATCTTCCGATATTTGTGTCCCATTGACTTGTATTGGTATCGGATATCGGTATCGGCGATATCCGATATTTTTCGGATATCGGCCGATACCATCCGATACCGATACTTTCAAATATCGGACGGTATCGCTCAACACTAGAGACCACCCATCTCCCATGCTACAGTAAGCAAACTGCTTGCCACATTTCATGAAACAGGTTAGGTGTTGGATTTGTCAAAATGTGGATGCAAGAAAACTGTCACTAATGAAGAAACATCAGTGGATGTCCTAGCTTCATTCAGCAAGAGCCCACAGCGTAGCACTTGCCGCATGTCACTGGAGAGTGGCATCAGTTAAACATCCCTTCGGCGGATATTAGCTACTCACAAATGGCACCCTTACAAAATCCAGCTGCTGCAGCATCTCAACGAGGATGTCCCAGATCGGCGAGCTGAATTTGCAGAATGAGCAAAACAAAAATTGGAACAGGAGTCCCAGTTTATACAGAACATTATGTTCAGTGATGAGGAAAACATTTTTGTGAATGGTGAAGTTAACAAACAAAACCATCGCTATTGGTCTGACACTAAACCACTGTGGATAGATCCCTCCAAGACTGTTGTAACACAAAAATCGATAGTATGGTGTGGTATATGGGGTACAAAGATAGTGGGACTATTCTTCCTCAATGGAAACCTCAATGCCACTGGATATCTGAAATTGCTACATGATGATGTGTTGCCCTCTTTATGCATGGAAGTTGGCACGTTCCCTGAGTTTTTCCAGCAAGATGGTGTACCACCTCATTATGAGTGTCAGATCTGAGTATTCCTACATGAACAGTTTCCTGGAAAGTGGATTGGTCGTTGTGGGTCAGTTGAATGGCCACCAAGGTCTCCCGATCTGACCCCCTTAGACTTTTATCTTTGGGGTCATTTGAAGACAATTGTCTATGCTGTGAAGATACGAGATGTGCAGAATCTGAAGCAATGGATACTGGAAGCCTGTCCTAGCATTTCTTCTGCAGTGTTGCTATCAGTGTGTCAAGAGTGGGAGAAGAGGGTTTCATTGACAATCCAACACAATGGGCAGCACTTTGAAAACATTTTATAAGTGGTCATAAACTTGTAAATAACTCATGAAAGAATAAAGTTACGTTAAAATCAAGCACACCATTGTTTTTCTTGTGAAATTTTGATGACACGTGACCCTCTTCCCATTGAAAAAAATAAACTTATATCCAAAATGGCCAACTTCAAAATGGACACCATGGTCACCACCTATCTTGAAAAGTTTCTCCCTCCCATATACTAATGTGCCACAAACAGGAAGTTGATATCACCAACCATTCCCATTTTATTTAGGTATATCCATATAAATGGCCCAGCCTGTACATCAGAAATGATACACTTAGCATAGTAGAGTCTCAATGTATCATATGTGATATAGACAGCAGTATTGGACCGCATGTAATGCTTATACAGGAAATCTGCAGTCTCTCCTATGGGAATTATATCACACACATAGCTCCCAGCCTTGCCAGATTTAGCTGGACTGTCTCAAGTTGGGAAAGAGGTCCCTTTGACCTGGGAGGTCATGTTATGGATTTCAGTTATACTCAGGATAGCGTGTACAGCACAGTGATGTATCTTGTATTACTGTCCATGCACACACAGACACTGCCTACAGCTCTGCCTTGAGGAGGGGCCAACAAGCGTCTTTGTTCTGGACAACATTACACATATGCACAAATTAATTATCTGCTTTCCTTCAAGTCTGGTCTTCTCCTGGATTCACACCCACATCCTCATGGAGCCATAGGCTGTATTGCCAAGGATGAGACAGAAATGTATATTTTTCTTTTGCAAAGCACCTCCTCCCCTACACTGGAACAAGCAGCAAAACCAGTGTTTTTTTTTTAACCAGTGGATTTTTTTAAGGGAGGGAGTGTAATTTCGAGATGCAAGCACCAGCACTGCATGGACAGAGCAGTTCTAATCATCTCCCTGCCCAGACGGTAGATGAAAATTCTTAGTAAGACCAGTGATTATGTCATGTGCATGTGACTCTTGTGGGAATAGCCATCCAAAAGTTTTCAGCAAGCGGAGTGATTTCTTTTGGTAGATGCTAAAATGAAGTTGTTAGAAGGAGGTGTAACATCAGGGTCACGTTGTGTGACTATTTTATGTTATTATGCAATGATTCAGCAGAATTCCATGTGATACGAGAGTAAGAGTAGTAGTACAATTATGTCTTATGGTTGGGTGTTCCAGGGTATGTAGGATGGTGGGGGATAGCTGTGGGGATCTCCATCAAACGTGTGACAACGGTGGATGGCTGTCGGGATCTCTAAGATATGTGTGTATTAGAGAGTGATGGTTTGGAGGCTCAAAGTTATTTGTGTGTTAATGGGGATGAATGTAGGGTATCCAGCTTATGTGTGTTGGAGAGGGATGGCTATGGAAATCTCCTGGGAATATATGTGAGGGTCTCCAGGATACATATGTAATGGCAGGAGATAACTGATGATTGAGGTGGGTCTTCAGGGTATGTTTGTCAGTGGAAGATGATTGTGGGAATCACGAAGGAACAATGTGTGACAATGGGGCATGGCTGTGGCTGGCCTCCCGGTTACTTGTGTGACAATTAAAGGACATTGTGGGAGTATACAAAGTACATTTGACAGACGGGGATGGCTGTGGTGGTCTCCTTGATATCCGTGATGGCAGGCTAGGGCAGTGGGGCTCTCCAATGGATGGGTGTTAGGGTCTCCAGGTTATGTGTGACTGCGGTGGATGGCTGTGAGGGTATGTGTGTGATGGCATGGAATGGCTATGGGGTCTCCAGGGTTGGAGTGATGGAATGTAATGTGAGAAGTAGTTAAAAAGGACCTGTCACCTGGTCAAATGTGGCCAGCTATTATTCTTATTTTATTCCTACTGCCCTCTTGGTTATTCGGCCATTTGTTCTCTTTTAGTCCCCCATATTGTTCCAGAGATATGAGCTCCCTTAGGGCAAAACTTTTATGGTCTATATGGAGATTATTTAGCTCACAGAATTCTCTAGGGGCATATCTTTATGCTCTTCCACCAGACTTCCTCATTTTTTGGAAAATCTAAGCAAAATAACAACCGTTATATGGTACTGTAAAACATGGTAGAAGGTGTATATAAACTTGTTGAGAATTTAAATCTCCCTTTTTTGGGGGAGACTGAACCAAAACTCAGGCCCTGT
This sequence comes from Ranitomeya imitator, assembly GCF_032444005.1. Taxonomy (NCBI): domain Eukaryota; kingdom Metazoa; phylum Chordata; class Amphibia; order Anura; family Dendrobatidae; genus Ranitomeya; species Ranitomeya imitator. The sequence goes on from NC_091285.1 coordinate 548,611,390, forward strand.
GCATAAAACAACACAATGTAAGTGGCAGAAAGTGGCTGGCTGATATACGACAAACTAACAGGACTGAAGTATATCCACTTTGTGAGAATTTGAATCTCACTTTTTTGGGGGGAGACTGAACCAAAACTCACGACACAATGTAAGTGGCAGAAAGTGGCTGGAAGATATATGAAAAAATACAAGAACTGTAGTACAATTTAAATCTCCCTACAATGATCTCAGGACAAGTATGGCAGCAATAAAAAGGACTGCTGCACACAAAAGTGTGGACAAATAAACAAGATAACTGTGCAGAAAGGAGCAACAGGATTTTTGCTTTTAAAAAAGCAGTTGGTTTGCACAGCAGCGTGCAAACAGCAATGCAGCTATCAGTGAGCCTTATAAGGCAGCCTAATAAGCTACAGAGCTGATGCACAAAAATATAGCCTCCACTGTCCCTGCAAAAAAATGGTGTGTTGGACAGTGGAAATCGCTACAGCACAACCAGTTTGGGGGTTAATCTTCCCTCCCTAACTATATCCCTTCTTCTGATGCAGCTGCATCAACCTCTCCCTATGCTAAGATCGGCAGAAGTAAGATGGCGGTCGGCGTGCATGCCCCTTTATAGCCCCTGTGACGCCGCAGAAAGCAAGCCAATCACTGTCATGCCCTTCTCTAAGATGGTGGGGACCGAGACCTATGTCATCACGCTGCCCACTCTCTGCGTCCTCCTTCATTGGCTGAAAAATGGCGCTGAAAGCATCATATGAAATGTGACTTTTGCGCGCAGATCGGCGACCTCATGGCCGATCCCACTCTAGGATCGGGTCGGGTTTCATGAAACCTGACTTTGCCGAAAGTCGGCGATTTTTGAATTTGTCCGATCCGTTTCGCTCAACCCTAATGACTAGAGTTGAGCGACCTTGACCTTTTTAGAGTCGAGCCGGGTTTTGCGAAACCCGACTATGTCCAAAGTCGGGTCGAGTGAAATCGGCCGATTATGACGTAAAGTCGGGATCGACCGAAACACGAAACCCAATGCAAGTCAATGGGGCAGCATAGTCGGCAGTGAGTGGGGGCCAGGAAAACACCTAGAGTGGCCATTTTAATGTCAAAACCATCCATTCTTCTTAATGAAGCTTGTCAAGCGTAATTTACCTTATAATAATTGGAAGGCATTTGAAATTGGGGGTCATTTGGCTAAAGTTGTGGGGGGTAGGGCTGGTTCAAGTAATTAGTGGGCCCAGGAAATCTGGACCACGTCACGGCAGTGGAGCAGGGAGAGGTAAGTATTTCAACTTTGCAAGTGCTGTGAACCTGACCAAGCAGGGGGGGCCCACTCGTTGGCATTGGCACTGGCACAGGGCCCCTCAAAGTACAGCGGTGTGTTTGCACGGCGGGGGCGCCTCCCACCGGCAGCAACACTTTTGCGTACTATGAGAGGCCCTGTGCCAGTGACGTCGCCAACTAGTATTCCTCCCCCCACCTGATGAAGGAACCTGCACTTTCATCTGCACCTTCCTCTTTGTCCCCGTGTAAGGTGGTATGGTATGCGGGAAGAGCAACCTGACTTTCAGCAGGGTCACAATGTTGTTGTGTAGCGTGCACGGGGAATGTTGCGTTATGGGTCAATGTACCAGCAGACTCATCTATCACTGGCTGGGCAATGGGCACGATGAAGTGGAAACACAGATATAGGCCCAAAGAAGAAAGTGGGCTAAATGCAGTTCAAAATTGGTAACACAGGAATAACCAGGGGGCATTGCAGTGGAGGACAACTGGAATGAGAGGCTGACACAGAGAGTAGGGCCAAATCAGTAAGTAGTCGAAATGCAGTTCAAAATTGGCAACCGTAGTAAACAGGCGGCACAGCTTTGTTCAGTGGAGGAGAACAGCAAGGAGTGGCAGACACCGATAGTAGGCCCCAAACCAACTAGTACGCCAAATGCAGTTGTTCCATTTAACCACAATTTAATGAGAGCCTGAAGATAGAAGCTCAGGAAAGGCAACCTGGGGAACACCTTGGAGTGTAACACACCATCTCTCTCCACCCCATACCCATTTTGTATGGCCTAATGCAGTGTACTTTTCTACAACTACTAAACGAGAGTCGGAAGACCGAAGCAATGGCAAGGAAACCTGGGGAACACCTTAGAGTGTAACACACCCTCTCTCTACACCCCATACCCAATTTGAAGGCCTAATGCAGTGTAGTTTCCAAGAACTACTAAACGAGAGCCGGAAGATCGAAGCTCAGGAAAGGCAACCTGGGGAACACCTTGGAGTGTAACACACCCTCTCGCTACACCCCATACCCAATTTGAAGGCCTAATGCAGCGTAGTTTCCAACAACTACTAAACGAGAGCCGGAAGATCGAAGCTCAGGAAAGGCAACCTGGGGAACACCTTGGAGTGTAACAAACCCTCTCTTTACACCCCATACCCAATTTGTAGGCCTAATGCAGCGTAGTTTCCGACAACTACTAAACGAGAGCATGAAGATCGAAGCTCAGGAAAGGCAACCTGGGGAACACCTTGGAGTGTAACACACCCTCTCTCTACACCCCATACCCAATTTGTAGGCCTAATGCAGCGTAGTTTCCGACAACTACTAAACGAGAGCCGGAATATCGAAGCTCAGGAAAGGCAACCTGGGGAACACCTTGAAGTGTAACACACCCTCTCTCTACGCCCCATACCCAATTTGTAGGCCTAATGCAGCGTAGTTTCCGACAACTACTAAACGAGAGCCGGAATATCGAAGCTCAGGAAAGGCAACCTGGGGAACACCTTGGAGTGTAACACACCCTCTCTCTACACCCCATACCCAATTTGAAGGCCTAATGCAGTGTAGTTTCCAAGAACTACTAAACGAGAGCCGGAAGATCGAAGCTCAGGAAAGGCAACCTGGGGAACACCTTGGAGTGTAACACACCCTCTCGCTACACCCCATACCCAATTTGAAGGCCTAATGCAGCGTAGTTTCCAACAACTACTAAACGAGAGCCGGAAGATCGAAGCTCAGGAAAGGCAACCTGGGGAACACCTTGGAGTGGAACACACCATCTCTCTACACCCCATACCCAATTTGAAGGCCTAATGCAGAGTAGTTTCCAAGAACTACTAAACGAGAGCCGGAAGATCGAAGCTCAGGAAAGGCAACCTGGGGAACACCTTGGAGTGTAACACAACGTCTCTCTACACGACGGAAGGGCTGATTCTTAGGAAGGAAGGCTGTTGGAAATAAGCATTGCGCGTCCGAGGGTGATTATATTCTTATTAGGTATATACTCACCCTCGGACGCGCCCTGCTTCTTTATTTGGAATGAATGTTTATTTGCAATGTGGTGTTGACTTTCTCTATTATTTTGGTAATTAATGATTTTATTATTTTCATTATTTTGCATCTTCTCGGCAATAATATAAAGAAGACGCGACAGGACAACACTCGGTGGATGCCATATGTGTGTTTTCAATTTAAAAAAACTTTCAGTTAACTACTTGCAGGAGAAAGTAATTGTAGCTGGTGGCCATTTTTAGTACTGTACCAGATTAGAGTTGTGTGTTTGTTTTTAATGTTAAAATGTCTGCATTTGATATCTCACCAGTATTTTCTTTTTTATAAGCAAAATACTTATTTTTATATTTTCTGATGTTGGTTCCAGGGGTACACGGCCAGCAGTGCCCTGGTCAGTGTAGTAGTAGTTGAAAGAATGGACCGCAGACAGGCATCGAAGGCCTAAAATAATAACACATGGCTGTAGGCAATTTTAAATTGGTTCCAGGGGTACACGGACAGCAGTGGTGTGGTCAGTGGAGGCCTAGTGGAAGGAGTGACCGCAGACAGGCATCGAAGGCCTAAAATAATAACACATGGCTGTAGGCAATTTTAAATTGGTTCCAGGGGTACACGGGCAGCAGTGACCTGGTCAGTGTAGTAGTAGTTGAAAGAATGGACCGCAGACAGGCATCGAAGGCCTAAAATAAAAAAATTGGGCTGGCTGTAGGCAATTTTAAATTGGTTCCAGGGGTACACGGGCAGCAGTGGTGTGGTCAGTGGAGGCCTAGTGGAAGGAGTGACCGCAGACAGGCATCGAAGGCCTAAAATAATAACACATGGCTGTAGGCAATTTTAAATTGGTTCCAGGGGTACACGGGCAGCAGTGACCTGGTCAGTGTAGTAGTAGTTGAAAGAATGGACCGCAGACAGGCATCGAAGGCCTAAAATAAAAAAATTGGGCTGGCTGTAGGCAATTTTAAATTGGTTCCAGGGGTACACGGGCAGCAGTGGTCTGGTCAGTGGAAGTCTAGTGGAAGGAGTGACCGCAGACAGGCTTCCAAGGCCTAACATAACAAACTTGGGCTGGCTGTAGGCACTTTTAAATTGGTTCCAGGGGTACACGGGCAGCAGTGGTCTGGTCAGTGGAAGTCTAGTGGAAGGAGTGACCGCAGACAGGCTTCGAAGGCCTAACATAAAAAATTGGGCTGGCTGTAGGCACTTTAAATTGGTTCCAGGGGTACATGGGCAGCAGTGTATGGTCAGTGGAAGTCTAGTGGAAGGAGTGACGGCAGACAGTCTTCGAAGGCCTAACATAACAAAATTGGGCTGACTGTAGGCACTTTTAAATTGGTTCCAGGGTAACACGGCCAGCAGTGGCCTGGTCAGTGTAGTAGTTGTAGAAAGAAGGGACCGCAGACAGGCTTCGAAGGCCTAACATAACAAAAATGTCAAAACAATGGTATTGTCAGTGCCAGGCATTGAAGGATGTCAGCGGCTAGACTACACATTGGTGAAGCTGTGAGAGATAATTTTGCTAGTGGTAGAGCACTGTTTGAGCTGGGGGGGGGAACTGTCTTGTGGCCGGCGGTACAGGCACAGGGCCCCTCATATTACAACGGTGTGTCTGACGTTGGGTGCGCACCACCACCACCAGAGACACTTTATTGTACTATGAGGGACCCAGTGGCAGTGCCGTCGACCAAAAGCGGCCACACCCACCTCTTCAGACAAACAGCACTCTCAAGGGTCCAAGCGCAAAGTGGCGATAGCACGGCCCCGTGTGGGGAGTTTGGCCATTTCGTGAGGTGGAAACATGTCGTATGCTGGACAATCAGGTGAAGAAAATTACGAGATTGGAAAAGTCATTCAGAATAGTCCACAGGCAAGACCTTTTCATAGGAAAGCTAGGTGTCAGCCGGGCAGGGTGGGGCAAAAGATTTTGAAATCCAGTTGTGGTTCATTTTAATGAAGGTTAGATCATCTACATTTTGGGTAGCCAGACGAGTCCTTTTTTCTGTTAGTATTGAACCTGCAGCACTGAATACTCTTTCTGATAGGACACTAGCTGCCGGGCAAGCAAGCTCCTGCAATGCATATTCTGCCAATTCTGGCCAGGTGTCTAATTTGGATGCCCAGTAATCAAATGGGAATGACGGTTGAGGGAGAACGTCGATAAGGGATGAAAAATAGTTTGTAACCATACTGGACAAATGTTGTCTCCTGTCACTTTGAATTGATGCTGCAGTACCTGTCCTGTCTGCGGTCATAGAAAAATCACTCCACAACCTGGTCAGAAAACCCCTCTGTCCAACGCCACTTCTGATTTCTGCCCCTCTAACACCTCTGGTCTGCTGGCCCCTGGAGCTCGTGTGAGAACGATCACGGGCGCTGTGTGCAGGGAATGCCAGAAGCAAACGGTCAACAAGAGTTGATTGTTTTGTTGCTAATATTAGTTCCAAGTTCTCATGTGGCATAATATTTTGCAATTTGCCTTTATAGCGAGGATCAAGGAGGCAGGCCAACCAGTAATCGTCATCGTTCATCATTTTTGTAATGCGTGTGTCCCTTTTGAGGATACGCAAGGCATAATCCGCCATGTGGGCCAAAGTTCCCGTTGTCAAATCTGCGGTTGTGCTTGGTTGAGGGGCAGTTGCAGGCAAATCTACGTCACTTGTGTCCCTCAAAAAACCAGAACCCGGCCTTGCCACGCCACCAATTTCCCGTGCCCCCGGGAAAGCTTCCTCATTAAAAATATACTCATCCCCATCATCCTCCTCATCCTCCACCTCCTCTTCGCCCGGTACCTCGTCATGTACACTGCCCTGACCAGACAATCGCTGACTGTCATCAAGGCTTTCCTCTTCCTCTGGTGCAGACGCCTGATCCTTTATGTGCGTCAAACTTTGCATCAGCAGACGCATTAGGGGGATGCTCATGCTTATTATGGCGTTGTCTGCACTAACCAGCCGTGTGCATTCCTCAAAACACTGAAGGACTTGACACATGTCTTGAATCTTCGACCACTGCACACCTGACAACTCCATGTCTGCCATCCTACTGCCTGCCCGTGTATGTGTATCCTCCCACAAAAACATAACAGCCCGCCTCTGTTCGCACAGTCTCTGAAGCATGTGCAGTGTTGAGTTCCACCTTGTTGCAACGTCTATGATTAGGCGATGCTGGGGAAGGTTCAAAGAACGCTGATAGGTCTGCATACGGCTGGAGTGTACAGGCGAACGGCGGATATGTGCGCAAAGTCCACGCACTTTGAGGAGCAGGTCGGATAACCCCGGATAACTTTTCAGGAAGCACTGCACCACCAGGTTTAAGGTGTGAGCCAGGCAAGGAATGTGTTTCAGTTGGGAAAGGGAGATGGCAGCCATGAAATTCCTTCCGTTATCACTCACTACCTTGCCTGCCTCAAGATCTACAGTGCCCAGCCACGACTGCGTTTCTTGCTGCAAGAACTCGGACAGAACTTCCGCGGTGTGTCTATTGTCGCCCAAACACTTCATAGCCAATACAGCCTGCTGACGTATGCCAGTAGCTGCCCCATAATGGGAGACCTGGTGTGCAACAGTGGCAGGTGCGGATGGAGTGTTTGTGCGACTGCGGTCTGTGGACGAGCTCTTGCTTCTGCAGGAGGACGAGGAGGAGGAGGAGGAGGGGGTGCGAACGGCTACAGACAACTGTTTACTAGACCGTGGGCTAGGCAGAACTGTCCCAAACTTGCTGTCCCCTGTGGACCCTGAATCCACCACATTTACCCAGTGTGCCGTGATGGACACGTAACGTCCCTGGCCATGCCTACTGGTCCATGCATCTGTTGTCAGGTGCACCTTTGTGCTCACAGATTGCCTGAGTGCATGGACGATGCGCTCTTTAACATGCTGGTGGAGGGCTGGGATGGCTTTTCTGGAAAAAAAGTGTCGACTGGGTAGCTCGTAGCGTGGTACAGCGTAGTCCATCAGGTCTTTGAAAGCTTCGCTTTCAACTAACCGGTAGGGCATCATCTCTAACGAGATTAGTCTAGCTATGTGGGCGTTCAAACCCTGTGTACGCGGATGCGAGGCTAAGTATTTCCTTTTTCTAACCATAGTCTCATGTAGGGTGAGCTGGACTGGAGAGCTGGAGATCGTGGAACTAGCGGGGGTGCCGGTGGACATGGCAGACTGAGAGACGGTGGGAGATGGTATTGTTGCCGCCGGTGCCCTAGATGCAGTGTTTCCTACTACGAAACTGGTGATTCCCTGACCCTGACTGCTTTGGCCTGGCAAAGATACCTGCACAGATACAGCAGGTGGTGCGCTAAATGGTGGTCCTACACTGCCGGAAGGGATGTTGCGTTGATGACTAGCTTCATTGGCCGAGGGTGCAACAACCTTAAGGGACGTTTGGTAGTTAGTCCAAGCTTTCAAATGCATGGTGGTTAAATGTCTATGCATGCAACTAGTAGTGAGACTTTTCAGATTCTGACCTCTGCTTAAGGAAGTAGAACATTTTTGACAGATGACTTTGCGCTGATCAATTGGATGTTGTTTAAAAAAATGCCAGACTGCACTCTTTCTAGCATCGGATACCTTTTCAGGCATTGCAGACTGAGCTTTAACCGGATGGCCACGCTGTCCTCCACCAGGTTTTGGCTTTGCCACGCGTTTTGGGCAAGATACGGGCCCGGCAGATGGAACCTGTGGCGATGTTGATGCCTGCTGCGGCCCCTCCTCCTCCTCTGCTTCAGAACTGCTGCCGCCTGCACCCTGTTCCCCCAATGGCTGCCAATCGGGGTCAAGAACTGGGTCATCTAATAACTCTTCTTGTACCTCCTGGGCAACTTCGTCTGTGTCACCGTGTCGTTCGGTGGTATAGCGTTCGTGATGGGGCAACATAGTCTCATCAGGGTCTGATTCTTGATCAGCACCCTGCGAGGGCAATGTTGTGGTCTGAGTCAAAGGACCAGCATAGTAGTCTGGCTGTGGCTGTGCGTCAGTGCACTCCATGTCAGATTCAATTTGTAATGGGCATGGACTGTTAACTGCTTCACTTTCTAAGCCAGGGACGGTATGTGTAAAGAGCTCCATGGAGTAACCCGTTGTGTCGCCTGCTGCATTCTTCTCTGTTGTTGTTTTTGCTGAAGAGGACAAGGAAGTGACTTGTCCCTGACCGTGAACATCCACTAACGACGCGCTGCTTTTACTTTTACCAGTTTCACGAGATGAGGCAAAAGAGCTAGAGGCTGAGTCAGCAAGATAAGCCAAAACTTGCTCTTGCTGCTCCGGCTTTAAAAGCGGTTTTCCTAATCCCAGAAAAGGGAGCGTTCGAGGCCTTGTGTAGCCGGACGACGAATCTGGCTCCACAGCTCCAGACTTAGGTGCAATATTTTTTCCCCCACGACCACCTGATGCTCCACCACTACCACTACCCTCATTACCAGCTGACAATGAACGCCCCCGGCCACGACCTCTTCCACTAGACTTCCTCATTGTTTTAAAAACGTAACCAAACTAACGTTATTTGTTGCAGTCACACAACTTACACGGTGAGCTATAACTTCAGTATGATTTAGCTACCCCTTTACAGGTTGGTGAGACCACAGCGAAAATCAGGCCCAATGTTACACACTCTTTTTTTGGTGGCTGCAAATTAGAGAGATGCCCCACACGCAGGACTGTCACTGAAGCACAAATGTTAATATTAATGTCACACTATTATTTTTTTTTTATTTTTATTTTTTTCAGGAACACTTTAGAAACCCCCCAAAAAAAAAAAAATAGATTTTTGCAGGGAGAATTTAGAAAACAAATGTAACAAACTATATGCTTTCTATGGGCCACTGAGTGAGAGATGACGCACACAGGAATCAGGAGTGGCACACAAGCCCAGAGGCCAATATTTTTCTACCAATGATTGATGTAGTTATTTTCTCTGGTAGATTTTAGAACCCAAATCAAGGAAAAAAAATATAGGCTTTCTATGGACCACAATTGGAGAGAGAGAGAGAGAGAGAGAGAGAGAGAGAGAGAGAGATGGCACACCCAGGAGTCAAGACTGGCACACAAGCAGAAAGGCCAATATTAATCTCCCACTGTTTTTTTGGTTGTTTTTTTTTTTTTTTTTTCAGGGAGACTTTAGAAATAAAAATAATAAAAAAAATATGATTTTATCAGGAAGAATTTAGAAACCAAATAAAATAAAATGATTTTTTCAGGGAGAATTTAGAAAACAAATAAAACCAAAAATATGCGTTCTATGGCCCACTGACTGAGAGAGAGAGAGAGATGGAACGCTTAGTACTGGCACACAAGCCCAAAGGGCAATATTAATCTCCCTTTTTTTTTCCAGGGAGAATTTCTGAAACCCAAAAAAAAAATAAAATAGGCTTTCTATGGCCCACTATTTGTGAGAGAGATGGGACGCTCAGGACTGGCACAGATGGCACGCTCAGGACTGGCACAGAAGCCCAGAGGCCAATATTAATCTCCCTTTTTTTCTGGGAGAATTTATAAAACCAAAAAAATATTTAAATAGGCTTTCTATGGCCCACTATTTGTGAGAGAGATGGCACGCTCAGGACTGGCACAGATGGCACGCTCACAACTGGCACACAAGCCCAGAGGCCAATATTAATCTCCCTTTTTTCAGGGAGAATTTCTAAAACCCAAAAAAAAAATAAAATAGGCTTTCTATGGCCCACTATTTGTGAGAGAGATGGGACGCTCAGGACTGGCACAGATGGCACGCTCAGGACTGGCACAGAAGCCCAGAGGCCAATATTAATCTCCCTTTTTTTCTGGGAGAATTTATAAAACCAAAAAAATATTTAAATAGGCTTTCTATGGCCCACTATTTGTGAGAGAGATGGCACGCTCAGGACTGGCACAGATGGCACGCTCACAACTGGCACACAAGCCCAGAGGCCAATATTAATCTCCCTTTTTTCAGGGAGAATTTCTAAAACCCAAAAAAAAAATAAAATAGGCTTTCTATGGCCCACTATTTGTGAGAGAGATGGGACGCTCAGGACTGGCACAGATGGCACGCTCAGGACTGGCACAGAAGCCCAGAGGCCAATATTAATCTCCCTTTTTTTCTGGGAGAATTTATAAAACCAAAAAAATATTTAAATAGGCTTTCTATGGCCCACTATTTGTGAGAGAGATGGCACGCTCAGGACTGGCACAGATGGCACGCTCACAACTGGCACACAAGCCCAGAGGCCAATATTAATCTCCCTTTTTTCAGGGAGAATTTCTAAAACCCAAAAAAAAAATAAAATAGGCTTTCTATGGCCCACTATTTGTGAGAGAGATGGGACGCTCAGGACTGGCACAGATGGCACGCTCAGGACTGGCACAGAAGCCCAGAGGCCAATATTAATCTCCCTTTTTTTCTGGGAGAATTTATAAAACCAAAAAAATATTTAAATAGGCTTTCTATGGCCCACTATTTGTGAGAGAGATGGCACGCTCAGGACTGGCACAGATGGCACGCTCACAACTGGCACACAAGCCCAGAGGCCAATATTAATCTCCCTTTTTTCAGGGAAAATTGATAAAACAAAAAAAAAAATTAAATAGGCTTTCTATGGCCCACTATTTGTGAGAGAGATGGCACGCTCAGGGCTGGCTGGCACAGATGGCACGCTCAGGACTGGCACACAAGCCCAGAGGCCAATATTAATCTCCCTTTTTTTCTGGGAGAATTTATAAAACCAAAAAAATATTTAAATAGGCTTTCTATGGCCCACTATTTGTGAGAGAGATGGCACGCTCAGGACTGGCACAGATGGCACGCTCACAACTGGCACACAAGCCCAGAGGCCAATATTAATCTCCCTTTTTTCAGGGAAAATTGATAAAACAAAAAAAAAAATTAAATAGGCTTTCTATGGCCCACTATTTGTGAGAGAGATGGCACGCTCAGGGCTGGCTGGCACAGATGGCACGCTCAGGACTGGCACACAAGCCCAGAGGCCAATATTAATCTCCCTTTTTTTCTGGGAGAATTTATAAAACCAAAAAAATATTTAAATAGGCTTTCTATGGCCCACTATTTGTGAGAGAGATGGCACGCTCAGGACTGGCACAGATGGCACGCTCACAACTGGCACACAAGCCCAGAGGCCAATATTAATCTCCCTTTTTTCAGGGAAAATTTATAAAACAAAAAAAAAAATTAAATAGGCTTTCTATGGCCCACTATTTGTGAGAGAGATGGCACGCTCAGGGCTGGCACAGATGGCACGCTCAGGACTGGCACACAAGCCCAGAGGCCAATATTAATCTCCCTTTTTTTCAGGGAGAATTTATAAAACCAAAAAAAAAAATAAATAGGCTTTCTATGGCCCACTATTTGTGAGAGAGATGGCACACTCAGGACTGGCACACAAGCCCAAAGGCCAATATTAATCTCCCACTGTATTTTTATCAGGGAGAATTTATACACCCCACAAAAAAAAATACAGAAAAATGAAAAGGCTTTCTATGGCCCACTATGTGAGAGAGATGGCACACACAGGGATGGCACTCTAGCAGAAATGCCAAATTGCCAATCTTAATCTCCCACCAAAAAAAAAAAAAAAAAAAAAACAGGGAATGTCCTACAATTACTATCTCCCTGCCTGCAGTAATCTCAGCCAGGTATGGCAGGCAGCTACTATCTCCCTGCCTGCAGTAATCTCAGCCAGGTATGGCAGGCAGCAATAAGGAGTGGACTGATGCACAAATGAAATAAAAAGTGTGGACAAACAAAAAAGATAGCTGTGCAGAAAGGAAGGAACAAGAGGATTTGTGCTTTGAAAAAAGCAGTTGGTTTGCACAGCGGCGTACACACAGCAATGCAGCTATCAGGGAGCCTTCTAGGGCAGCCCAATGAGCTACAGCGCTGAGGGGAAAAAAAAAAAAAAAAAAACTTCCACTGTCCCTGCACACCGAGGGTGGTGTTGGACAGTGCAAATCGCTGCAGCACAAGCGGTTTTGTGGTTAATGGACCCTGCCTAACGCTATCCCTGCTTCTGACAAAGCGGCAGCAACCTCTCCCTAAGCTCAGATCAGCAGCAGTAAGATGGCGGTCGGCGGGAACGCCTCTTTATAGCCCCTGTGACGTCGCAGACAGCAAGCCAATCACTGCAATGCCCTTCTCTAAGATGGTGGGGACCAGGACCTATGTCATCACGCTGCCCACACTCTGCGTTTACCTTCATTGGCTGAGAAATGGCGCTTTTCGCGTCATTGAAACGCGACTTTGGCGCGAAAGTCGCGTACCGCATGGCCGACCCCGCACAGGGGTCGGATCGGGTTTCATGAAACCCCGACTTAGCCAAAAGTCGGCGACTTTTGAAAATGTTCGACCCGTTTCGCTCAACCCTACTAATGACGACTAATCCAAGTTGCAGCAACAAGATAAGGAAATTAGACACAGAGCTAAGCACACAAATCACAGCTACAGCTGACAATGATCTACTCATAGCTAACCAGTTAAATAACTTGCAACTAATCAAGAATAGGAGGCATCTGGAGGAACGTCCACAGGGCTGTCAATCTTAAAGCTGACAGCCCAGCACTCACTATCATCAGATTGGACCACTGGGCTGTCACTCAGAATACTGACAGTCTCGCACACTCTAGATCCTATAGGGAGGCTTAGCTATCAGTCCCAGGGTCCATGGGCAACAGTAAATAATGATACATACAACAGGCAAAATAAGTATTTGATACTTATTGGAAGGTGACCAAATACTTATTTCATACAATAAAATGCACATTAATTATGTAAAAATCATGCAATGTTATTTCCTTGATTATTTTAAGATTCTGCCTCTCACAGTTGAAATGTAAGTACATTAAAAATTACAGACCTCTCCATTTAATTAGGTTGGAACATTTGCAAAATTGGCAGTGTATCAAATACTTATTTTCACCTCTGCTTACTCTACAGCAAGTAAATACTGTAAGTCATCCCACCCCGATAAGGTGTACCTATCTGAATGGTCCTAACTTGTCTCTAGTATTAAAATCTCACCACGTGTCAAACGACATCAAAGGGTCGAGTAGGACAGGGCCTGACTTAGACATCCATCCATGAGAAGCTATACACTTCACTTCGAAAGGAGGCCAGGCCCCTGTTTGTACAGTACAAAGCACAAGAGAATATAACATTACCAAAAACTAAGTTGCAGCATAAACTGGTATATGTGCAAAGTGTTAGGGTACGTTCCCACGTTCAGGATCTGCTGCAGTTATGACATTGCAAAAAGTCCACACCATTTCCGCGCTACTATGCAAATTAGCAGGCACGCATGTACATTTTTTACACATGCAGATTTTCCTCATTAATGCAAGTCTATGTGGAAAATCTGCATGTGCACCAGCAAGAGAAATGGACATGCTGCAGATCTGAAAGACACGCCACATGTCAGTTATGGCGGGTGATTCGCAGGTGCACTTAAACGCACAGTCGATATGGAATTTCTAGAAATCCCATCCACTATTCTGTAACATCTGGCCACTGTATTTTTGACGCTGCAAATTCTGAACGTGGAAATGTACCCTAAGAGTACATTCACACTGTGGCCTTTTCACAGACAAAACCCAAGAAACAAAAAATTAGCATATAACATTTTTTTGGACTTAATGCTAGAAAACCCCTTTACTACAGTGGATTGTAATATGAGAATGAGACGTCCTGGGATGCTATATCTGTAAATGCTTACCACACAGATAGCTAATACTTGCATATTTTAAAATGAATTTTACATATGGAGTAAATGTGCAACTCCAGGGTTACGAGGCAGCACAATTAGAGAGTGATGACTGAATGATTGCTACCGTCTATCTGTGCCACAGTTTTGGTATCTAGTCAATATTCAGAATAAGCTTTACAAGCTCTACCAACTTCCATTAGTCTGTTTGATGCATAGCTATGTACTCCATCTTTAAACTCTGGTATCTAGGTACAGAAGCAGGGGACATATTGGACAAGAGCTTAATAGGGCTTAATAATCCGATCATGAAACATTATTTATTAATCCCAGAGCTACCGGTATCATCATGGAATGTTGTTCTGAACAACTGCTGGCCCATCATCTTCTACAACAGGAATGAAGTGTAAGTAGATATTTGGCTTCCTCTTAATCACTGTGAGCATGGTAATATCACATGGACAATTAAAGGGGTTGTCCACTACTTTCAATTAACCCCCCAATGTATCCCCCCGGGACCACTAATGAATTCTGTAAATACAATGGGGCAAAAAAGTATTTAGTCAGTCAGCAATAGTGCAAGTTCCGCCACTTAAAAAGATGAGAGGCGTCTGTAATTTACATCATAGGTAGACCTCAACTATGGGAGACAAACTGAGAAAAAAAAATCCAGAAAATCCCATTGTCTGTTTTTTTAACAATTTATTTGCATATTATGGTGGAAAATAAGTATTTGGTCAGAAACAAACAATCAAGATTTCTGGCTCTCACAGACCTGTATGTTATGAACAGGTAATTCAGAACCACAATGGACCTTGAAGTTCAGAGCACACAAGTGACCTGACATTGACCAAAAACATAGGACGAGCTCTGAGACGTGGAAACTCTGCTGACCGCAATCCCTAATCCTATCACACCACACTAGAGGTAGCCGTGGATTGCGCCTAACGCTCCCTATGCAACTCGGCACAGCCTGAGAAACTAACTAGCCCTGAAGATAGAAAAATAAGCCTACCTTGCCTCAGAGAAATTCCCCAAAGGAAAAGGCAGCCCCCCACATATAATGACTGTGAGTAAAGATGAAATACAAACACAGAGATGAAATAGATTTAGCAAAGTGAGGCCCGACTTAGTAAATAGACCGAGGATAGGAAAGATAGCTTTGCGGTCAACACAAAACCCTACAAACAACCACACAGAGGGGCAAAAAGACCCTCCGCACCGACTAGCATCTCAGAGCTTCCAGCAAGCAAGAAAAACCAATATAGCAAGCTGGACAGAAAAAATAGCAAACAAAAGTAACACAAGCAGAACTTAGCTTATGCAGGATAGACAGGCCACAGGAACGATCCAGGAGGAAGCAAGACCAATACTAGAACATTGACTGGAGGCCAGGATCAAAGCACCAGGTGGAGTTAAATAGAGCAGCACCTAACGACTTAACCTCATCACCTGAGCAAGGAAACTCAGAAGCCGCAGTACCACTCTCATCCACCAAAGGAAGCTCATAGACAGAACCAGCCGAAGTACCACTCACGACCAACCACAGGAGGGAGCTTGGCCACAAAATTCACAACACCTGTAACTTCTTCTTTAAGAGTCTCCTCTTTCCTCCACTCATTACCTGTAGTAATGGCACCTGTTTAAACTTGTTATCAGTATAAAAAGACACCTGTGCACACCCTCAAACAGTCTGACTCCAAACTCCACTATGGTGAAGACCAAAGAGCTGTCAAGGGACACCAGAAACAAAATTGTAGCCCTGCACCAGGCTGGGAAGACTGAATCTGCAATAGCCAACCAGCTTGGAGTGAAGAAATCAACAGTGGGAGCAATAATTAGAAAACGGAAGACATACAAGACCACTGATAATCTCCCTCGATCTGGGGCTCCACGCAAAATCCCACCCCGTGGGGTCAGAATAATCACAAGAACGGTGAGCAAAAATCCCAGAACCACGCGGGGGGACCTAGTGAATGAACTGCAGAGAGCTGGGACCAATGTAACAAGGCCTACCATAAGTAACACACTACGCCAACATGGACTCAGATCCTGCAGTGCCAGACGTGTCCCACTGGTTAAGCCAGTACATGTCCGGGCCCGTCTGAAGTTTGCTAGAGAGCATTTGGATGATCCAGAGGAGTTTTGGGAGAATGTCCTATGGTCTGATGAAACCAAACTGGAACTGTTTGGTAGAAACACAACTTGTCATGTTTGGAGGAAAAAGAATACTGAGTTGCATCCATCAAACACCATACCTACTGTAAAGCATGGTGGTGGAAACATCATGCTTTGGGGCTGTTTCTCTGCAAAGGGGCCAGGACGACTGATCCGGGTACATGAAAGAATGAATGGGGCCATGTATCGTGAGATTTTGAGTGCAAACCTCCTTCCATCAGCAAGGTCATTGAAGATGAAACGTGGCTGGGTCTTTCAACATGACAATGATCCAAAGCACACCGCCAGGACAACAAAGGAGTGGCTTCGTAAGAAGCATTTCAAGGTCCTGGAGTGGCCTAGCCAGTCTCCAGATCTCAACCCTTTAGAAAACCTTTGGAGGGAGTTGAAAGTCCGTGTTGCCAAGCGAAAAGCCAAAAACATCACTGCTCTAGAGGAGATCTGCATGGAGGAATGGGCCAACATACCAACAACAATGTGTGGCAACCTTGTGAAGACTTACAGAAAACGTTTGACCTCTGTCATTGCCAACAAAGGATATATTACAAAGTTTTGAGATGAAATTTTGTTTCTGACCAAATACTTATTTTCCACCATAATATGCAAATAAATTGTTAAAAAAACAGACAATGTGATTTTCTGGATTTTTTTTTCTCAGTTTGTCTCCCATAGTTGAGGTCTACCTATGATGTAAATTACAGACGCCTCTCATCTTTTTAAGTGGTGGAACTTGCACTATTGCTGATTGACTAAATACTTTTTTGCCCCACTGTACTTTATGTTGGCGTTTTAGCCTGTGAGGGGCGATATGCCGGTGGCTGAGTCCGGGTCACGTGACCCCCAGGCTGCAGCCGCCGCTAATTTCAGCTGACGTCACGTCAATTTCCAGACTCTGGCACATAATAGCAAGATTTATGAAAAAAAAAAGTTATTGTAGTGGACAACTTCTTTAAGACAGAAATGTTGTCACAAATTGTCAGAGAAATTGCACACATTAGACCAAATAGCCAAGCAAATGTTAATGGACATAACTTTAAATGGTAATGAAGGGCTATTAAATGCAAGCAAACTGGAGCGCAACCTCAGACAATACAACCTGTAATGTATATTTAACAAAAAACTGACTGCCACATCCAAACTAGTCTGAATAGGTGCATACCGTGTTATGGCTGGCAATCAGGCAACACAGCGTGCAGTAATCAGCGCACATACAGAGATCTGGCAATAACCAAAAACAATAGGACGAGCTCTGAGACGTGGAATCTCTGTAGACTGCAGTACCTGATCTATCCTCACACAACTATAAGCAGCAGTGGATTGCGCCTATCACTACCTATGCAACTCGGCACTGCCTGAGGAGCTGACTAGCCTGAAGATAGAAATACAAGCCTGACTTACCTCAGAGAAATACCCCAAAGGAATAGGCAGCCCCCCACATATAATGACTGTTAGCAAGATGAAAAGACAAACGTAGGAATGAAATAGATTCAGCAAAGTGAGGCCCGATATTCTAGACAGAGCGAGGATAGCAAAGAGAACTATGCAGTCTACAAAAAACCCTAAAACGAAAACCACGCAAAGGGGCAAAAAGACCCACCGTGCCGAACTAACAGCACGGCGGTGCACCCCTTTGCTTCTCAGAGCTTCCAGCAAAAGTTAATAGCAAGCTGGACAGAAAAAACAGAAAACAAACTAGAAGCACTTATAATAATAATATAAATAATAATAATAATAATTTTATTTATATAGCGCCAACATATTCCGCAGCGCTTTACAAATTATAGAGGGGACTTGTACAGACAATAGACATTACAGCATAACAGAAATACAGTTCAAAACAGATACCAGGAGGAGTGAGGGCCCTGCTCGCAAGCTTACAAACTGTGGGGAAAAGGGGAGACACGAGAGGTGGAATCTAGCACTTATCTAGCAGAGCAGCAGGCCCAAGGAAAGATGCAGTAGCTCAGATCCAACACTGGAACATTGACAAGGAGCAAGGAAGACAGACTCAGGTGGAGCTAAATAGCAAGGCAGCCAACGAGCTCACCAAAACACCTGAGGGAGGAAGCCCAGAGACTGCAATACCACTTGTGACCACAGAAGTGAACTCAGCCACAGAATTCACAACAGTACCCCCCCCTTGAGGAGGGGTCACCGAACCCTCACCAGAACCCCCAGGCCGACCAGGATGAGCCACATGAAAGGCACGAACAAGATCTGGGGCATGGACATCAGAGGCAAAAACCCAGGAATTATCTTCCTGAGCATAACCCTTCCATTTGACCAGATACTGGAGTTTCCGTCTAGAGACACGAGAATCCAAAATCTTCTCCACAATATACTCCAATTCCCCCTCCACCAAAACAGGGGCAGGAGGCTCCACAGATGGAACCATAGGTGCCACATATCTCCTCAACAACGACCTATGGAATACATTATGTATGGAAAAGGAGTCTGGGAGGGTCAGACGAAAAGACACCGGATTGAGAATCTCAGAAATCCTATACGGACCAATAAAACGAGGTTTAAATTTAGGAGAGGAAACCTTCATAGGAATATAACGAGAAGATAACCAAACCAGATCCCCAACACGAAGTCGGGGTCCCACTCGCGTCTGCGATTAGCGAAAAGCTGAGCCTTCTCCTGGGACAAGGTCAAATTGTCCACTACCTGAGTCCAGATCTGCTGCAACCTGTCCACCACAGAATCCACACCAGGACAGTCCGAAGACTCAACCTGTCCTGAAGAGAAACGAGGATGGAACCCAGAATTGCAGAAAAATGGAGAGACCAAGGTAGCCGAGCTGGCCCGATTATTAAGGGCGAACTCAGCCAACGGCAAAAATGACACCCAATCATCCTGGTCAGCGGAAACAAAACATCTCAGATATGTTTCCAAGGTCTGATTGGTTCGTTCGGTCTGGCCATTAGTCTGAGGATGGAAGGCCGAGGAGAAAGATAGGTCAATGCCCATCCTACCACAAAAGGCTCGCCAGAACCTCGAGACAAACTGGGAACCTCTGTCAGAAACAATATTCTCAGGAATGCCATGTAAACGAACCACATGCTGGAAGAACAAAGGCACCAAATCAGAGGAGGAAGGCAATTTAACCAAGGGCACCAGATGGACCATTTTAGAAAAGCGATCACAGACCACCCAAATGACCGACATTTTTTGAGAAACGGGAAGGTCAGAAATGAAATCCATCGAAATATGTGTCCAAGGCCTCTTCGGGACCGGCAAGGGCAAAAGCAACCCACTGGCACGTGAACAGCAGGGCTTAGCCCTAGCACAAATTCCACAGGACTGCACAAAAGCACGCACATCCCGTGACAGAGATGGCCACCAGAAGGATCTAGCAACCAACTCCCTGGTACCAAAGATTCCTGGATGACCGGCCAGCACCGAACAATGAAGTTCAGAGATAACTTTACTAGTCCACCTATCAGGGACGAACAGTTTCTCGGCCGGACAACGATCAGGTTTATTAGCCTGAAATTTCTGCAACACTCTCCGCAAATCAGGGGAGATGGCAGACACAATGACTCCTTCCTTGAGGATACTCGCCGGCTCAGATAACCCCGGAGAGTCGGGCACAAAACTCCTAGACAGAGCATCCGCCTTCACATTTTTAGAGCCCGGAAGGTATGAAATCACAAAATCAAAACGAGCAAAAAATAACGACCAACGGGCCTGTCTAGGATTCAAGCGCTTGGCAGACTCAAGATAAGTAAGGTTCTTATGATCAGTCAAAACCACCACGCGATGCTTAGCACCCTCAAGCCAATGACGCCACTCCTCGAATGCCCACTTCATGGCCAGCAACTCTCGGTTGCCCACATCATAATTACGCTCAGCAGCAGAAAATTTCCTGGAAAAGAAAGCACATGGTTTGAACACTGAGCAACCAGAACCTCTCTGTGACAAAACCGCCCCTGCACCAATCTCAGAAGCATCAACCTCGACCTGGAACGGAAGAGAAACATCAGGTTGACACAACACAGGGGCACAGCAAAAACGACGCTTCAACTCCTGAAAAGCTTCCACGGCAGCAGAAGACCAATTAACCAAATCAGCACCCTTCTTGGTCAAATCGGTCAATGGTCTGGCAATGCTAGAAAAATTACAGATGAAGCGACGATAAAAATTAGCAAAGCCCAGGAATTTCTGCAGACTTTTTAGAGATGTCGGCTGAGTCCAATCCTGGATGGCCTGAACCTTAACCGGATCCATCTCGATAGTAGAAGGGGAAAAGATGAACCCCAAAAATGAAACTTTCTGCACACCGAAGAGACACTTTGATCCCTTCACGAACAAGGAATTAGCACGCAGTACCTGGAAAACCATTCTGACTTGCTTCACATGAGACTCCCAATCATCTGAGAAGATCAAAATGTCATCCAAGTAAACAATCAAGAATTTATCCAGATACTCACGGAAAATGTCATGCATAAAAGACTGAAAAACAGATGGAGCATTGGCAAGTCCGAACGGCATCACCAGATACTCAAAATGACCCTCGGGCGTATTAAATGCCGTTTTCCATTCATCTCCCTGCCTGATTCTCACCAGATTATACGCACCACGAAGATCAATCTTAGTAAACCAACTAGCCCCCTTAATCCGAGCAAACAAGTCAGAAATCAATGGCAAGGGATACTGAAACTTAACAGTGATCTTATTAAGAAGGCGGTAATCAATACACAGTCTTAGCGAACCATCCTTCTTGGCTACAAAAAAGAACCCTGCTCCCAATGGTGACGACGATGGGCGAATATGTCCCTTCTCCAGGGACTCCTTCACATAACTGCGCATAGCGGTGTGTTCAGGTACGGACAAATTAAATAAACGACCCTTAGGGAATTTACTACCAGGAATCAAATCGATAGCACAATCACAATTCCTATGCGGAGGTAGGGCATCAGACCTGGACTCTTCAAATACATCCTGAAAGTCCGACAAGAACTCTGGGATGTCAGAAGGAATGGATGACGAAATAGACAAAAATGGAACATCACCATGTACTCCCTGACAACCCCAGCTGGTTACCGACATAGAGTTCCAATCCAATACTGGATTATGGGTTTGTAGCCATGGCAACCCCAACACGACCACATCATGCAAATTATGCAGTACCAGAAAGCGAATAACTTCCTGATGTGCAGGAGCCATGCACATGGTCAGCTGGGCCCAGTACTGAGGCTTATTCTTGGCCAAAGGTGTAGCATCAATTCCTCTCAACGGAATAGGACACCGCAAAGGCTCCAAGAAAAATCCACAACGTTTAGCATAATCCAAATCCATCAGATTCAGGGCAGCGCCTGAATCCACAAACGCCATGACAGAATACGATGACAAAGAGCACATTAAGGTAATGGACAAAAGGAATTTGGACTGTACAGTACCAATAACGGCAGAGCTATCGAACCGCCTAGTGCGTTTAGGACAATTAGAAATAGCATGAGTAGAATCACCACAATAGAAACACAGTCTGTTCAGACGTCTGTGTTCTTGCCGTTCTACTTTAGTCATAGTCCTGTCGCACTGCATAGGCTCAGGTTTACTCTCAGACAATACCGCCAGATGGTGCACAGATTTACGCTCGCGCAAGCGACGACCGATCTGAATGGCCAAGGACATAGACTCATTCAAACCAGCAGGCATAGGAAATCCCACCATTACATCCTTAAGAGCTTCAGAGAGACCCTTTCTGAACAAAGCCGCTAGTGCAGATTCATTCCACAGAGTGAGTACTGACCACTTCCTAAATTTCTGACAATATACTTCTATATCATCCTGACCCTGGCATAAAGCCAGCAGATTTTTCTCAGCCTGATCCACTGAATTAGGCTCATCGTAAAGCAATCCCAGCGCCTGGAAAAATGCATCAATATTACTCAATGCAGAATCTCCTGGTGCAAGAGAAAACGCCCAGTCCTGTGGGTCGCCGCGCAAAAAAGAAATAATAATCAAAACCTGTTGAATAGGATTACCAGAAGAATGAGGTTTCAAGGCCAAAAATAGCTTACAATTATTTCTGAAGCTCAGGAACTTAGTTCTGTCACCAAAAAACAAATCAGGAATCGGAATTCTTGGTTCTAGCATCGATTTCTGATCAATAGTATCTTGAATCTTTTGTACATTTACAACGAGATTATCCATTGAGGAGCACAGAGCCTGAATATCCATGTCCACAGCTGTGTCCTGAAGCACTCTAATGTCTAGGGGAAAAAAAAGACTGAAGACAGAGCTAAGAAAAAAAAATGATGTCAGGATTTCTTTTTTCCCTCTATTGGGAATCATTGGTGGGGCTCCTTGTACTGTTATGGCTGGCAATCAGGCAACACAGCGTGCAGTAATCAGCGCACATACAGAGATCTGGCAATAACCAAAAACAATAGGACGAGCTCTGAGACGTGGAATCTCTGTAGACTGCAGTACCTGATCTATCCTCACACAACTATAAGCAGCAGTGGATTGCGCCTATCACTACCTATGCAACTCGGCACTGCCTGAGGAGCTGACTAGCCTGAAGATAGAAATACAAGCCTGACTTACCTCAGAGAAATACCCCAAAGGAATAGGCAGCCCCCCACATATAATGACTGTTAGCAAGATGAAAAGACAAACGTAGGAATGAAATAGATTCAGCAAAGTGAGGCCCGATATTCTAGACAGAGCGAGGATAGCAAAGAGAACTATGCAGTCTACAAAAAACCCTAAAACGAAAACCACGCAAGGGGCAAAAAGACCCACCGTGCCGAACTAACAGCACGGCGGTGCACCCCTTTGCTTCTCAGAGCTTCCAGCAAAAGTTAATAGCAAGCTGGACAGAAAAAACAGAAAACAAACTAGAAGCACTTATCTAGCAGAGCAGCAGGCCCAAGGAAAGATGCAGTAGCTCAGATCCAACACTGGAACATTGACAAGGAGCAAGGAAGACAGACTCAGGTGGAGCTAAATAGCAAGGCAGCCAACGAGCTCACCAAAACACCTGAGGGAGGAAGCCCAGAGACTGCAATACCACTTGTGACCACAGAAGTGAACTCAGCCACAGAATTCACAACAATACCGGGAGCAGCTACCTCCATATACAATATACAAAAAAGATTGCATTCTATTGTGCTAAAGCATGTCAATGTGCAATATATGAAATATGAATAGCAATATGGCTTTTTAATATTAGGAAAAAATGAATGAGATATTTTGCACAAAATTTGGCCAAATAATGTCTGCCCATCAAGCAACGTCATGGTGGTCTCATAAGACTGATGGGTCCCTAGTAATGATGAGCGAGTGTACTCGTTGCTCGGGTTTTCCCGAGCATGCTCGAGTGGTCTCCGAGTATTTATAACTGCTCGGAGATTTAGTTTTTGTTGATGCAGCTGCATGACTTACGGCTGCTAGCCAGCCTGAATACATGTGGGCGTTGCCTGGTTGCTAGGGAATCCCCACATGTATTCAAGCTGTCTATCAGCTGTAAATCATGCAGATGAGGCAATGAAAACTAAATCTCTGAGCAGTTACAAATACTCGGAGAACACCGAGCAACGAGTACTCTTGTGTTATGATCTGGTGGCCTAGGAGCAGCATGAGACGTACTCTGGAGAAGGTGGTACCTTTATTGACCGCAAACCCTGAACTAGCAGCACAACTAGAAGTAGCTGTGGGGGGTACCTAACACTCCCTAGACCCCTCGACACCGCCTAAGAACTAACTACCCCTAAAGACAGAAACGGGAAAACTATCTTGCCTCAGAAAAAAATCCCCAAAGGATAGACAGCCGCCCACAAATATTGACTGTGAAAGGAGAGGGAAATAACATTCGCAGACATGAAATCAGGATTTAGCATAGGAGGCCATACTAGCTAAAAAGGAAGAATAGGACAGAGTACTATGCGGTCAGTATAAAAACACTAGAAAATATCCACCACAGAAAATACAAAACACTACATCTGACTAAAGACATGGAGGGTATATCTGCATCTCCAGAGACACAGCTAGGCTGCAAAAATTCCTTCACAGACAAAGCTGGACAAAACAAGAAAACGCACAGACTATAAGGTCCACAGCAGGTGGACAGCAAAAACAAGGCCAAAACTTATCTTTGAAGAAATAAACAGCAGACCAGGAGAGACCAAGAATGGATGTGAATCCTCCAAAAACAATGGACAACTGGCACTGACAAAGGATAAAGCAGGACTTAAATAGCCCAGCCCAAATTACAAAAAATGGATACACCTGATAAATGCTGCGATCCAACTACCGCAGCACTACCACTCATAACCACCGGAGGGAGCTCAAGAGCAGAATTCACAACAGCACCCCCCCTCCCCTTGAGGAGGGGTCACCGAACCCTCACCAGAGCCCCCAGGCCGATCAGGACGAGCCAAATGAAAGGCACAAACCAAATCGTCAGCATGAACATCGGATTCAACAACCCAAGAATTATCCTCCTGGCCATAACCTTTCCATTTGACCAGATACTGAAGCTTCCGCCTCGAAAAACGAGAATCCAAAATCTTCTCAACCACATATTCCAACTCCCCATCAATCAACACCGGGGCCGGAGGATCAGCAGAGGGAACAAACGGGCACCACATACTTCTGCAACAAAGATCTATGGAATACATTATGGATGGAAAAAGAGGCTGGAAGGGCCAAACGAAAAGACACCGGATTAATAATCTCAGAAATCCTATAAGGACCAATAAACCGAGGCTTGAACTTAGGGGAAGAAACCTTCATAGGAACATGACGGCGAGAAAACCAAACCAAATCCCCAACCCGAAGCCAGGAACCAACACACCGACGACGGTTAGCAAAACGCTGAGCCTCCTCCTGAGACAACACCAAATTGTCCACCACATGAGCCCAAATCCGCTGCAGCCTGTCAACCACAGAATCCACACCAGGACAATCAGAAGGCTCAACCTGTCCTGAAGAAAAACGAGGATGAAAACCAAAATCACAAAAAAAGGCGAAACCAAGGTAGCAGAACTAGCCTGATTATTAAGGGCAAACTCGGCCAATGGCAAGAACGCCACCCAATCATCCTGATCAGCAGACACAAAGCATCTCAAATAAGTTTCCAAAGTCTGATTACTTCGCTCGGTCTGGCCATTTGTCTGAGGATGAAATGCGGAAGAAAAAGACAAATCAATGCCCAGCCTAGCACAAAGGCCCGCCAAAACCTAGAAACAAACTGGGAACCTATATCGGACACAATATTCTCCGGGATGCCATGCAAACGAACCACATGCTGAAAAAACAACGGAACCAAATCAGAAGAGGAAGGTAATTTAGGCAAAGGTACCAAATGAACCATCTTAGGAAACCAGTCACAAACCACCCAGATAACCGACATCCTCTGGGAAACCGGAAGATCTGAAATAAAATCTATAGAAATATGCGTCCAGGGCCTCTCAGGGACCGGCAAAGGCAGAAGCAACCCACTAGCGCGGGAACAGCAAGGCTTGGCCCACGCACAAATCCCACAGGACTGCACAAAGGAACGCACATCCCGCGACAAAGAAGGCCACCAAAAGGACCTACCAACCAAATCTCTGGTACCAAAAATCCCAGGATGGCCAGCCAACACAGAACAATGAACCTCAGAAATCTCTTTACTAGTTCATTTATCAGGAACAAACAGTTTCCCCACTGGACAGCGGTCAGGTTTATCAGCCTGAAATTCCTGAAGAACCCATCGTAAATCAGGGGAGATGGCAGAAAGAATCACCCCTTCCTTCAGAATGCCGACCGGCTCAAGGACCCCCGGAGAATCAGGCAAAAAACTCCTAGAGAGGGCATCCGCCTTAACATTCTTAGTACCAGGAAGGTACGAGACCACAAAATCAAAATGGGAGAAAAACAGGGACCATCGAGCCTGTCTAGGATTCAGTCGTTTGGCAGACTCGAGGTAAATCAGATTCTTATGATCGGTCAAGACCACAATATGGTGCTTGGCCCCCTCAAGCCAATGACGCCACTCCTCAAATGCCCACTTCATAGCCAACAACTCCCGATTGCCGACATCATAATTGCATTCCGCAGGCGAAAACTTCCGAGAAAAGAAGGCACACGGTTTCATCAAGGAACCATCAGAATTCCTCTGAGACAAAATGGCCCCTGCCCCAATCTCAGACACGTCAACCTCAACCTGAAATGGAAGAAAAACATCCGGCTGACGCAACACAGGGGCAGAAGTAAATCGGCGTTTAAGCTCCTGAAAGGCAGAAACAGCCGCAGAGGACCAATTCGTCACATCAGCGCCTTTCTTCGTCAAATCGGTCAGAAGTTTAACCACACTGGAGAAGTTGGCAATGAAACGACGATAAAAATTAGCAAAGCCCAAGAATTTCTGAAGGCTCTTCACAGTTGTGGGCTGAATCCAATAATGAATGGCCTGAACCTTAACCGGATCCATTTCTATAGATGAGGGAGAAAAAATGAAGCCCAAAAAAGAAACCTTCTGCACTCCAAAGAGGCACTTCGACCCCTTCACAAATAAAGCATTATCACGGAGGATCTGAAATACCATCCTGACCTGTTTCACATGAGACTCCCAATCATCGGAAAAATCAAAATATCATCCAAATATACAACCATGAATTTATCAAGATAACTCCGAAAGATATCATGCATGAAAGACTGGAACACAGATGAGGCATTAGAGAGTCCGAATGGCATCACCAGGTATTCAAAATGGCCTTCGGGCGTAATAAATGCAGTTTTCCATTCGTCACCCTGTTTAATATGAATAAGATTATATGCCCCTCGAAGGTCAATCTTAGTAAACCAGCTAGCCCCCTTAATCCTAGCAAACAAATCAGTAAGCAAGGGCAAAGGGTATTGAAATTTGACCGTGATCTTATTCAAGAGGCGATAATCAATACACGGTCTCAAGGAGCCATCCTTCTTGGCAACAAAAAAAAACATGCTCCCAATGGTGAAGAAGATGGCCGAATATATGCCCCTTCTCCAAAGACTCCTTAATATAGCTCCGCATGGCGGCATGTTCTGGCACAGACAGGTTGAAAAGTCGACCCTTAGGGAACTTACAACCTGGAATTAAGTCAATAGCACAATCATAGTCCCTATGTGGTGGAAGGGAACTAGATTTAGGCTCATCGAATACATCCTGGAAATCAGACAAAAACTCAGGAATTTCAGAAGAGGGGGAAGAGGAAATTGACATCAAAGGAACATGATCATGAACCCCCTGACAACCCCAACTAGTCACAGACATGGATTTCCAATCTAACACCGGATTATGTAGCTGTAACCATGGAAAACCCAGCACAATATCATCATGCAAATTATGCAACACCAGAAAACGACAATCTTCCTGATGGGCTGGCGCCATGCGCATGGTCAGCTGTGTCTAAAACTGAGGTTTATTTTTAGCCAACGGTGTAGCATCAATCCCCCTTAAAGGAATAGGGTTCTGCAAAGGCTGCAAGGGGAAACCACAATGTCTGGCAAATTCCAAGTCCATTAAATTCAGAGCGGTGCCTGAATCCACAAATGCCATGACAGAAAATGACGATAATGAGCAGATCAAGGTCACAGACAACATAAATTTTGGTTGTACAGTACTGATGGTAACAGAACTAGCGATTCTCTTTGTACGCTTAGGGCAATCAGAAATAACATGAGCAGAATCGCCGCAGTAAAAACACAACCTATTCTGATGCCTAAATCCTTGTCGTTCAGCTCTAGACAAAATCCTATCACACTGCATAGGCTCAGGGCTCCTCTCGGATGACAACGCCACAGTGTGCACAACTCTGCGCTCGCGCAAACGCCGATCAATCTGAATGGCCAGAGACATAGAATCACTCAGACCAGCAGGCATAACATCTTTAACGGATTCAGAAAGACCCTTTCTGAAAATTGCCGCCAAGGCATCCTCATTCCATTTAGTCAGTACAGACCATTTTCTAAATTTCTGGCAATACGATTCTGCCGCTTCTTGACCCTGACACAGGGCCATCAAGATCTTCTCAGCTTGATCCACAGAATTAGGCTCATCATACAATAACCCCAATGCTTGAAAGAAAGAATCAACATTAAGCAAAGCAGGATTGCCAGATTCCAGGGAAAATGCCCAATCCTGTGGGTCACCACGCAGCAAGGATATGATGATTTTAACCTGCTGAATGGGATCACCAGAAGAACGGGGTCTCAATGCAAAAAACAGTTTACAATTATTTTTGAAACTCAAAAATTTGGATCTGTCACCAAAAAATAAATCAGGAGTGGGAATCTTAGGTTCTAAGGCAGGAGTCTGAATAATAAAATCTGAAATACCCTGTACCCTAGCAGCAAGCTGATCCACCCGAGAAACTAACTCCTGAACATTCATGTTAATACTAGGTTCCGTAGCCACCCAGAGATTAAGAGGGAAGAGAACACAGAATAGACTGGAGAAAAAAAAATGGCTCAAGAGCTTCCTTCCCTTCTTCTGAGATGCATTTAACTCATTGTTGGCCAGTTGTACAGTTATGATCTGGTGGCCTAGGAGCAGCATGAGACGTACTCTGGAGAAGGTGGTACCTTTACTGACCGCAAACCCTGAACTAGCAGCGCAACTAGAAGTAGCCATGGTGGGTACCTAACACTCCCTAGACCCCTCGACACCGCCTAAGAACTAACTACCCCTAAAGACAGAAACGGGAAAACTATCTTGCCTCAGAGAAAATCCCCAAAGGATAGACAGCCACCCACAAATATTGACTGTGAAAGAAAAGGGAAATAACATACGCAGACATGAAATCAGGATTTAGCATAGGAGGCCATACTAGCTAAAAAGGAAGAATAGGACAGAGTACTATGCGGTCAGTATAAAAACACTAGAAAATATCCACCACAGAAAATACAAAACACCACATCTGACTAAAGACATGGAGGGTATATCTGCATCTCCAGAGACACAGCTAGGCTGCAAAAAATCCTTCACAGACAAAGCTGGACAAAACAAAACAAGAAAATGCACAGACTATAAGGTCCACAGCAGGTGGACAGCAAAAACAAGGCCAGAACTTATCTTTGAAGAAATAAACAGCAGACCAGGAGAGACCAAGAATGGATGTGAATCCTCCAAAAACAATGGACAACTGGCACTGACAAAGGATAAAGCAGGACTTAAATAGCCCAGCCCAAATTACAAAAAATGGATACACCTTATAAATGCTGCGATCCAACTACCGCAGCACTACCACTCATAACCACCAGAGGGAGCCCAAGAGCAGAATTCACAACACTCTTGCTCATCACTAGTCCCTAACTAATGTGACTACCTCCCTTAGGCTGATGTCTGAAATCCTGGGTGAATGTGGACACCTCTCTTAGTAAAACCTGCATTTATGGGTAGGTAGTAACCTACTGTAATTAAAATCACCACATGGTGAAGGGCGGAGTGCTCAGTAAGTAAGCTAACATATAAACAACAAAAAACTGACTGGCACATCCAAATTAGTCTTACTAGGTGCATACCGGCAGCATCTACCCCTATACACTGTGTTCCAAATTATTATGCAAATTAGATTTAAGTGTCATAATGATTTAATTGCTTTCTTTTTCAAATAAACTCGTGGATGGTATTGTGTCTCAGGGCTCAATGGATCACTGAAATCAATCATAAACACATGTGATAATTAGTTTCCCAGGTGATTCTAATTAAAGGGAACCTGTCACCCCCAAAATCGAGGGTGAGGTAAGCCCACCAGCATCAGGGGCTTATCTACAGCATTCTGCTGCTGAAAAGCATTAAATAGTGCAATGCCTTGGACAAGGTATGAAAAAATTAGATATTTCATGAAAACTTTATCCAATGAATCTCTTCACAGTATGATGATCACTCTTAAGAGAGCAGCTGCCAAAATACCATTACAAAGCAGCAAACAGTTATTTGAAGCTCAAAAAATCAATAATGTAAAAGGTTGCCGAGCTACATTATTGATTTTTTGACATTCTGGCAGTTTTACACACCATACTAGCTGGTTTGCCTGCTGCTGTATTCTTAAGCTAGGTTCACACTGCGTTAGCAGCAGCCCGTTCAGCACATATGCTAACGGGCTGCTGTAACACAAGTACCGACATTTGCATCGCGCTAGCGCAGATAGAGCATCTGCTAGCTCTATCTGCGCTAGCAGTGACGGACCCGGAAACTCTGCAGCCCGCATCTCAGGGCCCATCCCTAGCACACACCCATTGTGGGCATGCGCTAGCGATGCATCCAACATTGCTTTCAATGGTGGCATTAACGGACTACGTTACCCCACGTTATGCCGCGGTGTAACGTAGTCCGTTTAACGGACCACCATAACGCAGTGTGAACCTAGCCTTAGGCACACGTGTTCAGCGCCATTGTGATCCATTGATTTATTTTTTGCAGTTATTTGAAGCTGCTGGTGCCTCTGGAGTCCCTCGAACCTCAAGGTGTAGGATCCTTCAAAGGCTTGCTGTGGTGCACAAACCTACTATTCGGCCACCCCTAAACAGTGTTCACAAGCAGAAACGGTTGCAGTGGGCCCAGACATACATGAAGACTAATTTTCAAACAGTCTTGTTTACTGATGAGTGTCGAGAAACCCTGGATGGTCCAGATGGATGGAGTAGTGGATGGTTGGTGGATGGCCACCATGTCCCAACAAGACTACAACATCAGCAAGGAGATGGAGGAGTCATGTTTTGCACCGGAATCGTGGGGAAACAGCTGGTAGGGCAGTTTAAGATTCCTGAAGGTGTGAAATTGACCTCTGCAAAGTAAATAGAGTTTCTGACTGACAACTTTCTTCCATGGTCTAAAAAGCAGAAAAGTGCCTTCAGGAGCAAAATCATCTTCATACATGGCAATGCACCATCTCATGCTGCAATGAATACCTCTGAGTCATTGGCTGCTATGGGCATAAAAGGAGATAAACTCATGGTGTGGCCACCATCATCCCCTGACCTCAACCCTATAGAGAACCTTTGGAGTATCATCAAGCAAAAGATCTATGAGGGTGGGAGGCAGTCCACATCAAAACAGCAGCTCTGGGAGGCTATTCTGTCTTTATGCAAAGAAATACAAGCAGAAACTCTCCAAAATCTCACAAGTTCAATGGATGCAAGAATTGTGAAGGTGATATAAAAAAGGGGTCCTATGATAACATGTAACTTTGCCTGTTAGGATGTTTTGGAGTTAAATAGCTTTTTTGTTCAGTGAATGTGACCTCCTAATGCTGCAAATTCCACAAATGAGCATTTTCAGTTCTTTAAAACATATCAAATGTTTAGAAATTCTACTGTGCCTAATAATTTGGAACAGTGCATTGTGAGTTTTTATTCATTTTTGAGGTTAGACTGTGATAACTGTGATAGGGAAATCAGGGACCACCTTAATGTGTTCTTATAATTCATACATATGTCTCTGAATATGTCCAGACATGTTTCACCGTGCTAAGACTGATTCTGCTGACTATTGATTAAAGTTGTTGACAGGGTGAGGCTAATCAATAGATGAGACTTGGGACCTTAGCCCCTACCTGTCTAAACCCAGGTCACCTCTTATGTAAGGATCACCTGTCCACAGTTCTGTCCTTATTAGGAATAAACCTGAGGGTTTGACTTGCAGACCACCCTAACACTTATCATTGGGAGGTTTCTTCAATAAAATGCGATGTATACTCTAACGGGTGATGATGGCTTTTATTAGACTGACTGTCATTTGCACCGACCATTTAGGAAAATCTGAAAAAAATATAATTTGCATAATAATTTGGAACATGGTGTATACAATATACAAAGAAGATGAAGACACAAAAGAGAATAGTAAAACCAAAAACACTCAGTTTGAAAAAATGTTGCAGTAATCCGCAAGTGCTAGTAAAAGATGTAAAAAACAGGGTATTTGGTTGATACGTTTTTTGCAAAAAATGTATACTAAGCTGCTCTACCAATCTTCACGGTATACCCTTATCAGAGCAGTCCTAACTAATGTATGCAATCCCTATCTGATGTATTTAAAAACCTGATCATCTGTATATAACCTGTGTGAACAGGGTTCAGAGAGGAAAAATCCATGTGTGCATACAGGGTAGAACAGCTTTTGTGCAGATAGCCCAAGAGGAGTGGTGGAACTCCCCAGTCTTGTAGACACAAGAGAACAATTATGGAAACAGGAACACATGGGCTACTTGCACAGTGAACAAGTCTGTATGATCATGTTCACACACCACCAAGAAACCTGAAGACACAAAAGAGAATAGTAAAACCAAAAACACTCAGTTTGAAAAAATGTTGCAGTAATCCGCAAGTGCTAGTAAAAGATGTAAAAAACAGGGTATTTGGTTGATACGTTTTTTGCAAAAAATGTAAACTAAGCTGCTCTACCAATCTTCACGGTATACCCTTATCAGAGCAGTCCTAACTAATGTATGCAATCCCTATCTGATGTATTTAAAAACCTGATCATCTGTAAATAACCTGTGTGAACAGGGTTCAGAGAGGAAAAATCCATGTGTGCATACAGGGTAGAACAGCTTTTGTGCAGATAGCCCAAGAGGAGTGGTGGAACTCCCCAGTCTTGTAGACACAAGAGAACAATTATGGAAACAGGAACACATGGGCTACTTGCACAGTGAACAAGTCTGTATGATCATGTTCACACACCACCAAGAAACCTGAAGACACAAAAGAGAATAGTAAAACCAAAAACACTCAGTTTGAAAAAATGTTGCAGTAATCCGCAAGTGCTAGTAAAAGATGTAAAAAACAGGGTATTTGGTTGATACGTTTTTTGCAAAAAATGTATACTAAGCTGCTCTACCAATCTTCACGGTATACCCTTATCAGAGCAGTCCTAACTAATGTATGCAATCCCTATCTGATGTATTTAAAAACCTGATCATCTGTATATAACCTGTGTGAACAGGGTTCAGAGAGGAAAAATCCATGTGTTCATACAGGGTAGAACAGCTTTTGTGCAGATAGCCCAAGAGGAGTAGTGGAACTCCCCAGTCTTGTAGACACAAGAGAACAATTATGGAAACAGGAACACATGGGCTACTTGCACAGTGAACAAGTCTGTATGATCATGTTCACACACCACCAAGAAACCTGAAGACACAAAAGAGAATAGTAAAACCAAAAACACTCAGTTTGAAAAAATGTTGCAGTAATCCGCAAGTGCTAGTAAAAGATGCAAAAAACAGGGTATTTGGTTGATACGTTTTTTGCAAAAAATGTATACTAAGCTGCTCTACCAATCTTCACGGTATACCCTTATCAGAGCAGTCCTAACTAATGTATGCAATCCCTATCTGATGTATTTAAAAACCTGATCATCTGTATATAACCTGTGTGAACAGGGTTCAGAGAGGAAAAATCCATGTGTGCATACAGGGTAGAACAGCTTTTGTGCAGATAGCCCAAGAGGAGTGGTGGAACTCCCCAGTCTTGTAGACACAAGAGAACAATTATGGAAACAGGAACACATGGGCTACTTGCACAGTGAACAAGTCTGTATGATCATGTTCACACACCACCAAGAAACCTGAAGACACAAAAGAGAATAGTAAAATATACAAAAAAGGTTGCACTCTATCGTGCTAAACCATGTCAATGTGAAATATATGAAATATGAATAGCAATATGGCTTTTGGATATTAGGAAAAAATTAATGAGACGCTGTGCACAAAATTTGGCCAAATAATACATATTGTGAGGCAGTGACCCCGTTACAGCTAGGGGGCGCTCTATGTGCTCTCCAGAATGTGCATGGAAGCGTAGTGAGGCCATGAGGGCCTACTGCAGACACAGGTGTGGCTGTTATTAGAATACTGAAGCAGTGACTGATTAAAAGCCCTGTAGTAGAGGGGGAGGGGTGTCAGTATTGAGCTTGACAGAGCAGTTGTCTACATAGCTCTCTCTGTGTGGAGCAACACAAAGGCAGAAGGAACCAAAGAAACTGACACCCTGCATTTTGGGCTGTCTGGTGTTTACCCGGCTGCAATCCGGAGGATAAAGAGTGCAGTGCGCTGAGTACAGAGACTGTACTGTGAAACTGGACAGATGGAAGTTCGGCCTGTTTATTGACTGCATCAAATAGTCATGTATTACTAATGGACTGTATGAAGAAGCCGTATAATGTACAGACTTTGTGAAGTAACACAATAAAGGAACGTTTTGTTTGAACTTTCTTGGGCCACTGCCATTTCACTGTGTATGGTCCTACCGCTGCATCACAATATATTGTGGGGGGTTGACACGCTTAGCTGCTTCTTCAGGTAAACACAAGGAACACTTTGAAAAAAAAAACAGGATGAGTCCAGCTGATGAAAAAGCTTGTCATTATTCCAAATTCGTATAAAATAGTGACATAGCACCCATATGTGCAGCTACGCGTTTCGAACACGAGCTGTGTTCTTTGTCAAAGCTGCAATGCACACAACTAACGCACAATTTATGCAATGATCAATAAACCACACCTCCCAAAACAAGAAAAAATCACTAATTACTAATTTGTGTTCTTTACTTATGTGCTGTTTGCGTTTATTTGCGATTTTAAAACATTTCTGTTGTTGGTTTTATATCACTTGATTTTTTTTTTTCGCAGCTGCACATCCATATGTGCCATGTCACTAGTTTATACGAATTTGGAATAATGACCAGCTTTTTTATCAGCTGGACTCATCCTGGTTTTTTTTTCATTCAACACTCAAGTGGTCCGCTTGGTGTCCGGGCTGTTACACACCGAGGTGGTAAGCTGGCTATTTCTCTCTCTTCACAGGAACAATTTGGTGCTGAAACACCTGCTGGTTTATTAACTTCTGCATACACTGAGGCAGGGTTCAGAAAAACAAATGCAGAGCCTTCCTGACTTAACGGGAAACAATACAAATAAAGTATCACAGAGGTCTTTCTCTGCAGGTTTCAGCCTGCAGTTATCCTGCACGGTCCTTAGATCCTCCGGGTACTATCTAGGAGTTCCTGCTCTCCCAATACACGACACCCCCTGGCTCTCATGGTTAGGTATGTTACACCCCATATGATGATCACATGACCTTGACATCACACATGTCCTGTCAGGACTCTGCTCTATGGAGATCCATTAAAACCAACCCATAACATAGGTTCCTATTAACCATCTCAGCCCTTAGCACGCTGGAGGCAAAAACACTCTGGTTTTACATCACTGACCACAGTACGTGCAGTGATACATATCTCCCTTCACATACCATGCCAATGACTCTGTCACATATTTTCTCCCTCTGCCCAAAGCCGGGGGTTTTGGCACCTTCAGATTTCAAATAGGGAATTCGGGAGAGAGCATCTGCATTACCATGTAACCTCCCTGGCCTATACTCTACATGGAAAGTGAAGTTCTGAAGGGCTAAGAACCACCTAGTCACCCTGGCGTTCTTACTCTTCTTCTGTCTCAACCATTGCAGAGGGGCATGGTCTGAGACTAACTTAAACCTTCGGCCTAACAGGTAGTACTTCAGGGTGTCTGCAGTCCACTTTATAGCTAAGCACTCTTTCTCAACTATGGCATAGTTCTTCTCACAAGAAGAGAGTTTCAGGTATAGGATGGTATGCTCTTCACCATTTATTTCCTGTGACAGCACAGCTCGCAACCCAAACTCTGAGGCATCGGTCTGGACCCCAAATTCTTTGCTAAAGTCTGGTGCAATCAGAACCAGGTGCTTGCACAGAGCCTGCTTGAGTTCTTGAAATGCCATCTCTGTGTCAAGAGTCCATTTCACCACTGTTGACATGGTGCCCAGAAGGAGATCAGTTAACAGTGTGCCGATTATGGCAAAGTTTGGAAATAAAATGCTGGTAACACCCCACAATCCCAAGAAACGCCCTCACTTGGTGTTAGGTCTCGAGTTCCCGCTTCTGCACAGGGGGAATCTCGAGCCATCTCCGCTGCGGTCTCCCATTCTTATCCAGCCGCAGTGGAGTCTGCTCAGCAGGGACGTCGGTCCCAGCGTCTTGCTTGGTCTCACTCTGTACAGAGAGTCACTGCTGCTTCTTCAGCTTCTGC
Organism: Ranitomeya imitator; assembly: GCF_032444005.1. Classification (NCBI taxonomy): domain Eukaryota; kingdom Metazoa; phylum Chordata; class Amphibia; order Anura; family Dendrobatidae; genus Ranitomeya; species Ranitomeya imitator. Next base: position 548,647,561 of record NC_091285.1, read on the forward strand.
CATTAAAGTCAGTGCTGGTCAGCAGCGAGTGGACTTCTCTGGGACTAAGTCCTTGTCTGCACACACTGAGCATGCCCAGGGCAAGATCTCCCGTTGGAGATCGAGGGTCATGTGCTCAGGCTCTGCAGCACATTCCATTGGTCCTCTTGGCAGGTCTTGGAAGGGCAAAGTTTCTGTGGCCACTTCCTGTGCTGCAACTATATAAACTGCGCATGACCGCACGGCCATGCGCTAGTGTACAATTGTTAATGTGTGTATGTTGTGAGTGCAAGTCGTCCTTGGATACCCCTACCCTATTGAATGTCTGTTCGCGGAAGGTGTATGGTTACTATCTAGCTCCCGACTTAGCCTACAGCACGAATCACACATTACAGCGTCCAGTTGCTGTGACCGCCAGTACGGCGCCGTGCACTTCCTCTGTGCTTTCCTTACCCAAGCCTGGGTGGTTAGTGGCGTTCGTGAGTGCGGCACCACATGCACTCTTGTGCCTTAATATCGTTAGTTTCCTTACACACCCAGTTGCGGTGTTATGCCAGCAAGGGTCTAATCAGACTTCAATCCTAGTTGGGGTTGAGTTCGCTGACTACTTGCTCACGCTCTATGTGCGGTACCGCGGTCCTGTGACGCAACAGGATCGCTTCCTTCACGTTGGGTGAAGTTTAACCCACGTGTGTATACTTATGAGTACCGCCATATAGTCCGTCGTTACTTGGCAGCAGGTTCCATCTCTGCACGGTGGACCCCGGGCTGCGTACGCACCATACTCTATCTGTCTTAATATTTGGTGCGTTCCGCTAGCCCTAACATTACACTAGCGCCAGGGTCTGGCTAGTAATGACGGACAAACAGCAATCCTTGCGGTATATCCAGCAGCTGGAGGGTAGGTTGGCGGCTCTTGAGAGCGCAACCTCAGCTGTGGATGTTACCGCAGTTGCTGTACAGGCTGCTAGCATGGCTGCAGCAACCCTGTCCATTGCCACCCCTGCTCCGACATTTTCTCGCCTCCCGCTGCCAGAAAAAATTTCTGGTGATAGCAAGTTTTGTAGGGGATTTGTGAGTCAGTGCTCTATTCACCTCGAGCTCCTGGCTGCACGTTTTCCCACAGAGCGGGCTAAGGTGGGATTTATAGTGTCTCTCTTGTCGGACAGGGCGTTGGAATGGGCTACGCCGCTGTGGGAGCGTGGCGATCATGTGGTGCAGAGTGCTCCGCTGTTTCTGAGCACTCTGAAACAGGTCTTTTTAGGACCTCAAGTCACCCATGATACTGCGCTCCAACTGCTGGCATTAACTCAGGGTGAGTCCTTGGTCAGTCATTTCGCCGTCCAATTCCGCACTTTAGCTTCTGAGCTGGATTGGTTGGATAAAGCTCTTATCCCCATATTTTGGAGGGGCCTGGCTGACCACGTTAAGGACGCTCTGGCCACTAGGGAGATTCCTGCCACACTGGAGGAGTTAATAACTGTCTCCACTCGAATTGACCTCCGTTTTAACGAGCGGAGGTTAGAGCGAGCCCAGTGTAGGCAGAGGTTTCGGCTGGCTCCTACCTTCGCCAAACCTATGGAATCTCCGGTCCTGGTTCCTGAGTCACATGAGGAAGTGTCACAAGCGGGATCTAAGTCCCGGACCGCTTGTGCACTCAAGGTCTGTCATGTTTGCCAGCAGTCAGGACATCTAGCCACCAGATGTTCTCAGCGATCGAGGAAACGTCAGCGTCTAGTGGTAGTAGGTGGAGGTACACTAGACACGGCGACGTTTGCCTCTAAATTGTCCTTTAAGGGGACAATTACTATAGGCTCATTCTCCCACTCGGTAGAGCTCTGCGTGGATTCTGGGGCGGAGGGCAATTTTATGTCTTCTGCCTTCGCCCAACGTCACGCAATACCCCTGGTTATGCTAGCTCAACCAGTAACGGTACTAGTGGTGAATGGGTCGGCACTGCCCTCACAGATAACACACCAGACCATCCCTTTTACTCTGTCCATGTCGCCATCTCATCAGGAGATTATATCTCTGCTCGTCATTCCTGAGGGAATTGATGAGGTCCTGTTGGGAATACCTTGGCTACGGTACCACTCTCCTCATATCGAGTGGTCCTCTGGCAGAATCCTAGGATGGGGCGAATCTTGTGGGGGTAGGTGTCAGAGGGAGTGCGTTCAGGTTGCTACTACAGAGGTACCCGCAGATCTTTCCTCTCTCCCCAAGCAGTATTGGTCTTATGCAGACGTGTTCTCCAAAAAGGCGGCGGAGATCCTTCCGCCCCATCGCCCCTATGACTGTCCTATTGATCTCTTGCCTGGTGTTGAGCCTCCCCGGGGTCGAGTCTATCCGCTATCTCTCCCGGAGACGGAGGCAATGTCACAGTACATCCAGGAAAATCTGGCAAGAGGATTCATTAGGAAGTCAGTGTCACCTGCTGGGGCAGGGTTCTTCTTTGTGCAGAAGAAGAATGGGGAATTGCGTCCATGCATAGACTACAGGGGTCTTAACGCCATCACCGTTAAGAACAAGTATCCTTTGCCCTTGATATCTGAGCTCTTCGATAGGCTTCGGGGAGCAAGGGTATTTACTAAACTAGATCTGCGGGGTGCTTACAACCTGATTCGCATCCGTGATGGGGACGAATGGAAGACGGCTTTTAACACCAGGGATGGGCACTATGAATATCTGGTGATGCCCTTCGGGCTCTGTAATGCCACAGCCGTTTTCCAAGACTTTGTGAACGATATCTTCCGGGATATGCTTTCCACCTCGGTCGTAGTCTATCTGGATGATATTCTCATCTACTCTCCAGATATTGACTCCCACCGGAGAGATGTTTGCAAAGTCTTCGACCTCCTACGGGCAAACTCCCTCTATGCCAAGTTGGAGAAGTATATGTTTGAGCAGGAGTCCTTACCTTTCCTAGGCTACATCATCTCTGCCCAGGGATTGGCTATGGATCCTGCCAAACTACAGGCTGTGATGGACTGGCAGGAACCCCATTCTCTTAAAACGGTGCAGCGCTTTATGGGGTTCATTAATTATTATCGCCAGTTCATTCCGCACTTCTCAACTTTGGTAGCTCCCTTGGTTGCCCTCACCAAGAAGGGGGCGAATCCCAAATTGTGGTCTGAGGAGGTCTCCAAGGCCTTTAACTCTATAAAGTCACACTTCGCTAGCGCTCCCATCCTACATCGCCCCGATGTTGATAAGCCATTTATCATGGAGGTGGATGCCTCTTCTGTTGGTGCTGGAGCAGTCCTCTTCCAAATGGATGCTCAAGGTCGGAAGCATCCTTGCTTCTTTTTCTCCAAGACCTTCTCACCAGCAGAGAGGAATTATTCCATCGGGGACAGGGAGTTGCTAGCCATGAAGTTGGCTTTCTCGGAGTGGAGACATCTCTTGGAGGGTGCACGTTTTCCCTTCCAAGTCTTCACAGACCATAAAAATTTGGTGTACCTGCAGACAGCCCAGCGGTTGAATTCTCGCCAGGCCAGATGGTCCTTATTCTTCTCCCGGTTTCATTTCACCCTCCATTTTCTTTCTGGGGAGAAGAACATTCGGGCCGACGCTCTCTCTCGCTCCGTTGTGTCATCTGCGGAGGAGGAGGAGGAGCCTCGGCTTATTGTCCCCACCGAGAGCTTGAGAACTGTGGCCCCGGTTTCACTAGAGTCTGTGCTCCCGGGCAAGACTTTTGTTCCATCCAATTTGCGACCGGAGGTTCTCTCTTGGGCACACTCGTCCAGGGTGGGTGGACATTTTGGTACCAAAAGGACATTTGAGTTACTGGCGAGGACGTACTGGTGGCCGCATATGGCTCGTGATGTCGCAGAGTATGTTCGGGCGTGTGTCTCTTGCGCCAAGAACAAGACTCCTCGGCAACGGCCAGCTGGTTTGCTTTATCCTCTGCCGGTGGCGGACAGGCCCTGGGAGATGGTCGGGATGGACTTTGTGGTGGGCTTACCCAAGTCTCGTAACTGCACCATTATCTGGGTGATCACCAACCATTTTTCCAAAATGGTGCACTTGGTGCCTCTTCCACGGCTACCTTCTGCACGGGCATTGGCTGTCTTGTTCGTCAAGCATATCTTTCGCCTACACGGTGTGCCAGACAAAATTGTTAGTGACCGGGGTCCCCAGTGTGCGTCTCGATTCTGGAAAGAGCTTTGTCGTCTACTCAGTATTAAGTTGAATCTCTCTTCGGCATATCATCCCGAGACGAATGGGTTGGTAGAGAGGGCCAACCAGACCTTGGTCACATATTTACGACATTTTGTTTCTGCCAGGCAGGATGACTGGGCATCCTTGCTACCGTGGGCAGAGTTTGCACTTAACAATGCCATAGCCGACTCCACCGGTCAGACTCCATTCCTCCTAAATTACGGCCAGCATCCGCGTGTTCCTGTGCCCATGCCTGTGTCTTCTGCTGACTCCAGGGTGGCAGACTGGGCTGTGGAGGCACGGGACATTTGGGACCGCACGCAGGATGCCATTCGGGCCTCCAAGGAGAGAATGAGGTCCTCCGCCGATGTTCATCGGCGCCCCGCTCCGACCTTTGCTCCTGGCGACTTGGTGTGGCTCTCCGCCCGTAACATCAGGCTGCGAGTTGAGTCCACTAAGATTGCTCCTCGCTACTTGGGTCCCTTCAAGGTTCTCGAACAGGTTAATCCTGTGGTCTACCGTTTGGCTCTTCCTCCACGCTTGGGTATCACCGACACCTTTCATGTGTCCCTCTTGAAACCCGTATACATGTCCCGGTTTTCCGAGTCATCTGCCGGGACATCGGGTTCGTCTACGGATGATTACGAGGTGAACGCTATTTTGGGGTGCAAGGTGGTACGCGGCAAAAAGTTCTATCTGGTGGATTGGAAGGGTTATGGCCCAGAGGACAGGTCATGGGAGCCTGCTGAAAACATTCGGGCCCCACAGCTCATTGCTGCCTTCGAGCGTAGCAAGGCCCAAGGAGGGGGGGGCCCTAGGAGGGCGGGTAATGTTAGGTCTCGAGTTCCCGCTTCTGCACAGGGGGAATCTCGAGCCATCTCCGCTGTGGTCTCCCATTCTTATCCAGCCGCAGTGGAGTCTGCTCAGCAGGGACGTCGGTCCCAGCGTCTTGCTCGGTCTCACTCTGTACAGAGAGTTACTGCTGCTTCTTCAGCTTCTGCTATTAAAGTCAGTGCTGGTCAGCAGCGAGCGGACTTCTCTGGGACTAAGTCCTTGTCTGCACACACTGAGCATGCCCAGGGCAAGATCTCCCGTTGGAGATCGAGGGTCATGTGCTCAGGCTCTGCAGCACATTCCATTGGTCCTCTTGGCAGGTCTTGGAAGGGCAAAGTTTCTGTGGCCACTTCCTGTGCTGCAACTATATAAACTGCGCATGACCGCACGGCCATGCGCTAGTGTACAATTGTTAATGTGTGTATGTTGTGAGTGCAAGTCGTCCTTGGATACCCCTACCCTATTGAATGTCTGTTCGCGGAAGGTGTATGGTTGCTATCTAGCTCCCGACTTAGCCTACAGCACGAATCACACATTACAGCGTCCAGTTGCTGTGACCGCCAGTACGGCGCCGTGCACTTCCTCTGTGCTTTCCTTACCCAAGCCTGGGTGGTTAGTGGCGTTCGTCAGTGCGGCACCGCATGCACTCTTGTGCCTTAATATCGTTATTTAGTTTCCTTACACACCCAGTTGCGGTGTTATGCCAGCAAGGGTCTAATCGGACTTCAATCCTAGTTGGGGTTGAGTTCGCTGACTACTTGCTCGCGCTCTATGTGCGGTACTGCGGTCCTGTGACGCAACAGGATCGCTTCCTTCACGTTGGGTGAAGTTTAACCCACGTGTGTATACTTATGAGTACCGCCATATAGTCCGTCGTTACTTGGCAGCAGGTTCTATCTCTGCACGGTGGACCCCGGGCTGCGTACGCACCATACTCTATCTGTCTTAATATTTGGTGCGTTCCGCTAGCCCTAACACTTGGTTCTTGGATAGCTGTTGCAGCCACATCTTAATTGCCTCTATATTATTCAACCGGGGCTTGATCTCGCCTCTCCCGATGATGTAGCCTAAGTACCTGGCACCCTCCTTCCCTACGGCACACTTCTTTAGATTTATGGTAAAACCCGCTTTTCTCAATGCATCAAGGATTGCCTGTGCCTTGGACAGGTGCAAACTCCAGTCAGGGCTAAAGATGACAATGTCATAAAAGTAGGCTGCGACATATTTCTTAGGTGGAATCAAGATTCGATCCATCTGGAAGGTAGTTGGGGCCCCCTGCAGTCTGAAGGGCATCCTGGTGTACTGAAAGCACCCATCTGTCATCGAGAAGGCCGTCTTCTTCTTGTCACTCTGGGACATGGGGATCTGCCAGTACCCTTTCGTTAGGTCGAGGGTTGTGATGTACCTTGCGGGTCCCAGTTGCTCAATGAGTTCATCCACATGGGCTATCGGGTTCACCTCATTGAAGTTGTGGTAGTCATTCCAAAGCCACTATTCGCCATTGGGCTTCACTACGAGAACAATGTGACTTGACCAGCCCCTTCTTGATTCCTCTATCACCACAAGGTCCAGCATTCTCTTCACCACATTGGAGAGTATCTCCCGGCATGCTTCGGGGATTCTGTACGGTTTGAGGTTTACATGACCTGTAGAGTTCCACGACCTGTGTGCACCCTGGCAACTCAGAGAACAGGTGACGGTTCTGCTGCAGCAGTTTATGACATTGTTGCTTCTGAGCCGACGTTAGCATCTCAGAGATCATGACCTCCTCTTCGATATATATCTATGCACTACCATTCAAAGGTTTAGGACAACCCAGACAATTTTGTGTTTTCCATGAAAACTCATACTTTTATTAATCAAATGAGTTGCCAAATGAATTGAAAATCTAGTCCAGACATTGACAAGGTTTGAAAAGTATTTGAAATAATAATATTCTCCTTCAAACTTTGCTTTCGTCAAAGAATGCTCCCTTTGCAGCAATTACAGCATTGCAGACCTTTGGCATTCTAGCAGTTAATTTACTGAGGTAATCTGGAGAAATTTCACTCCATGCATCCTTAAGCCCCTCCCACAAGTTGTTTTGGCTTGATGGGCACTTTTTGCTTACCATACGGTCAAGCTGCTCCCACAACAGCTCAATGGGTTTGAGATCTGATTACTGTGCTGGCCAGAATACCAGCTGCCTGCTTCTTCCCTAAATAGTTCTTGCATAATTTGGAGGTGTGCTTTGGGTCATTGTTCTGTTGTAGGGAGAAATTGGCTCCAATCAAGCGTTGTCCACAGGGTATGGCATGGCATTGCAAAATGGAGTGATAGCCTTCCTTATTCAAAATCCCTTTTACCTTGTACAAATCTCCCACTTTACCAGCATCAAACCAACCCCAGACCATCACATTACCTCCACCATGCTTGACAGATGGCATCAGGCATTCTCCCAGCATCTCTTCAGTTGTTCTGCATTTCACAAAGGTTCTTCTGTGTGATCCAAACACCTCAAACTTGGATTCGTCTGTCCATAACACGTTTTTTCCAATCTTCCTCTGTCCAATGTCTGTGTTCGTTTGCCCATATAAATCTTTTCCTTTTATTAGCCAGCCTCAGATATGGCTTTTTCTTTGCCACTCTGCCCTGAATTCCAGCATCCAGGAGATGCCTCTTCATTGTAGACGTTGACACTGGCGTTTTGCGTGTACTATTTAATGAAGCTTCCAGTTGAGGACCTGTGAGGCGTCGATTTCTCAAACTACAGACTCTAATGTACTTGTCTTGTTGTTCAGTTTTGCAGCGGGGCCTCCCACTCCTCTTTCTACTCTGGTTAGAGCCTGTTTATGCTCTCCTCTGAAGGGAGTAGTACACACTGTTGTAGGAAATCTTCATTTTCTTGGCAATTTCTCGCATGGAATAGCCTTTATTCCTAAGAACAAGAATAGACTGTCAAGTTTCACATGAAAGATCTTTATTTCTGGCCATTTTGAGAGTTTAATGGAACCAACAAATGTAATACTCCAGATTCTCAGCTAGCTCAAAAGAAGGTCAGGTTCTCTAATGAGCCAAACTGTTTTCAGCTGTGCTAACATACTTGCACAAGGGTTTTCAAGGGTATTCTGACAATCCATTAGCCTTCTTACACAGTTAGCAAACATAAAGTACCATAAAAACACTGAAGTGATGGTTGTTGGAAATGGGCCTCTATACACATATGAAGATATTGCATTACAAACCAGGCGTTTGCAGCTAAAATATTAATAATAACATTAACAATGTATAGAGTGTATTTCTGAGTCATTAAAGGTTAGCTTCATTAGAAAAAACTGTGCTTTTCTTTCAAAAATAAGAAAATTTCTAAGTGACCCTAAACTTTTGAACGATAGTGTGTATGTGTATATATATATATATATATATATATATATATATATATATATACATACATACAACCCCTGGCAAAAATGATGCCTTGGCGGATGTTCATTCATTCATTTGTTTAATTTTGTAGAAAAAAAGCAGATCACAGATATGGCACAAAAGTAAAGTCATTTCAAATGGCAACTTTCTGGCTTTAACACTAACAGAAATCAAGAACAAAAAATGTGGTAATCAGTAATGGTTACTTTTTTAACCAAGCACAGGGTAAAAATTATGGAGTCACTCAATTATGAGGGAAAAAACTATGGAATCATGAAAACAAACAAACGAAAAAAAACACTCCAACACATCACTAGTATTTTGTTGCACCACCTCTGGCTTTTATAACAGCTTGCAGTCTCTAAGGCATGGACTTAATGAATGTCAAACGGTACTCTTCATCAATCTGACTCCAACTTCCTCTGATTGCTGTTGCCAGATCAGCTTTGCAGGTTGGAGCCTTGTCATGGACCATTCCACCAAAGATGTTCAATTGGATTGAGATCCGGACTATTTTCAGGCCATCACATTGGTCTTATTTGTCTTTTTTCAAGGAATGTTTTCACAGTTTTTGTTCTATGGCAGGATGCACTACCATTAGTGATGAGCGAACGTTCTCGCCACTACTCGTTACTCCCCCGAGTATCACTATGCTCGGTGTACTGGATTGAGATCCGGACTATTTGCAGGCCATCACATTGGTCTTATTTGTCTTTTTTCAAGGAATGTTTTCACAGTTTTTGTTCTATGGCAGGATGCATTACCATTAGTGATGAGCCACTACTCGTTACTCCCCCGAGTATCACTATGCTCGGTGTACTCGGCGAGCACCGAGCATTTCCAGGATTATTAGGCGGTAATTGGGGTCTCCACCTAGCATTTTTGGTGGACTTTAGAGACCCAATCATGATGCAGGGATTGTCTGCCAGGTCATGAAACGCTGCAGCCATCTTTGTTGTGGTCGTGCAGTGATTGGCTTGGCCGCACAGCATCATCCCGAGTATAATAGACCTGATGCCGCCCTGCTCGACGCATTCTGCTTCGGATTCAGCGAGAGTAGGGAGAACTGCTGCCGAGATAGGGTCAGAATCGTGATTTTTAGAGTTAGTGTAGGTCTGCAACTCTAAAATCCACAACTCCTGAGAAACCAACAGTCCTTTTTAGGGCTAATTCGTGGGTCCCGATATTGCAGCACTAGGTAGGAAGGGCACAGCATATCCACATCAGTGCAAGGCCTGTAGGCACTGTATGTGCATCCATTGCTCCCGCTGCATCCCTCCAAAAGCTCCATAACTGTCTGCTGCTGCAGCTTCTTTACTATATACCTAGTTGCATTTTTTTACCAATAATTCACCCCCCCCAAAAAAAAATATACAGTGTGTTCTGTCAGACTGAGGCCTGTTTAAAAATCATAGTTTGTCAGGCATACGTAGCATAGTTGTGTGTGCTAGCCTTGTTTTAAATTCACCAAAAAAAGGCCTCATATATCTGCATGCTCAAAGTTTTTGCATTTTAGGCTGTTTTGCCACTGTTTTTGCCATCTGTTACTCTAATTATATACAGCACTTTTTGGCATTTAAAAAAAACAGGCCACATATTTGCCAGTGTGGTATTTCCGTGACAGCCCTCATATATCTGCGTGCTCCAAGTTTTGTCATTGTAGGCCAGAGGACCACTTTTTTTGCTGTCTGTTACTCTAATTATATCCAGCAGTATTTAGCATAAAAAATATAAAAAGGCCACATATTTGCCAGTGTGGTATTTCCATGACAGTCCTCATATATCTGTGTGCTCCAAGTTTGGGCATTGTAGACCGTTTTGCCACTATTTTGCTGTCTGTTACTCTATTTATATACAGCACTAAATTAACTTCACAAAAAAGCACCTAAAAATTGATTAGAGTCTGCTATGTCAGGCTGAGGTCTTCCTGGTGTTTGGGTTTGAAAAATCGTAGATTTGCAGGCATACTGATCAGATATTATTTCGCTACTAATAAATATATTTGTGTTGAGCATTTTAAATAGTGCAGTATTCCATTTAAAATGGGCAAGGCAAGGGACAAGAGACGGGGAAGTGGACGTGATGATGATGGTGCATGCAGAGGACGAGGCCATGGCGAAGGTGAAAGTGGGCAACAACAAAGACCCACATCTTCTTGCTCGACCTTCCTGTCCCAGTTTCTAGGGGACCGCAGCACACCACTATTGAAGCCAGAGCAGTGTGAAATGGTTGTTGGTTGGATAGCGGATAATGCTTCCAGTCACTTAGCCACCACCACCATCACCATGTCTTCCACATGGTCAAGTCTGAGTAGCCATGAGTGTGTCCCGGATATTCCTCACCCTGATCCTCCTTCCTCCCACTATGCCGAGTGCCCTGAGACAACTGATCCCACACTGGGACACTCTGAAGAGCTACTCAGTTTTCCATTTCAATATTCAGAACTCTCGGATGGTCAACTTGAAGTGGGGACAGAAGAGATCACATATAGAGATGCCCAAAGCTTTGATCAGCCCCGGTCACGCAAAGGCGATGGTGGGAAAGTGTCAGAAGAGGAGGACGATGAGACACAATTCCCAGAAAGTCAGGAGGAGGAGCAGGGTGCGGATGTGGAAGACGAGGTGGTGGATGACTACAGTATGTGACTGACCCAGTATAGAGGAAAACCGCGTGCACTATCCTAGAATGGTGCCTTAGTAGGGTCCAAAGCCGTATATAGTGAAAGATAAACTTAGGCACTCAACTTAAATGGAGTTTTTTGTAATTTATTGTAGTCATCAAAATAAATGTTTCGGCCTCAATGCTTGGCCTTCTTCAGTAACAATTTCCATAAGGAAGATATAGAAGCGTCCCTTAGAGCGCGCCCCCCGAAGAAGCCATATTTGCGAAACGCGCATCGGGGCCTCTTATCCACGCATGGCAGCAGCAGCAGGTTGGTATATGGTTTACATTTTATCGGATCTTCCTTAATCCTGTCTCCCTCCTAGCTATTTGGCAGGCATATGTTTTTTGGCTCAGTCCTCTCTCTTTCTTCATACATGGGACTTCCCAGGACAATTCTCTTAGTGTATTTGTATGGATGTGTCAGTATAGCGTGAGACACCATTCAATACTTGTATTTAAATACTTGGGTCATACTACCTGTACCATCCTGCTGTCTGCGTATATATATTTTCTTGGAGCTCTCGCCCTGATGTAATTGCCCACTTTTTACCATCATTATCTTATACTATAATCTGGCTTCGGGCCTTTAGTTTGCAGTTGCTATACCTTTGGGAGTAGATATATATGTTTATATGTACGGTTTCTTGACATATTATTGCTGACTTGCTCCTCATCTGTTAGCTGTTACCGTGCGTGGTACTAGGTTTACCTCTCTCTTCTCTATTGCATCTGTTTATTTGTGTTTTTAATATTTGTGTATCATTTTAGAACTATTTCTCAATAAAGTTGTTATATTTTAGCTCTGGTGTCCATTATCCTTTCGGTTGTCTATTATATTCAATATGGCGGAGCATTTATGCTGATTGCCCTTTGTATAGGTTTAGTGATGTGGGATGTACGGCACTAGTGGAGTATGAGCTGCTCGAGGTAATGAAGTCCGGGTTATAGTGTTCACAGTTAGTTATCAAGAGACCGATGCCGGCTTGTGCTAGTGCGACGCGGTATCCGCAGACTAGCGGTGGATACCGCGTCGCACTAGCACAAGCTGGCACTAGCACTAGCACAAGGGCTGGATTGGGAAAGACTTCTGTACACCACCAAGTGAAAACAGCAAAACATAACCTCAAATACACTCTCTTTTGGGGAGGTGTATTCTCATGCACCTCTTCACGACCACACATGGGTATACTCTTCCAGATTTGGTCTATTTGTTGTTATCCTCCTCCTTATCCTCATCCTCAACATCCAGAACCACTAGATGACCAGGGTGATGTGCTCTGTACTGTGTTAGGCCTGTGAACTTTGGGCAAGGGGGCTATGATGGCACTATTTTATTTTGTAAAAAAATGACTCCACATTGGGGAATTTGGCATGACATTACATTAGTCCTACTTCTTAATTCTGTCTTCTGCAATGTGTCCTTTAACTGCCACTAGATCACCAGGGTGAACGTGCCCTGTATGGTGAATTTTGGGCAAGGGGGCTGTGATGGCACTATTTTATTTGGTAACACAAAGGACCCCACATTGGGGAATTGGGCATGACATTACATTGGGCCTACTTCTTAATTCTGTCTCCTGCAATGCGTCTTTTAACTGCCACTAGATCATCAGGGTGAACGTGCTCTGTACAGTGCATTTTGGGCAAGGGGGCTGTGATGGCACTATTTTATTTTGTAAAAAATGGACCGCACATTGGGGAATTGGGCATGACATTACATTGGGACTACTTCTTAATTCTGTCTCCTGCAATGTGTCCTTTAACTGCCACTAGATCACCAGGGTGAACGTGCTTTTTACAGTGAAGTTTGGGCAAGGGAGCTGTGACGGCATTATTTTATTTTTTTTTAAAAAGGACCCCACATTGGGGAATTGGGCATACCATTACATTGGGCCTACTTCTTATTTCTCTCTCCTGCAATGTGTCCTTTAAATGCCACTAGATCACCAGGGTGAACGTGCTCTGTACGGTGCATTTTGGGCAAGGGGGCTGTGATGGCACTATTTTATTTAGTAAAGAAAGGACCCCACATTGGGGAATTGGGCATGACATTACATTGGGCCTACTTCTTAACTCTGTTTCCTGCAATGTCTCTTCCTTATCTCCGACGACATGACCTGAGTGAACGTGTTCTGTACTTTTATAGGCCCCAGAATTTTGAGCAAGGGTGCTGTAATGGCAATACTATATTTTTTAAAAAAAAGGTACCTCCCATTGGTGAAACTACATCCTTGTTGGCAAAGACTTCATAACATTTGTGTACCTTAAAGAGCTCACTTATAAAGCTGCATTTTTGTTTTGCCCGGTTGCTCACATTGGACACAATACACTTCATATAAATTAAATTTGATAAAGCAATGCTGTTAGTTTGGCTCAGTAGTTCATTACAAATATTTCTTTGTTGACTATATTAGTTTCTCTCCTTGAGAGCCATAACTTTGGCTGCCTCAATTGTACAAATGGCGAATACACAAATGGCGATTTGGAATCAAGATTAAAATACTGTATTCTGAATGCATTCAGACAATCACATAGCCGCATTTCTTGTAAAGCATTTACAGATATGACAGACAATGATCATAGTGACACAATCTTGAGAAATGTTTCTTTATTCACTTCTCAAACAGGTCTAAGCCTCTATATGTTTACTGTTTCTCATTGTAAAACATTAAGGGTTACTGAAACTCTGCCTGTGGTGGTTTGATCTAAATTTTTGAGGCTTTTATATTCTAGGGGTTTATGGACCCTCGTCTGATGACTCCATGATATCTCAGTTTCATACAACCTTGAAAGCTGGCCACTTGAAGGTCTGGGTGAAACTTGAGCTACTACATAGTGTAAATCACTATATAAGACCAGAGAAACATGATTAAGACAGATGCCAAAACTGGGGTACCTGTACATGTACAGTGTGCTGATATCTGCATAATTGGGGATGCCCATGCAGTGTAGGTAATCTCCCAGGGGTTCTCTGTCTTGGTGTTGCTTCTCTGATATTCCAGACGGATGATGTTGAAAAGCCTCTTGTGGATGATGTAAGTATACAGTATGTAGTTAATCTTTATATATATGTAATCCATAATCATTATATGTATTTAATCCTTATATGTACTTCTTAACCTTTGTATGCCAACATATACAAAAGTGTACGCACTCACACTATTCAATCATACTATTCTTTGAATTTTGTAGAACAATATTGTGGAAAAGAACGAGGTCACCAACATTATTATTTAACCCAAATGGGATATACTCATATGTAGAGAGAATGGGACCAAAAATAGGACCATAATGGACCAACTGCAATGCTAGAGACCAAACCAACCAAAGAAAAAAAGCAGCAAACAGCCCAGATATATATATAAATATACAAAAAACTTTATTAATGATAATACCAAGTAAAAACATGACAGAAGGGAACAATCCCCGTGCTACCCACAGCATGCACCTAAACGGGCAGGGGATAGGTGCCTCCAATATATAGGGATCCACTTGAGAAAGGCATCAGCCGAAACGCGCGTTGGGGGGGACAGGGGTGAGGTGCCAGTCCACACTTGATATATTTCCACACTAACCGGTATGTATATAATATATGTTGTGCATGGGCTTTTCTGCAAAATTCTGGACTTTATTGTCCATTGTTATGTAGCTACACTTGGTTAGTCTGGCGCAATTATTGATCTTCTTAGTCTCTTTCTGTATGGTTAGTAAGTGGATCCCTATATATTGGAGGCACCTATCCCCTGCCCGTTTAGGTGCATGCTGTGGGTAGCACGGGGATTGTTCCCTTCTGTCATGTTTTTACCTGGTATTATCATTAATAAAGTTTTTTGTATATTTATATATATATCTGGACTGTTTGCTGCTTTTTTTCTATGGTTGGTTTATTCTTTGAATTTTGTAGTTTGCAATAAAATTGCATTGTATTGCAAGTATTAGCCTTATTTAATGCCATATCTGAAATTTAGTGTTAAAAATATGGCAAATAAAATTGCCAAATTCTCCTGTAAATAATTCAGCAAAGAGGGAACCGTCATACCATTAAAAAATTAATATTGTGAAGTGGATTTTCATGGGCCCATCCAGTATGTGGGTTCCAAGGCGTAATGCAACAGGGCTGGCCTTGCTGCCAATGTATAAAACAAAGGAGTACGGGAGTACAAAATGAATATTGTGAAGTGGATTTTCATGGGCCCATCCAGTATGTGGGTTCCAAGGCGTAATGGGGTGCATATGACTGACTATGCAGCAGGGCTGGCCTTGCTGCCAATGTGTAAAACAAAGGAGTACGGGAGTACAGAAAGCATATTGTGAAGTGGATTTTCATAGGCCCATCCAGTATGTTGGTACAAAGGCTTATTGGGGTGCATATGAGTTGGTAGCAGGGCAGGTCTTGAATTCAATGTAACACTTTTTCAGGAGTCCCCCCTGGACATCTTATGAAAGGGGTATTGTGGTGCGTCACAATTCTTGGCAGCTCATCCACTCAGCATAGGCTACTACAGCTTAGGCGACCCACTGTTTAATAATGGCCCTTTAAGAAGATTAACGCCACCTGATGCACCAGTAAAAATAGGCCCTGTGACTTTAAGAATCCATCCTTCGTAAATGAAACAAGATGAGTCTGCTTATGTGTCACACACCACATGGCCAGCTAGGGTTGTTAAATGTTACAGTAACATTTCCCAGTGAATGCATTTGTAGTGGTTGTAAGCAATGTTAAAGTTGAAAAATGCTTCAAAATTGCTGCGTCTGAACTAAGCCTATGTTGGGGAGGAAATTTTCGGTCTGGGGTTAATTATTTGGCCTAGCAGGCAAGTCATTAACCTGTAAGGGATGTACCTTAATATATTTCCAAGCAAAATCCGTTTTGGTTTCATTTTAGTGTGTTTTGGTGGCACCAGGAAAAATGGCATGATTCCATCATTTTCAGATTTATTTAGACCTTAAAAGGACCCCTGGGGGATTGCGGTAAAAATTCTCGGGTCTCCCATAGATTTACATTGGGCTCGTTGTTCTGGCCGAATACCCAAATATACCAATCTGCTCAACCCGAGCAACAAGCACCCGAGCATTTTAGTGCTCGCTCATCACTAGTGCCATGCACTAAACAGACATACCACTATAACACCATGCTGCACATTCTATACCAGTTTTGCTCTATATGTGTATGGGGTGTTTTATGCTTCATTCATGTGCTCTGAGAAATATTTAGAACAGAATGTTGACCTTCCGCGTGCAATTCCACATGGCAATTTAAAATAGAAATCCAAGTTTTAGGTGTGGATTTTTGTTGCATTTTACATTCAAAATATACAGCAGATATGCCTAGTGCAAATCCAGACCATGCAAGTATAACCTTACATTATCAAGAATATTGAAAAAGGCAATACAGCATAGTATAACAGAAGGATGCTACATTTGTGTGTATACAATAATTAGGCTTTTTACCATAACAAAACCAAAACAACTGAGCTGG